>NC_092412.1:17227602-17897936 GCF_040894005.1 Engystomops pustulosus | reverse complement strand
AATAAGCAAGCATTTGCAATTATTTCAGGTCTTCTACGCTACTGACGTGGCGCAGAGGCCCCAATAGATATCCTCCTATATCTCCAGATGTTATAGCCCATACCTTTATATGCCAGTAGTTTTTGACTGGAGTGTGTCCCTGGTGTAAAAATGAGGGGCATTTCCTGCCATGTTAAATTTCCTGAAAAACTATATATTTCAAAGTCAAGTCACAATGTTTTATTTCTTCATATTAGGAAAATGTTATTTATAACTAATATCACTTGGAAGCAACTCATCTGTTAAAAACTGGTACAGAACAGATGCAAATCAGCTGTAAAAAAACATAAGAAAGTCCTGCATGTGTACCTGTCATTGCAGCTGTAACGGCCTATCCCCAAGGCCAGCAGAAGAATAGCTTAAGGTTAATTAGGCGAAACACCAGAGGTCTTCTTGGCTCTCCGTACGGTTGACATGGTCCGACTGAGCACAGGAACCTCCTTGTGGTGAGGTCAGGTTAAGCTTTGCTGCATCTTTAAGTGAATATTTCACATCAATAGATGTGTGTATATGCAGAGGTATGTTTGAGATCAGGTATTGTATTATGGGAAGATCCCACATCTAAGGTATAAATCCCTTTCTTGTGTAGCTTGGGATGTAACTATAAAGGCTGATCCCCAAACACAGCAGAAGAATAGCCTGAACACCAAAATGTTGTCTTCTCCAAATACAGGGTTTATTTGGAAAAATGGTCACTGCTAGAGATGAGTGGAACAAATGTTCGAGTTTGGGTCCACTCATCTCTAGTCACTCCAGTTGTTTCTCATCCTCCATAAAATAACAAAGCCCCTCCTTAGAAACAAAAAGATTGCCCTTAACGTTAAGTTACTATGCCATACGACTTTGGGTCACATGGTCTTCCACTCCTGAGAGCTGGTGTAGCATCATATCAATTAACCAGGGGCTGAATTCAAACTGCAGTCCTGAAGAAATCCAGCCCCCTCAGTCATTGCCAAGTGTCAGCAAGATAACGGACGGCACAAGCACAGTTCTGTATGTACATGCAACTTTTGGCACCTTCATTGAACTAGTGGGCTGTATATCTTCAGTTCTGCAGCTTGAACCCTCCTGGTCTCTTGATCTAATGAAGCATCAATGTGTGGGTGTGTGGGAGGCTCTCTTCTGTTTCCAAGAGTACCCGACATAATTTCAGAGATAGAGCATTGAGGAGGGGGAGAAACAATTTGCAGATGATAGAGATGCAGAAGTATAATGTACATAAAGAGTTCCTTCCACTATCACTCTCTAGATAGAAGATCTCATTGATCTTCATTGCGGATTCTCACAGTTGAGCAAAAGCTTCTCATAGAGTTCCCAAAAACGTTATCTCTAGTGCCATAGATAACAGGACTGAGAAATCTGGGAAGAGACATGAAGACGAAGAAGTTGATTGTGGGCATGTATTGAAAACTAAATGTAAAATAAGAGGTGAAGGACATCATGGAGAGGAGAAGCTGAAATGCGTGGAGAAGGACGGTTTTAGCCGCCTTGGAGGCAAATTGGTCAGCGTCCACCTTCCTAGCGACAAGCATGACTGATATATGTGTAGACAATTATTAATCCCACCAAGGAGAAGCTGAGAATACTATTCACCATTTTAATAAGCTCTTGGGATTGATGTGCCACCAAAGATTTCCAGTGACAGATGACATTCAGACTGAAAGCTTTTACATCTACTGAAGAAGAGTAGATGATAAAATTGGCAAGTTGGGGTATCATTCCGGCTATCCACATGCAGGCAATGATGAAGGTGGCTCTCCGGGCAGTCCATATCTCCACGTGCCTCAATGGGTGGCAGATGGCCGCGTAACGCTCCAAGGACATGACTGCCAGGTTGTAGGGAGTTACACAGAAGGAACTTGTTGTAAAACTTATGATGATGAAACATATAGACACCGGCATGGGGATGAAGTAGATGCTAAATAAAAAGAGATAAATTGATATGAGCAGGTAGACCATGTCATTGAGAAGCATGTGAATGAACAAAATATAACGTGTGGTCTCCCGCACCTGGGGGTTGGTGAAAAAGACGTTCAGTATGATGATGATGAAGTACAGGAAAGTGGCATAGAAGAGGAAGATTGCAATGGAAAGAGCAGTCCTCAAAATTTCAGATGTCTTGTTCACTTGGGTTGTCACATTGGTATTGATGTTGGTGGAGTTCACCATTTCTGAAGATTTAAAATTACCTTAAATCTAAAATTTAAAAAATGTATAGAATGGGTATTTTTCATAATAAAACAACTTTTTAAAGTTTACCTTGGTTAAAACCTTGGCCAGAACAATCAGACATCTTCCTGTACTAAGTTAAGAGTGAGATAACAGGTCCTGGGACCTGAGCAGCTTCATCATTGTAGGAATAAAGTGAGTAATAATTGGAGACTCTCTTAAAGGAAATCAACCACTCAACCACTCACCTCCTCTCCTCTTCACCTTGATCCAGGTGCTGTTTGTTGCTAGTCTTGACACGTGGGGATCACCTAGAAAAGAAAGTTATAATTAGCAGCACAGAGCACGAGGACAAGATGTCCTGCACCCCGGGCTGCTAATTATGCACGCCCATGCTGGAAGAGGGAGCCAATGGCACACAAGAGGCATGAATTCAATGCTTAATTCAATGCTCCCAGCAAAGGAGAGGGAGTTGGCAAGTAATGCATAATTGTCAGCCCCGATATTCCGGACATCTTGTCCCCATGCTCCATGCTGCTAATTATGACTTTCTGTTTTAGGTGATCCCAGCGTCTCAAGCCTAGGCATGGACAGCACCTGAATCACGGTGAACAGAATTTTTACTTTAGTTATCTCAATTTTGTTATGAAATTGTGGTACTATAATTGAGAGGACTGCTTTAAATATTCATACTGTATGTAAGGCTGTTCATGTCACATTGCTCATGTTTGAAAACTCTGCACGTTGCGACTGTGGATGTCAGAGCATGGCCAGCTAGCTCTAGCACATACCCGGCACCGCACACACTACTTGAGCATGTGTGGTGCAGCTCTGGATACAGCTTGGGGCCAGCCGGTCAGTGCCTCAAGCCACACCACCCATACACAGAGTTTTCCAACACGAGTGCTATGACTTGAACAGGGGGAAGTGCCAAAGGACGTGTGAAGGGGTGGGTTTACCGTCACAGCAGATGTGAGGGGGCGGAAGAGAGCTTGACTGTATCGATAAGAGAAAGCAGGCAGAATAAAAGTATTTTTTGGGAACCATGAAAATAAATTTAACGTTGTCTAGAAGGTACTGTTGGGGTTTTATAGTGTGGTTCTGTGGTGACAGGTTCCCTTCAGCTAGAAATATTGGGGCACAATTACTTACCCTACTTACTCTGTCAGAAACAGTCAGACCATCCAACGGCACGCCCCCTAATTTGTGTCGTATGGATGCCTGCACAGCTGCGCCATAAAAAGGGTCGCGTGGAACACAATGGGGCAGATTTATCAAGTGTCTGAAAGTCAGAATATTTCCAATCACAGCTCAGCTTTCATTTTACCAGTGCTCATGAATATTTTAAAGGGAAGCAGGGATTGGTTGCCTTGGGCAACTGGAAATATTCTGACTTTCAGACACTTGATAAATCTGCCCCAATGTGTGCAAGCCACTTTAGCACCTGAAAAAGGTGCACAGTCCGACAAAAGTGCGTACCGCGACCCTTAGTAAATGTGCCCCACTGTACCTACTCAGAACATATTTACTCCATTGTTAGAAAAAGAAACCAATGGAGATAAGAAAACTGATTTTTGTGGGCAGAAGGGTACACCCAATAAAGAAATGGTTACAAACAAACCGCAAAAAAAAGGAGAAGAAGATATGGAGGAAGGAGGCGAAACCAATCACAATAAAATAAAAGAAACCTAGGCACTAAGAGAATATTCCATTTAAAGGGGTATTCCTCCCACAAAGATAAGTTTCCTAAATGTACTCAGGATAACAAAATAACACATTCTCTAATTCACTGTTATTAGCAAAAATTCAACACTTCACAGATATAATTCCAACCTGTCTCTATCAGTCCTGCTGTACACAATTTCAGTTGCCCCTAGACATGACCCTGTAACTTCTGACTTAGGGGTCAGGGGCGCTTTCTTGGATTTCTGTGCGACAGCCATGGAGCTGAGTTTCTCTTTGTCTGCTCCCTGCACTCTAGCCCCACCCCTGCTCTTTAGCCCCACCCCTGCTCTCTAGCCCTGTCCCCAGTAGTACATAACGGAGCTCACTCACAGATGCATACTTATACATAGAATCTGAGTTCCTGCCGGAAGCTGCATGAGGAGAACTACAAGCTACAGACAGATAAGTTGTTTATCTAGGGAGGCACAGCAGGTCTAGTGTGTTGTGGAATAGCAAATACATAAATTTATTTGAAAAACTTAATTATTTTATTTCAAAGAACCCTTTAGAAGTAGAATCAGCAGTAGGAGAGAGATAGCATATATAAACCATCTCAACTCCGACATCGACCAAATGCCATAAATATATGATTTTGAAAGAAATATCCATATTTAATCCTATTAAATTGGCCTATGAGTGTGTGGAGAGTTTTAAACATGTTTTGCTGAATGAGGCTGAGAAGCTTCCCATAAAAATGGTTTAAGGGTTGGTCTAACCAAAAAAGAGAGGTCGCTTTGAAGGATTTAAGGGAAGACAAATCAGTGGTCTTAAAATCTGTGGGCCAGGGGTTGTTATTTTAGATTATGAAAATGATGACAAAGATATGATGAGTCTTTTGAGTTCTGAGACTACATGTAGAAAATTGAAGAATAACCCAACTGAGAAATATACAAAAAAATGGAATGATCTATTGTTAGAATCGAACAATTACAATATTATATGTAAACACATATAAAATGAAATAAACAGTAAAAATCATAAACATTTTAGGTACCACCGCATCCCAAATTGCGCGACGGAAAATAGCGCCCAAATGTCCAAATAGTCATTATTCTTACATTTTTTCATCCATAAATATTTGCACAAATAACGATCAAACAGTCATATAAGTCCCAAATTGATATAAATTATAAATAGGCCAGCATATACCGCAAAAAATAACACCTTACATAGGTCTGTCCACCAAAGTGTGAAAAATGTATTGGCCTCAGAATTTGGCAAAATGGCAAATATTTTTTATCTACACAAGATTAAAATTTTAAAGGATCTGCTAAAACCTACCGTAAAGCGCCCTATATGAGGCAGCGGACCATACTTACATAGGTCCCCGCTACCGGAGACAGCAGATTTCCAGCGGGAACTGCAGACCACGCGGCACGAACAACTTATGCCGCGTGGTCTGCAGTTCCCGCTGGAGATCTGCTGGGGATCTATGTAAGTATTCTATTCTTTACCTCCCCCTCACCTTCCCCGCTCACCTTCCCCGCGTTCCGCGTCTCGGCGTCGCGTCGCGTCTCGTCCCATCGGGTCTCCGCTCCGCCCCCGGACCTCCGCCACGCCCCCGACCCTGCGCCTTATAGTCCGATGCGCCTTATATATGGAATTATTACATATATAAGGCGCATCGGACTAATGCGCCTTATATTCCGGTGCGCCTAATGGCCCGGAAAATACGGTAATAAAACCTATTCTCCTGCACTAGTCCTCAAACTCCGAGGTCTACTCGTTGTGGCTCCCACCTGTCTCTTTCCCCCAATACCACCCAAGTTCCCTCCTAGGACGGACTCTTCTTTGAGGAAAGACAGGATATTGTACTTTCGGACCTGATGAAGGAGGTAGTTCACCTCCGAAACGCGTTGTCCACCTCTATCAAAATAATCGCTTTGTTGAACCTGAGCAGCACGATATCAGCCTGATTATTTTTTACCTTATCACAAAGAATAAAGAGAAAGTGTAATTTGGTGCGCAAAATAAAACCCGTAAAAATAGAGCCAACAAGAAAACACCACAAATGTGTTTTTTTTTGTAAATTTTTAATACATTTGGATTTTTTTTTCCAGCTTTTAAAATCCAATTGTCACAGAGAGCAAAAAAAATTTTGGCTGGGGTTACAATTATAAAATATACAGTTCCGATTTACATACCAATTCGACTTAAGAACAAATCTATAGAGCCTATCTTGTACGTAACCCGAGGACTGCCTGTAATGATATTAAAGAGGACGAGAACGAAAAATAGTTTGGAAGAAAGGGAAATGAAGGACAAAAGAATCCATTATTTATTACAAACTACAGCAAAGGAGCTTTAGAATTAAAAAAATTAATTAAAAAAAAAATTGTTATGTTTTAAAAAATGATCCCATGTCAGGCCCTAATCTAGAGGATCGCCAACAATAATTTTTAGAAAAGCAAGACATAGGGGGTCATTTACTAAGGGCCCGATTTGCGTTTTCCCGACGTGTTACCCGAAAATTTCCGATTTGCGCTGATTGTACCTGAATTGCCCCGGGATTTTGGCTCATGCGATCGGATTGTGGCGCATCGGCACCGGCATGCACACAACGGAAATCGGGGGGCGTGGCCGAACGAAAACCTGACGGATTCGGAAAAACCGCCGCATTTAAAAAAGGAAATTGTGTCGCGGAGCTTGCACTCACCTTCATCCAGGATAGGATCGTGAACTTCAGTGCATTTCAGGGAACTTCAGCGCAGCAGCGCCACCTGGTGGACGTCGGGGGAACTGCCTTGATGAATCCCGGCCGGACCCGAATCCACCGCAGAGAACGGACCGGGTAAGTAAATCTGCCCCATAGACATAGACTAACAAGGAGTTAAATAAAATGAAATAATAATAATAGAGAAAAAATAAAAGATTTCTTATCCATGCAAAAAATGTAAACCATGTAACATTAGGAGGAGGACACCGGTGGTCAAGGAATTTTCAGACTCATATGGAATAGGCATGATATAGATCACTCGATAGGGTGTGGCAGGTGTTGTGTAATATATATATGTCCATGTGGTTTGGCTATACATGGGACGGACTGGGCAAAAATTTTAAGTAAGGATACGGGACCATATACAGTACATAATAATAATATATATACAATGGGGTTAATTTACTAAGGGTTCCGCGGAACACACTTTTGTCGGATTTTTGAAATTTTCAGGATTTGCGCCGCTGTGACAGGTATTTAGAAGGGGATTGTGTCGCACGCGATCGGATTTTAACCCGCTTTCATGCAACAGAAATAGGGGGGCGGACCATCCGACGGATTCGGACTGAGCAAGGGATTTAACTTTAAATTGTGTTGCATGACAATGCACTTACATACACCAGGAAGAAGAAGGTGAACTCCGGTGGACCTGAGCGAGGAAGTGACACATGCAGGATATCGGGCGCACGATCTAAGTGAATTGCGGCACAGTGTATTCCAGACGGGCATTCCGGACCGGGAAACGCGCCAGGGACTGGTAAGTAAATGTGCCCCAATATATTAGAAAAGGTTTAATAACGCACAGTGTTTCAGCTCACTTTTCTATAGCACATAATAACGATTCCTCAGGTGTAAGATTTATGGGGATAGAAGTGGTTAATAAACACCAGAGGGGGGAAATATTAACTCGGTGGGAAGCACGGTGGATAAACCACCTAAAAATCCTGGTTCTGAATGGGTTAAATGTGGATTTTGAGATAACAAGTTTTATTTCTTGAATTTTATACTTTATTAATCGAGAGTGGGCCCATTAGAGGGTTAATAATTAGAGCGGGTTTAACGGGATTTAAAGAACACAGGCGATGTCTGATAGTAGGAATATAATAAAGTTTTAGTGATAATAGAAAACTCCATAGAGAAGAGCTTTGTTTCCTATTGGCTATTTAGGTGGAAGGTGTCAGGTACTCATTGGTTGTAAGATAGGGTCCATAGGTTTGTTCTTAAGTTGAATTTGTATGTAAGTCGGAACTGTATATTTTATGATTGTAGATCCAGACAAAAAATGTTTTTGCCCCAGTGACAATTGGGGTTTCATTACAGACACCTTACAGCTGATCATTGCAGCCTGGGACTATAGTAACATCCAGAGAGGTCACCAGAGGTCACAGTGGGCAGAGGGATCTGTCTGTAACTAGGGGTCATCTGTAAGTCGGTTGTGTCCTTAAGTAAGGGACCGCCTGTAATAGGATTTCACATAGAGATAAGGTCACATTGTGATTGGCTATCATAGGGAGGTGTGTATAGTAGTAGAATCTAATTGGATTGCATGATCAATTACGATCCCCATAGAGATGAGGCCTTTGGGGGATTGGCCAATAGGGTGTTTAGGTCTGGGAATAGAATATGATTGGTGGGAAAATATAATGGAAATCCTCATGAAGAGGAGGCCTCTCTAAGTGTCATGTATCTTAAACACAATGGGGGTCATTTACTAACGGCCCGATTCGCGTTTTCCCGACGTGTTACCCGAATATTTCCGATTTGCGCCGCTTGTACATGAATTGCCCCGGGTTTTTGGCGCACGCGATCGGATTGTGGCGCATCGGGCCGGCATGCGCGCAACAGAAATCGGGGGGACGTGGCCGAACGAAAACCCGACGTATTCGGAAAAACCGCCGCATTTAAAAACCGAAATGTGTCGCTTAGGAAGCGCTCACCTTCACCTGCTATGGGATGGTGCATTCCGGGGCGTTAAGATTATTTTCGGCGCAGCAGCGCCACCTGGTGGACGGCGGAGGAACTACCTTCTTAAATCCCAGCCGGACCCGAATCCTGTGCAGAGAAGGCGCCGCTGGATCGCGAATGGGCCGGGTAAGTAAATCTGCCCCAATTAGTTGTACCATACTATAGAAAATCCTATAGAGGTTGGGCCTATAAGATTTTTTTCCCTCCCTATTTTGTTTTTTTCAAATATATGTTGGATGTTGATTGGTCTAAATATATAGTTGTGATTGGTTAACGAGTTTAAGGTTAGGCGGTAACTTAGAACATAGCGTTTGATGTTTAGTGATTCCCTTCACTATTAACGATTTTCAAAAATTAAAAACCTGCTTATTTGTTCTAGGGTGATAGTTACCATATAACTTGGGGATCGGGCAAGGATGTCTGCTGGCTTTTGGTTTTATGTGAAGCGCTTTTTTATTCCTAATTTGTGAGTATAATAAATATTTTAATCTCTGTGTTGCACTATTGAGATCTGTCTTCCTCAATATATCTTTTCGGGAGAAGAACGCATCCAATACATTGTGATCTTGGATGTTGCAGCATTTCTATATGAGATGGTGTGAACAAGGATCAGTGGATGTGTGAAAGATAACGAGGAGACGGGTTGATAAATAACTCTCTTTATTGTTTATTTGGAGCACTTAAAGGACACTACCACCTGGATCAAGGATTGTAAACCAAGCACACTGACATACTGGTGTGTGCCCCCTCTTGCAGGATCCACTCTTTGTTAGCTTTTTATGCCCTGGTTATTACAAAAAAGGCCTTTAAAATTATGCAAATGATCCTGAGGGGCTCTGGGTTCCAAAGGTCTTAATGGATCCTGGAGCCCCTCAGTCTAAGTTGCATAATTTTGAAGCTTTTTTTTCTCAAAAACTAGGGCTTAGGAAGCTTAATGAAGAGCAGATCCTGCCGGAGGGGACACACACCAGTATGTCAGTGTGTTTGGTTTACAATCCATTATTCTGGTAGTAGATGTCCTTTAAAAGTATTGTGAATATACTCACCTTCGCGGAATCTGGAATCTTCAATTTTGAGGTGGAAGCTTGACTTTTTTCTTTTCTGATTGTGTTCTAGAAAGGATGGACTTGCCTTTGGTCGTAGCTCCCACGAACACCACACCACCAGATACTAAAAAAACATCTTCTTGTGAAATTTTAAATAGGTTCCCTTCCCAAGCCCTGGTAGAGGACCACTCAGAATTGGTTTTCAACCATCAAGCCTACTTTGAAACCGATGGGAAGTGTGTGTATATATATATATAGTAGGCTATGTTCAAGGTCTATCCACAGGAAGAATCCGACCTCTGTATCCTATACAAAATTTTACCCAACTGTTTAAGAAGCCAATGGGTGCCTAGGGCTGATTTTTTGTAGAATTTGGGTGTTGGACCCTAATCAAACACATCCTGGTAAAAAAATCATCAATATGAAAAATGAATATGAAAAATGAAAGGGTGGTAGGATGATAGGGATCATACAACCACTTAAAGGGATCTAAAGGCCTAAAATGCCGAAGCAGTTAACCTGATACTTACATGAGAGGTTGTTCAGGGGGAATACTGCTGCAGCGGAGTCAGGTCTCAGCCGCAGTCCGCCCAGGGTCTTTTCATTGGATGTTTGTGGCATATGCAATATATCTCTTTATATTCCCCTATGGGTTTCCCATCATTCTCGTATCAATATCCTGCTGTTTACCAGGTGTCAGGGAACATGAATCCATCTGCTGTGATTTCCCACATGATATATCCTTCGGTGCCACAGATCTCATAAGGCGCATGAAGAAGTTATTTGCTTCTTACAATTTAGGCCAAGAATAAAATATAGAGGAAATAGAAAATATCCAGAACACTTGTAATCGTGATTAGAAATGTAGTCCCATGGGAACCCCTTGACACTAGTACTGTTCTTCTAGCACTGTCCTCCTTCACCTACTGGCTGTGTGATGGCCATGTTGTTAATAACTATGATTAGTACAATAGTCGTGCAACATCCCCCACTGGGGCCTTGCCTTTTCTGGCTTGGGGGCAGATGGATACCTTAGGTACCTGAGTGGCTGGCTGAGCATAGCCTAGCACTTGGTCTAGGTGCTTGGTAAAGGAGGAACAGATTTCGTCCACAGCCTGGTAGGTCTCCAGCTGGTCGACTCTCAAGAAAGAAGAGTGAGGCTGAATGTGTAGGATCTCTCTCCCTGGGGAAAACCCGATGTAGGTATAGGCATCCTTGGGTGATGGTAAATGGGGAGCCCTTGATGTTATCAGCCTTACGCATGGATCACTCGGAGACAAGCGATGTCAACCATAAAACTTACAGTTCATTTATCCTGGAAAACAGCAACGGTTTGGATAGTGTTCGGTAGCAGTTGGTCACAGCCTGGTATACAGTGCTGACCAAAAGTTTACACACACTTTCTTATTTTTTATGTATTTTCCTGACTATAAAATTGTAGATTCACACTGAAGGCATCAAAACTATGAATTAACAGATGTGAAATTATACACTTAACTAAAAAGTGTGAAAGAAATGAAAATATGTCTTATATTCTAGGTTCTTCAAAGTAGCCATTTTTTGCTTTGATTACTGCTTTGCACACTCTTGGCATTCTCCTGATGAGCGTCAAGAGGTAGTCACCTGAAATGGTCTTACAACATTCTTGAAGGAGTTCCCAGAGATGCTCAGCACTTGTTGGCCCTTTTGCCTTCACTCTGGAGTCCAACTCACCCCAAACATCTCAATTGGGTTCAGGTCTGGTGACTGTGGAGGCCAGGTCATCTGGCGTAGCACCCCTTCACTCTCCTTCTTGGTCAAATAGCCCTTACACAGCCTGGAGGTGTATTTGGGGTCATTGCTCTGTTTGAAAAATAAATGATGGTCCAACTAAACGCAAACCGGATGGAATAGCAGCCACTGCAAGATGCTGTGGTAACCAGGCTGGGTCAGTATACATTAAATTTAGAAAAAAGCCCAGAAAGTGTCACCAGAAAAGCCACCTCCCACACACACCATTACACCAGGCATGTAGAGTCCATTCATTCACCTTTTCTGCGTCGCACAAAGACACGGTGATTGGAACCAAAGATCTCAAATTTTACCTCATCATACCAAAGCACAGATTTCTTTAGCCCAATTAAGTCTCTTCTGCTTGTTGCCGGTCCTTAGCAGTGGTTTCCTAGCAGCTATTTTACCATGAAGGTTTCTGCACACAGTAACCTCTTAGCAGTTGTTGTAGAGATGTGTCTGCTGCTAGGGCTCTGTGTGGCAGTGACCTGGTCTCTAATCTGAGCTGCTGTTAACCTGCAATTTCTGAGGCTGGTGACTCGGATGAACTTATTCTCCACAGCAGAGGTGACTTGGTCTTCCTTTCCTAGGGCGGTCCTCATGTAACCAGTTTCTTTGTAGAACTTGATCGTTTTTTCAACTTCACTTGAGGATACTTTCAAATTTATCCCAATTTTTCTGACTGACCTTCATTTTTTAAAATAACGTTGGCCATTAGTTTTTCTTTTCTTAGCTGCTATTTTCTAGCTGTAATACAAATTCTAACAGTCTCTTCAGTAGGACAATCAGCTGTGTATCCATCTGATTTCTGCACAAAACACCGGATTGTCCCAATCCCATTTATAAGGCAAAAAAATCCCACTTATTAAACCTGACAGGTCACCTGTGATGTGAAAACGTTTTCAGGTGACTACCTCTTGTACCTCATCAAGAGAAGCCAAGAGTGTGCAAAGCAGTAATCAAAGCAAAAGTTACACAGCAGTGGCGTAACTTAAAGCTGATGAGCCCATGTACAATGTCTGTGCCAGGCCCCCGACTATAATGTGTGGTTTATAGTAATAGTCTTCTCATATGGGAAAGTGACACCTCATGGGCCCCCTAAACCTCTTGGGCCCGGTTGCGACTGCACCCTCTGCACCCCCTCAAGTTACGCCCCTGGTGGGCAGGTCTCCCTCTCTGTCTGCTTCCAACTCCCCTAATCCTACCTTGTAAACGTTAGATGTCACCCCTTTGCCACCTACAGCCCACAGAGAGCCCAAGCGCACGTCCCCTATACAATCCCAGCACCAACTCAGCAGAATGGACTCTCAGAGGCCATACCACAGTTATACTGCTGATACTGGCTCTGAGTTCTCCTCCTCAGGTTGCAGCCGCAGAAGACATCAACGATATCGCTACAGCCGCTATTTCAGACCTTTTTCATCAAGTTCAGACAGGGCACTTTCACTAGCAAGCTCACTGCCACCACGATCCTCATCAATACTACGAGAGCTCCACAAATCGGCGGGTGAGATGGGAGTTAAATTGCCCCCATTACTTATGGAATCTGGTCGTGAACAACTAGCGTGCCTCATGAGAAGTTCATTGTTGGAATTCACATGACGGAAATATTGTGGAAATATTGGCAGAATGGTTAACTTTCTCTGGCAGAACCATACCTGTGGAGAAATCCCTTATTCTTCAATACACCCTAGATTGGCTTGTTTCCATTAAGAGCCAGGGCTCATCCTTTCACTAAGCAAAAGGTCGCTTAGCAGGTCTAACCTTTAAGTTGAATCTTCATGATCGCTGCTATGTTACCAAAACGTTCCTGATAAAACAGATTCTAAAAGGTTGGAAGAGGGAGCTCTTACCCCAGGATTCCTGTAGGTCCATGTCCCTCCATTTACTAAAACATATCTTGTTATATTTGATGGGGTTTGTAATACTGCCTTCAAGGTATAGTTATTTAAAGTGGCTTTTTCCATCGCCTTTTTTAAGCCCTCCGCACCAATGATTTGGTTTCCTGTAGCGAATAAAACAGAACGGCATATTACATTCAGATGTTCTCACTTCCCAATCCTCTGTCAAGATACACATTCACCAGTCCAAAACCAACATTTTCGCCCGTGGCACTTGGATATCTATCCTGCTAATGGACACTGACCCCTGCCCAGGGTCATAATTTTCAATTATGCGCATCTATGCCCGGCAGGGAATAATTTACTTTTACACGAGCCAGGTTCCTCGCTAACTCATTTTGAATTTAGTTCAAGAAACCCTACTCCATCTTGGCCTAATCCCCAAGGAATTCATTACCCACTCTTCCCGCATCAGTTCTGCGACCACCACACATTTATGTGATATGAGCGTAGAGTGTATAAAATCCGTAGGTCGTTGGTAGTCCAATTGTTTCAATACCTACATTGCCTCCATTTTCCCTCCCATTGTTTTACTTGTGATTTTTTAAGGGCCTTGCAAGCATGTTTGTATAGTCGGCCACTCTTTTATTCACTGGGCAGAGAGGAGAGCTGTGGTTCGTCTAGGCGGACTAAACCGGGGACTTTCAAATACTTTTCAGTATCTGCGGCATGTGGTGGACCCAGGTCCTGTCAGAGTCAGTACAGATCAGCCTAAATTGTCATGACCATGTGGTCATTATCCTCCATGCAGGCGGAAACCACCTTAACCTTGGTAAACTGGTCTCCCTCATGAAACTGGATCTGTCTTTTTTTCCCATATTTTTTAAGTTGGTCTCCCTTATTTGGTTGGAAATCATTCCACATTGTTACTGGAGAGACGCAAGAGACCGTGATGCCATCGAGAGAGCTCGCAAAATTCTAAACTTAGGAATCTCCAAGCATGTCACTTTGCTAGGCGGTGTGATTTTCCGGCATGTAGAGCTAGAAGGGGACAACCGGCATCTGATAATTGAAGATAAATCCATTCGGTTTGGACATTTTTCTAGATGGTTTGCAGGAGTTGGCCGAGAAGACCATCCCCTTGTGCAGTGTGGGGGTCACAGCCAGCATTAGTTTACTTGTGGCTGCTCCGTGGCGGAATTGATACATGCCCAAAAGCGATCTGAAGATGCCAACATAACAACTGCCATACAGAAGCTGCCATTTGGCCGAATGTTTTTCAGAAGAATTGAAGGGCTCGGATGGGTATGTCTGTTATGCAATTGTTTGAACTCTATTCAAGCTGTTATTTATTTAATGAATTGTTTTCTAAAAATAAATTCTGTGGCATACCCACATCCCAAGAACAATTATGCTGTAGTGTCCATTAATGGGTAGCTTGGGTATTGTGTACAGCGTCAAGAACCAATTTCTTGGCTTAGTTTACAAGTCCCTGCAGTCCTGAAACTCTATCTGAATTGGAAAGGGAAGTAGGAGCATTGTGGTGGTCAGCACTACGTCACGCCAAGCAGTGGACATGGGGGATGCAGATCTTCATCCAGTTCCTCCCATCACTGTGAATGCTCCTTCTGGTCTCTGATGGTTTACAATGTATGGGGCCTAAGCAATGTACCTTACCATGGATGGCTTTGTCTGGTGTAAAAAGGAGGGCCATTTCCTGCCACGTAAAAGTTTCTGAAAAACTTAGCATTTCAAAGTCAGGTAAAAAATGTTATTTCTTCATATGGGGAATGTGTTTTCTTTGTGGCACATTGTTTGTGGTGGTACTAGTTAAACTTTGCTACATTTATAAGGGATGTCTCTTAAATGCAACTCATCCGTTAAAAACGGGTACAAAACAGATGCAAATCAGCTGTGAAAAACATACATTTATGCCTTGGTCGGGAGTATTTACCTAAAGTAGTTTTTCCACAAAAATGGGACTGTGAGGAAGGAGAAGTGTTATTGAGTTTAACCATTGTACTGTATATGACTATGGAAAGATCTCCAGACCATTAGCAAATTAAGAAAGTCCTGCATGTGTACCTGTTGTTGCAGCTGTGAAGGCCTATCCCCAAGCCCAGCAGAAGAATAGCCTAAGCCCACAACGTTGTATTTTCCTAATAAATCTCTGGATGGGGTCTATACATAAATTACTACTAAAGGAATACTAATAAAGGTTTGTTTTTAATGCATAATATACATAGAGGGTAAATGACTTGATCGTTATCTAGATGGAAGACCTCATTGACCCACATTGCGGATCCTCACAGTTGAGCAAAACCTTCTCATAGATTTCCCAAAAACTTCATCTCTAGCGCCATAGATCACGGGACTGAGAAATCTGGGAAGAGACATGAACAGGAAGAAGTTAACTATGGCCATGTATCGAAAGCTCGATGTGAAATAGGCTTCGCTAAATGAAGTGGTAAAAGACACAATGGAGAGCAGAAGCTGAAATGCATGGAGCAGGACAGTCCTAGCAGCCTTGGAGGCAAATTTATCAGCGTCCATCCTCCGGGCAACAAGCATGACCCTAATATACGTGTAGGCAATGATTAAGGCCACAGTGGATAAGCTTAGAAAACTATTAACTGTTCTTAGGATCTCCTGGGATTCATGCACCGCCAACGACCTCCACGCACAAATGACAGTAAGACTAAAAACGTTTAAATTTACTGAAGAAGAATAGGCAATGAAATTGGCAAATTGGGGTATCATCCCTACTGTCCACATACAAGCAATGATGAGGGTGGCTCTCCGGGCAGTCCATACCTCCACATGTCTTAATGGGTGGCAGATGGCCGCATAGCGCTCCAAGGACATGACTGCCAGGTTGTAAGGAGTTATACAGAAAGAACTTGAGGAGAAACTGATGAGGATTAAACATATGGGCACAGGCATGGTGATGAAGTAGTTGTAACATAACAGGAGATAAAATGAGAGGATCAGGTAGAACAGGTCATTGAGAAGCATGTGAATGAATAAGATGTAACGTGTGGTCTCCCGCACCTGGGGGTTGGAGAAGAAAACGTTCAGTATGACGACAATGAAGTACATGAAGATGGCAAAGAAGAGGACCATGGTGATGGAAGTAGCTGTCTTCCCAATCTCAGATGCCTTGTTCACTTGGGTTGTCACATTAGAATTGATCTCAGTGAAATTTACCATTTTTTGTGTTCAAAATTAATCTAAATCTGAAAATAAAAACAAGAATTAGATGAGGATTTCTCAGTTAAAACCTTGGACAGAATAAGATCTGATCTTGTGGTGAGGATACATATTTGTGGCTTTCACTTTTGCCTGTATTATTTTCTACACTCACCGGCCACTTTATTAGGTACACCTGTCCAACTGCTCTTTAACACTTAATTTCTAATCAGCCAATCACATGGCGGCAACTCAGTGCATTTAGGCATGTAGACATGGTCAAGACAATCTCCTGCAGTTCACACCGAGCATCAGTATGGGGAAGAAAGGTGATTTGTGGCCTTTGAACGTGGCATGGTTGTTGGTGCCAGAAGGGCTGGTCTGAGTATTTCAGAAACTGCTGATCTACTGGGATTTTCACGCACAACCATCTCTAGGGTTTACAGAGAATGGTCCGAAAAAGAAAAAACATCCAGTGAGCGGCAGTTCTGTGGGCGGAAATGCCTTGTTGATGCCAGAGGTCAGAAGAGAATGGGCAGACTGGTTCGAGCTGATAGAAAGGCAACAGTGACTCAAATCGCCACCCGTTACAACCAAGGTAGGCAGAAGAGCATCTCTGAACGCACAGCACGTCCAACTTTGAGGCAGATGGGCTACAGCAGCAGAAGACCACACCGGGTGCCACTCCTTTCAGCTAAGAACAGGAAACTGAGGCTACAATTTGCACAAGCTCATCGAAATTGGACAGTAGAAGATTAGAAAAACGTTGCCTGGTCTGATGAGTCTCAATTTCTGCTGCGACATTCGGATGGTAGGGTCAGAATTTGGCGTCAACAACATGAAAGCATGGATCCATCCTACCTTGTATCAACGGTTCAGGCTGGTGGTGGTGGTGGTGTCATGGTGTGGGGAATATTTTCTTGGCACTCTTTGGGCCCCTTGGTACCAATTGAGCATCGTTGCAACGCCACAGCCTACCTGAGTATTGTTGCTGACCATGTCCATCCCTTTATGAGCACAATGTACCCTGTAACATCTGATGGCTACTTTCAGCAGAGTAATGCGCCATGTCATAAAGCTGGAATCATCTCAGACTGGTTTCTTGAACATGACAATGAGGTCACTGTACTCAAATGGCCTCCACAGTCACCAGATCTCAATCCAATAGAGCATCTTTGGGATGTGGTGGAACGGGAGATTCGCATCATGGATGTGCAGCCGACAAATCTGCGGCAACTGTGTGATGCCATCATGTCAATATGGACCAAAATCTCTGAGGAGCTTCCAGCACCTTGTTGTATCTATGCCACGAAGAATTGAGGCAGTTCTGAAGGCAAAAGGGGGTCCAACCCGTTACTAGCATGGTGTACCTAATAAAGTGGCCAGTGAGTGTATATGTTATTGTTATTATTTATTTATAGAGCACCTTTAATTCCCTAGTGCCGTACAATCAGTAAGGGGTTCACATACATTACAATAAGGCAAAAACAGATGCAAGTATAAATAGAAGACTACAGTGGTCAGGAAACAAGTGGGAGGAGAACACTGGCTGCGGGGGTTCACCACCTATATGGAAGGGTAGATGGAGACCTAAGGTGAGGAAGCAGAGCAGTGTAGATATTGTGTGTTGTAGGCACAACAGATTATGTTTGAAGGTTTGGAAAGTTGGGGACAGTCTGACACATTTTGGTAGAGAGTTCCAGAGTATGGGGAAGCACGGGAGAAGTCTAGGATATGGTTGTGAGAAGGGTGGATGGAAATAGGGTGGATCCCATGGTTCTGTGAGGAACTGAGATTACTTGTGGCACGGTATTGGCAGATTAGGTTAGAGGTATGTAGAGGGGGCAGGTTGTGAATAGCTTTGTAAGTCATTGTTAGTATATTGAATTGAATTCGCTGTTCAATAAGTAAGCAGTGGAGAGATTGGCAGAGGGGAGAAGTGAGGAGAAGTGAGGAGATACATAGGAGGGGCATTAGAGAGTTAGCTGGGAGACCACAGAGAAGAATGTTGCTGTAGTCCAAATGGGAGATGATGAGGGAATGGACTAGTAATTTTGTATACTCTGGATTAAGGAAGGGTCGGATGCGAGAGATGTTTTTGAGATAAAGGTGGCAGGTTGTAGTAAGGGCCTGGATGTGAGGCTTAATGGAGAAGCCAGAGTCGAAGATGACTCCATGGCAGCGGATGACTCCCATTTCCTAATCTTTTACTTAATTTTGCTCAAAAGACAATGGGGCAGATTTACTTACCCGGTCCATTCGCGATCCAGCGGTGCGTTCTCTGCGGTGGATTCAGGTCCGGCCAGGATTCACTAAGGCAGTTCCTCCGACGTCCACCAGGTGTCGCTGCTGCGCTGAAGTTCCCCGGAATGCACTGATCTTCACCAAGCCGAACCGAGTGAAGGTAAGCGCGAGTCCCACGACACTTTTTCTTTTTTAAAAGCGGCGTTTTTTCCGAATCCGTCGGGTTCCCCCCCCCCATTTCCGTCGTGTGCATGCCAGCGCCGATGCGCCACAATCTGATCGCATGCGCCAAATTCCCGGGGCAATTCATGGAAAATCGGCGCAAATCGGAAATATTCGGGTAACACATCGGAAAAACGTGAATCGGGCCCTTAGTAAATGACCCCCAATATGCCTTTCAAAACAGAACAATGTTAACCCATTCAGCAAAAAACAAGCCCTTAAACAGCTCCATATATTAAAAAAAGAGGTGATTAAAGTTGAAACTTGATTAGCCAGAAGGAGCCGATTCTTCCCTAATGTCATCCGAGGCGTCAGCCTTGATGTTCTTCTCAGCCGGACAGAAATGAATGAGGTAATTGAATCGGGAGAAGAAGAGTGAGCAGCGAACTTGATGTGGATTGAGTCGCTGAGCAGTGTGGAGATAAAGGAGATTCTTGTGGTCCCTGTAAATGCAGACCGGAAAACGAGCCTTCTTCTAAGGCAAGCTTAATCGCCAGCAGTTCTCGATCTCCAATGGAATAGTTCCTCTCTGCGGAGGAGAAAGTCTTAGAGGAAAATCTGCAGGTGAGGTTCCAGCCTTTGGGACCGTTCTGCGTGAGCACCACACTGGCCCCTACTGAGGAGGCATCCACTTCCAGATGGAAAGGCTTCTCTGTGTCGGGACGTACAAGAACTGGAGCTGAAGCAAACGCAGACTTTAAGTTCATGAAGTCTTCCTCAGCTGACGAAAGCCAGAGTCGGGGGTTGGCACTAGAGATGAGCGAACACTAAAATGCTCGGGTACTCGTTATTCGAGACGAACTTTTCCCGATGCTCGAGTGCTCGTCTCGAATAACGAACCCCATTGAAGTCAATGGGAGACTCGAGCATTTTTCAAGGGGACCAAGGCTCTGCACAGGGAAGCTTGGCCAAACACCTGGGAACCTCAGAAAAGGATGGAAACACCACGGAAATGGACAGGAAACAGCAGGGGCAGCATGCATGGATGCCTCTGAGGCTGCTTAAACGCACCATTATGCCAAAATTATGGGCAACAGCATGGCCATGACAGAGTGACAGAATGAAGCTAGATAGTATCTAAAACATGCAATAATTGACCCTGACACTATAGGGGACGGCATGCAGAGGCAGCGGCAGCAGGCTAGAGAGTGTCATGGCGACATACCCTAAATGGACTCAGGCTTCAAACCAATGGGTGGCAGAGAGGAACCAAAGGAGGTGAGCAAGAAGTGCTCAAATAATATCGGTACATGATAAAAGTTTGCCAGTATATTTTGTGGATTACACAGCAGGGTGGCGACAAAGTTAACATGGAAGCCATGAAAACAACCCAAAATTCTGCCTGACACAGCTCGTTTGATAAGGGGACCATGTATGGAGGCAGTGAACTAGTAGTAGATTAAAGGTGCTGCAGTTAAAACTATGTTAGTTGGATCTTGGCATGGAGCTGGCGCTCCGCTGCCAGACGAGCTTTCGCCAATCCAAGCCCCTGTCTCTAGGCTACTCCCCAAACAGCACTTTTGTATAAGATCAAGTGTAGTAGCGTTCTTATAAGTTTAGGATATGCCGGGTGAGGGGAATGTAAACAGATACGCAAGAAGCGCATGATGCGCATGGAGCTGGCGCTCCGCTGCCAGGCGAGCTTTCGCCAATCCAAGCCCCTGTCTCTAGGCTACTCCCCAAACAGCACTTTTGTATAAGATCAAGTGTAGTAGCGTTCTTATAAGTTTAGGATATGCCGGGTGAGGGGAATGTAAACAGATGCGCAAGAAGCGCATGATGCGCATGGAGCTGGCGCTCCGCTGCCAGGCGAGCTTTCGCAAATCCAAGCCCCTGTCTCTAGGCTACTCCCCAAACAGCACTTTTGTATAAGATCAAGTGTAGTAGCGTTCTTATAAGTTTAGGATATGGCGGGTGAGGGGAATGTAAACAGATGCGCAAGAAGCGCTGAAATAATATCCCTAAATGGTAAAAGTTTGCAAGTATATTTTGTGGATTACACAGCAGGGTGGCGACAAAGTTAACAACTTTGATGTGGAATGCCCTGTAATAGCTCTTGGGCGGTGTGCCTTTTATCGCCTAGGCTCAGCAGTTTCAGCACCGCCTGCTGTCGCTTAGCGACGGCACTGCTGCTGTGCCTAGAGCTACCGACTGATGGCGCCATGCCCACGGATGGTAATTCGGAGGAGGAGGAGGTGGAGGAGGGGTGGGAGGAGGTATAGTAGGCCTTTGAGACCTGGACCGAGGTAGGCCCCGCAATTCTCTGCGTCGGCAGTATATGACCAGCCCCAGGGTCAGACTCGGTCCCAGCCTGCACCAAGTTAAGTGTAGTAGCGTTCTTATAAGTTTGGGATATGGCGGGTTAGGGGAATGTAAACAGATGCGCAAGAAGCGCATGATGCGCATGGAGCTGGCGTTCCGCTGCCAGGCGAGCTTTCGCCAATCCAAGCCCCTGTCTCTAGGCTACTCCCCAAACAGCACTTCTAAGAACCTTTTGTATAAGATCAAGTGTAGTAGCGTTCTTATAAGTTTAGGATATGCCGGGTGAGGGGAATGTAAACAGATGCGCAAGAAGCGCTGAAATAATATCCCTAAATGGTAAAAGTTTGCCAGTATATTTTGTGGATAACACAGCAGGGTGGCGACAAAGTTAACAACTTTGATGTGGAATCCATGAAAACAACCCAAATTTCTGCCTGACACACCTCGTTTGATAAAGGGACGATGTATGGAGGCAGCTATATGGACGACTTTTGGAGGTAGCAATGGAGACAACGTGTGGAGGCTGCTATGGAGACAATTTAATTTGGATAGTGCCTGTATGTGGCAGTCCCAAACATTTTTCAAACCAGAGGAGCAGGTAGGTGGCCCTCCAGTAAAATGGAATAGATTGAGTGCCTGTATGTGGCAGTCCCAAAAATTCTTCAAACCAGAGGAGCAGGTAGGTGGCCCTCCAGTAAAATGGAATAGATTGAGTGCCTGTATGTGGCAGTCCCAAAAATTGTTCAAACCAGAGGAGCAGGTAGGTGGCCCTCCAGTAAAATGGAATAGATTGAGTGCCTGTATGTGGCAGTCCCAAAAATTCTTCAAACCAGAGGAGCAGGTAGGTGGCCCTCCAGTAAAATGGAATAGATTGAGTGCCTGTATGTGGCAGTCCCAAAAATTGTTCAAACCAGAGGAGCAGGTAGGTGGCCCTCCAGTAAAATGGAATAGATTGAGTGCCTGTATGTGGCAGTCCCAAAAATTCTTCAAACCAGAGGAGCAGGTAGGTGGCCCTCCAGTAAAATGGAATAGATTGAGTGCCTGTATGTGGCAGTCCCAAAAATTCTTCAAACCAGAGGAGCAGGTAGGTGGCCCTCCAGTAAAATGGAATAGATTGAGTGCCTGTATGTGGCAGTCCCAAAAATTCTTCAAACCAGAGGAGCAGGTAGGTGGCCCTCCAGTAAAATGGAATAGATAGAGTGCCTGTATGTGGCAGTCCCAAAAATTGTTCAAACCAGAGGACCGGGTAGGTGGCCCTCCAGAAAAATGGAATAGATTGAGTGCCTGTATGTGGCACTCACAAAAATTGTTTCAAACAGAGGACCGGGTAGGTGGCCCTCCAGAAAAATTAAATGCATGAAGTATAGCAAGAGCCAGTGGGCCCTGTCAAAAAATAGCCATTTTCCTCTGCTTTACTGTACAAAGAGGAGGAGAAGGAGGAAAATGAGGAGGAGGAGGAGGAGTGGATCAATTATTCAGGTTGAGCTTCCTTCACCTGGTGGAGATTGGAAATTCTGAGAAATCCAGCCTTTATTCATTTTAATAAGCGTCAGCCTGTCTGCGCTGTCAGTCGACAGGCGTGTACGCTTATCGGTGATGATGCCACCAGCTGCACTGAAAACCCGCTCGGACAAGACGCTAGCGGCAGGGCAGGCAAGAACCTCCAAGGCGTACAGCGCCAGTTCGTGCCACATGTCCAGCTTTGAAACCCAGTAGTTGTAGGGAGCTGTGTGATCATTTAGGACGATGGTATGGTCAGCTACGTACTCCCTCACCATCTTTCTGTAAAGATCAGCCCTACTCTGCCGAGACTGGGGACAGGTGACAGTGTCTTGCTGGGGTGACATAAAGCTGGCAAAAGCCTTGTAAAGCGTACCCTTGCCAGTGCTGGACAAGCTGCCTGCTCGCCTACTCTCCCTCGCTACTTGTCCCGCAGAACTACGCACTCTGCCGCTAGCGCTGTCAGAAGGGAAATACTGTTTCAGCTTGTGCACCAGGGCCTGCTGGTATTCATGCATTCTCACACTCCTTTCCTCTGCAGGGATGAGAGTGGCAAGATTTTGCTTGTACCGTGGGTCCAGGAGAGTGAACACCCAGTAATCGGTGCTGGAATAAATTCTTTGAACGCGAGGGTCACGGGATAGGCAGCCTAGCATGAAATCTGCCATATGCGCCAGAGTACCAACGCGTAAGAATTCACTCCCCTCACTGGCCTGACTGTCCATTTCCTCCTCCTCCAACTCCTCCAACTCCTCTTCTTCTGCCCATACACGCTGAACAGTGAAGGACTCAACAATGGTCCCCTCTTGTGTCTCGCCAACATTCTCCTCCTCTTCCTCCTCATCCTCCTCCACCTCCACCTCCTCCGATATGCGCTGAGAAACAGACCTCAGGGTGCTTTGGCTATCAACAAGGGAATATTCTTCCCCCGTCTCTTGTGACGAGCGCAAAGCTTCCGACTTCATGCTGACCAGAGAGTTTTTCAACAGGCCAAGCAGCGGGATGGTGAGGCTGATGATGGCGGCATCGCCACTGACCATCTGTGTTGACTCCTCAAAGTTACTCAGCACCTGACAGATATCAGACATCCACGTCCACTCCTCATTGTAGACTTGAGGAAGCTGACTGACCTGACTACCAGTTCTGGTGGAAGTTGACATCTGGCAGTCTACAATCGCTCTGCGCTGCTGGTAAACTCTGGATAACATGGTCAGTGTTGAATTCCACCTCGTGGGCACGTCGCACAACAGTCGGTGAGCGGGCAGTTGGAGGCGGCGCTGCGCTGCCCTGAGAGTGGCAGCATCTGGGCTGGACTTCCTGAAATGCGCACAGATGCGGCGCACCTTCGTGAGCAAATCAGACAGATTGGGGTATGTCTTGAGGAAACGCTGCACTATCAGATTTAACACATGGGCCAGGCATGGCACATGTGTCAGTCTGCCGAGTTGCAGAGCCGCCACCAGGTTACGGCCGTTGTCACACACAACCATTCCCGGCTTGAGGTTCAGCGGTGCCAGCCACAGATCAGTCTGCGCCGTGATGCCCTGTAATAGCTCTTGGGCGGTGTGCCTTTTGTCGCCTAGGCTCAGCAGTTTGAGCACCGCCTGCTGTCGCTTAGCGACGGCACTGCTGCTGTGCCTAGAGCTACCGACTGATGGCGCCGTGCCCACGGATGGTAGTTCGGAGGAGGAGGTGGAGGAGGGGTGGGAGGAGGAGGAGGCATAGTAGGCCTGAAACACCTGGACCGAGGTAGGCCCCGCAATCCTCGGCGTCGGCAGTATATGAGCAGCCCCAGGGTCAGACTCGGTCCCAGCCTCCACCAAGTTAACCCAATGTGCCGTCAGCGATATATAGTGGCCCTGCCCGGCAGCACTCGTCCACGTGTCCGTGGTCAGGTGGACCTTGTCAGAAACGGCGTTGGTCAGGGCACGGATGATGTTGTCTGACACGTGCTGGTGCAGGGCTGGGACGGCACATCGGGAAAAGTAGTGGCGGCTGGGGACCGAATACCGAGGGGCGGCCGCCGCCATGAGGTTGCGAAAGGCCTCGGTCTCTACTAGCCTATAGGGCAGCATCTCCAGGCTAAGCAATCTGGAGATGTGCACATTAAGGGCTTGGGCGTGCGGGTGGGTTGCACTATATTTGCGTTTCCGCTCCAGCGTCTGGGGTATGGAGAGCTGAACGCTGGTGGATGCTGTGGAGGATCGTGGAGGCGACGATGGGGTTTTTGTGGCAGGGTCCTGGGCAGGGGGCTGACTAGCAGCTGACACAGGGGAAGGAGCAGTGGTGTGCACGGCCGGAGGTGAACGGGCTTGTTGCCACTGAGTGGGGTGCTTAGCATTCATATGCCTGCGCATACTGGTGGTAGTTAAGCTAGTAGTGGTGGAACCCCTGCTGAGCCTGGTTTGGCAAATGTTGCACACCACAGTCCGTCGGTCATCCGGTGTTTCCTTAAAGAACCTCCACACTTCTGAAGATCTAGCCCTCGCCGCAAGAGCCCTCACCACGGGAGCTTCACTAGTTGACAGTGGCGCTGATGCACCAGCTCTGGCCCTGCCTCTCCGTCTGGCCCCACCACTGCCTCTTCCAACCTGTTCAGGTCGAGGACTCTCCTCCGTCTCAGAAGCACTGTGTTCACCCGGCCTCTCAACCCAGCTTGGGTCTGTCACCTCATCATCCTCCGATCCCTCAGTCTGCTCCCCCCTCGGACTTCCTGCCCTGACAACAACTTCCCCACTGTCTGACAACCGTGTCTCCTCATCGTCGGACACCTCTTTACACACTTCCACTACGTCAAGAAGGTCATCATCACCCACAGACTGTGACTGGTGGAAAACCTGGGCATCGGAAAATTGCTCAGCAGCAACCGGACAAGTGGTTTGTGACTGTGGGAAGGGTCCAGAAAACAGTTCCTCAGAGTATGCCGGTTCAAATGGCAAATTTTCCTGGGAGGGGGCAGACTGGGGGGGAGGAGGCTGAGGTGCAGGAGCTGGAGGAGTGGGGATTTCGGTGACATGGGTGGACTGCGTGGAAGACTGACTGGTGGTGGACAAATTGCTCGAAGCATTGTCAGCAATCCACGACATCACCTGTTCGCACTGTTCTGGCCTCAACAGTGCTCTACCACGAGTCCCAGTAACTTCAGACATGAACCTAGGGAGTGTAGCTCTGCGGCGTTCCCCTGCTCCCTCATCAGCAGGTGGTGTCTCACCCCGCCCAGGACCACGGCCTCTGACCCCTGCAGTAGTTGGACGCCCACGTCCCCGCCCTCGTCCTCTACCCCTAGCCCTGGGGTTAAACATTTTTAAAATGAGAGTTATAACTTTTTTTTTTTTTTTACTTTTTTTTGTTTTTTTTTGTGTTTTTTTGTGTTTTTTGTTTTTTTTTGTGTTTTTTGTTTTTTTTTGAGTTTTTAGAACCAAACAATCCTATCCTATTGCTATGGCTATTTTCTAGCCAAGTATCAAAGGAAGCACACTACTATGCCAGATGAGATGACACTGAGTTAGTGCCTAATAGAAATCCAACCCCTACTGAATTTTCCCACTTCAGCCTTTGCTATGGATATGTGCGCCACTAAGCGCAGAACACAGCGGTCGCAAGTCTCACTACAAATTGCTCAGAATTGGCAAGTACATGCACTGCAGAAACTACAGCCACCAGCAGATCAACCAGAAATCAAATATATAGAACGCTACTGTAGGCTTCAAGAAGCTATTTGTATTCTCCTATGGCTATTTTCTAGCCAAGTATCAAAGGAAGCACACTACTATGCCAGATGAGATGACACTGAGTTAGTGCCTAATAGAAATCCAACCCCTACTGAATTTTCCCACTTCAGCCTTTGCTATGGATATGTGCGCCACTAAGCGCAGAACACAGCGGTCGCAAGTCTCACTACAAATTGCTCAGAATTGGCAAGTACATGCACTGCAGAAACTAAAGCCACCAGCAGATCAACCAGAAATCAAATATATAGAACGCTACTGTAGGCTTCAAGAAGCTGTTTGTATTCTCCTATGGCTATTTTCTAGCCAAGTATCAAAGGAAGCACACTACTATGCCAGATGAGATGACACTGAGTTATTGCCTATTAGAAATCCAACCCCTACTGAATTTTGCCACTTCAGCCTTTGCTATGGATATGTGCGCCACTAAGCGCAGAACACAGCGGTCGCAAGTCTCACTACAAATTGCTCAGAATTGGCAAGTACATGCACTGCAGAAACTACAGCCACCAGCAGATCAACCAGAAATCAAATATATAGAACGCTACTGTAGGCTTCAAGAAGCTATTTGTATTCTCCTATGGCTATTTTCTAGCCAAGTATCAAAGGAAGCACACTACTATGCCAGATGAGATGACACTGAGTTAGTGCCTAATAGAAATCCAACCCCTACTGAATTTTCCCACTTCAGCCTTTGCTATGGATATGTGCGCCACTAAGCGCAGAACACAGCGGTCGCAAGTCTCACTACAAATTGCTCAGAATTGGCAAGTACATGCACTGCAGAAACTAAAGCCACCAGCAGATCAACCAGAAATCAAATATATAGAACGCTACTGTAGGCTTCAAGAAGCTGTTTGTATTCTCCTATGGCTATTTTCTAGCCAAGTATCAAAGGAAGCACACTACTATGCCAGATGAGATGACACTGAGTTATTGCCTAATAGAAATCCAACCCCTACTGAATTTTCCCACTTCGGTCTTTGCTATGGATATGTGTGCCACTAAGAGCTAAACACAACGGTAGCAAGTCCCCCTGCTAATTCCTCACAAAATGGTAAAAGATGCAAATTAAAATAAAAAAAGTAGAACGTTATTGTAGCCCTAAGAAGGGCTGTTGGGTTCTTTGAGAATCACTCCTGCCTAACAGTAAGCTAATAGAACACCCTAACGCTTTCCCTGACCAGCAGCAGCTCTCTCCCTAGCGGCATCCAGAGACAGAATGATCCGAGCAGCGCGGCCAGCGGCTAGTCTATCCCAGGGTCACCTGATCTGGCCAGCCAACCACTGCTATCGACGTGTAAGGGTACCACGTCATGCTGGGTGGAGTGCAGAGTCTCCTGGCTTGTGATTGGCTCTGTTTCTGGCCGCCAAAAAGCAAAACGGCGGGAGCTGCCATTTTCTCGAGCGGGCGAAGTATTCGTCCGAGCAACGAGCAGTTTCGAGTACCCTAATGCTCGACCGAGCATCAAGCTCGGACGAGCATGTTCGCTCATCTCTAGTTGGCACCCTTCTTGGTGAGTGCCACAATAGGAGACACCAGAGAGGAGACGAACGGGATGAACTGCCGGTAGTAATTTGTGAAGCCCAGAAACCGCTGTATAGTGCTTAGTCCTACAGGTCGAGGCCACTAAAAAACCACAGACAGCTTGGCAGGATCCATCAGGAGACCTCTGTCGGAGATAATATAGTCGAGGAAAGGAAGACTCCACTGGTGAAACTGGCACTTTTCAAGTTCCGCATAAAGGTGATTAGTCCTTAGTCGACTGAGGACTTGCCATACGTGAGACTGGTGGGACTTGAGATCGGGAGAAAACACCAGAATGTCGTCAAGATAGACCACTACACAGGTATATAGAAGGTCCCTGAAGATGTTGTTGACGAATTCCTGGATAATGGCAGGGGCATTGCAAAGTCCGAACGGCATCATCAAAAACTTGAAGTGTCCATCGCGAGTGTTCCACTCGTCACCAGTCTTCCACTCATCACCCTTGCGAATGCGGATAGGTTTGTAGGCCCCATGAAGGTCAAGTTTGGAGAAGATCTTGGCTACACGCAGGCAGTTAAACATCAAAGATAGTGGATAGTGTTTCTTAACAGTGACTTTGTTAAGACCGCGGTAGTCAATGCACGGACGGAGTGACCCATCCTTATTGGTAACAAAAAAGAAGCCTGCACCACCCAGGGAAGAGGATTTACAAATAAACCCCTCTGCAGGTTTTCCTCAATGTGGTCCGATAAAGCACCGGTTTGAGGCATGGAGAGAGGGTACACCCGGCCCTGTGAAGGAGACGCACCCGGTAGGAAATCAACAGGGCAGTCATAAGGGCAGTGAGGCGGTAAAGTCTTGGCTTGCTTCTTAGAAAAAACGTCCGCAAAGTCCTGATAGCAAGTTGGGAGACCCTCCAGAGGCTTGGAAACCACAGAAGAGATAATGACGGGTACTGGATGAGGAACCACCATGCAACAGGACTGGCAATCTGGCCCCCAACTAAGAATTTCCCCCCGTCTTCCAACTAAGCACAGGAGCATGGAGCTGCAACCACGAAAGACCCAGAAGGAGGGGCGAGTTGGAGTGAGGCAAAACATAGAAGGACAGTCTCTCCTTATTGCAGGTACAAGCTGTGTGGACCACTGAGATGTGATGCTGAGAGACAAGGGCAGCATCCACAAAGTTTCCTGCAGAGTCCAAGAAGGCACACACTTGAAACTGGCTACCTGTGCCAACACTGAGGAGCACAGGAATGAGCAGACGTGGAGAAGCTTTGCACACACCTACGGACGCTTCTCACAAGAACCCTAGGTGCTGGCGTTTCCCGAATGTTGGGGATGGACAGGACACGACCCAATGAAGTGCTCCAGACTGGCGCAATACAGGCAGAGGTTCCCCTGACATCTTCTGGGAGGAGAGTCTGGCTTTGTCCACCTACATAGGCTCCTCTGCAGACAGTACGGGCAGAGGCTGGAGCAGCCTTTGGAAAGCAGGAGCCAGGTGAGATAAACGTTGTGGACAGACTTGGGGTTGCTCGTGATGTAACTCCTCAATACGCTCCATAAACCGCAGGTCAAACCGAGTGGCTAGGGTGATGAGACCACTCAGGGTAGACGGCAGGTCATGAGCGGCCAATGCGTCCTTAACTGAGAAGAGAGACCTTTTTGGAAGGTTGCGGACAGGGCTGCATCGTTCCAGGAGAGTTCCGAGGCCAGGGTACAGAACTGGACATCATATTCTCCCACGGAAGAGTCCCCTGGCGCAGATTCAGCAGCACAGTCTCAGCAGAGGAGGTCCGTGCAGGTTCTTCGAACATGACCAGAATTCCACCAGGAATGCTGTGTCAGTAGCCGTGACCGGATTGTCTCTGTCCCAAAGAGGGGTAGCCCAGGCCAGTGCCTTCCTGGAGAGGAGACTGATAATAAAATGCCACCTTGGATCGCTCCGTGACAAATTGAGACGGCATGAGTCCAATGTGCAGGGAGCACTGGGTAATAAAGCCCCTGCACAGCTTGGGGTCTCTATCATACTTATCGGGCATAGATAATCGTAGCCTAGGTTCAAAAGCAGGTAGGCTAACTGAAGATGAAGGAGGAGCTTGATGCTGTGGCTGGTTTGCCATCAACTGCTGCAACATGGTGGTGACTTGTCTTAACTTTTCACCTTGCACGGCGATCTGCGGGGCTGCTGGACCATGATGTTGGTAAAATCGGAACGGATAGGTAGCAGAACCTCAGCGAGATCCATGGTCAGGATCGGAGGTAGTGGATCCTCAGAACCACCGCGGATGATGACACAAGCCAACACCTGTGACCGGAGTCTAAGTGGCACCTGGTCTTCACCAAAGCCCGACGCAAAGCAGGATGGTCCTGTTGTGGCGTGGTACCACCAAGTCGTTCCACAGGCATGACTTGTCCGCGGTGGCACCCAAGGTCAGGGTACAGGAACGGCAGGCAATCTCGTAGTCCGGGACAGGCAGGAAATCAGGACAGGCAGCAAAGGACAGTCAGGGACGTAGCAATAGGTCAAGGCACGCAGCAAATGAGCATAGTCAGGAACGGAACCGGGGTCACAACGGGAAATCACAATCACAATGCAGGGCATCAAACAAAGCTTTCTCTATGGCACAAGGCATGAAGATTTGGCAGGGTGTGTATGGAGAAGCAGGTTTAAATAGATTACTGTGAAATGACCAGCGGAAATTAAGTGTGCTGGTCCTTTAAATTTCCTGAAGCCAGCGCGCGCCCTAGGAGACAGGGAAAAGCGAGCACGGACAGCAGACGGAAATCAGGAAAGGGGAGAGGAGAGCAGCACGAGCAGCGCGAGCGGCGCGTCTGTGAACACGGAGGGGTTCCGTGACACCCTCCTTGCGGAGGGTGTCAATGACTGCCTTCTGGACATCTATCAAGTCAGCAGTCTTGTGTTGCCTACTGAATAAGGCTTTTAAACACTTAGGAAGCCTTTGCAGGTGTTTTAGCTTAATTATTCTAATTTTCGGAGATAATGGGGCAGATTTACTTACCAGGTCCATTCGCGATCCAGCGGTGCGTTCTCTGCGGTGGATTCATTAAGGCAGTTCCTCCAACGTCCACCAGGTGGCGCTGCTGCGCTGAAGAGCATCGGAATGCACTCAAGTTCACCGGCCTATTCCTAGTGAAGGTAAGTACAAGCTCCGCGACACTTTTCTTTTTTTAAATGCGGCGGTTTTTCCGAATCCGTCGGGTTTTCGGTCGGCCACGTCTCCCGGTTTCCGTCGCGTGCATGCCACCGCCGATGCGCCACAATCTGATCACATGCGCCAAAATCCCGGGGCAATTCAGGGGAAATCGCTGCAATTTGGAAATATTCGGGTAACACGGGAAAACGTGAATCGGGCCCTTAGTAAATGACCCCCAATGACTTTGGGGCTGTTCCTTGGCTGTAAGTCATAATCAGCAACATTAACACAAATAAAAAGTCTGTGTTGTAATGATGCTATGTAATATAATTTTTGAATTGAATTTCTTTCAAAAAATTACTTTTTCTGATATTCTAATTTATTGAGAAGCAATAAATCACTTTAGCCTCAGCTTTCCTCTCCCAGTATCATGTCCCACCTCTGAGGCTCCGGGAGGTGACGTTAGAGGTGGTTGTCTATATATGTAAACTATTATCGGTCATGACATGTATGGGATGTGGATGTGTTATATGATGTTACTTACATGAGTGGAGTCAGGTCTCAGCCACAGTCTGTGCAGGGTCTGACCACTGGATGTTTGTGGTGTGTGCTATATATCTCTTTATATTCCCCCATGGATTTCCCATCATCCTGCTGTTTACCAGGTGTCAGGGAACATGAATGCATCTGCTGTGATTTCCCACATGATTTATCCTTCTGTGCTGCAGCTGTTACGTGTTATAGGAATAAGTCATTACAGATATTAACTTGTTCAACTCTAGACAAGGAGTAAAATAACACAGAACAAAGTCCAAACTTAACTTTCAAATTGTGTCGCATCCAATGCACTTACATGCACCAGGAAGAGGAAGGTGAACTCCGGTGGACCCGAGCGGGGAAGCGACACATGCAGGATATCGGGCGCACGATGTTAGTGAATGGTGGCAGAGTGCATTATCATTGGACAATGCATTTTTGGTGAACTCCAGCCACCGCGTAAGTAAATGTGCCCCAATGACTTGATTTCATTAAAGTTCAGGTTTGGGGTGATGTTTCGGTACCAAAGCAAATTTTTTCTCAAAGTTTGGCTAAATATGCATGGATGGATCCGCTCATCCCTACACACAACTACTTCAGGGGTATTATTTGTGTGGCCCATTTAGCTTTGACTTTTTAATCCCTCTATGGGGTTGACTGGATTTTGCCGCATAGAGCTAACAGGTCACTACCTCTTGGAGTAGTCTATGATCAGTGTCAGGAAAAATACATGGCACCAAAGAGCCAAGCAGAGACTTGGTTGGAGGATGTGCCGAGGATAGGGCAAGTGTTTTCATGACTGGGTCAATATGGCATCCGGATAGAGGTCAGGTGGTAGAAAATGGTAACTGCAGTAATCTAGTTGAGGTCGGGAAGTTATACAGTGAGGCCAGCGGTGGGTCCGCTCAACACCTGCGATCGATGGTGGCACCGATTGTGAGCATTAATGCCGCTGGTAAACTTGCCATTTTGCCCAGGATCATCACTTACATGACGCCGAAATTTAAATGCCAACAGGGGCTTTTTCGGGCAGCATATATAAGGTAAACACCTGAAATTGATGCCGACACCAATTGCGGGCATTATTGGTGGGTGTGAGCCCCAAAGCCAAACCTGAACTTCTGGGTGAAGTCAGGGTTGGGGGACTGAACCTACAATGTTTGGTACGGACCTGAACACAGGCAGTTTAGCATCACCTCCCCCTTAGTCTTTAAGTAAGTATGACCACAGAGATACCACGTTTATTTAGATTTTATTATGGTTTAATGCCTTAAAAAATAAAAGTTTACGTTTAAAAACCAGTAATACCTCCATGTATGTAGCTATGGAAGGGGATTTTTTATTTTTTTTGGAGGAGATGTATATTATATTGGTATTATATCTCAATAATTTTTTCACATTTTAGGGGAGTTGAAATGCTGTAAAAACTATAATTTGGATGACTTCATTTTTTTCTTATTATTACGTATTCATATAGGTGGTCCCATACTTAACCCCTTTGTGTCTAAGCCATTTTGATTATATCTTTTATGTGCCAAAAATTTAAATTTGGCAAAAATTTCTAAAAATTATTCATTTTCACAGTTCAAAATTTGCAGCTTTTTAGGCAGATCGTCATAGCACCCATTTCCAATATGTCTGATTTATATCGGCATGGGCTTTTTATGCATCCTCTCTCTTTTTTTGTTTGTTAGGAGGTTCACAATTGTGGGTGCTAGTCTTTTCATTTTTATGAAAATCGCCAAAACCCTTATTTAGAGGCACCTGCTCAGCTTTAAGACTTTGAGGGGCCCAAACAGCAGTAAAACCCCGTAAATTATGTCATTTTAGAAACTGCACCCCTCAAAGTATGAAAAATCAACTATAAGAAGTGTGTTAACCGTTTAGATGCTTCACATTGGTTAAAAAAAAAACGGAGGTGTAATTTACAAGCTGTAATTTTTTTTTAGACAGTGTATAAATTTTGGCCAAAAATTAAACCGTCACAAAGTATTACATGACGAAAAACTCCACAAAGTTTGATACCCAATGTCTCCTGAGTATGAGGATGCCCCATATGTGGTGGTGTCTGCTGTATGGGCGCACGGCCGGGCATAAAACGGAAGGAGCCCCATTCAGAGCAGATTATGCAATGTCACATTGTACAGGCTATAAAATGTTTATTTTTTTTGTAATTTGGACATATGGGAGATTATTTTTTTTGTGGATGAGATCCAATTTTCAGGTACATCATTTTTGGGGGGTTCAGTAGCTAATAATCAGATTTTATTAACTCTTTCTTGGGGGTGGTTAAAAAATCATTCACTCTTGTTTATGGTTTTTAGGATTACTTTCCCCACTCGTTCACCGTACCATAAAAATAATGGGGCAGATTTACTTACCCGGTCCATTCGCGATCCAGCGGCGAGTTCTCTGCGGAGGATTCGGGTCTGGCCGGGATTCACTAAGGCAGTTCCTCCAACGTCCACCAGGTGGCGCTGCTGCGCTGAATGCACTGAACTTCACAGTCCTCTGCTGGGTGCAGGTAAGCGCGAGTCAAGCGGTACTTTTTTAAAAAAAATGCTGCCAAACCCCCCGATTTCCGTTGCGTGCATGCGACACAGACCGATCGCATGTGCCAAAATCCCGGGGCAATTCAGGGAAAATCGGCGCAAATCGGAAATATTCGGATAACCCATCGGGAAAACCGGAATCGGGCCCTTAGTAAATGACCCCCAATGTGTTATCTTTATTCTATGGGTCATTCTATGGTAAATGTTACTTTTTGATCACTTTTTATGAGGTCAGATGTGAAAATTTCATAATTTTTTTGTGTATTTTTACGGCGTTCATCGTACGGGTTCAGTGACAATTTTATTTTATTGTACGGGTTGTTACGGACGTTGTTGTGATACCCAACAAGTTCTGTTTTTTTGGTTGATGTTTACTTTTTTATGTTTTATTTGATTATTGCATGGGATGAGACTTAAGGGGACTTTTATTCTTTTTTAATAAGTTTTTTAATTGCACTTTTTTTTAAACTTTTTTTTTACTGTTTTATTTTGTCCCAGGGTGGAACATGAACAAGTAATCATTTGATCACTTGTTCATTGTAATATACTGCAATACTAATGTATTGCAGCATATTACATAGTCAGCCTCTGCATTCTGCATAGTTGGACAGTTGCTACTAAAGGCAGCCCTGAGGTCCTTATCGGACCTCAGGGTTGCCTTGGCAAAGATCAGCACCTCCATGCACTGTGCGGAGGGTCCCGATCGTCACCCCGATGGACTATAGACGCTGCATTCACTATGAACACAGTGTCTCTAGGGTTAAACTGGCGGGAGCTGGAACGACCCACATACTATGATGTAGAATCACATCAAGGAGTCAAGGACACCCGATTTACAGACAACCCATAGTTACAGACACATCTTTCTTCCCACTGAGACCCCTGGTGAAGCTCTCTGGATGCTTTACTATAGTCCCAGGCTGAAATGATCAGTTGCTGAGCGTGACTCTTTTTTCAAGGTTGACCAGAGACCCAGAGGCATCCAAATAATTTCTGATGGCTAAAGGTAACATCTCTACCTCATGAGGATCAGATTTCACCACAGTCACATCATCCGCATTAGCAGCTACCTTTAAAGGCAAGTAATGGGGGACTGACACCCCCTGAAAATCAACCCCTGCGGTGATGGCAGAAACAAGTCTATGGCAAACACATAGAGCAGTGAACTCAGGGGGCAGAAGATGGTGGCACTGGAACTACTCAGAAAACTCATGCTGTGTTCCAAACAAAGCCGGTGGTCAGTTCGTGGAATCATCAACGGCACTTGGATCGAAAGCAGGAATCTACATCACCTACTGTGTCCTTTTCAATACCAGCACATAAAATTCAGGTCTTCCCTTACCCCCTTCATGTTCCTCCTTCGCCTATGGCTCTGGAGTTATCATAATGACTTATTTTTGTAGTTCTAGTGTATTTTTCTATTTATACTTTCTAATCATGTAGTAACTAATCATGTATCAATAGCCTCTTTAACCTCCTCCTCTGTTACTCCTGCTATCAAAGAATCAAAGAAGAAAAGTCCAAATCTGCAGTTGCCTCCAAGAATTAAGCCATTTTATTCCTTTATCCAAAACCTTTTTCTGAAACAAGTCAACATAGTCATTGAGAACTATGATTGATTTCTTAGCCACAAATTCCCAGCAATTTTCCTAGGGATCAGGGGCCCCTAAGGTCCCATAATCCCCCTCAAGCACTAGGGACATGTATGATACTGGTACAGTATCTCAGATTGCAGTAGATCAATATTTTGCTTGTCATCCCCACCCGCTGAATAAAGTGATTCTAATTCTTTCCGCAGTTTGAGATACTGGCCGTACTTACTCTTACACTTCTTCACTGACAGTCTCTTTAAGAGGGAGCTGATCTCCTCATTGACTTTTTTTTTCTTGACTCGAGTATAAGTCGAGTAAGGGGTTTTCAGCACATTTTTTGTGCTGGAAAATTCGGCTTTTATTCAAGTATATATGGTGAAAATTATTTATTGTGTAAACAACACTAGATAGTTATAATTCATCAGAGCGGTTAGAGTCTCCTATGCAAAATAACAAGGCCAGATGGGCAGAATATGGGATAACCTTCTCACTCATCCCACTAACAATCTCTCAGGGACTTACAACCGCCATGTCTATTGTTCTGTTCCTATTAGCACAGGAGTTTGTGTATTTAGGTTCTCTTCCATTCAGGGTGAATATTTTATGTAGATTGGCCTATGATATGATGTTACTCCATGATGGGACTCTAGAGTTTATGACCACTGCTCTTCCCCAGGACCTGTCACCTGATGCCATGGTAACATTGAAATCACCCACCATAATGACAGGGGTAGATGTAAATAGATACTGTTGCACCTCATTGAACAGCTAGATTCTCTCAGCCACTCGCTGTGGGCCATAAATGTTAATCAGCCAGAACCGCCTACCATGGATGGTCAAGTCCAGCACCAGGCACCTCCCCATAGTGACCTCCATTAGCATGTGCACCATCATGTCTGTGATGTTAAATAGTATGGCGACCCTGCCCTGGTGTATGGCTCCACAGCCAGTGACCAGTAAGAATGACCAGACCGGCACCTACGTTCAGCCTCATGGAGATGCCCTAAAGTGGCCAGGCGCGTCTCCTGGAGGAAGATGACATCGAGGTCCAGATATCTCAGATCATCTTATACTAAGTGTCTCGTCCTTCTTACTTTGATGCTGTTGATGTTGCTAGAAGCAACCTTCAAAGAGAACCCAGCCATTACAATTAAAAAAGCAAAGCCGCAATCTGCATGATGATATGTCAGAGTCTCCCTGTCTACCACCCGTCTCCATGTCTAACTCCACAGTAGCCTCTACAGGTGGGGGCTACTCTTTAGTTGGAGAATTCCCTGTGTCCGCCTCACACTCATTGGGACACATTTACTTGCCCGGTCCAGTCACAATCCCGCGGTGCGTTGTCCGACGCTGATTCAGGTCTGCCGGGATTCACTAAGGTCGTGCTTCCGATATCCACCAGGTGTCGCTGCTAGGACGAGATCCGCCGGAGTTACCCTAGCGACACATATTCTTTTTTAAATTCTGCGGTTTTACCAAAATCCGATCGCGTATGCCAAAATCCCGGGGCAATTCGGCGCAAATCGAAGAAGCCGCCGCTGGAACGCGAATGGACCGGGTAAGTAAATGTGCCCCAATGACCCAAACATCACCATTGGTTTTTCTTCTGGCCTTAAGCCCTGCACTGCTCATCAGGCTTATGGGAGGGTTTTTTTTCCTTCCACTTATGGTTCATAGCATCCTCATATTCAGCAGATGGTACAGCAATCTGAGGTCGGTCCTGAGTTACAACCTCCACAACCCCCTGAAGTTTGTCTGAGGGCTTCTTTAAGGTGCCTGCTTCCTGCACCATCTCTGATGGTCTCCGGTCTGTAGTGTTCCCCTGATTTATTAGCATTAGACACACTTTTTAATTACTTAGACTTAAAATACTTTATTCATTAAAATCAGTTTAGTGAAATAATAACATTAATCATAAAATCAATATGTATTCCAAGTCCTTCCCTGGACTTTTCTTCAGTTACTATCAGTTAAGTGTTTTACTGACCATCACATTTTGCATGGAGCAACCCCAGGATTTGGAGTTCGGTGGATATCCCCCGTAGCTGTGGACCAATCACCCGAAAAAAAACGAATATCCGTTGTGCAAGTCTCAACCAAACAAGGTAAGAGTAAATCATTTTTACAGAAAAACACTATACAAAGTCAATAGTCTGCACATGATAGCGCTCTCTTTTTTCTCTTCTTTTGTATTATATTAACTCCGGCACCATCTCATCATTTGAGAAATCCCTGGTGATGTTGTGCCAGACCTCTGGTCAATTCTTGTGTGGGTCACCCAACTCTCTGCCCAGTTTACATTTGACCATCTCACAGTTGACCAATCTCCCTTCACAGGTTACATTTCATCCCTGTACATATTTTGGCCACATGACCGATCCTACCACACCTGAAGAACTTTCATTGAATGTAGAAGAAAGAAACAAATGAGGGGCACTACGCTTCATGAATCATCATCCCAAGACGCCCATTGCTGGATTTTTTAATGCTAGACATGGAAGCTTGGAAATGGCATACGGAGGTGCTCCGCTTAAATGATCTTTGAAACATGTGGAGTAAAAGAAAGAGAGCTGGCACTCACCGTTTGTACAATCTTTATTCCAATACACTTTAAAAATTTTCGCTGTGGGAGAAGAGAATGTAGCAGGAGCCCACAAGAGGCAACGGCCCGTTTCGCGCTACAAGCACTTATTCCTGCCTCTTGTGGGCTCCTGCTACATTCACATCTTCCGCAGCTAAGATTTTTAAAGCGTATTGGAATAAAGATGGAACATTTTATACAAACGGTGAGTGCTAGCTCTCTTTCTTTTACTCCATATATACCTGAAGAATTTTTATGGTTGTGCAGGATAAAAGCAGACATGTTTCTACCCGTTGTAGGGTATTATACTGGTGCAGCTTAAACAGTACCTTCAATGTCCCTATTCTTGATGAGGTCAGATACTAGGTCACAATGGCGCCTGAGCCACACCAGAATATCCTGAGGAGGAACTAACTTGTTCCAGAAAATGACATTAACCACCACAGTATCTGGCTTGGCTACAAATCCTACAATTTGCCCAGTGCTGTGCCACAAATCTGCAAACTATAGCTCTCATCCGCCAGTTTGAGTTTCTTAAACTCAAGCTAAACTAGAAAGGGAAGGAGGAGCATTGCTGTGGTCAGCAATACGTCACATCAAAGAGTGGACATGGAGGATGCAGGTCTTCATCCAGTTCCTCCCAGGATGGCTCTGCTGACTGGAATATGACCCTGGTGTAAAAAGGAGGGGGATTTCCTCCCATGTAAGAGTTATTGAAAACTTAACTTTTCAAAGTCAAGACCAAATTTTTTATTTTTCTTTATATGAGGAAAGTGTTTATTTGTGGCATATTGTTTGTGGTGGTATTAGTTAAGATAAGCTTTGCTACATCTATAAGGGATGTCACTTGGATGCCACTCATCCATAAAAAAACAGCTGTAAAAAACATACATTTTCGTCTTGGTTGTGAGTATTTAGCTAGTAAATAGTTTTTCCACACAAATGTGTGTTATTTAGATTATCCATTATACTGTACGTGACTATGGAAAGATCTCCAGACAATAAGCAAATGAAGAAAGTCCTGCATGTGTACCTGCTGTTGCAGAGGTGAGGGCCGATCCCAAAGCCCAGCAGAAGAATCGCCTAAGCCCAATGATTTGTATTTTCTTAATAATTCTCTGGATGGGGTCCATACTTAAATTAGGACTACAGAAATCTTAATAAAGTTTTGTTTTAATGCATAATGTACATATAGGGTAAATGACTTGATCGTTATCTAGATGGAAGACCTCATTGGCCCACATTGCGGATCCTCACAGTTGAGCAAATCCTTCTTATAGATTTCCCAAAAACTTCATCTCTAGCGCCATAGATCACAGGACTGAGGAATCTGGGAAGAGACATCAGCAGGAAGAAGTTAACTATGGCCATGTATCGAAAGCTCGATGTGAAATACGTTTCGATAAATGATGTAGTGAAAGACAAAGTGGAGAGCAGAAGCTGAAATGCATGGAGCAGGACAGTCCTAGCAGCCTTGGAGGCAAATTTATTAGCGTCCATCCTCCGGGCGACAAGCATGACCCTAATATATGTGTAGGCAATGATCAATCCCACCACGGAGAAGCTGAGAATACTATTGACTGTTCTTAGGATCTCCTGGGATTCATGCACCGCCAACGACCTCCATGCACAAATTACATTAAGACTGAAAACTTTTACATCTACTGAAGAAGAATAGGCAATAATATTGGCAAATTGGGGTATCATCCCTACTGTCCACATGCAAGCAATGAAGAGGGTGGCTCTCCGAGCACTCCATACCTCCACATGTCTTAATGGGTGGCAGATGGCCGCGCAGCGCTCCAAGGACATGACTGCCAGGTTGTAAGGAGTTATACAGAAGGAACTTGAGGAAAAACTGATGAGGATTAAACATATGGGCACAGGCATGGTGATGAAGTAGATGGCAAATAAGAAGAGATAAAATGAGAGGATCAGGTAGAACAGGTCATTGAGAAGCATGTGAATGAATAAGATGTAACGTGTGGTCTCCCGCACCTGGCGGTTGGTGAAGAAAACGTTCAGTATGATGACGATGAAGTACATGAATATTGCAAAGAAGAGGACCATGGTGATGGACGTAGCGGTCTTCACAATCTCAGATGCCTTGTTCACTTGGGTTGTCACATTAGAATTGATCTATGGAAAGATCTCCAGACAATAAGCAAATGAAGAAAGTCCTGCATGTGTACCTGCTGTTGCAGAGGTGAGGGCCGATCCCAAAGCCCAGCAGAAGAATCGCCTAAGCCCAATGATTTGTATTTTCTTAATAATTCTCTGGATGGGGTCCATACTTAAATTAGGACTACAGAAATCTTAATAAAGTTTTGTTTTAATGCATAATGTACATATAGGGTAAATGACTTGATCGTTATCTAGATGGAAGACCTCATTGGCCCACATTGCGGATCCTCACAGTTGAGCAAATCCTTCTTATAGATTTCCCAAAAACTTCATCTCTAGCGCCATAGATCACAGGACTGAGGAATCTGGGAAGAGACATCAGCAGGAAGAAGTTAACTATGGCCATGTATCGAAAGCTCGATGTGAAATACGTTTCGATAAATGATGTAGTGAAAGACAAAGTGGAGAGCAGAAGCTGAAATGCATGGAGCAGGACAGTCCTAGCAGCCTTGGAGGCAAATTTATTAGCGTCCATCCTCCGGGCGACAAGCATGACCCTAATATATGTGTAGGCAATGATCAATCCCACCACGGAGAAGCTGAGAATACTATTGACTGTTCTTAGGATCTCCTGGGATTCATGCACCGCCAACGACCTCCATGCACAAATTACATTAAGACTGAAAACTTTTACATCTACTGAAGAAGAATAGGCAATAATATTGGCAAATTGGGGTATCATCCCTACTGTCCACATGCAAGCAATGAAGAGGGTGGCTCTCCGAGCACTCCATACCTCCACATGTCTTAATGGGTGGCAGATGGCCGCGCAGCGCTCCAAGGACATGACTGCCAGGTTGTAAGGAGTTATACAGAAGGAACTTGAGGAAAAACTGATGAGGATTAAACATATGGGCACAGGCATGGTGATGAAGTAGATGGCAAATAAGAAGAGATAAAATGAGAGGATCAGGTAGAACAGGTCATTGAGAAGCATGTGAATGAATAAGATGTAACGTGTGGTCTCCCGCACCTGGCGGTTGGTGAAGAAAACGTTCAGTATGATGACGATGAAGTACATGAATATTGCAAAGAAGAGGACCATGGTGATGGACGTAGCGGTCTTCACAATCTCAGATGCCTTGTTCACTTGGGTTGTCACATTAGAATTGATCTCAGTTGAATTTACCATTTCTTGTGTTCAAAATTAATCTAAATCTGAAAATAAAAATGAAAGTTCTAAATTCTAAGTTCTAATTAGTCCAATAATAGTACATCCAACAATAATGTCAATAAGAATACAACTCATCCCACAAATAATGAGCCATTTCCCAGCAATATATGCAGAGAGATGGAAAAGAGTAATATAAAAAAATATGCTCCATCATTAAAGCACAACTAGACCCAGTACTTAAAAGGTTGTTTCTCTAGGAATCCTGGAAAAAATACTACACAAGTGTAAGAGAAAATAAAAAATGACTTTGCCTGCTTCAGCTCCAAGTTCTAGCATTGAAGCAGTCTTCCGACCCATGACACTTTTGACCTCACCAATCAGTGGCCTCAGTGTCTGGGATTTCTGTGGGTCTTAAGACCTGGAGACAATTTAATGAGAAACTCGGCACCCAGGTTCAATGCAATGTGATGATAATTTTATTTGAAAATTGTACACAGAAAATTATGTGAGGTTTCGGTCAACACAGTGACCTTGCAGAGCATTGCAAGTTGAATGAGAGCAGAGTATAGCAGTACAGAGACTACATGAGAGAAAGGGCTAACCCTAATCAACGTCTAGGCTCTGCAATCGAGTTGCTAATTAAATTGAATATCTGGAGTTGTATCTTACTTGGGCACCACATCCACATCACTTTTAGTGGATGACATGGAAGCAGTGCCCAATTAGAATACCACTCCAGATATATAATTCTGTATTCTACATAAATAAGACCTGGAAACCATCGCAATGGGGGAGGCAGAAGTCAACTTCTGTAACCCTTTGCCCTGGCTGCCAGGAGGTTATTCAGGATTCCAATGCAAAGCTGATGAAAGAGTGAGGCTGAGGTTGACAAGCTGGATGATAACTGGGAGCTGATAGGTTAGTGCCTTGTAGATGTTGGGCCTATTAATCTTTGGTCTTGGTCACAGTCCGTAGGGGGAGAGTTGGTAGTTAGCTCTGGGGAATCTGATGTGGCCATAAAAATCATGAGGCCAATATAAGGGGTTAGTGTTGGGTGACAATTGTACCACATTCTAACCTAGCTAAAACTTTGGTTAGGTCCTATTTGGGAACTGGAGGATATCTGGTTTAGTAGGCAAGAGGAATAGCTACATTGGAAACCATCTGCCCTGAAGACCTGGACTAGACTTGTGGCAAGGATAGTGCAGCTGTAAACTGAGAGTCAGGGCCCTGGTATGGCAGCCACCCTACTGTTGGATTGCATGTAAGAGTATAGAGTAAACCTGAGGTGAGGTCATCACCATCTTCACTTACCAGATGTGACTAAATAGGAAAATGTGAGGTACTAAACCCTTTAGATCCATTTAGAGATGGACCTATTAGAAATTGTTTAACCCCTGTTACAATGCACATGTTGAATGCTTTCTGTGAAACTGCCTGGAGTGAGATAGCCTGGGTGTGGTGAGAGATGATTGGGGAGATTTGGTGCTCAAAGATACTCGGGTGCCTATTTCAAAACCTAGGCTACCAAAAATTAGGTAGCCTAATGTGTGTAAATATTCATGAAGTGGGCACCTTGAAAAAAGTCCATGGGTATTAACAGCCTATAGATCATGATGGCCTACAGAGGAACTCTACAGAACTGTGTAATGTGCTCATGCAACTCCATGTTATATAACTTAGGGGCGACTGGGAACAGTAGCACCTGGTCCCTTGACCATCACTTTGTCCCTACTGGAAGACCACTAAAAATTCAGCTTTACGTGTCCAAATCTTCCAAGAGTCCTTAACCAGTAAACTCACAAACATCAAGTCAATGTCCATTGGATAAGTATCATTTTGTGATTAGTGGGGGTCCGGCTTCTGTAAACCGTTCCAATAAGCTGGTTTAGTAGCCAATGGGTGCCTAGAAGCATGGTCCAGATCTTTGCAGAAGTCTGACCCCCACCAATCACAGGTCAAAATAAATACTGGGCCAATGTAAAATGCATAAGCAGTTGACCTGTTCACGTAATTTCTGGTCTTGTGGCCGGTACGTCGAGCTTCATATCTCAGGAATGACTGTCCGTAAAACCCCTTAAACCTTAGCATCCCTCTTCCAGTATCATGTGAAACCTCCAGGAGGATAAATTCCTTAAGGTTGTCTGGTTATTAGTGTAAACTATCATCAGGCATGAAATGTATAGGATGTGATATATGGTAGGTATGGAGAATAATACTTACATGAGTGGTGTATGGTCTCAGCCGCAGTCCGTGCAGGGTCTGTCCATTGGATGTATGTGGCATAAGCTATATATCTCTTTTTTATTCCCCTATGTGTTTCCCGTCATCCTTGTATTATCACCCTGTTGTTTACTAGTTGTCAGGAACCATGAATCTATCTGCAGTGATTTCCCAGATGATATATCCTTCTGTGCCGCAGCTTGGGATATATGAAGACGTCATTACAGATATTAACTTTCTAAACTGCAGCCAAGGAGTAAAGTATAAAAGAACAAAGGCCATACAAAATAGCTAGAACTTTTATAATTGTGCTACAAAATGTACTCCCATGGGAACCCTTTAAAATCAGTCCAAGAGTTCTTATCTCCTCCTTCACATCCTCATCTATTGTCTCAACCAACCAGCTAGTGTCGACCCTCTGACATTTATTTTAATAATAACATTTAATAATTGCCCTTTTCAGGGCAGCAAGGTAGGGAGAGGAGGCAACTATATACAGCTAGAAAGTTTAAATAATTGCCCTTTTTAGGGCAGTGGAAATTATAGTGAAATTTAATGCCTTGTTAAAGCATATAATATAGGGTCACTCCCACATTACCTTTTCCTGGGACTCATAGACCCATATTTTTTGAAAGAGTCCATGAAGGTGCACAACTGCGTTAATCATAGGATTTAGTCTGTGCTATTGTAAAATGGTAGAAAAAAACATCAGCACTCACCATTAAAGCAATCCAGTCTTTATTGTATGTCTTCTCTAGAACATCTACAGGCAGCCACAGGGTAATGGAGCTGGAGGATAAGAACCACCTTGAACAACAGCCATTTCATGCTTATCTGCGCTTCTTGTAGCTTAAAACACTGGCATACCTGCTCTCAACCCCAAAATTTTAAAATGCGTTTGGGTGCGGGGTCAAGTTATGGTACCGAATTTAAGTGCCGGTGGTGGGTCCATTACTAGTTAACACCCACGATCATTCCCAGGCGTTAACCCTCTAAATGCCCCACCCAAGCTTGCATTCTAGCCAGGATCGACGCTCCCCGATGACATCATGGGGAGCCACGATCCTAGGGAAAATGGTGGTACTCTCTATTTAAATTACACAGGCGCCTTTGCCGGCAGCATACAGAGGGTATACACCTGAAATTGATGCCAACAACAAATGCAGATGTTATCGGCATGGGTGAGCACGAATACCAAATTAGAACTTCTGGCAAAAGTCCTGGTTCACGGACCCGAACCTGAAATGTTTGGTATGGACCTGAACATTGTATTCAGGTCCGCTCATCACTACTTGTGGACTCTGTTTAATGCAACTTTCACTGTGCAGCTGTGAGAGATATATTTCTCTACAGGCGCCATTTTGGACCAAGTGGAAGCCATTTTAGTCTTAACCGGGGGTTATGCTGACCACTGTCCAGTCATGATTCAAACTTCATTTTGTGTAAACTGTATAGAAATTACTGTGTCTTCGCTATTGCTACCTTATCTTTTCTGCAGCTTCTCTGCGTAAAGACCATGTTTTGACTCATACAAAGCTAACACAAGGACAATTTACTAAGGGTCCTTGTGACGGATGCAGGAACTCGGGCACACGAGCTTCGTGAATCCCGCTAGACTTCATCTTCGTCGGACCGTCCGAATCGGGGGTTGCGACAGGACCAGGTAAGTAAATTTGCCCCATTCTGTCTATATGAGAACGAGGCCTCTGGAAAAAACGGTGCATAGTTCATCAACATTTTGGAAGAATGTCTTAAAGGGGATGTTCTGGTATATTCATTATGGCCAATAGCATTGCAGTATTCTGTCACCTTTTCACGCCCCTATGAAGCTGATTTTCTGTGTTTTATATATGTGGCTGCACGTTGATAAAGTTTGTGATTGTAAGTTTTCTAAGAGACTGGTGTGTCTTTGTGTGTGCTCTCAACCCGGTACCTGTCTAGAAAGGGTTAACTCGAAAGTCATCTTACAACTGCAGGGCGGTTTAAGCCCTAGATAAAGATTTTTTACATAGCCAGGGTGACTACTCCCCTTTATTCTTTAGGTCAGTACGACCACAGAGATACCACATTTATATAGATTTTCTTAAGATGATTCTAATGTCTTTAAAAATTAAATAATCTTTTCCTGTGTCAGTAAAACCTCCATGTAGCTGAGTACGGGGATTTATTGTTGTGAGAGGAGCTGTAGTTTATATTCTTAAAATTTTGGAATGATCTTTCAATCACTTTTTCACTTTTTTATGGGTGTTGAAATGCTGTAAATACTAGGATTTGGACATATATTTTTTTCATTCATTAATTTAAAAAAAAAATTAATTTATGCTATATTGGATAAATAAAACAAATATAGACAGAGTATATAACAGTTGTAATGTAACATCTGTGTCTGGCAGACTTTTACAATAATCTTTGAAACCTAAAATATCTTTAAAGGGGTTTTCCCACAAACTAAAGTTAGGCCCTATCCACGGGATGGGGTGTAACTTGTTGATCACTGGGGTTCTCAGTGCTGAGACCCCCATAGATCGCAAAAACGATGGGTCGAATGAGCCGCTCGCCTCTCCGTCAGACCAATGGATCAGACGGTCGCACATGACCGTTCTGCTCCATTAATCTCTACGGAGCTGCCGGAGATCGGTGAGAACAGTGCTCGGAAATTTCCGTCACTTCATAGAGATTAATGGAGCAGAACATGGTCATGCACTGCCGTCTGCTCCATTAGTCTGACGGAGTGACCTAATCAGACCCGACCCCTCGTTTTCACAATCTGTGGGGGTCTCAGCACTAAGACCCCCACTGATCAGCAAGTTAGGCCCTATCCTGTGGATAGAGCCTCACTTTATTTTGTGGGAAAACTCCTTTAATCTTATCCCACCACCCGGGGCCAGCGCCAGCACTGGGCATATCTGGGCAAGTGCCGGGGCCCAGATCTGCTGTACACAGGAATTCATGGGGGTGAGCTGTATCTAATGAATCCATATGGTGTGAGGGGGGCTCATATAGTTAACTATGAGGGGGCTGTTTGGTATGATAAACTAGAGAACAGGAGACTGTTTTAGTTTCAGAATTTTTAATACCGCCACATTCACTGCAAAGGGACCTTACTGCGGCTCTGTCGCCCAGGGGCCTACTAAAATCTGGAGCCGATCCTGCCACAACCATCATGTAATCACCTTATTGTGAAACACACTCTTTTATCCACCCATAAAATTCACATCCACATAAGATATTCTGAAAAGTCTGAGGACAAACTGTGCTTGTTGCAGAGCTCAGCTTTTATATTCCCATAGAAGTTTTTGACATGAAAACTTAGCTCTGATTGGTTGTCATAAACGGCTAGAACAGTTTTGCACTTCTGTTAAATCTCTCCCCTAGATTCTTACTCAACCACCAGGATCAATGATTGTACACCAAGCACACTGACATACTGGTGTGCGCCCCTCTCTGGCAGGACTAGGTCTTCTTTTAGCTTCTTATTCCCTGGTTTTTGCAAAAAGAGGATTTAGAAATTTTGCAAATAAGCCTAGGGGGCTCCAGGCTTCATGGTTTCATGCCAAAAAGTCAGTGCACCAAAAATTTAGACTAACGTACCAGAATTAGCTTTCTGGCGTAAACTAACCCAACTAATAGGAGGTACAAAATACGATTTTCGACAGATTTATCATCCAGTGAGGAGGACGATTTAATACATTCATTGTAGAGATGAATTAGAATCCTTAGATATGACATAATTCACTTTAGAAACTTGGAAAGAATTAAAATATTCTTCATGAATTGGGAAGCTTGGATGAAGGGTGAACCTGAACCTTCTGCCGCCTGAGGCTAATTATAGATGACAACCCCCCTCTACACCATTTAGTATTAATAAATGAGGTCATTTTTCTTAGTATGTAGGTTCACATTGCAGTGTCTCACACCCATGCTAATATCTATTTTTAAGTGTAAGCTCCTGCTTTGCCCCCATCTTGCTGCTGGTTCTGCTGCCTGAGGCGAGAGGCTCAACTTGCCTCATGACATGTTCACCCCTGCTTTGGATAAACACTTTAGATCAGAGGTCCACAAACTATTTACACAGGGGGCCAGTTCACTGTCCCATAGAATGTTGCACACAAACTATATATGTACACTCACATAAATACTGTAAAGATACCTTACCTAGAGGAGTGGAGATCTGCTTTCCTCCTCAGCATAAGTGATGTGAGGTGCGTGAATGAGTCGGCTCTAAGAACTGGCACTTTTACGTGATTGACGAGAACCCACCCCCAACCGGCTCACCACGCCTCCTTTAACCTGATACAGGAGGGGGGTGTGGCTGTCAGAGGGAGCGGGGGGAATGTGGGTGGGCCTGCAGAAGAGCTTGCGGAGCACACCCTAGCTTGGATTATTGGTGGCTGTCAGGCGTGCACAGTGCAGCTTATATTATCACTGGCTGAGGGGGGACGTGAGCATGTGGAGCGAAGCCCAACACTTCACAGGCTGCGGGCCCGGGAAAGCAGGGGTGCGGGCGGCTACTCTGGCTGTAGTTAGAGGGGTATTCCGGGAAAATGAACGTCTGACACAAAGACCCATGATCATATAAATAAATAAATATAACAAAACTCAATGTCATTAGTCACAAAATGGAGCTTTGATCAGACTATCCTGCGCTGTTACCATAGTAATAATGTGTAACTACCTCACTAAGATGGCGTCTCAACACAACACCGGCCAATCAACCAATCAACTACAGCCAAATATAGTGGTGATCATTAGAGATGAGCGAACATGCTCGTCCGAGCTTGATGCTCGGTCGAGCATTAGCGTACTCGAAACTGCTCGTTGCTCGGACGAATACTTCGCCCGCTCGAGAAAATAGCAGCTCCCGCCGTTTTGCTTTTTGGCGGCCAGAAACAGAGCCAATCACAAGCCAGGAGACTCTGCACTCCACCCAGCATGACGTGGTACCCTTACACGTCGATAGCAGTGGTTGGCTGGCCAGATCAGGTGACCCTGGGATAGACTAGCCGCTGCCCGCGCTGCTCGGATCATTCTGTGTCTGGATGCCGCTAGGGAGAGAGCTGCTGCTGGTCAGGGAAAGCGTTAGGGTGTTCTATTAGCTTACTGTTAGGCAGGAGTGATTCTCCAAGAACCCAACAGCCCTTCTTAGGGCTACAATAACGTTCTACTATTTTTTTTTTTATTTGCATCTAGTACCATTTTGTGAGGAATTAGCAGGGGGACTTGCTACCGTTGTGTTTAGCTCTTAGTGGCACACATATCCACCTCAAAGACCGAAGTGGGAAAATTTAGTAGGGGTTGGATTTCTATTAGGCAATAACTCAGTGTCATCTCATCTGGCATAGTAGTGTGCTTTGATACTTGGCTAGAAAATAGCCATAGGAGAATCCAAACAGCTTACTTACCCTTACAGTAGCGTTCTATATATTTGATTTCTGGTTGATCTGCTGGTGGCTGTACTTGCTGCAGTGCATGTACTAGCCAATTCTGAGCAATTTGTAGTGAGACTTGCGACCGCTGTGTTTTGCGCTTAGTGACGCACATATCCATAGCAAAGACCGAAGTGGGAAAATTTAGTAGGGGTTGGATTTCAATTAGGCACTAACTCAGTGTCATCTCATCTGGCATAGTAGTGTGCTTTGATACTTGGCTAGAAAATAGCCATAGGAGAATCCAAACAGCTTACTTACGCCTACAGTAGCGTTCTATATATTTGATTTCTGGTTGATCTACTGGTGGCTGTACTTGCTGCAGTGCATGTACTAGCCAATTCTGAGCAATTTGTAGTGAGACCTGCGACCGCTGTGTTTTGCGCTTAGTGACGCACATATCCATAGCAAAGACCGAAGTGGGAAAATTTAGTAGGGGTTGGATTTCAATTAGGCACTAACTCAGTGTCATCTCATCTGGCATAGTAGTGTGCTTTGATACTTGGCTAGAAAATAGCCATAGGAGAATCCAAACAGCTTACTTACGCCTACAGTAGCGTTCTATATATTTGATTTCTGGTTGATCTGCTGGTGGCTGTACTTGCTGCAGTGCATGTACTAGCCAATTCTGAGCAATTTGTAGTGAGACTTGCGACCGCTGTGTTTTGCGCTTAGTGACGCACATATCCATAGCAAAGACCGAAGTGGGAAAATTTAGTAGGGGTTGGATTTCAATTAGGCACAGTCTGCCATTTGTCCTTTTTTATTTTACGTTTATTTTGTTTAATAACTCAGTGTCATCTCATCTGGCATAGTAGTGTGCTTTCATACTTGGCTAGAAAATAGCCATAGCAATAGGATAGCATCGTTTGGTTTTAAAAACTCAAAAACACAAAAAAAAACAAAAAAAACAAAAAAAAACAAAAAACACAAAAAAAAACCCAAAAAACACAAAAAAAAGTTAAAAAAAAATTAAAGTTATAACTCTCATTTTAAAAATGTTTAACCCGAGGGCTAGGGGTAGAGGACGAGGGCGGGGACGTGGGCGTCCGACTACTGCAGGGGTCAGAGGCCGTGGTCCTGGGCGGGGTGAGACACCACCTGCTTATGAGGGAGCAGGGGAACGCCGCAGAGCTACACTCCCTAGGTTCATGTCTGAAGTTACTGGGACTCGTGGTAGAGCACTGTTGAGGCCAGAACAGTGCGAACAGGTGATGTCGTGGATTGCTGACAATGCTTCGAGCAATTTGTCCACCAGTCAGTCTTCCACGCAGTCCACCCATGTCACCGAAATCGCCACTCCTCCAGCTCCTGCACCTCAGCCTCCTCCCCCCCAGTCTGCCCCCTCCCAGGAAAATTTGGCATTTGAACCGGCATACTCTGAGGAACTGTTTTCTGGACCCTTCCCACAGTCACAAACCACTTGTCCGGTTGCTGCTGAGCAATTTTCCGATGCCCAGGTTTTCCACCAGTCACAGTGATGATGACCTTCTTGACGTAGTGGAAGAAGTGTGTAAAGAGGTGTCCGACGATGAGGAGACACGGTTGTCAGACAGTGGGGAAGTTGTTGTCAGGGCAGGAAGTCCGAGGGGGGAGCAGACTGAGGGATCGGAGGATGATGAGGTGACAGACCCAAGCTGGGTTGAGAGGCCGGGTGAACACAGTGCTTCTGAGACGGAGGAGAGTCCTCGACCAGAACAGGTTGGAAGAGGCAGTGGTGGGGCCAGACGGAGAGGCAGGGCCAGAGCTGGTGCATCAGCGCCAAATGTGTCAACTAGTGAAGCTCCCGTGGTGAGGGCTCTTGCGGCGAGGGCTAGATCTTCAGAAGTCTGGAGGTTCTTTAAGGAAACACCGGATGACCGACGGACTGTGGTGTGCAACATTTGCCAAACCAGGCTCAGCAGGGGTTCCACCACTACTAGCTTAACTACCACCAGTATGCGCAGGCATATGAATGCTAAACACCCCACTCAGTGGCAACAAGCCCGTTCACCTCCGGCCGTGCACACCACTGCTCCTTCCCCTGTGTCAGCTGATAGTCAGCCCCCTGCCCAGGACCCTGCCACAAAAACCCCATCGTCGCCTCCACGATCCTCCACAGCATCCACCAGCGTTCAGCTCTCCATACCCCAGACGCTGGAGCGGAAACGCAAATATAGTGCAACCCACCCGCACGCCCAAGCCCTTAATGTGCACATCTCCAGATTGCTTAGCCTGGAGATGCTGCCCTATAGGCTAGTAGAGACCGAGGCCTTTCGCAACCTCATGGCGGCGGCCGCCCCTCGGTATTCGGTCCCCAGCCGCCACTACTTTTCCCGATGTGCCGTCCCAGCCCTGCACCAGCATGTGTCAGACAACATCACCCGTGCCCTGACCAACGCCGTTTCTGACAAGGTCCACCTGACCACGGACACGTGGACGAGTGCTGCCGGGCAGGGCCACTATATATCGCTGACGGCACATTGGGTTAACTTGGTGGAGGCTGGGACCGAGTCTGACCCTGGGGCTGGTCATATACTGCCGACGCCGAGGATTGCGGGGCCTACCTCGGTCCAGGTGTTTCAGGCCTACTATGCCTCCTCCTCCCACCCCTCCTCCACCTCCTCCTCCGAACTACCATCCGTGGGCACGGCGCCATCAGTCGGTAGCTCTAGGCACAGCAGCAGTGCCGTCGCTAAGCGACAGCAGGCGGTGCTCAAACTGCTGAGCCTAGGCGACAAAAGGCACACCGCCCAAGAGCTATTACAGGGCATCACGGCGCAGACTGATCTGTGGCTGGCACCGCATGGTTGTGTGTGACAACGGCCGTAACCTGGTGGCGGCTCTGCAACTCGGCAGACTGACACATGTGCCATGCCTGGCCCATGTGTTAAATCTGATAGTTCAGCGTTTCCTCAAGACATACCCCAATCTGTCAGATTTGCTCACGAAGGTGCGCCGCATCTGTGCGCATTTCAGGAAGTCCAGCACAGATGCTGCCACTCTCAGGGCAGCGCAGCGCCGCCTCCAACTGCCCGCTCACCGACTGTTGTGCGACGTGCCCACGAGGTGGAATTCAACACTGACCATGTTATCCAGAGTTTACCAGCAGCGCCGAGCGATTGTAGACTGCCAGATGTCAACTTCCACCAGAACTGGTAGTCAGGTCAGTCAGCTTCCTCAAGTCTACAATGAGGAGTGGACGTGGATGTCTGATATCTGTCAGGTGCTGAGTAACTTTGAGGAGTCAACACAGATGGTCAGTGGCGATGCCGCCATCATCAGCCTCACCATCCCGCTGCTTGGCCTGTTGAAAAACTCTCTGGTCAGCATGAAGTCGGAAGCTTTGCGCTCGTCACAAGAGACGGGGGAAGAAGATTCCCTTGTTGATAGCCAAAGCACCCTCAGGTCTGTTTCTCAGCGCATATCGGAGGAGGTGGAGGTGGAGGAGGATGAGGAGGAAGAGGAGGAGAATGTTGGCGAGACACAAGAGGGGACCATTGTTGAGTCCTTCACTGTTCAGCGTGTATGGGCAGAAGAAGAGGAGTTGGAGGAGGAGGAAATGGACAGTCAGGCCAGTGAGGGGAGTGAATTCTTACGCGTTGGTACTCTGGCGCATATGGCAGATTTCATGCTAGGCTGCCTATCCCGTGACCCTCGCGTTCAAAGAATTTATTCCAGCACCGATTACTGGGTGTTCACTCTCCTGGACCCACGGTACAAGCAAAATCTTTCCACTCTCATCCCTGCAGAGGAAAGGAGTGTGAGAATGCATGAATACCAGCAGGCCCTGGTGCACAAGCTGAAACAGTATTTCCCTTCTGACAGCGCTAGCGGCAGAGTGCGTAGTTCTGCGGGACAAGTAGCGAGGGAGAGTAGGCGAGCAGGCAGCTTGTCCAGCACTGGCAAGGGTACGCTTTACAAGGCTTTTGCCAGCTTTATGTCACCCCAGCAAGACACTGTCACCTGTCCCCAGTCTCGGCAGAGTAGGGCTGATCTTTACAGAAAGATGGTGAGGGAGTACGTAGCTGACCATACCATCGTCCTAAATGATCACACAGCTCCCTACAACTACTGGGTTTCAAAGCTGGACATGTGGCACGAACTGGCGCTGTACGCCTTGGAGGTTCTTGCCTGCCCTGCCGCTAGCGTCTTGTCCGAGCGGGTTTTCAGTGCAGCTGGTGGCATCATCACCGATAAGCGTACACGCCTGTCCACTGACAGCGCTGACAGGCTGACGCTTATTAAAATGAATAAAGGCTGGATTTCTCAGAATTTCCAATCTCCACCAGGTGAAGGAAGCTCAACCTAAATAATTGATCCACTCCTCCTCCTCCTCATTTTCCTCCTTCTCCTCCTCTTTGTACAGTAAAGCAGAGGAAACTGGCTATTTTTTGACAGGGCCCACTGGCTCTTGCTATAGTACTTTATGCATTTAATTTTTCTGGAGGGCCACCTACCCGGTCCTCTGTTTTAAACAATTTTTGGGAGTGCCACATACAGGCACTCAATGTATTCCATTTTTCTGGAGGGCCACCTACCCGGTCCTCTGTTTTAAACAATTTTTGGGAGTGCCACATACAGGCACTCAATCTATTCCATTTTACTGGAGGGCCACCTACCTGCTCCTCTGGTTTGAAAAATTTTTGGGACTGCCACATACAGGCACTCAATCTATTCCATTTTACTGGAGGGCCACCTACCTGCTCCTCTGGTTTGAAAACTTTTTGGGACTGCCACATACAGGCACTCAATCTATTCCATTTTTCTGGAGGGCCACCTACCTGCTCCTCTGGTTTGAAAACTTTTTGGGACTGCCACATACAGGCACTCAATCTATTCCATTTTTCTGGAGGGCCACCTACCTGCTCCTCTGGTTTGAAAAATTTTTGGGACTGCCACATACAGGCACTATCCAAATTAAATTGTCTCCATAGCAGCCTCCACACGTTGTCTCCATTGCTACCTCCAAAAGTCGTCCATATAGCTGCCTCCATACATCGTCCCTTTATCAAACGAGGTGTGTCAGGCACAAATTTGGGTTGTTTTCATGGATTCCACATCAAAGTTGTTAACTTTGTCGCCACCCTGCTGTGTAATCCACAAAATATACTGGCAAACTTTTATCATGTACCGATATTATTTGAGCGCTTCTTGCTCACCTCCTTTGGTTCCTCTCTGCCACCCATTGGTTTGAAGCCTGAGTCCATTTAGGGTATGTCGCCATGCCACTCTCTAGCCTGCTGCCGCTGCCTCTGCATGCCGTCCCCTATAGTGTCAGGGTCAATTATTGCATGTTTTAGATGCTATCTAGCTTCATTCTGTCACTCTGTCATGGCCATGCTGTTGCCCATAATTTTGGCATAATGGTGCGATTAGGCAGCCTCAGAGGCATCCATGCATGCTGCCCCTGCTGTTTCCTGTCCATTTCCGTGGTGTTTCCATCCTTTTCTGAGGTTTCCAGGTGTTTGGCCAAGCTTCCCTGTGCAGAGCCTTGGTCCCCTTGAAAAATGCTCGAGTCTCCCATTGACTTCAATGGGGCTCGTTATTCGAGACGAGCACTCGAGCATCGGGAAAAGTTCGTCTCGAATAACGAGTACCCGAGCATTTTAGTGTTCGCTCATCTCTAGTGATCATGTGATGTGGACATGTGACCAGCAGCCATCTTCTGTCCTGTGTCTGATCCGCGTGGAGGAAATTAATGGACTGATTAAAGGTCCAGTAGCATTTCAATTCTTGATCACAGTCTATGTCTACAGCATTTTCTGCTAAGGGGAGCAAAATTATTAGCTTATATTTTGAGTACCCATTTGTATATGAATTATGCTTAATCCTGGACTACCCCTTTAAGTCTCTGTACTGATGGTTGGATCATCGATGGGAGTGCTGGGCACAGGTGCTGGGCCCCATCAGTGCTATTGATAATCCGGCACTGCCAGGGGCACAGAGTGCGGACACATGCTGTGCTCCTCTCACTCACCAGTTAAATGTCCTCAGGGGGTGCATGAGGCCCGTGGGCCATAGTTTGGGGGTCCTGCTTTAGATTAAATTAATGTGCAGAGATTTCTTCTCATGGAACAATAAATACATGTTTTTTTCTCTCTTCCGGGGACAGTCGCGCATCATGTCAGGGGTATAATGGGGGTTGGAGGGAGGGTCTTGAAAAATGTGCTCTTGTGTCACCGCCTGATCCACATAGACTGTAAGCTCTTGTGTCACCCCCTGATCCACATAGACTGTAAGCTCTTGTGTCACCCCCTGATCCACATAGACTGTAAGCTCTTGTGTCACCCCTCATCCTCATAGACTGTGAGCTCTTGTGTCACCCCCTGATCCACATAGACTGTAAGCTCTTGTGTCACCCCCTCATCCTCATAGACTGTAAGCTCTTGTGTCACCCCCTCATCCTCATAGACTGTAAACTCTTGTGTCACACCTCATCCTTATAGACTGTAAGCTCTTGTGTCACCCCCTCATCCTCATAGACTGTAAGCTCTTGTGTCACCTCCTCATGCTCATAGACTGAAAGCTCTTGTGTCACCCCCTCATCCTCATTGACTGTATGCTCTTGTGTCACCTCCTCATCCTCATAGACTGTAAGCTCTTGTGTCACCCCCTGATCCACATAGACTGTAAGTTCTTGTGTCACCCCCTGATCCACATAGACTGTAAGCTCTTGTGTCACCCCTCATCCTCATAGACTGTGAGCTCTTGTGTCACCCCCTGATCCACATAGACTGTAAGCTCTTGTGTCACCCCCTCATCCTCATAGACTGTGAGCTCTTGTGTCACCACATCCTCGTAGAAAGTAAGCTCTTGTGTCCTCCCTCATCCTCATAGACTGTAAGCTCTTGTGTCACCCCCTCATCCTCATAGACTGTAAGCTCTTGTGTCACACCTCATCCTTATAGACTGTAAGCTCTTGTGTCACCCCCTCATCCTCATAGACTGTAAGCTCTTGTGTCACCTCCTCATCCTCATAGACTGTAAGCTCTTGTGTCACCCCCTCATCCTCATAGACTGTATGCTCTTGTGTCACCTCCTCATCCTCATAGACTGTAAGCTCTTGTGTCACCCCCTCATCCTCATAGATTGTAAGCACTTGTGTCACCCCCTCATCCACATAGACTGTAAGCTCTTGTGTCACCCTCTCATCCTCATAGACTGTAAGCTCTTGTGTCACCCCTCATCCTCATAGACTGTAAGCTCTTGTGTCACCCCCTCATCCTCATAGACTGTAAGCTCTTGTGTCACCCCCTCATCTTCATAGACTGTAAGCTCTTGTGTCCCCCCTCATCCTCATAGACTGTAAGCTCTTGTGTCACCCCCTCATCCTCATAGACTGTAAGCTCTTGTGTCACCCCCTCATCCTCATAGACTGTAAGCTTTTGTGTCACCCCTCATCCTCACAGACTGTAAGCTCTTGTGTCACCCCCTCATCCTCATAGACTGTAAGCTCTTGTGTTCCCCTTGTCCTCATAGACTGTAAGCTCTTGTGTCACCCCCTCATCCTCATAGAGTGTAAGCTCTTGTGTCACCCCCTCATCCTCATAGACTGTAAGTTCTTGTGTCACCCCCTCATCCTCATAGACTGTAAGTTCTTGTGTCACCCCTCATCCTCATAGACTGTAAGCTCTTGTGTCACCCCCTCATCCTCATAGACTGTAAGCTCTTGTGTCACCCCCTCATCCTCATAGACTGTAAGCTCTTCGGTCACCCCCTCATCCTCATAGATTGTAAGCACTTGTGTCACCCCCTCATCCACATAGACTGTAAGCTCTTGTGTCACCCTCTCATCCTCATAGACTGTAAGCTCTTGTGTCACCTCCTCATCCTCATAGACTGTAAGTTCTTGTTTCACCCCTCATCCTCATAGACTGTAAGCTCTTGTGTCACCCCCTCATCCTCATAGACTGTAAGCTCTTGTGTCACCCCCTCATCCTCATAGACTGTAAGCTCTTGTGTCACCCCCTCATCCTCATAGATTGTAAGCTCTTGTGTCACCCCCTCATCCTCATAGACTGTTAGCTCTTGTGTCACCCCCTCATCCTCATAGACTGTAAGCTCTTGTGTCACCCCCTCATCCTCATAGACTGTTAGCACTTGTGTCCCCCTCATCCTCATAGACTGTAAGCTCTTGTGTCACCCCCTCATCCTCATAGACTGTAATCTCTTGTGTCACCCCTCATCCTCATAGACTGTAAGCTCTTGTGTCACCCCCTCATCCTCATAGACTGTTAGCACTTGTGTCCCCCTCATCCTCATAGACTGTAAGCTCTTGTGTCACCCCCTCATCCTCATAGACTGTTAGCTCTTGTGTCAGCCCCTCATCCTCATAGACTGTAAGCTCTTGTGTCACCCCCTCATCCTCATAGACTGTAATCTCTTGTGTCACACCTCATCCTCATAGACTGTAAGCTCTTGTGTCACCCCCTCATCCTCATAGACTGTAAGCTCTTGTGTCACCCCTCATCCTCATAGACTGTAAGCTCTTGTGTCACCCCCTCATCCTCATAGACTGTTAGCACTTGTGTCCCCCTCATCCTCATAGACTGTAAGCTCTTGTGTCACCCCCTCATCCTCATAGACCAGTGGTGGCAAACCTATGGCACGGGTGCCAGAGGCGGCACTCGGAGCCCTCTCTGTGGGCACCCAGGCCATCACCCCAGCATGAAGTTCACCACACAGGACTCAAAGAATCTTCCTACAGAATTTTCCTACAATGATAGGTAAACTGTGTTGGTGTTTTCAGGAGGCTGAACGATTGAAAGTTGTCGAAGAACAAGTAGAAATAAATGACTACTTAAATTGCTGGGCTGCCACTTTGCAATAAATAAGTGGCTTTTGGTTGAAGTTTGGGCACTCAGGCTCTAAAAGGTTCGCCATCACTGTCATAGACTGTAAGCTCTTGTGTCACCCCCTCATACTCATAGACTGTAAGCTCTTGTGTCACCCCCTCATCCTCATAGACTGTTAGCACTTGTGTCCCCCTCATCCTCATAGACTGTAAGCTCTTGTGTCACCCCCTCATCCTCATAGACTGTAATCTCTTGTGTCACACCTCATCCTCATAGACTGTAAGCTCTTGTGTCACCCCCTCATCCTCATAGACTGTAAGCTCTTGTGTCACCCCTCATCCTCATAGACTGTAAGCTCTTGTGTCACCCTCATCCTCATAGACTGTAAGCTCTTGTGTCACCCCCTCATCCTCATAGACTGTAAGCTCCTGTGTCACCCCCTCATCCTCATAGACTGTAAGCTCTTGTGTCATCCCCTCATCCTCATAGACTGTAAGCTCTTGTGTCACCCCCTCATCCTCATAGACTGTAAGCTCTTGTGTCCCGCCTCATCCTCATAGACTGTAAGCTCTTGTGTCCCCCTCATCCTCATAGACTGTAAGCTCCTGTGTCACCGCCTCATCCTCATAGACTGTAAGCTCTTGTGTCACCCCCTCATCCTCATAGACTGTAAGCTCTTGTGTCACCCCCTCATCCTCATAGACTGTAAGCTCTTGTGTCACCCCCTCATCCTCATAGACTGTAAGCTCTTGTGTCACCCCCTCATCCTCATAGACTGTAAGCTCTTGTGTCCCGCCTCATCCTCATAGACTGTAAGCTCTTGTGTCCCCCTCATCCTCATAGACTGTAAGCTCTTGTGTCACCCCCTCATCCTCATAGACTGTAAGCTCTTGTGTCACCCCCTCATCCTCATAGACTGTAAGCTCTTGTGTCCCGCCTCATCCTCATAGACTGTAAGCTCTTGTGTCCCGCCTCATCCTCATAGACTGTAAGCTCTTGTGTCCCCCTCATCCTCATAGACTGTAAGCTCCTGTGTCACCGCCTCATCCTCATAGACTGTAAGCTCTTGTGTCACCCCCTCATCCTCATAGACTGTAAGCTCTTGTGTCACCCCCTCATCCTCATAGACTGTAAGCTCTTGTGTCACCCCCTCATCCTCATAGACTGTAAGCTCTTGTGTCCCGCCTCATCCTCATAGACTGTAAGCTCTTGTGTCACCTCCTCATCCTCATAGACTGTAAGCTCTTGTGTCACCCCCCCTCATCCTCATAGACTGTAAGCTCTTGTGTCACCCCCTCATCCTCATAGACTGTAAGCTCTTGTGTAATGTAATATTATATTTGTATAAGATCCATATTTAAGCTATGGAATATAATGGCGCTATATAAATACAGATTATTATCTTTCCTCTTTGATCTTTACCCTTTTCCCTTTGTGTATACGCTGCAGCTGTCCTTACATATTCCTTATGGAAATATCTATTTGTGTGTGATTTTATTCTCTTGTGGTCCACATCACCTTTAATGTTAAGAGAAGAAATTTCAATGTCAAGACGAATCCATGGAATCAGTCATCTAGTGGAATACATGTGGGAGTGGGGAGCAGATATAAAGTGCTGAGTCCCTCGCTGCGCCTGTATCCTGCTCCCTGCATGTGCACTATGCAGCTCAGTGCTGGAGATGGAAAGACTTGTGTAATTATCATACAGTAAGTACATATCATTCATAATCAAAATAGTGAGTGCAGCTCTGGGGTATAATACAGGATGTAACTCAGGATCAGTACAGGATAAGTAATGTCATGTATGTACACAGTGACTGCACCAGCAGCAGAATAGTGAGTGCAGCTGTGGAGTATAATACAGGATGTAACTCAGGATCAGTACAGGATAAGTAATGTCATGTATGTACACAGTGACTGCATCAGCAGCAGAATAGTGAGTGCAGCTCTGGGGTATAATACAGGATGTAACTCAGGATCAGTACAGGATAAGTAATGTCATGTATGTACACAGTGGCTGCACCAGCAGCAGAATAGTGAGTGCAGCTCTGGAGTATAATACAGGATGTAACTCAGGATCAGTACAGGATAAGTAATGTCATGTATGTACACAGTGACTGCACCAGCAGCAGAATAGTGAGTGCAGCTCTGGAATATAATACAGGATGTAACTCAGGATCAGTACAGGATAAGTAATGTCATGTAAGTACACAGTGACTGCACCAGCAGCAGAATAGTGAGTGCAGCTCTGGAGTATAATACAGGATGTAACTCAGGATCAGTACAGGATAAGTAATGTCATGTATGTACACAGTGACTGCACCAGCAGCAGAATAGTGAGTGCAGCTCTGGAGTATAATACAGGATGTAACTCAGGATCAGTACAGGATAAGTATTTTCATGTATGAAATATGTCTGTTCTATTAATTACCATTACCTGCTGAAAGCCAAAAATATGTCAAAGCTTCCACTGCACATATATAATGTTCCCCCTTATACAAGTCTTTGACCAAGTCCTGCCAATGGAGATGAGGCCGGGTGCTTATTACAGATCTAGCTTGTTGTGCATTATCCTAACCTAATGATTTGACAATAGATTTCACCTTTAATGCAAACGAGTAGGTGCAGGAGGCCTGATGTGGACATCTAATATTGCCCTTTACATGTATCCCATTCTCAGGTCGAGAAGAAACTCAACAATGTCAAGCGTTTCTGGGACTCGCAAATAACCTGCCTCATGTATATTTGGGACACATCTCAAGTTTTTCTAAGCAGAAGATATTACATGTCAATTATCATTGACTTCTCCAGTTGTTGGGCCATCAGTACTTCTAGATTGTGGTACTTTGAAAGCCTCAACCTGCCAGTCCATGATGTAGCATATCATAAGCCTACCTGACTATAATCATAACTGTTATAACATCTATCCATATAACATACAAAACAACCAGCCCTCTGGCCACCTCAGAACATTTTTGAAGGCCACCAATGCAATTGTCTCCAAAACCAAGACAATATTGCGCTTGTCATATTTGAAATCTTTTTGAAAGCTCTGATACAAAAATGTCCCTTTCTATGTGTTTTTTCAGGTTATAGAAGAGGTCATCGAGCGGTTTGGACATGGTCAACTCCACTGGGCTCAGTAATGACACAACTTTCAAAGTCAACATGACTTCCCAGATCCTTAGGACGTCCGTCCACTTCTTGATGATCTTCTTCTTCTGCATCTTCATGTACTTCATGGTCATCATTCTGAATGTGTTCCTCAGCTCTCCCCAGGTCCGGGAGACCACACGGCACATCTTGTTCATTCACATGCTTATGAATGATCTGGTCTATCTTCTCATCTCATACTTGCTCTTCATATTTGCGGTCAACTACGTCCTTGTGCATGTACCGGTTTGTCTCTTTATTACTATTTTTTCCAGTGGTATGTCTAGGATCACCCCATATAACCTGGCCGCCATGGCTTTGGAGCGTTATGCAGCCATCTGCCACCCCTTACGATATGGGGAGGTCTGTACGGTCCGGAGGTCGCTCATTGCCATTACTTGCATGTGGATATTGGGGCTTATCCCAACAACTGCTAACGTTATTGTCTATTGTTGTTCTGCAGACCCAAGAAACTTCTACCTTAAGGTTATCTGTGACTGGAGGTCTCTGGACATCAGCAATGTCCAAGCAGTGATCAGAAATTTCACTGATATCACCAGCTTCTCTGTGGTGGGATTAATAATCGCTTACACATATGTCAAAGTTATGCAGGTCGCACGGAGGGCAGACTCTGGGAAAATTGCATCCAAAGCCGCGAAGACCGTCCTTCTTCATGGGTTTCAGCTCTTCTTAGCCTTGTTGAATTTTACCACCTTCATTACCGAGACTTACTTGATATCCTATTTTCAATACCTGGCCTACACCAACTTCTTCTTCTTGATGTCTCTTCCTAGATTTGTGAGCCCTTTAATCTACGGCCTTAGGGATGAAGTGTTTGGTAAATCTATGAAGAGGTTCTACTTAGCCGCTGTGTTCACACCTTCGTGTCAAAAAGTATGTAGATCAAGAAACTAGGAAACTTCAGAGACATCATCACAAAAGTCAAAAGTCATAGGCTGGTCCAACAACATGCGGTACCTTGGAGGCTTGTTGGAACAACACAAAATCAACAAGTTTAGGATTGCTGATACAGAAGATTCTTAAGTATGGATCTCTGCATATGGCACCATCAAGGGCACTGCGATGACCACCTCTACTAACCAGGGGCAAAGCTTGGGGGGTGCAGAAGATGTGGTTGCACCTGTCCCAAGAGCCTCAAGATTTCCTTGAGACATCTCTTCCCTAAATAATACTACAAATAGCAGGTTTGAGGAATACCTTTGCTGCTGATTGTCAGACCTTCAGTCAATAGTTCCACAACTGGGACTTTCACAATTGTATCCTAAGGACAACCTTTCACTATAGTTTACCTTGTGTGATGCTCTAATAGGGGAAACCGAGACAACACAGAACATAAGTGCAATGTGAACCCAAACCCCTAACATGTATTCTGTTACTTGGTCCTACCTCAGCGACCCATGATTAATATCATGTTCAATATTACCATGTTTACGGTTTTTATAACAATGTCCTACAACCCTGTCTTGTTGTTGTTCTCGCCCTTGAATAATATTGCAGAATCAGGAAATGCACAAATATTAAAGATCTACAAGAAAGGAGAAGCGTATAAATAACAGTTTATGTCTTGTGATTTAATTTGCAACAGTTCTCAATTTACTCCTTTGGCTTTTCAAATTCATTCACTTCCTGCTCTGTTGCTATTGGCTTAAACTTCTTCACAGACTTCCTGCTCCGCCTATTCCCGGTTGTCCTCTGCTGGTGATACTGGTGATTCTCAGGCTCTAAGCTAAAGATTTTTATAATTTCTTGCCCGACCCACAAAGAGACCAGTAAGATGTAGCGGAGAGCTCTTGGCACTAGTGAAAGGGGTTGTCAGACTGTTATAAAAATTTAGCAGTTGGGGAGGTCTTTCGAGAAAAATAAAGCTTTACTCACCTCCTCCGTTGCTCCTGGTGACCCACTCCATGCCCTGTAGGAGCCGTGCCCCTATTTGTTTATAGGGTCAAAAAAGCTCTGCTTTAACAACTTCCAGGATGGCCTGGCACGCCCACATGACTCCTTTCTCATCGTTTGACACAAACAGGGGCATGTCTCCGACGGACCCTGGTGCAGGACATCTGGAGCAACAGAGAAGGTGAGTAAAGCTTAATTTTTTTTTTTAACAAAAGCCCTATGCAGCCCAACTGCTAACAGTTTGACAACCCCAGAGCCTTCAAATGATCTTCCGGAGTCACAGAGGTGGAGAAGAGTCACACTGGCCTGATCCTGCCATACATCATTAAGAGCTACCTTAAGCAGCTGTCACCCCGACTTGTGATGATGTACCTGGACTAAGGGACATTAATTTAGCCAAGGGAAGGAACACCAGTATGAGTCTTCTCCACCCCTGTGACTCCTGCATTCACACGTGGTGTTTACATTGCATTTTGAAGTGCCATACAACAGCTGAGGGGATTTGCCTTATTACATTTTATTGACATTTGCATCTATGTTAACATCTGGTATAGGCTACATTCACCCGAACGTATGGGGGACATATTTACGTCCCCCGTACACTTCTATGGCCTCATGGAGCCATACCTGAGCAGTACGGTGCAGCACACGTGCGGGATCATACCGCTGCGTAGCCCATAGAAAGATAGGACATGTCCTATCTTTCTATGGAATACTGTGCCGTGCGCTGTATATTCCTATGGAGTGGGGTGGGGTAAGCTCCTCACCCATCCCCAGCTCCTTTCCGCATACATAGTGTGAATGTAGCCTAACACTATGGGGGTCATTTACTAAGGGCCCGATTCGCGTTTTCCCGACGTGTTACCCGAATATTTCCGATTTGCGCCGATTTTCCCTGTATTGCCCCGGGATTTGGGCGCACGCGATCGAATTGTGGTGCATCGGCGCTGGCATGCAAGCAACGAAAGTCGGGGGCATGGCCGAACAAAAACCCAACGGATTCGGAAAAATCGCCGCATTTAAAAAAATTTAAAAATGTGTCGCGGAGCTTGCACTTACCTTCACTAGGAATAGGCCAGTGTACTTGAGTGCATTCCGGGGAACTTCAGCGCAGCAGCGCCACCTGGTGGACGTCGGAGGAACTGCCTTAATGAATCCCGGGTGGACCCGAATCCACCGCAGAGAACGCGCCGATGGATCGCGAATGGACCGGGTAAGTAAATCTGCCCCTATGTATTGTCAACGCTAATGTTACCGCAATGTAATTACGCAATTAAGCTTCTACTTGTTTTGGTGCAAGAGACTGATTAGAGGGCTGTACAAAAGTAAGCCATAAGGGTGAGGGGAGGCTGTATCTAATGAATTCATAGGGGGTGAGGGGGGTCTTATATAACATAACCATACAGGGGGCTGTATATTAAATAACCATGACGAAGCTGTTTGGTATGATAAACTAGGGAAGATTTTAGGGAACATAGGACTGTTTTATTTTTTTTTTATTTTTAATGCCGCCTTGTAAGTGGACTGCAAAGGAGCCCCCCGAGGGTCTGTTGTCTAGGGCCCTACTGAAACCTGGAGTCGACCCTGTACAAAACGATTCTGTTGAACAAGACACTGGGCCACGGGACGTTTTATGCTTCTTTTTCTATTTCAAAGCTTCCAAAAATTGTCCCTTGTAGGAGGCTGATGGAGATTAACTGCAACAACCCCCACCATGGCCTAGCCTTTACTTGGGGCTGGAGGCCGCAATCCCCAGAATACCGTAGTGGCTGGCGATTGCGGCCTGGGGCGCGCTGATGTCATGGTGCTTGGTATGGGCACCGGAGGACAGTCCTACAGCCTGGCAGGTCTCCAGCAGGTGGTGTGTGCAAGAAATATGGAGGGAGAGGCTGATGTACTGGTTCTCCCTGGGGCAGCCCCTCAGTGTCTGTAAGATAAGTCCCTGGGTAATGGATGGGGAAGCCCGTGGTGGTAACAGCCGTATGCAGGGATCAGACGGAGGCAGCATTGTGCAAATCAACTCACTGTTCTTTATTGAACAACAGGTAGCAGGTAACGGGCCTAAACGGTCAAACAGCAGATTCAGATTCTAGTACTGGAGCAGTGGTCCACAGGATAAGGCACCAGCCTGATGGTATATGCAGGCTGGGATAATTGAGATGTAGCTGTGTCCAAACTGTGGAAGCTGCAGATCTAGGTTAGAGTCTCCTGGGATTGGTTTCTGTGACAGCACTAAGGGTGTGCTGTACTGTCTCTCTCTTCACTCAGACCAAGGACTGCAGACAGGCAAAGACAGACAAGCTTAAACCATGTGCTCCCACTGCACATGGCTTTTATACTCCCCCTGGTCAGGTGGTAGCATCTCTCCAATCACACTCCAGTTTACAATACAGCCACATAATTGGATAACATCTTACACCCATTTAACTATTGCCTTTCCAGGCAGAGGCTACAGCTGCAATTACATAATGTCCAGGCTCTAGAACCTTCATAGAGGGTTCGTGACTCCCTCTAACAGCTCCTGACCTGGAGAGGGAGCTTTTCGCAACTACCAGCCTGCCTATGTATTGGCAGGGGTGTTGCATAAGCCTCAAAACAAGACATTGGGGCAGATTTACTTACCCGGCCCATTCGCGATCCAGCGGCGCGTTCTCTGCGGTGGATTCGGGTCCGGCCGGTATTCACTCCAACGTCCACCAGGTGGCGCTGCTGCGCTGAAGTTCCCCGGAATGCACTCAAGTTCACCGGCCTATACCTAGTGAAGGTAAGTGCAAGTCTTGCGACACTTTTCTTTTTTTAAATTCGCAGCTGTTTTTCCGAATCCGTCGGGTTTTCGTTCGGCCACGCCCCCTATTTCCGTTGCGTGCATGCCGGCGCCGATGCGCCACAATCCGATTGCATGCACCAAAATCCCAGGGCAATTCAGAGGAAATCGGCGCAAATCGTAAATATTCGGGTAACACGTAGGGAAACCGCGAATCCCGCCCTTCGTATATGACCCCCATTGTGGCACATTTACTTACTCGGTCCTGTTGCGATCCAGTGGCCCATTCTTCAACGCTGATTCGGGTCTGCCGGGATTCACTAAGGTCGTGCGCCTGATATCCACCAGGTGTCGCTGCTGCGCCGAGGTCCGCCGGAGTTCACCTGCTTCGTCCCAGTGCATGTAATTGCTTAATCATGCACCCAAATTCTTTTTTAAATTCTGCGGTTTTTCTGAATCTGTCGGGTTGTCTGACGGCCATGCCCCCCCCCCCCCCCCCCGATTTCTGTCAGGTGAAAGCCAGCGCCGATGTCCCACAATCCAATCCCATGTCCCAAAATCCCAGGGCAATTCGGCACAAATCGGAAATCGTCGGGAAACCCGACCAAGCACTGTAACTTACCAAATTTAGAGGTAGAATTGGAATTTTTGGAAAGCCAAGAAAAATTATGTCTTATGGGCCCCTCAAATGCCTAGCCTTGCCCTGTGGTGTGCCACAACTCTGCAAATTATAACTCTCCTACCCCTGATGTGTAAGAGGCGGTGACTCACATTACAGCAACCCATGAAAAGAACAGACAAATACTACCACGTTGCCGTTCCTGGTGTATGCTAAGTGCAGTATAAAAAATCGTATTCCCCCCACCTTACAGCTTTGTTTTGTTTCCTGGCTGTGCTGATTTCTCTTGTGAGTCCATAGAGTTGTTTACAGGGCAGTTTCACAGAGGAGAAGGGCTGTCATGTGATGGTGCTTTCTGTGTTTAGCATACCATACACATCATGTAACTATTTCAATGCTGGTTCTACTACTTATTACATGACCCAACCTCCTTCCTATCATGAAAGCTTCCAGACTAATCACTGTATGTACAATATGCATTGCACAATGAATTAACTGGTAGGTATCTCACTGGCTTTACTGCAAAATTGTTTAAAGGAAATCTGCCATCAAAATCCCTCATGATTAACGAGGGACACTTAGACTCTAGGCAACTGGGACTGCAGTAATATTCTGATATTTGTTATCCATGGTCTTATTCTTTCTACAAATTTTAAAATAATGCTAATGAGCCTGAGGGGTGATGGGTGTATTACAGAAGCCCTTTGTTCCCTGGTTTCACAGGCTCTTACACTGTGCAGCTGCATGTCTTATTCTCTCCCTCCCCCTTACACTTCCTGTAATCTCAAAGGCAGTGAGCACACAGTGGGAAGCGTGAAGTGCTCCTTGTACAGTGCAACAGCTGTGAAGCTGCAGAAGCTGAAGGAGGCCATAGATAACAACATGGATAACAAATATAATATAATATTACCAAAGTCACAGTGCCTGCACCTTTAAGTGTCTCTAGTCTATCGTGCTTGATTTTGATGGTAGATTTTCTTTAATGAGAAAAACAAGGCATAACGGGAACTGCGGGCAGCCAAAGTTTGACTCAGCTTCAGGGCAAATACAGGAAGAGGTTAGTCTCCACCTACTTCACAGCTGCTGAGGAAAATTTCTGACAAGTAGCTTCTGAACATAAAATGTTATGATTCTGGAAATAAAAGGGTGAGCAGCACAATATGGAAATCTTTCTGTTTGTTTTTAAAGTAAGGATCACATATGAAAATTTAATAAAAATTATTATGAAGTTTATGAGTTATGCTTTAACTATTTAAATAGTTTTACAAGTTAAAAACATTACAGCCTTCCTACCCATCTATAGCTCACTTAAAGTATTATACATCACATGCTTTTAAAGAACCTCAGTACCAAAAGTAATTATTGCACTATAGCATAGAGGTGTTTTGGGGAAAAAGTTGTCATGTTTTTCTAATCCAGGACCAGCCCCATAAAGAGTAACTTTATATATACAGTACAGACCAAAAGTTTGGACACAACTTCTCATTCAAATAGTTTTCTGTATTTTCATGACTGTAAAAATGGTAGATTCACATTGAAGGCATCAAAACTATGAATAAACACATGTGGAATTAAACTTATACTCACAAATATTACTCAACAAAAAATGTTGAAACAACTGAAAATATGACTTATATTGTAGGTTCTTCAAAGTAGCCACCTTTTGATTTGATCATTGCTTTGCACACTCTTGGCTTCTCTTGATGAGCTTTAAGAGGTAGTCACCTATCTTGGTCTTCCGACAGTCTTGAAGGAGTTCCCAGAGATGCTTAGCACTTGTTGGCCCTTTTGCCTTCACTCTGCGGTCCAGTTTATCCCAAACCATTTTGATTAGGTTCAGGTCTGGTGACTGTGGTGGCCAGGTCATCTGGCGTAGCTCCCATCACTCTCCTTCTTGGTCAAATAGCCTGGAGGTGTGTTTGGGGTCATTGTCCTGTGGACAAATAAATGATGGTCCAAACCAAATGGTTTAGCAGCCACTGCAAGATGCTATGGTAACCATGCTGGTTCAGTATACCTTCAATTTTTCTGTCACCAGAAAAGCACCGCCACACCATCACACCTCCTCCTCCATGCTTCATTGTGGGAACCAGGCCATATGTTCACCTTTTCTGTATTGCACAAAGACACGGTAGTCGGAACCAAAGATCTCAAATTTGGACTCATCAGACCAAAGGCCAGATTTCCCTTGGTGTAATGTCCATTCCTTGTGTCTCTTGTGATTGTTGCCGGTCCTTAGCAGTGGTTTCCTAGCTTCGATGCTTCCATGAAGGCTGCTGCACACAGTCTCCCCTTACCAGTTGTTGTAGAGATGTGTCTGCTGCTAGATCTCTGTGCAGCAGTGACCTGCTCTCTAATCTGAGCTGCTGTTACCCTGCGATTTCTGAGGCTGGTAACTTTTTGCAACTGCACTTGGGGACACTTTCAAAGTTTTCCCTATTTTTCGGACTGACAGACCTTTATTTCTTATAGTAATAATGGCCACTCATTTTACTTAGCTACTTTTTTCTAGCCGTAATATAAATTCTAACAGTCTATTCAGCAGGACTATCAGCTGTGTATCCACCTGACGTCTGCACAACACAACTGATGGTCCCAACCCCATTTATAAGGCAAGAAATCCCACTTATTAAACTTGAAAGGGCACCTGTGATGTGAAAACCTTTACAGGTGACTACCTCTTGTATCTCTTCAAGAGAAGCCAAGAGTGTGCAGAACAGTAATCAAAGTAAAATTACCTAGAATATAAAACATATTTTCTGTAGTTTCACACTTTTTTGTTAAGTATATAATTCCCCATTTGTTAATTCATAGTTTTGATGCCTTCAGTGTGAATCTTCAATTTTTATGAGCATGAAAATACATTGCCTAATATCTAGGCTGAGGTCATCCTACTCATCATGACTGTGTCACCAATAATGGTGACCTAGAGTATATTTTTCTAATATATTTACGGAATAGCTCGTCCCTCAACCCATAGATCAATGGGCTGAGGATCCTCGGAAGACACATGAAGAAAAGAAAAAAGATCATACGCACAAAAAACACAGTGTCCTCAAACTTTGTCTCGATGAATGAAGATGTCAAAGAAGTCAAACATAGAAGAAGCTGGAAGCCATGGAGCAGGACAGTCTTACTGGCTTTTGAAGCAGAAGATCTACACTTTTGTGCTTCTAAAATGACTTTAATGTATGTGCAGACAAGGATGATTCCAACCATGGTGATACTCAGGAAGATATGGACTGACCTTATGGTTCCTTGATGTGGTGTGAATGTAACAGTAAGGTGGCTGCACTTGACCCTCATAGAGAAGACTTCCATTGGAATGGCAGAACTCATGGCAACAATATCGGCCACAATGGGGAGAAATCCTAGGAACCACATGGCACCAATGGCAACACTCGTGTTGTGCATGCTGCAAATTTGATTATGTCTAAGAGGAAAGCAGATGGCTACATAACGCTCTATGGACATGGTGGCCAGATTGTAAGGGGTGACCACAAATGAAATGGATATCCCAGACACTAAGGTGTAGCAAATCGACACAGGAAGATATAAGAGATACACAGAGCAGACCATCAGCAGGAGACATAATAACAGACACAGCATATCATTGATAAGCATATGAGCAAAGAGTATATAGCGAGAGTTGTCCTGGACATGTTCAGTGGTGAAATAGACACTCAGTAAAATTTTCATGAAGTATAAGAAGGTGAAGAAGCCGATGAGCACCAGAATGATGAGAAGGGTCCTCACAATCTCAATAGTTCTCTCGTTATAGATGGACAACTTGGTCCCGTTGGTTTCGGGGAAAGAGGAATTCAACATTGATGATGTTCTTCAAACTTTGAAGGAAATGATAGATCAGATGTTAATTTGAGACAAAGAAAGAACTAGTTCTACGTTTCTCAGCAAGAAGAACTTCATGTGACCTAATGAGTTCTAGAAGTGACCTTCACCAGTGAGATATTAGATATTGACTACCGTATTTTCCGGACTATACGGCGCACATAAAAACCTAAGATTTCCTTAGAAATCCAAAGTGCGCCTTATAGTCCGGTGCACCTTATGTATGGAGGAGGGCAGTGACTGGCAGTGACTGGAGGAGGGCAGCGGACTCTACTTACATAGGTCCCCGCTACCGAAGACCGGAGACAGCAGATCTCCAGCGGGAACTGCAGACCACGCGGCACAAACAACAGGCGCCATAGCGCCGCATCTGCAGTTCCAGATCTCTGCAGTTCTCGCTGGAGATCTGCTGTCTCCGGTAGCGGGGACCTATGTAAGTAGGGTCCGCTGCCCTCCTCCACCTGAACGGACCCCCTTCCCCATCTCCCTGTGTGACCGCTCACCTCTTGCCGGGTTGCCAGGTCTGTGGAGAGTCGCTGGTTGCGACCTCTCCGCTCGGCTTTCAAACCACGCCCACGGACCTCCTCCTAACCCTTATTGTCCGGTGTGCCTTATATATGGAATTATTCATAGTACCCGGCCTTTATTCATAATGCGCCTTATAGTCCGGTGCGCCTTATCATCAGGAAATTACGGTAGATACATTTTGGGAAAACAGATTCTCAACCAATATAGAACCCAATACCTCAATGTATCGAGGCAAAGAAGACAACATAGGGGTGAACATAGTATAATCGGAAATAACAAGGGGGTTTTCTAACAGGGGGTTTTCATTGTCATGTAAGTAAACCTTAATAGTTAACACTTTTTTTGTCCCTGACCTACAAATACTATGGGAAGGCATTGAAGTGCATTATGGGGTGTTTACATCGAGGTGATGTTAGGATTTTAGTTACTTGGTAATATTAGAATGGTAGATCTACTGTATATTATAAATGCTGCAATGGTTTGGATCGGCGAGGGCTTCAAACTTAGTAATTCAACCTCGTTGTCTTGACAGCTGGGGGACCATTGAAAGCCTCCACATCTAAGAACAACCTTTTTGCTCTGCCAAGAACACAGGTCTCACACTGGAAAGTGGTCACGTGGTCAAGTGGTTAAGTGTTTTTTTTTTTTTTTAATTCAATAGCATCCAGAAGGTTTTACAGATAGTTCAAAGAATTACAAAAAAAAGAAAAATAAACATAATATTTTAAAAATTAACTTTATGTTAAAAAATGCCTTCTGAAATACTGACCTTCACTTTTGTGAATTAAGCACATCGGGTGAGATAGAAAACCAACATAGTTTTAGCATTCTCTGTCGTTCACTGTGTATCTCCTCTATCACCCAGAAGCATCAGCAGGATAATATATGATATCGCAGAGAAGCACTGATATGTACTGATTCTAATAAAGCTCTTGGGGAAAGATAGAAACTTACTTTTAGCTTTCACAGCCTCTGTCCCTTTGTCTCTCCTCTCTCACTCAGAAACATCAGCAGGATGATATAAGGCATAAAAGAGTACTATTGGCCTGTGCTTGTAGGAATAAATCACTTCGGGTGAGATAGAAACAGAGAAATATGGATATGTTCGGATTTTAATAAAGCTCTTGGGGAAAGATAAAAACTTACTTTTAGCTTTCACAAGTTTTATCTGTCCCTTTGTCTCTCCTCTCTCACTTAGAAACACCAGCAGGATGATATATGGAATGAAAGACAACTATTGATCTGTGCTTTTAGGAATAAATCACTTGGGGTGAGATAGAAACTTCCTGTTATCTCCAGTCCTGTCTAATTCAGAAGCATCAGCAGGATCATATAGGACATTAAAGAGTAGTACTGACCTGTATTTAATAAAGCCTTTTGGGTAACATAGAAACTTATTATTATTTCCAGCAGCCTCTTGGTGCCATAGGTGCATTGTCTTTGGTATATAGTTTTACCTGTTACTAACCATCGCATAGCTGCTAACAAAATAGGAAAATGTGACCATATACAACCTACTGTTGAGACAATAGGGTCTCTAGAAGATGTACCTACCTACAAGTGGCAGACAAAGTAGCTGTATAGATCCATCAGTGGCGTGATCCTACTCAAGACTCTCCTCTAAAGAGTGGGGGGGGGGGGTAGGAGGGTGCAAGGGTCATGGAAAGGTTGTGGAGGAAAATACAAAGACCAGGTCACTCTTGGCACCAGTATTTTTACTTGGGAATTTGGCAAGAAGTTTATAAGGGAAATGGTTGGATCATAGTAAGAGGGGCAACTTTTGGAACTTGGGGTTATGCAGTTTGGCAAAAAAACTGATATAGGACAATCTAATTGTGATGTACAAATGTATGAATGGACAGTATAGACACGTCCTACCAAACTTCTTACAAGGGGACAACCTCTACACCTTGTAGTTCTACTAAATTAAACTTAGATCCCAACTGGACTCTCAAAGTTCTGCTCCACCTATTATAGAAAAGCCTTGGAGAACTCATATGTGGAGACAAGTGCTCAAGGGGTAATAAAAAACAATAGTTTGTTCAAAAAAATTAAACAGAAAACTTTATTATGTAAAAATTAAAAACACAGTCAATTTGAAAACCAATATAATATGTAAATTCAGAACAGAAATTTAGATGTAAATAATCAAAAAGTTGGCCCAAGAATACCAGAATAAAATGTCAACTTACCCTATGTTGACACCAAAATTTAAAGAAAAAGTTATGGTTTCTAAATTATGTTTGGAAAACTTTTTTAAATAATATTTTCTAGTAGATGTAGTATGCAAGAAAAACCTGACTTCCCTTTAATCCGTTCACCCAGAAAAAAACACAAGAATTAGATGATCCGGTCAATGTAATTTAAACTGTTATTTTAAAAAAATAACACCCGATTTTTTCTAATTTCCAAGCCAGAAAAAGTTTTTGGATTACCGTACATTAAAAATACCAACATATAATTACATTCTAGAAAATAAAATACTGATGTCAGTTTTAAAAAAGGCTGCATAGTCGCAAATTTGCCTATACTTTATTTGCAAAACTATAAGTTGTATTTAGTTTTTTAATCAGTAATGTCTAATTTTGTCTTGACATGTTCTCTCTTAACAGTGTACAGTCCTGCAGAATACATGGGTGCTTTATAAATAAAGATTTTTGTTATTATTGTGCCATGATAAAACTTACTGATAACTGCAGCAGCATCTCTTATCTATGACTCTGAAGTACCAGCAGGGTTATATATAGAGAAATACTCATCTTTACTGATGGAGATAAAACACTTGGTAAGATGTAAAAAACCTTAGACGTTCAAGAGATGTGCTCACCTTTGAATTAAGCACTTTGGGTAGGATAGAAACCCACTATTATCTCCAGCAGTCTCTGTTTGTGCTTGTGCTCTCCTCTATTATTAAGAAGTATCATCAGTGTTATATAGGACATTTAAGAGAGATACTGACTTGTAGTGATGTGAATAAAGCACTGCAGGTAGGATAGAAACCTTTTTTCTACAACAGCCTCTGTTTGTCATAGTCCCACTCCTATATCACTCAGAAGAATCAGCAGGATCATAAAGGACATTGAAGTGATGTGTTGACTTGTATGTACTGACCTGAAGCACTTCGGGTAGGATAAAAACTTACTATTATCTCCAGCAGTCGCTGTTTGTGCCTGTCCTACTTCTATATCACTCAGAAGAATCTGCAGGATCATATAGGACATTGAAGATATGTACTGACCTGTCTGAGAGTATGTGACCAAAACACTTCAGGTAGGATAGAAACCTACTACTATCTCCAGTAGCATCGTATTAAGTTTTCTGCATATCATAAATCACCCCCTGTAACTAAAATAATATAGTAAATGTGATCAAGAGTACATCTACCATAGTGGCAGATCACGTGGCTATTGGCCACTAGGGGTGTAACATGAGGGGGTGCAGTTACTCCCGGGCCGTGGACCAAGTCCCATTTAGGTCTATTCAAAAATCACAGAAATTTCTGAAAACCAAAGCATTTTTGTGAATCTCAGATCTCCTACCTCCTCATACTTACACCAGAGGGTGATGGGACCTGGAGCCTCAGTCAGTCAGCACCGCACAGCCCTGTGGCTTCTGCTATTATATCTGGATTCCGCATCCAGTATTTATTGCCTGACTTCCCTTCCACATGGATGAACCTGTATCCACAATAGCTGTGGCTCCTCTCCAGGGGCCCATAAGGTAAATGAGCTGCAGACACCATGGGAATACCAGACCTTCCATTTGGAAAAATATCGATGAATTTACAGACATTGAAAAAATATCTAATTGTGTTAACCCATTGTTTATTAAAAATACAAATTTATTATTTTTAGTGAGATTTCCTCTAAATGTCCATGTCTCTGTCTGCTGTGAAGGTGACCTTCCACCTCCACCAACTCCTAGCCCCCACCATTCCTGAATAGTCAGCACCCTTAGTTTGGCACCCAATAGGATCATTTTATGGTATTTGGTGCTGCTGGGCAGATATTTTGTTCTGCACTTTGGTATTTGGTGCTTTTGGGTAGATATTTTGTCAAACCTAACAATCCTTAACGAGACACTCTGTTATCACTTACTAAGTGTGTACACTGGTCTAGTATGAAAAGTCTTTCAAATACGACTAAGACCATATGTGGATGCAAATTCCTTTTTATATATGCAACATCCCCCACAGAGGCCTAGCCTCTTCTTGGGGCCTAGAGGCAGCCGGAGTGGCTGGTGGTTGCGGCCTAGGCATGCTAGTGTCACGGTGCTTGTTATGGGGGCCGGAGGGCTGTCCCACAGCCTGGCAGGTTTCCAGCAGGTGGTATGTGCAAGAAATATGAAGGGAGAGGCTGATGTACTGGTGCTCCCTGGGGCAACCCTTAGAGTCTGTAGTATGTGTCCCTGGATGGAGGATGAGGGCGCCCGTGATGGTGATACAGCCGTAGCAGTGACCAGCCGGAGGTAATGTTGTGCATAAAAGTAACTTACAGTTCTTTATTCGAACCCACAGCAGCAACAGGCCAAACGATTCTGTACAAAGGCAGATTACTGGAGTGATCTTGGAGAGGGAACCTGAGGAGTTGGGTCACCAGCCTGGATGCAGGGGCAGGCTGGGATGTAGCTGTGTCCAATGCTGGAAGCTGCAGCTTTTTCCTGGTAGTTCTGTGTCACTCAGTGTATAGTTGATAAGCTGAGGCCTAGAAGGCCTGTAGTAAGAGCTTGTGCTCTGAGGTGGTGTTCCTCTGTCAGGAGCTGGACCTAAAAAGCTTCCTCTGTGGTGAGAGCTGGGCCTGAAGAGGTGTCTGCTCACTAGAAGAGCTGGGCCTAAAGAGAGACCTAACTCCTCCCCTGACTAAGGGTTTTGTTAATCCCTGGTCAGGTGATCTCACTCTCCAATCACACTCCAGTTACAAAGGTGGAACATTATTGCATGATAACATTAAATAAGATTAACCCTTGCCTATCCAGGCAGTATCTACCGCTGCATACAGTAATTACCTCTGTATGTACTAAATGGTACAAGGGGTTTATTTGCAACTACTCCTCTGCCATGCGCATTGGCAGGGACATTGCATACCCCCAGGGCAATTGAAAGAGCCGCCCACGGCTCGTCTATGGAGCAGATGGGCGTAAAGAGAACCAACGCTGGCCAGCAGCAGATGGTCTCCAGAGTGTCCATTTGTGTATTACAACCGGTAGGGGGTGCAGTGTAGGGGAAAACCGCCCGTGGTCCTGGAGACAAGCACCTGGGTTGGTGTTGGACTTGGTACACAAAGATACAAACATATGTGACAGTTGGTAGCTAACGCCCTTAAACCAACTGTGTAATAGGGAAAGGTGTGGTGTCATGTCCTGTAATCCACTCCTTGCACCAAGGCCTGACTATTTGTTCGAAAACTCTTCTTCCTTGGCGACAAATAGTAATACATTCAACATATAAGTACATGCAATACATACAGTACACTTTACCTGCCATCTGACGGTTTACCCTGTGTGTATGGCATCTAGGTGTTGAACACACCCGGTCCCCTAAAGACCCGCGGTTTACAGACTACCACACTGTATGGAGCTCCAATTCTAGGTGTAAGCCTGCAGTCAGGATTTACATATAAAGACGGTCCAACACAGTCTCACTACAGTCCTCCAAAGCCTAGGAAATGGTGCAAACTTACTGGCAATAAAATGGCATTGACAGTTGTGCAAACATTGTCAAACACACATTGGCATTTAGCAGCCCAAAGGGTAAATTGCTTGAACCTTTAACGTTACAAACGTTACATGAAAAAGCTACTCAGGGTAACAGTAGCAAGAATGTCTCTTTCATGTAGAGAAAAAGCATAGATAATGTACGCAAAATGTCCAAACCTGAAAAGGAAGGCATTAAGTGCAAAACATCACAATAGCAACTTTTCCTTTTGTAGCAATTGGTAAAAGTCTCTCAGAAGGCTTTTGAAACAAAGTCCATCTTCTAGGCACAGCCCTTGATGTGGGAAGAGCGCAGGTGAAGGGTCTCCTCCGGATGCAGAGGGACAGAATCCTTTGTAGAGATCTTTGCGCCAGCAGAGGTTGATGCTAACATAGCATATAACAATGGTGAGCAGTTCAAGGAGTATCTCTTGACTGGATAAGAAATAGGGGAAAGAGTCTCAGGACAGCTCTATGAGGTATATGGGTGGTCAGCCCAACTGGGAGTAGCAGAAAAAGTCATATATACAATATATATATACATTGCAATGACAGGATCCAAAACCAGAGCAGGATCCTGTGTAGAAGATTCAGCAGGAGCCGGCTGGGGACACCCTGTGGCAGCTTCAGGAACTGCAGGCTCCTCATCCTCCTGACATTCAGGGGGAAGGGCAGTATACTCCAGGATGTCGGCTGTTCCAGCCGGGGGCTAAGCAGAGCCTGGGACCATTGAGGGGTTCAAAAACAAATAAATAGGAGCCTGCAGCAGCACCACAGCTCCTTCCAGCTCCAGGTCCTCTGGGGCCGGGTCGTCACCCCACTGGCAGGTGGCTGTACGAGGTGATGTTCTTGGCGGAGGGCCTGTAGTGCGGAAACCCATACAAGGTTTTTCTGCTTTGTACATATCCTGATTTTTCCTTTCTCCCAGTCTGGGTTCAGCCCATAATCCCCTTATTCTGCTTGAGCCGGAGACTGTCAAGAGACATTCCTTGAACTTTATTCAGTTGTGCTAGAAAGCACCCATCTCTACTGAAAGCAGACTTCCTCACAAAGGACTGTGCTCCTCATCACAGAGGAGATTTTGTGCCTTTTTCTCTTCCTCAAGGACCCAGAGAATGGATTCCGATGTATTGAGCTGAGAAATTTGTTTATTTTTAGTACTTTCCCAAGCTCATTTAAGTGGCACAGTGGCTGAGTGAGTAGCGCTTCTGCCTTGCAGCGCTGGGGTCCTGGGTTCGATTCCCACCCAGGTCAACATCTGCAAAGAGTTTGTATGTTCTCTACGTGTTTGCGTGGATTTTCTCTGGGTCCTCCGGTTTCCTCCCACACTCATAAACATACTGTTAGGTTGTTTAGATTGTAAGCCCCATGGGGACAGGGACCAATTTGACATGCTTTGTGCAGTGCTGCGTAATCTGTAGGCGCTATAAATAAAGAATTATTATTTTTGGCAAGATGGCTGCTCTATTATTGCCCCTTTACCACTTACTACCCCCATTTTACACTCATTTTTTGGGTGTTAATATCCAGGTCCCCATGGATTTCAAAGGGGTTTAAGAATCAGGATCAAGTGTTTTCTCAATGTTTGATTGAACCCTTTCATTACTAATTAATTGAATAAATAAATAAGAACTAAGTTCCGTAGAAGTGGGAATAATGTGGAACAGATCTCCAGGGAACAATCAATGAGGATGTAAAAATATATTTTAATTTGTTGGAGAGGAGATAATCATAGGTTGGTTCAGTTCAGTAATGCATAGATTGTATAGTTTACCTATATATATCAAAGTATATATTTAAGTACACAACAACATTAAGGAGAACTCAGACTAGATGAGTAGATGCTCCATTCTGAGTGCAGACCTTGATCCTGTTTTACACAGGAGTATCTTACATGCACCATGTGCCGCCACCGACCCGTCCACACATCATACCCAACTTATGGTGGAACTAGAGGACAGCTGTGGTCATTTTTTATTACCGGTAACCAATAATCAACTTTAATTCATGGAACATAAATATTCAGCTCTAGTCCTTGGCTGTGGGGCACCTGACCTCAGGAGTCTTGGAGATTTCAACCAACGCTGTAGTCACCGGCCATAGGAATTCTGCCAAAACCGCCAATCCTTCCTAGGATTGCATCTATTTATATGACCTCCTCTATAACAGCGCTGTTGCCTTTGAGAACAACTCCAACCTACCTTGTTGTGACCACAAGAATATCCGGAGCACAACATATCCTCTTCTACACATCCGGTCCTCCAGAAGAAAAGGCCATCCATTTGAATGTTAAATAGTATAGGATGGGCAGATACCTTCACTTTGCTCCACCTTCTGTCTCTACAGCCAAGGAATGGGGCATTGAGAAGTCCCCTTCAGAGAGGAGTTGGCCTAATCTTACATGAATAATAAAGCTGAAATCAAGGTCAATTGGGGAAGTTGCCCAGGTATGCCCAGTGCTGACACCGGCCCTGGAAAGGACTATTTTATTGAAGATCTTCTGATTGATCTACTGATCAGAAAGTTATCCTATATTCTGTGGATATGAGATAACTTGTTATAATTGGAATAACCGCTTGTTATGGTCCAAGTTGTGATCCAAGAATCTGAAGTCTTCATAATATTAAATTAAACCTGAAGTCAACCACCCATGGGAATCTTGAAACCCAACTACTATATTAGTCCACTTACATATAAGGAGAAATGACAAGTTAGTAAACTTCTCCACGGTCAACTCATCACTAAGATTCACTAACGATAGGACACCAACAACCCTAAAGAAGGTAACCCTAAGTGAAGGCCCAAAATCTGTCTATATAAGGGCTATATTTTTAAATTGGAATACATTTTCTTAATATATTTACGGAACAACTCGTCTCGTATCCCATAAATTAATGGGCTAAGAAACCTTGGAAGGCAAATGGTGATGAAAAAAAAGGCAACATTTACAGAAAAATGGTAATTGCGGAAGGTAGTTTCGACAAAGTGAGATGTTAAGGAAGTCATGCACAGGAGCAGCTGGAATGCATGGAGCATGACCGTCTTACCGGCTTTAAAAGCAGACGAGCCACCGATTTTATGGGCCACCGCTATAACCTTGATGTATGTGAACACAATGATTAGTCCTACAATGCAAAGACCTGTGATGATATTAACAGATTTCATGGTGTTTTGGAGAGGTGTCATGATTACCGCGGCATTTTTACAAGCTACACTAGTGGAGAGGAAGGTGCTCTTTTCAATAGAAAAACTCATGATGATCATATCCACTATATTGGGTAGAAGGCCAAAGATCCACATTAAAGCAATGGCGGCACAAGATTTCGGCACCGTACACAATTCGGTGTGTCTTAATGGATGACAGATGGCTACATAGCGTTCCAAAGACAGGATGGCCAAGTTGTATGGAGTCACCACAAAGGAGGTCAGTGTTGCCGTCAGGATGATGTAGCAGATATTCAAAGGAAGGTAGACCATGTAAATGGACAAGGCCAGGAGAAGTAGCCCCAAAAATAGATAAAATGAATCGCAGAAGAGCATGTGGGCGAAAAGAACGTAACGTGCGTTGTCTTGAACGTTGGTGATGGTGAAGAAGATGCTTAGGAGAATCTTTATGAAACAAAGGAAGAAGAAGAAGCAGACAATAAATAGGACCAGGATGAACGTCTTGATAGCAGAGGTGACATTAGCATTGGAGATGGAGGCTATTGTCAGGTTTACATCTACAACGGAAACATTTTCCATGACTGATGGTCTGTCCCTGTAAGAAAATTTTTTTCAAAGATTACAAAAAAAGTTGTGGCAAATAGAAAAACTAAATTTGTGAATTAGTTGAGAACTTAAAGAGGTTTTTCGTGGCCCTATATTAGTAGTGAGTCATCCATAGTGTAGGTCATTTTCAGTTATCGGATTGGGATGCAACACTTGGCCAACACTAAGCTAATATATACATTAATCTTGCTAACTGTGGCCAATACAGACACTTCCAGTCCCAGTCGTATTGTATGACAACTCATTGACAGGGTGCTGGGTGTCGATGAGGTCATGAGTAGTTCCCCAAAAACATGGCGGTAATAGCTGTGAGCGGTGCCGGCACTGATGGGGGTGTTGACTGCAAAACATTGCAGTTTGGGTCCACTCATCCCTAGTCATTAGTAGTATAGGGGGCTGGAGACGTTGAACCCCCTTGAGATGAATGAAGTGCATAATTCTTGTGTTTAGCTTTCCATACTTTATCAACAGTAATACTACTACATGGTGTTGGGATGATGTATGGGGGAGCTGGAAGCTGACACCTCTACGTCTAGTTTATTATACAAGGTCCACATATCACGAAGAGTTGCAATCAATCCAGTTATCCTTTATGGCTCAAACCCTCTTAGATGCCTTGGTCATTTGTTACTGTACTGTAAATAGGGTGTATGGACACCAATATTTAGGCCAATAACTGTCCTCCTGAGACATTAGGAGTGTGTCCTCAGTTAGACCCTAGTACAGCCTTCTGGAGACAGAGTGTAATAGGAGAAGACTAATACAGAAGAATTGAAGTACAATGCATCCTAAAAAAATTTTAAAAATCACAGCTCTTTAACCTAGAAAAGCCATATACACTCACCGGCCACTTTATTAGGTACACCATGCTAGTAACGAGTTGGACCCCCTTTTGCCTTCAGAACTGCCTCAATTCTTCGTGGCATAGATACAACAAGGTGCTGGAAGCATTCCTCAGAGATTTTGCTCCATATTGACATGATGGCATCACACAGTTGCCGCAGATTTGTCGGCTGCACATCCATGATGCGAATCTCCCGTTCCACCACATCCCAAAGATGCTCTATTGGATTGAGATCTGGTGACTGTGGAGGCCATTTGAGTCCAGTGACCTCATTGTCATGTTCAAGAAACCAGTCTGAGATGATTCCAGCTTTATGACATGGCGCATTATCCTGCTGAAAGTAGCCATCAGATGTTACAGGGTACATTGTGCTCATAAAGGGATGGACATGGTCAGCAACAATACTCAGGTAGGCTGTGGCGTTGTACCAAGGGGCCCAAAGAGTGCCAAGAAAATATTCCCCACACCATGACACCACCACCAGCCTGAACCGCTGATACAAGGCAGGATGGATCCATGCTTTCATGTTGTTGTCGCCAAATTCTGACCCTACCATCCGAATGTCGCAGCAGAAATCGAGACTCATCAGACCAGGCAACGTTTTTCCAATCTTCTACTGTCCAATTTCGATGAGCTTGTGCAAATTGTAGCCTCAGTTTCCTGTTCTTAGCTGAAAGGAGTGGCACCCGGTGTGGTCTTCTGCTGCTTTAGCCCATCTGCCTCAAAGTTGGACGTACTGTGCGTTCAGAGATGCTCTTCTGCCTACCTTGGTTGTAACGGTTGGCGATTTGAGTCACTGTTGCCTTTCTATCAGCTCGAACCAGTCTGCCCATTCTCCTCTGACCTCTGGCATCAACAAGGCATTTCCGTCCACAGAACTGCCGCTCACTGGATGTTTTTTCTTTTTCGGACCATTCTCTGTAAACCCTAGAGATGGTTGTGCGTGAAAATCCCAGTAGATCAGCAGTTTCTGAAATACTCAGACCAGCCCTTCTGGCACCAACAACCATGCCACGTTCAAAGGCATCAAATCACCTTTCTTCCCCATACTGATGCTCGGTTTGAACTGCAGGAGATTGTCTTGACCATGTCTACATGCCTAAATGCACTGAGTTGCCGCCATGTGATTGGCTGATTAGAAATTAAGTGTTAACGAGCAGTTGGACAGGTGTACCTAATAAAGTGTCCGGTGAGTGTATATCCCTGCTGCATTCACTGTATAAGATTATATTCTCTAATTAGAACAACACTTTCATATATCACATATATCAAAGATGACGCACCATATATTCAATAAGATTAATTAAATTAAATAATGTAAATACTCTAACTACAATAAGCTATCGTTGGAACTCCCCCTGCTGCTAAAGCCCATGTACCTTCATAAATGTAGCAATAAATGTACAAATAAACACTATGGGGCACATTTACTTACCCGGTCCCGTCGTGATCCCGCGACACGTTGTCCGAAGAGGATTCGGGTTCTGCCGGGATTCACTAAGGTCCATGCGCCCGATATCCACCAGGTGTCACTGCTGCGCCCGAGGTCCGCGGTTCCACGGTTTTTCAGAATCCGTCTGGTTGTTCAACGGTCACGCCCTCCGATTTCTGTCGCGTGAAAGGCGACGCCGATGTGCCAAAATCCGATCACGTGTGGCAAAATCCCGGGGGGCAATTCGACGCAAAACGGAAATCGCCAGGAAACCCGACGAAAGTGCGCGATTTGGACCCTTAGTAAATGAGCCCCAACTGTGAACTGCTATCGGGCTATCAGGGCCGACACTAGAGGGTGAAAACTGGGCATTTGCCTAGGGCCCCTGCATGTGGACTTTTGTGGGCAGAGGATGTATTGCTCTTTTAATACCCCTTGGTGAAGATGCTTATGATCTATATCATGTTGATGTATCTATCATCTGTCTAGTTATCTACCTCCTATAATTTGTCTATTTCCCATCTACATATTTGTCTGTCTAATCATGTATCTATATAGCTTTATGTCTATCTATTTATCTAAGTATGTATCTATTTCCTATACATTATCTATGCATTTATCGATGGATCTTCTATCTCTCTTCTACTGGTTCTTTCTGTCTTATCTATCTCTCTTCTATTATCTATTTACTTATCATCTATCTCCTATAACATTCTCCTACATATTACACAATGGGGCTCATTTACTACGAGTCCGAATGCTGCACTTTTGTCGGCCACGATTATTTCCGTTTTGTGCCGAATTGCCCCTGGTTTTTGGTGCACCTGATCGGATTGTGGCACATGGATGCCAGCTTGCATGCGACGGAAATCGGGGGGGGGGGGGGGCGTGGCCGTCGGACAACCCAATGGATTCAGACAAACCACGGAATTTAAAAAAGGAATTGTATCGCAAAATCACCATTCACATGCCCCGGGAAGAAGAAGGTGAACTCCGGCGGACCTCGGCGCAAGAGTGACACATGCAGGATCTCAGGCGCACGATCTTAGTGAATCGCGCCCGACCTGAATCCTCGACGGACAACGCACCGCGGGATCGCGACGGGACCGGGTAAGTAAATATGCCCCATTGTCTTACCTACTACTGTGTGTAACTACATAGTGTTATTATTATTACTATTCTTAAAATTGTTTTATTTTAGGGTCCCACTTTTAGTTTTGCCCAGGGCCCCACTTTGTCTAAAATCGGCCCTGCGGGCTATTCATACCCGGCAAATAGGTCGTTTTTTGCCCATGTGGCATTATGAATAATGTTTTTTTTGCCCCTTTTTATTTATTAAAACAGTTTTATGATTTGAATCGAATTATGTTTCTAAAATCGCATTAACAGGTAGCATAATAAGCAGCAATACATCTATATTTAAGTATATACTACATTGACTCAAATGTGTTGATGATAGTATATAAGGGGTTAAGTTTCCAGAATCTGCCCTATTTCTGGCACAATCAATATGAGGGTATGCCGTTACATAAAATTTGTAAAAATAAGTAAAATAGTCCACAACTACAATGTTCCTCCAGTCCATGATCGGGACTCTGCCCCCAGCCTCTCTTCTCTGTCCGGTCCATGTTAGATTAGATATCCAGACTGAGCCACAACTGAGGCCACAGCTATATACGGCAGGGGGGGGGGGGCAGAAAAAGAAGTTGTAGATCACACTAATATCCACTAATAGAGACTATCGAAATCTATATCTACTCAAGGAAAGTCTGTTCATAATGTGCAACTAATGAAACAACGTGACAACAGAGGTACAGTGACCAAAGGAAGTTATTATAGAGCCTGTGGTACACAAAATTTACCTAAATTTACCCCTTATTTTTGGACACTAACAAAGAAGTTATGGCGGTAACGGTCTCAACCAGAAGCTGGTTGGCTTCTTCAGGACACATTTGTGCAATGCAAGATTAGACTTGTCTAATCAAAGTCATAGGTCAAATTTCCTAAGGGCTGATGCAAGTGGGACCCTGGAGTGCCAAAGGGTTCTGTGGTAGAGCCCCAATACCAGATCGAAAAGAGATCCTCCAAAAAAAAAAAAAAATTGCCAATTTGGAGGTTTCAATGGTCTATATTACGGGTTTATGGAATATTTTATTAGGTGGGTCCACCATCCAAGAACCAACAACGTCCTGTACCTGGAGATTATTATGTTCTTGTATTACATCATCGTTTTGCTTTACCTCTTCTATTATATGTTGTATCTTTACTGAAATGTTTTTGTGTTTGGATGATCCTCCTTATTATCCAGAGACAATATACAATGGAAGATGGGATACTAGAATAACTCCCAAGGAGTCCTAGTCTGACACCGTCTAATACTCAGGCATGAATATGTTCTTATTAGACAGAATTTTCCTTCATCACAAAGCATCGCCTCTTCTATCTATGGTTGTGCCCTTTTACAAAAACTTAACTGTCCTATTTGTCCAGAGGCTGCGCCCACAGCTATAGGAAGGAGATTCCACCCCGGGCCCAGAGGCTGCGCCCAAAGCTATATGAAGGAGATTGCCCCCAGTATCCGGAGGCTTTGTCTATGGGAGAAGCAAGTAAAGCTTAAATAGGGTATTTTTTTGGGTTGTTGCAAAATGCCCCACCTATTAACAACTAAAAACTACTTTAAAAGTGGAGTAGAAGAGCAGCAGAGGGCTAGTGCCCAGACTTACGCTTCTGGTCCAGGAGATGTGTGATGGGTCTCTGTTGGGGAAGCTTTGGGTTTGGTCGGTATTTATATGATTTTTATTCCTGAGATTCCCAGCAGAATTCTGCATGATAAGAAGAAGGACTCATCAGACGTCTTCATAGAGAGAGACATGGTCGTGCGGGGCACAGCTGCTCTACAATTCCCATATGCCAATCTTCCTGAATCCTGGAGGAATGCTACAACTTTTTCAGAAACATTCAGGTTGAGATAGAAAATGTTCACAGTACAAACAGCGGCCTACGAGACTGACATTCTTCTAATATTTGTGGGGGGCATGGGTGGGAGTAATGGTGGACACATTAGGACAATACCTCTGGATGATAGTGGCTCCAAAAAGCTTTACAGTTCTGCAGATTGTCCTGGCTTCAACAGGTCAGGCAGTGGAACTTTTGTCCCTGATTTAACTCTATCTATGAGGCCGGTGGGGAGTGGGCCGATGCAGTACCTGCCCCATGTGTGAGCACAAGCTATAGCCTGTGAATGATCACGACTGAAAGTTTTCTGGATTTAGTTCAATTCTACGTCAGGCAGGACTTGGAATAGAATTGTGCACCAGGGCAGCCACCCACCAGATACATCAAGAGGGCATGACCTCCTTATGTGCGTGCTTTGGAGTAGTGGTGGGGCCAACATCCGGGGCCATGTGCCAGCGTATAATAAATGTCCTCCGAAGTGTCCTCTTTTTGTCCTGTAAATGCAAATGGTGTCCTTATGCCTGCCTGGTGCTGATGAGTGGTAACAGAAGACTAGAAATCTTCACTTCTTAGCCAGGCAGCTCTTGTCTCTGACTCCAAATATCCATAATAAAATACCCTACCCAGCACCTAGACTACCAAAGTTTTCACCTTACTAGCCTAATTCTGACCCCTAACACTAAATTGTAATTTGAAGATGGAAGAGATATGGCTGAAGTTCTGCTACAGGGACACAGGACGGATCGGCTCACAGACACCAGACGATCTCTTGTTTTCTGTCTCCTCCCTGTAGTAGCCCACACTGATTGGCCTAAAGATGCTGCCTGTCAGCCAGTGAGCCAATCAGAGCGATTTACATCCCGAGTTCCTGTCTTAGTCTTGGCCTAACCCATGCTGCTTTTAGCTATGCTTCAAACCTCACTCAAACTGCACTAGATGCCATTTTGAAAGATTCAACAAAAATGAATCTAAAAATATTCAGAATCCATTCGGTTTCTGGAAAATGTGGGTACGATACATTGGGTCACAGGAATGAGGACATTTTATAGAGTAACCAGTATAGTAACAATGCACCCACAGTAGTCACTAAATTCACAGGGCCACCGCAGCAGCCAATATAGTCACAGATCCTCCACAGTAGCCAATATAGTCACAGATCCCCCACAGTAGCCAATATAGTCTCATTGTAGCCTATATATAGTACTCATTCTCCCAGAGCTCATTGCTCTCTATATTGCCCTCTTACTGTAGCCATTATACAGCAGAAATGGTGGTCCACTTCTTTTCACAATGTGCCTCCCTTTCTTCTCGCATTGTGGCCCTGCTGCCCCATCATACATTGTGGCTCCGTTCTTCTCATGTTGAGGCTAATCCTTCTGACATTACGACCCTCCTGCTCCTCCATACATTGTGCCTCCTCCACCTCACATCACACACAATTCTACACTCCTTGTTCCCCAACAACAGTCCTGCTTCCTCTACCATCATTTTCACCAAATCAAATAATGGAAGTGCACCCCCTATTGCGCCAGATCCATGGTCAATTCCCCCTCTTGAAAAGTATTTTTGTAAAGGAAAGCAGCAAACATACCCGCACCCTACTGACTGTTAAATCAATCAGTGATAGACTGGGCTCTGGTGCAGGAGCAATAAGTTAAGTACATGAGGATCGTCTATAAAGAGAGGAGTATGGGGGGGGGGGGGGGTCAAGGCAGAAGAAACGAGAGGAAAGTAAAGAAAAAGTTGAGTATTTTTGGGGGGGGCTGGCCTGAGGTGAGGCCTTTATTATAATTTATTGTTTGATATGGGGCCCACTAAATATTATCTTTCTGGTCTTGGGTCTTCATTATTATTTATTATATGGGCTGGGCTTCCATGGGGTCTGTGTTACTATGGGGGACATCTATCACTCCTATCGCAGTCTATTTAATAATAATAATTCCTTTATTTATATAGTGCACACAGATTATGCAGCGCTGCACAGAGATTGCCAAATCAGTCCCTGTCCCCAATGGGGATCACAATCTAATCACCTACCAGTATGTTTTGAAGTGTGGGAGGAAACTGGAGGACCTGGAGGAAACCCACACAAACACTCTTTTTTTTGTGCAACTTTTAGTGAGACTTTCCGCAGTTAGATGCAGAATCAAGCAGCGCATAAAAGTTACCTGCCTCCAGGATTTCATGCAGTGGCTGTATTTATCTTTGTAGCCTAGATGTTTGTTCAACTTGTGCGACTTTTGGGCTCTGAAATTGGCCCATTCTTGCACCTAATAGGCCCCAAAACAGCGCATGCTAGACCCAGAGCTACTATTCCACCATCACAAAAAGGCACAAAAGTGAGACCAAACAGGCAACTCATCACATGTATCACAAAGGGGAAAAACTTAAAGGGGTATTCCGGGAATATGAACATCTGATAGAAAAACCCATGATGCTATTAATAAATGAATATAACAAAACTTAATGTCTTAGTCACAAATTGGAGTTTAAATAGTTTAATTTTATGATTCACAAAATTTTATGACCTCTCTAATAGTTATTATCAAGATGGCCGCCACTGGAAACTACAAGTCCCATGATCCTTTAGTTCTCAGTAACTCTTCCTCCCTCTTATTTTCTGCCCCCAGTGATGTAACAGACTGTCCTGCTTTGTTACCATAGTAATGATGGCACATCACCAAAACACTGGCCATACTAGATGTACTGCAACCAACCCACTACAGTCAAACAAGATCTGCCCAGGCAGGTCCAGGACATGTTATGTGGACATGTGACCAGCCGCCATCTTCTGTCCTGTTTCTTCTCTGTTCGGAGGAAATTAACAGACTGATTAAAGGGCCAGTAGTATTTTAATTCTCCATTACAGTTTATGTCACCAGCATTTTTCTGCTAAGGGGAGCAAAATTTTAAGTAACAACTAATTACATATAAGCTTACATTTTAAGGACCCATTTGTATTTTATGCTGATTCCTGGAATGCCCCTTTAAGATTCATTGCAATGATTAAAGGGAACCTGTCACCAGGAGACCCATTTTTAGCACTTCCCCAGTCCCCACAGAGCATAGTACATACACCGCCAAAGTGTTTTGTATAAAAAAAAAAGTTTTACAGAAAAAAAGATATGTTATATAGAACCTTTCAATACCATCTGCAGTGTGACTAGGCATTCGTCCCCTGGCAGTGGCTGGAAAGGAGCAGTTTCCCCCCCAACCTTGGGAAACTGCTCCTCCATGTGTCCTTTTCAAATAAATGAATAACTCCCCTCACTTGGGATTGGCTGTAGAGGAGCAAGGGGCGTCGCTAAGCCAAGTGATGGGTGTTTTCATATATTTGAAAAGGACACATGGAGGAGTGGCTTCCCAAGGGTGGGGGGGGGGACTTATGTCTTGTTATTAATATGTTGAAGCTTTTAACATGATGCATGGATGACCAAGAATATTAGCCCACTGTTGAATACATTTATTTGTCATAAGTAAAATATATTTATAACTGTACTTTTATTTACAAGGGTTTCCTGGGTGTAAGCTGTGGACATGGAGAGGGTGGGAGTACCCTCTGGACATGGTCACAGTAGGTGTACAATCTAGATATGGTCAGGGTGGGGGGTGTACTGTCTGTATGTGGTCAGGGTAGGTGTACCATCTGGACATGGCTAGGATAAATGCCATCTGAATACGGTCAGGGTGTGTAATATCTAAACATGATCAGGATGGGGTACCTTCTGGACGTGATCAGGATAAGGGACCTTCTCGACATCATCAGAATGGGTATAGTCAGGGTGGATGTACCATATGAACATGGTCATATGGGTTTACCCTCTGTAGAGGGTCAGGCTAGGCACAGGGTAGCTATTAAATCTTGACATGTTCAGAGTGAGTGCACATTCTGGGCATGGTCAAGATATGTGTACCATCTGTAAGTGGTCAGAGTGAGTATACCATCTGCACATGGCAAGGGTGTTTTAGCACCTAGACATGGTCATAGTTGGAATATCGTCTGGACATGATTAGGGTAGGTTTAAATTCTGGACATGTTCAGGGTGGGCGTACCCCTCTGTACATTGTCTGGGTGAGTGTACCATATGAACATGGTCAGAATGGGTTTTCCCTCTGTAGATGGTCAGGCTAGGCACAGGGTAGGTATACAATCTGGACATGTTCAGGGTGAGTGTACCATCTGAACATTGTCAGGGTGGTTGAACCATCTGTATGTGGAAAGGGTATGTACCATCTCAACATGGTCGGGATGGATGTATTGTCTGGACATTGTAAATGTAAGGGCACCATTTGTATATTGTCAGGGTGAGTGTACTGTCTAGAGATGGTCAGGGTGAGTGTACGGTCTGGATATTGGTGTACCAATGCTATTACACTACATGATAGTTGTATGTAGGGCGGTGTAGGTTGGCACTACATGGTATTATTTGGATTCTATAAGCATTTAGCATTTAGAGGCTATGTAGGCATGACATCATATGGTGTATTTTGCACTGTTTGCCAGTATTTAAGTATAACCATGTATCACTAATATATATTCATATGTGATATATCGCCAGGTCTAAGTAGCCTAACAAACTTCCTGGCCTATATAGAAATTAATTTTGGACCTGTTTTTGGCCCTTACAGAACACAAATCTTTTCATGTGCTTACGAAAAAATTCGTCCTTGATTCCATAAATAAAAGGACTGAGAAACCTTGGAAGACACATGAAGAAGCAAAAGTTGATGATCAGTAACAAAGTCACCTGTTCTTTAAGTAACATCTCTACAATGACATAGCTAAAGGCCGTCATACATAACAGTAGCTGAAGGGCGTGAAGCATGACCGTCTTCCCAGCCTTGATGGCAGACGCCTTACTAGAACCAACCTTTAGAGCAACCATCATGATCCTGATGTAGGTCAACAGGATGATCAGTCCCACCAGGGAAAAAGTCGAGATGTAGATGACGTCTCTGATTGTGTTTTGTGCTGGGGTGACCCGGAAATAGACCCGAACACAAGCTAGATTACGCAAGAAAAAGCTGTGATCTACCAATACAAACAAGATAATGAAATCAACAAAATTAGGAATGAGCCCGATGGCCCAAACCACTGAGATTGCAATGTTGGTTCTTTGCATTGTACAAAAGTCTCCGTGTCTTAGTGGGAAACATATGGCAATATAACGCTCCAAGGACATGACAGCGAGGTTGTATGGAGTGACCTTCATGGATGAAGAGGACACAGTGATCACAATGTAACAAAATGGCGCCGGGAAGGTGACAGGAAAAAAAGAGGCCAGGAAGAGGAAAAGGCTGGAGAGAAGATATATGAGATCAGTGATGAGCATGTGGGCAAACAGGACGTAGCGGACTTCTTCTCGAGCAGATGGGCTGGTGAAGTAGATGAACAACATAACAGCCATGATGTAGAGGAAGACCACAAAGCTACAAAGGGTTATCCCTAAAAGGATCTGGTCCAAGACTGTCCTGCTGAAGACTTGGGTTATGTTCTGCTGGGGAACTGTGATGTTTACCATAATCCAGGATTTATAGACTGAAATGGAAAAAATTCACAGGTCACAATCTAGAAACACAGATTCTATAGAACTGAGGACAATCCAAACCATTGAGTGATATCAACATCTCCGAACAAAATGACAAGTGTGAAGTTTTCTTTAAAATTGTTATCTAACCTTCACAGGACGGTAATCTCCATTAATCTCCCTTAAGGGGTTGTCCGAGTTCTTGAAAAAAAGCTAAAAGTGGCCGGGACAGGGCTGCTTAAAAAAAATAAAGTCCTACTTACCTTCCGGTGCCCTCCGGTATCCAGCGCTGCTGTCACTCCGGTCCGGGCGCCATGTAAACAAACATGGCCGCCCGCTGGACTCAGTTCCGGCCGGACCCGACAACCTTCCGGCCCCCATACGCAATGCTGTGTATAGGGGCTGATAGGCGTGCCCTGCCTGGATACCGGAAGGCACCGGAAGGTAAGTAGGACTTTATTTTTTTTAAGCAGCCCTGTCCCGGCCACTTTTAGCTTTTTTTCAAGAACTCGGACAACCACTTTAATTGGATGACCATTGGCTACATGCACAATGGCGTGTGCCCGAACGGCTATGGTCGGGCAGGCATAGGTCAGCTGCGATGGAGAGGAGGAGGGATGACATGTCCTATATTTTCCCAGTGTACAGAGCAGTAAGGTGCCGTACGTGTGGCCATTGCTTTCTATGGGGAACGTATGTAGGGCCGCAAGCCTGTGGCCGTACATACGCCCCCCCATACGGTCGTGTGAATGCAGCCTTAGTTTTATATTTTATCTATACATAGATGACTCTAATATTTTCTGCTTCTAGACCACCGACTATCTTGTCTTCATGACTGATGTCACCATATCTTTCTTCACTTCCTCTTCCATATGGTCAAAGGCAACTCCCATCTTTCTCCCATATTTTAACTATGGGCCACTTGTTCCTAAATGCATCAAAAAATTCCTTGGTGTATAAATTTTGCATAAACAAACAGTGCAGAGTATATGTATGAAAATGGGACTCTTTCTGCTTGTCTATATGTAACGTTAGGTTTTAGCAATTGATTAGGTTCTATATTTTATTCTTAGTTGTCTCAGAGCTGGGGACAGGAGACTAGCTGCTATGATGTCTCCCATATACCAAACACAGAAAGTTGCAAAGAGCCTGTTTCAAAATCCTTTCACCCTTACTGAGAATAAACAGCTGGAGCATGCAGGATATAATAGAGAAGTAATAGCCTATACTAATCTCAATAAAGTTCTAGTTGGTGAGATAGGAAACTTACTATTATCTCCAGCAGCATCTGTCTGTGCCTGTGTCTCCCCTCCATCACTTATCAGCATCAGCAGGATATAGTATTATATAGAAGTACAGTACTGACCTCAATTAAGAGAATATAGCCCAAAAGGTGAGATAGTAAACTTAATGCTATCTCCAGCAGATTATGAGGGAGATTTATCATTAGGCTGGAATTGTTTTTTAGGTGCTCTTCTGCATATCATATCTATCATAGTGGCTCAAACCTCTGCAGTGTATTTGTGAGGATACCTGGAGGGTACTGGAGTATTTTTGCAGTTTTTTCAGGCTCTATTTAATAGTAAATCAAGAAACAACATCTGGAAGCCGGCAAAATACTAAGATAAATAAGGCACAAACCTGGATTACCGTTATGTGGCGAACTCCTGCATGCAAAAAATGTTCAAAAAAACAACAAAACTATCTAACTAACATAAATCCCCCTATGTCTATTTCTATGTCTCCTCTCTATCACTCAGGATCATACAGGACATTATAGAGAAGTACTGACCTGTACTGATGGGAATAGGGGTTTCATAGAAACTTACTGTAATCTCCAGCAGCCTCTCTATGACTCCTTTTTCACTCAACAGGATGGTATAGGACATTATAAAGAAGTACTTACCTCTACTGATAGGATTAAAGAAAAAAACTATTAAGCAGACTAACAAACTTATGATGTCACTGACCTCTTCTTGATCCAGTCATGATCTGCAAAAATGACCCTCATACAACACAAATATTCAGGTCTTTGCTCCTAATCTCGTTGACTTAGTTTAAGTCTTTTTCTAAGGGCCCGATTCGCGTTTTCCCGACGTGTTACCCGAATATTTCCGATTTGCGCCGATTTTTCCTGTATTGCCCCGGGTTTTTGGTGCACACGATTGGATTGTGGCGCACCGGCGCCGGCGTGCATGCAACGGTAATAGAGGGTGTGGCCAAACAATAACCCAACGGGAAAAAAAAGTGCTTACCTTCACCCAGGATGGCTCGGTGAACTCCAGTGCGTTCCGATGCTCTTCAGCACAACAGCGACACCTGGTGGACGTCGGAGGAACTTCCTTAGTGAATCGCCGGAAGACCCAAATCCACCACAGAGAACGCACCGCTGGATCCCGAATGGGCCGGGTAAGTAAATCTGCCCCAATGTTTTTCTTCGTACAATTCTGCAGTGAAGAATTTATTTTAAATTTATAAATTGACCCTATAGGCCAAATGTAATTTACATTTACAAGCACAGGATTAGGATTAAAAAGTATATCAGATGGATTCATGGACTTTAGATGGAAATTGACTCAATAGGGTATAGAGTTCGCAAGGTCGCAAAGAACCCGTTGGGGGGAGACCATAAATTAAAATATGAGGCTCCCTGAGGCACTCGGGTGGTGTAGCCTGAGCTCCCCAGGATAATTTGGATAACTTTTATGCCTCTGGCATTCAGAACAATCCCTCAATTAAACTTTGACCTTCAGAAGCCCAAAAGACCCATTTATTCTTCTCTTTCATTATAAAAAAAGACCTTCCACACCTTGGTAATCAATTTTCTCTCAATCTTATACCAGTTTTGGAATGTGGAGCCCAAAACTGAGGCCAGAGTGTGGTCTTACAAGAGGTCCTTTTTACGTTGGGTCCATGAGTTGCTTCTCTCTAGAGGTTCTCAGCACTCGAGCTATCAAAGATCACAGCTTCTAATATATAATGACATGATGTTAGGCCAAGGTTTCATTTTGGATATCTTAGGAGAAGACTTGGAGTAGATGTCTTCTCAGATACGTTGAAAGGGGCAATGTTCAAGCACCTCACGCAAACACCTGATTTTTCTAGAGTTGATTCTGACAAGACATCAGTGACCATTCAAAAAAGTGTGAGCTTAGACTATGGTGACAAGAAGGAGTCCCAGGGATATCCCAAAGACACAACCTCATAATGGTTGAAGACATCCAAGGAATTTAGGAATAAGTCATTGGAAAGACACAGATCTCCCAATCATGTTGCTTGAAAATGTATATTTTAGGTTATTTACGCTGGTCAAATGAAAATCCTAAATTAATATAATTTCATTGTGGATATAATACAACTCTAGTCATAAGGAACATGTATGAGGGTTACTACTTACAGTAAAGCAGAATGTCATGGATCGACCCTTCTTCAGTCTGGGCATCAAGAACATCCAAGCTTTGTTCATCTACATTGGTATTTATAGCTTTCCATCATCATTAGCTTATACCTTTTGTATGATTTCCATAGGTGTCATCTTTTTCTCCCTTGATACATCATGCGTTGTGTAATATTGCGCCTGAGTGAGCAATGAAGAAATAGTTGACTGGTTTTAATTGTCCTCATTAGACACCCATTAGTTCTCATGCATTGATTGTAATCCTGTGGTAGACGTGAAACTTTGCCCAACTTTAGAACTAGATATTGAAACATCATATAGCATATACACATCACATATACACACATACAGCAAACACATACATGCATACAATACCATATACAGACATACAGCAAATACACACACTACACTCACATACACCATATACTCACACCATATACACACACATACAGCATACATCACATATACACACACTTATAGTTCATATACACATATCATGTATACACACAAACAGTACCATATACAGACATACATCATATACAATATACACACACATACAGAGTATACAGTAGGTGGCAGGAAGTAGAGATGAGAGATTCGAGTCATGTTGTTTTGCTGTCCCCTCTCTCAACATTTCTTATTTGAGCTGCCGACTCAGTTTTGTACTGTGGAAGATGTGCACTATACATATCATGCTGTACAATGTGCTGTATAATATGCATATTCAGGTGCATATCCCCCATTCTTTAGACCCTGACCAGATGTTGGTGTCCCCTGACACTGTGGGTCCCACAGCAGCTGCTACCCCTGTATTTATGCCCCTGGTTACAGCTGTCTCTGCCCTCTTTGTGACCCAGGGCAGCGCCATCTACTAAGCAATGACAACACCTCCTGGGTCACAAAGGGGGCAGAGGCAGCTGTAACCAGGGGGATAACTACAGAAGCAGCAGTCATAGCAGCTGCTCTGAGGCCTGCAGTGTCAGGGGGCCCCAGCATCTGAGCTGACACCCTGTGTGATAAGAATCATCAGGCCATGGAGGAGGAGGCTTCATGGGGCGTAGGTAGGTGAGTATACATTTTATATTTTTGTTTTTACTGACTTGAGGAATATGAGGCTCTACCTTATAGAGAGGGGGCTGTGCTACATTACTAAGGGAGTCCTGTCCTACATCACTTAGTTAGGTTCTTTGTGACATTACTAAGTAGGGGGTACGTTACTACATTATTAAGGGTGGGGGGAGGGGACATCATCAGTTTTGAGAGGTAAATAATACTAAGGGGCACTATGAGACCAAGTGCCTACAAGTCAGGAATCACTTCCTACATCTGGTACTGGAATCAGCTTCTTGGGAAATGGAGAATGTGTCTCTTCTGCCTTCTGCTTTCAATCTGTGGTTTCTGGACCTTTGGAGGACCGTCAAAAGTCCTCCAAATGGCTCCTGTGTACATGTGAGATCAGGTACAGATGTATGAGGATTTTATGGGTGAAGGTCTTTCTAAGTATAAAATTTAGTGGGTGGTTTGGGTGGCCATGGGCCCCCTAGAAACCTTAGGCCCCAGGCTACTCATACAGTCCAAGCCGTCTATGTTATTATCCACTTACTGTATGGGACATAGCCGTGGACGTTATACTGACTGCCAGTAGCAAGAATCACAAATTTGGCTAGTTCTGCAATGATAAGTTATGGAGAGGGATTGTCAGTGTTGAGGAGTCCTCTAGGAAGAAGGCCAGGTTGACCAAGGCTAGAACAGAGGGAGAAGGACACAGCTACAACCTGATTTGAGCAGTAAGTAATGTATTTGCCTAATGGCAGCCCTAGTGTGCAGTACATTTATTGCTGGTGTGTTTAAGTGTTTTTATTCACTGCTGATTTATATTTATCTGTGCATTATATTCATTGCTGGTATATATTAATATGTACAGGATAAATTATTTTTTTGCTGTACATTAATTGTTGGTAAATGTGTATTTGTTCAGTATTTATCTATGTGTTTGGTATAATTAACAATGATGTATGATAATTGATGATGACTGAGATGTATGTGTTTGCTACATCCATTGCAGGTACATTTTTATATGTTTATTTCAGGTATATATATCTGTATGTGTAATATTTTCACAGAAATTTCTTTATATTCACTGCTGCTAGGCCCTAATTGTAAATGATCCCAGAGCAGTTGGCCTATTTATTTTCTCTCCATGATTGGCCCTGATTGCACTCAGTTTGTGCTGTGCTGTCCTGTGGGCGGTCACAAGAAAAGGTTTAAAGGATGCCCCCTGTCTATGGTAATGGTAGAACTGCCTCTCCTTTAGGTGTAAATGATGCCCCCTGTCTATGGTGATGGTAGAACCTCCTCTCCTCTAGGTGTAGAGGATGGCCCCTGTCTATGGTGATGGTAGAGCCGCCTCTCCTCTAGGTGTAGAGGATGCCCCCTGTCTATGGTGATGGTAGAACTGCCTCTCCTTTAGGTGTAAATGATGCCCCCTGTCTATGGTGATGGTAGAACCTCCTCTCCTCTAGGTGTAGAGGATGCCCCCTGTCTATGGTGATGGTAGAACCTCCGCTCCTCTAGGTGTAGGGGATGCCCCCTGTCTATGGTGATGGTAGAACCCCCTCTCCTCTAGGTGTAGAGGTGCTTCCTGTCTATGGAGATGGTAGAACACCCTCTCCTCTAGGTGTAGAGGTGCTTCCTGTCTATGGAGATGGTAGAACACCCTCTCCTCTAGGTGTAGAGGTGCTTCCTGTCTATGGAGATGGTAGAACACCCTCTCCTCTAGGTGTAGAGGTGCTTCCTGTCTATGGTGATGGTAGAACCTCCTCTCCTCTAGGTGTAGGGGATGCCCCCTGTCTATGGTGATGGTAGAACCCCCTCTCCTCTAGGTGTAGAGAATGCCCCCTGTCTATGGTGATGGTAGAATCGCCTCTCCTCTAGGTGTAGAGGATGCTTCCTGTCTATGGTGATGGTAGAACCTCCTCTCCTCTAGGTGTAGAGGATTCCCCTGTCTATGGTGATGGTAGAACTGCCTCTCCTTTAGGTGTAAATGATGCCCCCTGTCTATGCTGATGGTAGAGCCGCCTCTCCTCTAGGTGTAGAGGATGTCCCCTGTCTATGGTGATGGTAGAACCTCCTCTCCTCTATGTGTAGAGGATGTATCCTGTCTATGGTGATGGTAGATCCTCCTCTCCTCTAGGTGTAGAGGATGCCACTGTCTATAGTGATGGTAGATCCTCCTCTCCTCTAGGTGTAGAGGATGCCCCCTGTCTATGGTGATGGTAGATCCTCCTCTCCTCTAGGTGTAGATGATGCCCCCTGTCTATGGTGATGGTAGAACCTCCTCTCCTCTAGGTGTAGAGGATGTCCCCTGTCTATGGTGATGGTAAAACCTCATCTCCTCTAGGCTTAGAGGATGCCCCCTGTCTATGGTGATGGTAGAACCTCCTCTCCTCTAGGTGTAGAGGATGCCCCCTGTCTATGGTGATGGTAGAACCTCCTCTCCTCTAGGTATAGAGGATGCCTCCTGTCTATGGTGATGGTAGAACCTCCTCTCCTCTAGGTGTAGAGGATGCCCCCTGTCTATGGTGATGGTAGAACTGCCCCTCCTCTAGGTGTAGAGGATGCCCCCTGTCTATGGTGATGGTAGAACCTCCTCTCCTCTAGGCGTAGAGGATGCCCCCTGTCTATGGTGATGGTAGAACCTCCTCTCCTCTAGGCGTAGAGGATGCCCCCTGTCTATGGTGATGGTAGAACCACCTCTCCTCTAGGTGTAGAGGATGTCCCTCTCTATGGTGATGGTAGAACCTCCTCTCCTCTAGGTGCAGAGGATGCCCCCTGTCTATGGTGATGGTAGAACCTCCTCTCCTCTAGGTGTAGAGGATGTCCCCTGTCTATGGTGATGGTAGACCCTCCTCTCCTCTAGGTGCAGAGGATGCCACATGTCTATAGTGATGGTAGAACCTCCTCTCCTCTAGGTGCAGAGGATGCCCCATGTCTATGGTGATGGTAGCACTGCCTCTCATCTAGGTGTAGAGGGTTCTCCCTGTTTATGGTGATGGTAGAACCTCCTATCCTCTAGGTGTAGAGGATGCCCCCTGTCTATGGTGATGGTAGAACTGCCTCTACTTTAGGTGTAGAGGATGCCCCCTGTCTATGGTGATAGTAAAACCGTCTCTCCTCTAGGTGTAGAGGATGCCCCTGTCTATGGTGATGGTAGAAGCACCTCTCCTCTAGGTGTAGAGGATGTCCCCTGTCTAAGGTGATGGCAGAACCTCCTCTACTCTAGGTGTAGAGGATGTCCTCTGTCTATGGTGATGGTAGATCTGCCTCTCCTCTAGGTGTAGAGGATGTCTTCTGTCTATGTTGATGGTAGATCTGCCTCTCCTGTAGGTGTAGAGGATGCCCCCTGTCTATGGTGATGGTAAAACCGCCTCTCCTCTAGGTGTAGAGGATGTCCTCTGTCTATGGTGATGGTAGATCTGTCTCTCCTCTAGGTGTAGAGGATGCCCCCTGTCTATGGTGATGGTAAAACCGCCTCTCCTCTAGGTGTAGAGGATGTCCTCTGTCTATCGTGATGGTAGAGCTGTCTCTCCTCTAGGTGTAGAGGATGCCCCCTGTCTATGGTGATGGTAGGACCTCCTCTCCTCTAGGTGTAGAGGAAGCCCCCTGTCTATGGTAATGGTAGAACCTCCTCTCCTCTAGGTGTAGAGGATGCCCCCTGTGTATAGTGTTGGTAGAACTGCCCCTCCTCTAGGTGTAGAGGAATCCCCCTGTCTGTGGTGATGGTAGAACCTCCTCTCCTCTTGGTGTAAAGGAAGCCCCCATGTCTATAGTGAAGGTAGAAAAGCTTCTCCTCTAGTAGTACAGGGTTCCCCCTATTTATGGCGATGATAATCCCTGTCTTGCTCATTCAGATATTTAAACATTGTAATAAGAGATGAACAAATTTCACATAAAATAATCATCATCATTCACAAATTTCTTGTGCATCTTCATCCTTGGACATTGGCAGACGGAGCAGCGTAACTAAGAGGCAGCTACAGGATAGGTAAGGGCCCAGATCCATACCAGGGCCATGCCAAGTCATTGTGGTGTCTGCCAGGCCCTGATGTCACTTGTGATGATCTGGAAGACCAAGCCAACCCCTCCACAACTGTAGGATTTGTTGCCAGTACATGACCACTCAGAGATTGGTAGCTGTGGCCTATTACTGTGCCTGCTTCCAAACTCCTTTCCACTGCTACTAATTCTATATCCCAGCACCTGGTTCAGGGAACTGGGTGGGCGTGGCTTCCGTAGGTAGTCGGAGCAGATCTTCCATGCCGCTGTAAACATACTCAAACGCAACACACTGGCACTTGACATCGGGACCGTCAGACGAGGTGAGTACGTGTTCATTTTTTCAGAACACTTGGACAACCCCTTTAATGCCCTTGCAGTTATATAACACTATAAAATAGTACAATTATTCACCCTCCACCCTGATAAATACCCCCAATATATCTGTATTCTGCAGGTTTTGGCTTCAGCTTGTGGTTTGGTCATCTGCTTGAAAGTTTGAACCTTAGGGACCTGACAGCCAACTCCATCCTACTGTATAGCGAACCTAGGGGCAGCCTAAGGGGTGTCTTATTATAGGTAGAATTTCTTTTGTTCTGATCCAAGTTGTGTTTTTTAGAGGCAGCCGTTTAAAGAGACGTTTCACTTATCCCATTCTTATTGGATAGGATTGCACACATTTTCGCACTCTTAAACCTTAAAAACGTAAAAGCATTTTATTGATATTTTATGCGATGGAGTACACATAGCGAGGCATTCATTAGCGACTTTCAAACAAAAAAACTGGAGGTGTTTTTCCAACCCTCATGATTTGTTCCGACACTTTTCTGAAGCTTATATATTTTTAGACTCGTTTTGTGGCACAATTTTTGGAGCACAATTAGATCGGCTAAAAGTTGGTCTAGGGACTTCTTTTTCGACATCATGAATGGGGAGACAGTTCTATACCTTATTGTTGGTGCGCCAAATAATTAATCCCTTGCGCCACAAACTTACATCCCACTGAAAATTCTAGCACACTTCCAGCTCGACCCTGTGCCAAAATCAATAAATGCCCCCCATAATATCGAGTATTTGTGAGGTCCAATTTTTTACAAACTAGCTCCCTTACTCTGATAGGCCTAAATGAAATCCAGTGTTTCCAAATAAGATAAAACGAGTGTAAAGGCCTAAGGGGTCAGAGAGCATTGCTGAACAAACAACATCCAAAGCTCCGGGGCAGCTATAGCATAGTGCTTTACACCCCTTCATCTGACACATGGTCATCACCCTCACCCATTACTTGCTGGGGTATCAGATATGTCATTGTCACGTTGGTCTCTGGAAAAAAGTGTGTACTGGGAATTTTGACTCATTATAGGACAAGACTCATCATTTTTCTTTTTAGTTTTTTTTATATCACACCAGACTTATCACAACAATATTATTACTTAAATATATAACATCATTTATTATTAGATGTAAGATTAGATGGGATGTCAAGTGGGAGCTTTCTGTAGGACAATTTGAGCTACTGATGGTGGTTAGAATGATGGGTCTGAAATCGTGGAGGCAATCTCTACCCCTCTAGGCCAACTGGAGAAGTCAGGTGAAGACTAGAAGAAACCGACTAGGAGGGGGAGATTTTGGACCTTCAATATGTCTAGCGGGATTTGTTTATCAGTGCTAGATATATATTCTACATTTCCATTTTAAAGTATATTATGAAGGGAGATTTATCAAGCGGTCTAAGAGTAAGAATTTGCTTATTTTCCCATAGCAGCCAATTACAGTTCCCCTTTAAAATATTCATGATCACTGGTAAAATGAAAGCTGAGCTGTAATTAGTTTCCATGGTCAACTAAGCTCATTCTTACTCTTAGGCAGCTTGATAAATCTCCCCCTATTTGTATAAGGGGAATAGACCTGATTTCTACTATTATTATACAAGACGTCTTAGACTCTTACATAGGAAGTCATTATATATTATTACGTGTACAGTTGTATATTATTGAGGTTACTTATTTCTATACATAAAGTGATATTTTAGTTTATATTATTGATAATAGTAATCATTTTACGATCGATTTATGGTGGGTAAAAGTTTAGGGGGTACAAAACTAAGCAATATCCCTTGACCACTTTGGGACCTAAGGACGTTACCCCTTCTATGGTTTGGATCATTATTGATTTCACCAGCTGCCCTACAAATCCACTTCTCTATTAGGTATTTAGGTTTGAATATGTTGGTTTTACGTGGCACTAGTTATATTGGGTATGGGAATAGGACAACTATCTGTTGTTGTTTGGATGATATATGGAGGTATTATTTAGGCATTACGGTATATAGTGACATAACCAGGGCAGTGAATCACATTACATTGTGTGGTCTTTTAATGGGTTTGGTCCCGCAAAAACCATTGATCAAAAACCCATCCATGGATAAGCGTTTAGGAGATGTTTGGGGTGGCCGAAACCCAGCCCTTGTACATGGTCTCTGAAGAAATTACCTCTGTTTCCCTGTTGTGGCCTGAAGCCATAACTTCAGCCATGGCTCCCAATGAAAGTGGCTCCCCTATTAAAGCGGGTTTCAGGTTTTGGCCACTCAGCTACTTAGGATAGGCCTTCAATTGTTACTCCTGGCCAGCCTCCTTTATGGCAGCACCGAATAGTCCTTGACAGTATTATTCTGCATTCTGTGGGAATAAAACATGTATCTTGTCACCAAGTTTTAGTTTTCTTTCCAAATTATATAGAAATTAAATTGAGTCAAGTGTTTGGCTTTTGCAGAATACAAATCTTTTCATGTGCTTCCGAAATAATTCATCTTTGATTCCATATATGAAAGGGCTGATGAGCCTCGGAAGACACATGAAGAAGAAAAAATTGATGACTGGTAACAATGAAACATAGTCCTTTACTAAGATCTCTACTAAGGTGTAGCTAAAAGCCGTCATACATAACAGTAGCTGAAGGGCGTGAAGCATGACCGTCTTCCCAGCCTTGATGGCGGACGCCTTACTAGAACTGATCTTCAGAGCAACCATCATGATCCTGATGTAGGTGAACAGGATGATCAGTCCCACCAGTGAAAAAGTGGAGATGTAGATGACGTCTCTGATTGTGTTTTGTGCTGGGGTGACCCGGAAATAGTTTCGGACACATTTTAGATGCAGTAAGAAAAAACTATGATCTACGAAGAAACATAAGATAATGAAATCTACAAAATTAGGGATGAGTCCGATGGCCCAAATGACTCCGACTGTGATGTTGGTTCTTTGCATCGTGCAGATTTCTCCATGCCTTAGTGGATAACATATGGCTATATACCGCTCAAAAGACATGACAGCGAGGTTGTATGGAGTGACCTTCAAGGCTGTAGAGGACACAGTGATCACAATGTAACAAAATGGCACTGGGAAGGTAACTGGAAAAAAAGAGGTCAGGAAGAGGAAAAGGCTGGAGAGAAGATATATCAGATCATTGATGAGCATGTGGGCAAAGAGGACGTAGCGGACTTGTTCTCTGGCGGAGGAGTTGGTGAAGTAGACGCACAACATAACAGCCATGATGTAGAGGAAGACCACAAAGCTGCAAAGGCTTATCACTAGAAGGACCTGAGCTAAGACGCTGAAGTTGGTCGTTGTGATTATATTCTGTAGAGGATTGGTGATGTTTGTCATAATCCAAGGTTTTAGTGCTGCAATAGAAAAATGTCACAAATCACATTGATGTAGAAGACCGAGAGATGATTCCAAAATTCCTAAAGTCCTAAAGATACTAAAGTCAAGCTTACTCTTGTTCCTCCTCTGGTTGCTGAAGAACAAAACATGACATGATACTTGGTCCTTCCCTCTCCCTATCTTCTGCTTTGGTCATCTCACGATCTACATAACATCTTAATGTAGATAACTCCCATATTAATATTTGTTCTCCAAATCTAGACCACCAATTAACTTGAGTTCATGAGTTACTTCCATTCTATCCTGTTTCATGTCCTCTCCTGGGTCAAGAGTAAGCTTTTTCATCTTTTCCTCTTAATCATCCCCAAGGCTAAAAATATCCCCCTTCTACAGACATTTTATCATGTATTACAGTCACTTACCTCTGTGTAGTCTCACAACAACCTAGAATAAAGATCTTGAAATAATAGAACTTATCAGGTTCATGCTCTTCATTACATCAGGACCTGGATTTTCTTTGATGACTTTATTAAAACATAAACCCAATGAGGAATTGTTCATGTCATTCAGCCAAATGTCCTGCTTCATACAACTGTGGGCAGGAGAACTCATGAGGTTGGAGGACGTCAATGGGTCCTGTTGGCCAAAAATACATTCATAATAAGAATGAAACACAGTTTAAGATCGAAATAGACATACAGTTACTTGGCTAAGGATAACCTTTACCTATAAGCTCTATCTCATTCTACAAATCTTAGGAGAAAGCAGAACAATACTCTTCCATGTGAGAATACCATGTAGACATCTACTTTCTTGTGACGGGGTATTACTTCAGGAAAGTGGTGCTAATGTGTGAATGAGATGTTGAGTATCTGTGCCAACTTAGTGGTACCAATGGAATTCTGGGTAAGGATCTGGGTTCCCAACTTGTTTATCCACAGGTAGAGTAGACAGGAGCCTTCTGACCCTCATAGACCCATATTAATCCAGAGAACATTACTATGTGGGATATGATACCATTAGATATTCCCTACGTGGAATGGAGTCCCCTGGTTCCTGACTAACGTGGTTCCTTTGCAACATCAGGTTTTCAAAGTCTAGCAGGAATTTGTGAAACATATCGGGACTGCTCAAAAGTTGAATAACCATTACATAGCAATTTACATTTTGTTATACTTATGGAGATGATAGTTAACATCAATCGGGCCTCCAGCTCCAAAACCCTGACAATCACTGTTAGAAGCAGAAGTTCTTAGCTGTGATTGACTTTGCTCAGTGGTCTACTGGTGGCATACTTTCTAAGGATCCATACAACACTCTCTAAGAAGAGAAGAGTAGAGTAGCGCAGGTGACAGTACATTGCTTCTGCTCCCTCATTTCATGATTTGTTGTGGATCTCACCAGCTCTATATTGCAAAATAGTGGACAGAAAGTTAAATCCATGTCAGAGAAGACATAAGCTTAAATGTTGTGTGGTCCTAAGAAAAATGCAGGATCCTTTCCTGCAAGTAGCTCTAAGCCTAATGAGTCCATGGGTTGGGTTGATGAGACAATCCCTTAAGAAAGGTATTTGAAGATAACATTGGAATAATGGATGAAAAACATCTACAAAATTAAGAGTAAGTCATTAGAAAACCATAAGGTCTCCAGAAACTGGAGTCAACTTAATGGAGCCTACTAATAGTATCTACATACTCATGTGTTTGACTGGCTCTGCCTCAAAATGTAGCATTTTGGTGGTTTTTTTAGAGGCCATCTTATATTAAAAAAGATTAAAGAACCTGATTAAGGAAGTCTATATGGGTCCACATTATGTTCCCTTGAATAATATACTCACAGTGAAGCAGAACGTCAAAAGTGGTGAATCCTCTTCAGTCTGTGCCAAGAACATTCAACCTCCTCTGATCTACATTGGTATTTATAGTCTTCTAACTTCATTACCTCGTACCTAGTCTATTGTCCCAATGGGCTACACTCTTTCGCTTCGCGTCCCCTGGATGTCATCAATGTCTCCCTTGATATTTCTTGTTTTTCTCAATATGGTACATACTGGAGTTAGCAATAAGGTGACATTTGACTGGTTTTAATTGCTTTGACATTATTACAATCTTATCGTTTTCAAATTAATTGATTGTAGAAACCCGTAGAAGCTTTATCCAGCTTTGGATCAATAGACTGAATGTTTGCCCATTTCCATTTTTTTTGCAGAAGTGGAAATGGAAAAGATGAATATGTTGAATCATTTTGGAGTCTAATATAGTCTTCTATGCCTTGAATGCAAAACACTTCCAGAACCCATTTTTTGAACCCCCATTATACCTCTAACATATGTGTAGTAGATGATCAATCCTACCAAGGTGATGGAACCGGCCTCCTTTAATGGCCTTAAGTGAACCTGTCACCAGGAATTTCATTTTGAGCTGTTGACAGGTTCCAATAGCCTATATAGCTTTGTTAGCTTTCTGAAACATTTCAGTAGCTTATATAAGTATAACTCACATTACTTGTCTCCCTGCCAGCAGTGTGTGGTGAGTCCCAGGTGAGGGGCAGGGTCTCTCCTCGTGTATTCTTCCTCTACTTTACACCATCCCCCCTCCCCTGCCTGCTCAATGCACCTGCCAGGAATTGTGGAGGGGTAATGGAGGAGGATGAGTGTGGAGGGGACACCGGCAAACACAGGCTGCTGGTGCCCCTCCCCAGGGACTCACCACACGCTGCTGGCAGAGAGCCAGGTAATGTAAAATACATTTATATAAACTACTGAAATGATTCAGAATGTTGACAAAGATACTCTTGAAAGCAGGATACCATAGGCTGTTAGAAGCCATCACAAGTAGAGATGAGCGAGCACTAAAATGCTCGGGTACTCGTTATTCGAGACGAACTTTTCCCGATGCTCGAGTGCTCTTCTCGAATAACGAGCCCCATTGAAGTCAATGGGAGACTCGAGCATTTTTCAAGGGGACCAAGGCTCTGCACAGGGAAGCTTGGCCAAACACCTGGGAACCTCAGAAAAGGATGGAAACACCACGGAAATGGACAGGAAACAGCAGGGGCAGCATGCATGGATGCCTCTGAGGCTGCTTAATCGCACCATTATGCAAAAATTATGGGCAACAGCATGGCCATGACAGAGTGACCGAATGAGGCTAGATAGCATCTAAAACATGCAATAATTGACCCTGACACTATAGGGGACGGCATGCAGAGGCAGCGGCAGCAGAGGCAGGCTAGAGAGTGTCATGGCGACATATCCTAAATGGACTCAGGTTTCACCAAAGGAGGTGAAATGATTTCCTATGTGAACAAAAGGTTGACGGTATATTTAGTCGATAACACAGCATGGTGGCGACATAGTGACCAAGTTCCATAACGTATCTGGTGAAACACCCGAAAAATGAGCCTGACACAGCTCTTTTGATAAGGGGACGACATGTGGAGGCAGCCATGGAGACGACTTCCATGATTAAGAGCGACAGTATGGGGCATTCATATTGCGCTGTAGAGATGAGCGAACATGCTCATCCGAGCTTGATGCTCGTTCGAGCATTAGCGTACTCGAAACTGCTCGTTGCTCGGACGAATACTTCGCCCGCTCGAGAAAATGGCAGCTCCCGCCGTTTTGCTTTTTGGCGGCCAGAAACAGAGCCAATCACAAGCCAGGAGACTCTGCACTCCACCCAGCATGACGTGGTACCCTTACACGTCGATAGCAGTGGTTGGCTGGCCAGATCAGGTGACCCTGGGATAGACTAGCCGCTGCCCGCGCTGCTCGGATCATTCTGTGTCTGGATGCCGCTAGGGAGAGAGCTGCTGCTGGTCAGGGAAAGCGTTAGGCTGTTCTATTAGAATAGTGTTAGGCAGGAGTGATTCTCCAAGAACCCAACAGCCCTTCTTAGGGCTACAATAACGTTCTACTTTTTTTTTTTTTTATTTGCATCTAGTACCATTTTGTGAGGAATTAGCAGGGGGACTTGCTACCGTTGTGTTTAGCTCTTAGTGGCACACATATCCACCTCAAACACCAAAGTGGGAAAATTTAGTAGGGGTTGGATTTCAATTAGGCACAGCCTGCCATTTTTCCTTTTTTATTTTACGTTTATTTTGTTTAATAACTCAGTGTCATCTCATCTGGCATAGTAGTGTGCTTTCATACTTGGCTAGAAAATAGCCATAGGAGAATCCAAACGGCTTACTTACGCCTACAGTAGCGTTATATATTTGATTTCTGGTTGATCTGCTGGTGGCTGTACTTGCTGCAGTGCATCTACTAGCCAATTGTGAGCAATTTGTAGTGAGACTTGCAACCGCTGTGTTTTGCGCTTAGTGACGCACATATCCATTGCAAAGACCGAAGTGGGAAAATTTAGTAGGGGTTGGATTTCAATTAGGCACAGTCTGCCATTTGTCCTTTTTTATTTTACGTTTATTTTGTTTAATAACTCAGCGTCATCTCATCTGGCATAGTAGTGTGTAGAGATGAGCGAACACTAAAATGCTCGGGTACTCGTTATTCGAGACGAACTTTTCCCGATGCTCGAGTGCTCGTCTCGAATAACGAACCCCATTGAAGTCAATGGGAGACTCGAGCATTTTTCAAGGGGACCAAGGCTCTGCACAGGGAAGCTTGGCCAAACACCTGGGAACCTCAGAAAAGGATGGAAACACCACGGAAATGGACAGGAAACAGCAGGGGCAGCATGCATGGATGCCTCTGAGGCTGCCTAATCGCACCATTATGCCAAAATTATGGGCAACAGCATGGCCATGACAGAGTGACAGAATGAAGCTAGATAGCATCTAAAACATCCAATAATTGACCCTGACACTATAGGGGACGGCATGCAGAGGCAGCGGCAGCAGGCTAGAGAGTGGCATGGCGACATACCCTAAATGGACTCAGGCTTCAAACCAATGGGTGGCAGAGAGGAACCAAAGGAGGTGAGCAAGAAGCGCTCAAATAATATCGCTACATGATAAAAGTTTGCCAGTATATTTTGTGGATTACACAGCAGGGTGGCGACAAAGTTAACATGGAAGCCATGAAAACAACCCCAAATTCTGCCTGACACAGCTCGTTTGATAAGGGGACCATGTATGCTTACAGTTCATGCCAGTCGCTGCACTTGCTGCCAGTCTCCTTTCGAATAGTTTAAAATAATAATAACCCTCATCCATAAAGCTCTGTATAATGCTGCACCCCCCTACCTCTCCTCTCTTATCTCAGTCTATCGCCCAACCCGTGCTCTTAGATCCGCCAGTGATCTTAGATTAACCTCTACCCTAGTGCGGACCTCCCACTCGCGTCTCCAAGACTTCTCTAGAGCTGCACCAATTCTATGGAATGCTCTGCCCCGGACTATCAGACTAATACCTAACCTCCAAAGTTTCAAACGTGCTCTTAAAACCCATTTCTTTAGGCAAGCCTATAACACTCATTAACTGCATGAAGTTTTAACTCTTCTACTAACCCGTCCTGTGTCGTCCTCCCATCTGTTATCCAGCAACCAACAGGCACCAGACTTCTCTGCAGTCCCATTCACCCTGGACCTGGTATATAAGATGACGGCTGAGTGTTTCAAGCGACAGCAATTCCATTTATTATATTTTTTTCTATTCCCTAAGAAGAATGGCTTGACCATTAAATATTCTTTTACCTCGTGTTACCCCATCATCTTCATAAACCGTAAGCTCTGGCGAGCAGGGACCTCACTCCTGTTGTTCCATACAAATGTTGTGCTCTGTTACATTACATTTGTATTTGTTTCCTATGATTTGTAAAGCGCTGCAGAATATGATGACGCTATATAAATAAAGATTATTATTAGAGATGAGCGAACATGCTCGTCCGAGCTTGATGCTCGGTCGAGCATTAGGGTACTCGAAACTGCTCGTTACTCGGACGAATACTTCGCCCGCTCGAGAAAATGGCAGCTCCCGCCGTTTTGCTTTTTGGCGGCCAGAAACAGAGCCAATCACAAGCCAGGAGACTCTGCACTCCACCCAGCATGACGTGGTACCCTTACACGTCGATAGCAGTGGTTGGCTGGCCAGATCAGGTGACCCTGGGATAGACTAGCCGCTGGCCGCGCTGCTCGGATCATTCTGTCTCTGGATGCCGCTAGGGAGAGAGCTGCTGCTGGTCAGGGAAAGCGTTAGGGTGTTCTATTAGCTTACTGTTAGGCAGGAGTGATTCTCAAAGAACCCAACAGCCCTTCTTAGGGCTACAATAACGTTCTACTTTTTTTATTTTAATTTGCATCTATTACCATTTTGTGAGGAATTAGCAGGGGGACTTGCTACCGTTGTGTTTAGCTCTTAGTGGCACACATATCCATAGCAAAGACCGAAGTGGGAAAATTCAGTAGGGGTTGGATTTCTATTAGGCAATAACTCAGTGTCATCTCATCTGGCATAGTAGTGTGCTTCCTTTGATACTTGGCTAGAAAATAGCCATAGGAGAATACAAACAGCTTCTTGAAGCCTACAGTAGCGTTCTATATATTTGATTTCTGGTTGATCTGCTGGTGGCTGTAGTTTCTGCAGTGCATGTACTTGCCAATTCTGAGCAATTTGTAGTGAGACTTGCGACCGCTGTGTTCTGCGCTTAGTGGCGCACATATCCATAGCAAAGGCCGAAGTGGGAAAATTCAGTAGGGGTTGGATTTCTATTAGGCAATAACTCAGTGTCATCTCATCTGGCATAGTAGTGTGCTTCCTTTGATACTTGGCTAGAAAATAGCCATAGGAGAATACAAACAGCTTCTTGAAGCCTACAGTAGCGTTCTATATATTTGATTTCTGGTTGATCTGCTGGTGGCTGTAGTTTCTGCAGTGCATGTACTTGCCAATTCTGAGCAATTTGTAGTGAGACTTGCGACCGCTGTGTTCTGCGCTTAGTGGCGCACATATCCATAGCAAAGGCCGAAGTGGGAAAATTCAGTAGGGGTTGGATTTCTATTAGGCAATAACTCAGTGTCATCTCATCTGGCATAGTAGTGTGCTTCCTTTGATACTTGGCTAGAAAATAGCCATAGGAGAATACAAACAGCTTCTTGAAGCCTACAGTAGCGTTCTATATATTTGATTTCTGGTTGATCTGCTGGTGGCTGTAGTTTCTGCAGTGCATGTACTTGCCAATTCTGAGCAATTTGTAGTGAGACTTGCGACCGCTGTGTTCTGCGCTTAGTGGCGCACATATCCATAGCAAAGGCCGAAGTGGGAAAATTCAGTAGGGGTTGGATTTCTATTAGGCAATAACTCAGTGTCATCTCATCTGGCATAGTAGTGTGCTTCCTTTGATACTTGGCTAGAAAATAGCCATAGGAGAATACAAACAGCTTCTTGAAGCCTACAGTAGCGTTCTATATATTTGATTTCTGGTTGATCTGCTGGTGGCTGTAGTTTCTGCAGTGCATGTACTTGCCAATTCTGAGCAATTTGTAGTGAGACTTGCGACCGCTGTGTTCTGCGCTTAGTGGCGCACATATCCATAGCAAAGGCCGAAGTGGCAAAATTCAGTAGGGGTTGGATTTCTATTAGGCACTAACTCAGTGTCATCTCATCTGGCATAGTAGTGTGCTTCCTTTGATACTTGGCTAGAAAATAGCCATTGCAATAGGATAGGATTGTTTGGTTTTAAAAACTCAAAAAAAAACAAAAAACACAAAAAAAAAAAAAAAACACAAAAAAACACAAAAAAAAACAAAAAGAAGTAAAAAAAAAAAAAAAAGTTATAACTCTCATTTTAAAAATGTTTAACCCGAGGGCTAGGGGTAGAGGACGAGGGCGGGGACGTGGGCGTCCAACTACTGCAGGGGTCAGAGGCCGTGGTCCTGGGCGGGGTGAGACACCACCTGCTGATGAGGGAGCAGGGGAACGCCGCAGAGCTACACTCCCTAGGTTCATGTCTGAAGTTACTGGGACTCGTGGTAGAGCACTGTTGAGGCCAGAACAGTGCGAACAGGTGATGTCGTGGATTGCTGACAATGCTTCGAGCAATTTGTCCACCACCAGTCAGTCTTCCAAGCAGTCCACCCATGTCACCGAAATCCCCACTCCTCCAGCTCCTGCACATCAGCCTCCTCCCCCCCAGTCTGCCCCCTCCCAGGAAAATTTGCCATTTGAACCGGCATACTCTGAGGAACTGTTTTCTGGACCCTTCCCACAGTCACAAACCACTTGTCCGGTTGCTGCTGAGCAATTTTCCGATGCCCAGGTTTTCCACCAGTCACAGTCTGTGGGTGATGATGACCTTCTTGACGTAGTGGAAGTGTGTAAAGAGGTGTCCGACGATGAGGAGACACGGTTGTCAGACAGTGGGGAAGTTGTTGTCAGGGCAGGAAGTCCGAGGGGGGAGCAGACTGAGGGATCGGAGGATGATGAGGTGACAGACCCAAGCTGGGTTGAGAGGCCGGGTGAACACAGTGCTTCTGAGACGGAGGAGAGTCCTCGACCTGAACAGGTTGGAAGAGGCAGTGGTGGGGCCAGACGGAGAGGCAGGGCCAGAGCTGGTGCATCAGCGCCACTGTCAACTAGTGAAGCTCCCGTGGTGAGGGCTCTTGCGGCGAGGGCTAGATCTTCAGAAGTGTGGAGGTTCTTTAAGGAAACACCGGATGACCGACGGACTGTGGTGTGCAACATTTGCCAAACCAGGCTCAGCAGGGGTTCCACCACTACTAGCTTAACTACCACCAGTATGCGCAGGCATATGAATGCTAAGCACCCCACTCAGTGGCAACAAGCCCGTTCACCTCCGGCCGTGCACACCACTGCTCCTTCCCCTGTGTCAGCTGCTAGTCAGCCCCCTGCCCAGGACCCTGGCACAAAAACCCCATCGTCGCCTCCACGATCCTCCACAGCATCCACCAGCGTTCAGCTCTCCATACCCCAGACGCTGGAGAGGAAAAGAAAATATAGTGCAACCCACCCGCACACCCAAGCCCTTAATGTCCACATCTCCAGATTGCTTAGCCTGGAGATGCTGCCCTATAGGCTAGTAGAGACCGAGGCCTTTCGCAACCTCATGGCGGCGGCCGCCCCTCGGTATTCGGTCCCCAGCCGCCACTACTTTTCCCGATGTGCCGTCCCAGCCCTGCACCAGCACGTGTCAGACAACATCATCCGTGCCCTGACCAACGCCGTTTCTGACAAGGTCCACCTGACCACGGACACGTGGACGAGTGCTGCCGGGCAGGGCCACTATATATCGCTGACGGCACATTGGGTTAACTTGGTGGAGGCTGGGACCGAGTCTGACCCTGGGGCTGCTCATATACTGCCGACGCCGAGGATTGCGGGGCCTACCTCGGTCCAGGTGTTTCAGGCCTACTATGCCTCCTCCTCCTCCCACCCCTCCTCCACCTCCTCCTCCGAACTACCATCCGTGGGCACGGCGCCATCAGTCGGTAGCTCTAGGCACAGCAGCAGTGCCGTCGCTAAGCGACAGCAGGCGGTGCTCAAACTGCTGAGCCTAGGCGACAAAAGGCACACCGCCCAAGAGCTATTACAGGGCATCACGGCGCAGACTGATCTGTGGCTGGCACCGCTGAACCTCAAGCCGGGAATGGTTGTGTGTGACAACGGCCGTAACCTGGTGGCGGCTCTGCAACTCGGCAGACTGACACATGTGCCATGCCTGGCCCATGTGTTAAATCTGATAGTGCAGCGTTTCCTCAAGACATACCCCAATCTGTCTGATTTGCTCACGAAGGTGCGCCGCATCTGTGCGCATTTCAGGAAGTCCAGCCCAGATGCTGCCACTCTCAGGGCAGCGCAGCGCCGCCTCCAACTGCCCGCTCACCGACTGTTGTGCGACGTGCCCACGAGGTGGAATTCAACACTGACCATGTTATCCAGAGTTTACCAGCAGCGCAGAGCGATTGTAGACTGCCAGATGTCAACTTCCACCAGAACTGGTAGTCAGGTCAGTCAGCTTCCTCAAGTCTACAATGAGGAGTGGACGTGGATGTCTGATATCTGTCAGGTGCTGAGTAACTTTGAGGAGTCAACACAGATGGTCAGTGGCGATGCCGCCATCATCAGCCTCACCATCCCGCTGCTTGGCCTGTTGAAAAACTCTCTGGTCAGCATGAAGTCGGAAGCTTTGCGCTCGTCACAAGAGACGGGGGAAGAATATTCCCTTGTTGATAGCCAAAGCACCCTGAGGTCTGTTTCTCAGCGCATATCGGAGGAGGTGGAGGTGGAGGAGGATGAGGAGGAAGAGGAGGAGAATGTTGGCGAGACACAAGAGGGGACCATTGTTGAGTCCTTCACTGTTCAGCGTGTATGGGCAGAAGAAGAGGAGTTGGAGGAGTTGGAGGAGGAGGAAATGGACAGTCAGGCCAGTGAGGGGAGTGAATTCTTACGCGTTGGTACTCTGGCGCATATGGCAGATTTCATGCTAGGCTGCCTATCCCGTGACCCTCGCGTTCAAAGAATTTATTCCAGCACCGATTACTGGGTGTTCACTCTCCTGGACCCACGATACAAGCAAAATCTTTCCACTCTCATCCATGCAGAGGAAAGGAGTGTGAGAATGCATGAATACCAGCAGGCCCTGGTGCACAAGCTGAAACAGTATTTCCCTTCTGACAGCGCTAGCGGCAGAGTGCGTAGTTCTGCGGGACAAGTAGCGAGGGAGAGTAGGCGAGCAGGCAGCTTGTCCAGCACTGGCAAGGGTACGCTTTACAAGGCTTTTGCCAGCTTTATGTCACCCCAGCAAGACACTGTCACCTGTCCCCAGTCTCGGCAGAGTAGGGCTGATCTTTACAGAAAGATGGTGAGGGAGTACGTAGCTGACCATACCATCGTCCTAAATGATCACACAGCTCCCTACAACTACTGGGTTTCAAAGCTGGACATGTGGCACGAACTGGCGCTGTACGCCTTGGAGGTTCTTGCCTGCCCTGCCGCTAGCGTCTTGTCCGAGCGGGTTTTCAGTGCAGCTGGTGGCATCATCACCGATAAGCGTACACGCCTGTCGACTGACAGCGCTGACAGGCTGACGCTTATTAAAATGAATAAAGGCTGGATTTCTCAGAATTTCCAATCTCCACCAGGTGAAGGAAGCTCAACCTGAATAATTGATCCACTCCTCCTCCTCATTTTCCTCCTTCTCCTCCTCTTTGTACAGTAAAGCAGAGGAAAATGGCTATTTTTTGACAGGGCCCACTGGCTCTTGCTATAGTACTTCATGCATTTAATTTTTCTGGAGGGCCACCTACCCGGTCCTCTGTTTGAAACAATTTTTGTGAGTGCCACATACAGGCACTCAATCTATTCCATTTTTCTGGAGGGCCACCTACCCGGTCCTCTGTTTTAAAAAATTTTTGGGACTGCCACATACAGGCACTCAATCTATTCCATTTTACTGGAGGGCCACCTACCTGCTCCTCTGGTTTGAAACATTTTTGGGACTGCCACATACAGGCACTCAATCTATTCCATTTTACTGCAGGGCCACCTACCTGCTCCTCTGGTTTGAACAATTTTTGGGACTGCCACATACAGGCACTCAATCTATTCCATTTTACTGGAGGGCCACCTACCTGCTCCTCTGGTTTGAAACATTTTTGGGACTGCCACATACAGGCACTCAATCTATTCCATTTTACTGCAGGGCCACCTACCTGCTCCTCTGGTTTGAACAATTTTTGGGACTGCCACATACAGGCACTCAATCTATTCCATTTTACTGGAGGGCCACCTACCTGCTCCTCTGGTTTGAAACATTTTTGGGACTGCCACATACAGGCACTCAATCTATTCCATTTTACTGCAGGGCCACCTACCTGCTCCTCTGGTTTGAAGAATTTTTGGGACTGCCACATACAGGCACTCAATCTATTCCATTTTACTGGAGGGCCACCTACCTGCTCCTCTGGTTTGAAGAATTTTTGGGACTGCCACATACAGGCACTCAATCTATTCCATTTTACTGGAGGGCCACCTACCTGCTCCTCTGGTTTGAAACATTTTTGGGACTGCCACATACAGGCACTCAATCTATTCCATTTTACTGGAGGGCCACCTACCTGCTCCTCTGGTTTGAAAAATGTTTGGGACTGCCACATACAGGCACTATCCAAATTAAATTGTCTCCATAGCAGCCTCCACACGTTGTCTCCATTGCTACCTCCAAAAGTCGTCCATATAGCTGCCTCCATACATCGTCCCTTTATCAAACGAGGTGTGTCAGGCAGAAATTTGGGTTGTTTTCATGGATTCCACATCAAAGTTGTTAACTTTGTCGCCACCCTGCTGTGTTATCCACAAAATATACTGGCAAACTTTTACCATTTAGGGATATTATTTCAGCGCTTCTTGCGCATCTGTTTACATTCCCCTCACCCGGCATATCCTAAACTTATAAGAACGCTACTACACTTGATCTTATACAAAAGGTTCTTAGAAGTGCTGTTTGGGGAGTAGCCTAGAGACAGGGGCTTGGATTGGCGAAAGCTCGCCTGGCAGCGGAGCGCCAGCTCCATGCGCATCATGCGCTTCTTGCGCATCTGTTTACATTCCCCTCACCCGCCATATCCCAAACTTATAAGAACGCTACTACACTTAACTTGGTGCAGGCTGGGACCGAGTCTGACCCTGGGGCTGCTCATATACTGCTGACGCAGAGAATTGCGGGGCCTACCTCGGTCCAGGTCTCAAAGGCCTACTATACCTCCTCCCACCCCTCCTCCACCTCCTCCTCCTCCGAATTACCATCCGTGGGCATGGCGCCATCAGTCGGTAGCTCTAGGCACAGCAGCAGTGCCGTCGCTAAGCGACAGCAGGCGGTGCTGAAACTGCTGAGCCTAGGCGATAAAAGGCACACCGCCCAAGAGCTATTACAGGGCATTCCACATCAAAGTTGTTAACTTTGTCGCCACCCTGCTGTGTAATCCACAAAATATACTGGCAAACTTTTACCATTTAGGGATATTATTTCAGCGCTTCTTGCGCATCTGTTTACATTCCCCTCACCCGGCATATCCTAAACTTATAAGAACGCTACTACACTTGATCTTATACAAAAGGTTCTTAGAAGTGCTGTTTGGGGAGTAGCCTAGAAACAGGGGCTTGGATTGGCGAAAGCTCGCCTGGCTGCAGAGCGCCAGCTCCATCACAAGATCCAACTAACATAGTTGCAGCACCTTTAATCTACTACTAGTTCACTGCCTCCATAATAATAATAATCTTTATTTATATAGCGTCATCATATTCTGCAGCGCTTTACAAATCATAGGAAACAAATACAAATGTAATGTAACAGAGCACAACATTTGTATGGAACAACAGGAGTGAGGTCCCTGCTCGCCAGAGCTTACGGTTTATGAAGATGATGGGGTAACACGAGGTAAAAGAATATTTAATGGTCAAGCCATTCTTCTTAGGGAATAGAAAAAAATATAATAAATGGAATTGCTGTCGCTTGAAACACTCAGCCGTCATCTTATATACCAGGTCCAGGGTGAATGGGACTGCAGAGAAGTCTGGTGCCTGTTGGTTGCTGGATAACAGATGGGAGGACGACACAGGACGGGTTAGTAGAAGAGTTAAAACTTCATGCAGTTAATGAGTGTTATAGGCTTGCCTAAAGAAATGGGTTTTAAGAGCACGTTTGAAACTTTGGAGGTTAGGTATTAGTCTGATAGTCCGGGGCAGAGCATTCCATAGAATTGGTGCAGCTCTAGAGAAGTCTTGGAGACGCGAGTGGGAGGTCCGCACTAGGGTAGAGGTTAATCTAAGATCACTGGCGGATCTAAGAGCACGGGTTGGGCGATAGACTGAGATAAGAGAGGAGAGGTAGGGGGGTGCAGCATTATACAGAGCTTTATGGATGAGGGTTATTATTATTTTAAACTATTCGAAAGGAGACTGGCAGCAAGTGCAGCGACTGGCATGAACTGTAAGCATACATGGTCCCCTTATCAAACGAGCTGTGTCAGGCAGAATTTGGGGTTGTTTTCATGGCTTCCATGTTAACTTTGTCGCCACCCTGCTGTGTAATCCACAAAATATACTGGCAAACTTTTATCATGTAGCGATATTATTTGAGCGCTTCTTGCTCACCTCCTTTGGTTCCTCTCTGCCACCCATTGGTTTGAAGCCTGAGTCCATTTAGGGTATGTCGCCATGCCACTCTCTAGCCTGCCGCTGCTGCCGCTGCCTCTGCATGCCGTCCCCTATAGTGTCAGGGTCAATTATTGCATGTTTTAGATGCTATCTAGCTTCATTCTGTCACTCTGTCATGGCCATGCTGTTGCCCATAATTTTGGCATAATGGTGCGATTAGGCAGCCTCAGAGGCATCCATGCATGCTGCCCCTGCTGTTTCCTGTCCATTTCCGTGGTGTTTCCATCCTTTTCTGAGGTTCCCAGGTGTTTGGCCAAACTTCCCTGTGCAGAGCCTTGGTCCCCTTGAAAAATGCTCGAGTCTCCCATTGACTTCAATGGGGTTCGTTATTCGAGACGAGCACTCGAGCATCGGGAAAAGTTTGTCTCGAATAACGAGTACCCGAGCATTTTAGTGTTCGCTCATCTCTAATTATTATTATTATGGAGGCAGTGAACTAGTAGTAGATTAAAGGTGCTGCAACTATGTTAGTTGGATCTTGTGATGGAGCTGGCGCTCTGCAGCCAGGCGAGCTTTCGCCAATCCAAGCCCCTGTTTCTAGGCTACTCCCCAAACAGCACTTCTAAGAACCTTTTGTATAAGATCAAGTGTAGTAGCGTTCTTATAAGTTTAGGATATGCCGGGTGAGGGGAATGTAAACAGATGCGCAAGAAGCGCTGAAATAATATCCCTAAATGGTAAAAGTTTGCCAGTATATTTTGTGGATTACACAGCAGGGTGGCGACAAAGTTAACAACTTTGATGTGGAATGCCCTGTAATAGCTCTTGGGCGGTGTGCCTTTTATCGCCTAGGCTCAGCAGTTTCAGCACCGCCTGCTGTCGCTTAGCGACGGCACTGCTGCTGTGCCTAGAGCTACCGACTGATGGCGCCATGCCCACGGATGGTAATTCGGAGGAGGAGGAGGTGGAGGAGGGGTGGGAGGAGGTATAGTAGGCCTTTGAGACCTGGACCGAGGTAGGCCCCGCAATTCTCTGCGTCGGCAGTATATGAGCAGCCCCAGGGTCAGACTCGGTCCCAGCCTGCACCAAGTTAAGTGTAGTAGCGTTCTTATAAGTTTGGGATATGGCGGGTGAGGGGAATGTAAACAGATGCGCAAGAAGCGCATGATGCGCATGGAGCTGGCGCTCCGCTGCCAGGCGAGCTTTCGCCAATCCAAGCCCCTGTCTCTAGGCTACTCCCCAAACAGCACTTCTAAGAACCTTTTGTATAAGATCAAGTGTAGTAGCGTTCTTATAAGTTTAGGATATGCCGGGTGAGGGGAATGTAAACAGATGCGCAAGAAGCGCTGAAATAATATCCCTAAATGGTAAAAGTTTGCCAGTATATTTTGTGGATAACACAGCAGGGTGGCGACAAAGTTAACAACTTTGATGTGGAATCCATGAAAACAACCCAAATTTCTGCCTGACACACCTCGTTTGATAAAGGGACGATGTATGGAGGCAGCTATATGGACGACTTTTGGAGGTAGCAATGGAGACAACGTGTGGAGGCTGCTATGGAGACAATTTAATTTGGATAGTGCCTGTATGTGGCAGTCCCAAACATTTTTCAAACCAGAGGAGCAGGTAGGTGGCCCTCCAGTAAAATGGAATAGATTGAGTGCCTGTATGTGGCAGTCCCAAAAATGTTTCAAACCAGAGGAGCAGGTAGGTGGCCCTCCAGTAAAATGGAATAGATTGAGTGCCTGTATGTGGCAGTCCCAAAAATTCTTCAAACCAGAGGAGCAGGTAGGTGGCCCTCCAGTAAAATGGAATAGATTGAGTGCCTGTATGTGGCAGTCCCAAAAATTGTTCAAACCAGAGGAGCAGGTAGGTGGCCCTGCAGTAAAATGGAATAGATTGAGTGCCTGTATGTGGCAGTCCCAAAAATGTTTCAAACCAGAGGAGCAGGTAGGTGGCCCTCCAGTAAAATGGAATAGATTGAGTGCCTGTATGTGGCAGTCCCAAAAATTGTTCAAACCAGAGGAGCAGGTAGGTGGCCCTGCAGTAAAATGGAATAGATTGAGTGCCTGTATGTGGCAGTCCCAAAAATGTTTCAAACCAGAGGAGCAGGTAGGTGGCCCTCCAGTAAAATGGAATAGATTGAGTGCCTGTATGTGGCAGTCCCAAAAATTGTTCAAACCAGAGGAGCAGGTAGGTGGCCCTGCAGTAAAATGGAATAGATTGAGTGCCTGTATGTGGCAGTCCCAAAAATGTTTCAAACCAGAGGAGCAGGTAGGTGGCCCTCCAGTAAAATGGAATAGATTGAGTGCCTGTATGTGGCAGTCCCAAAAATTTTTTAAAACAGAGGACCGGGTAGGTGGCCCTCCAGAAAAATGGAATAGATTGAGTGCCTGTATGTGGCACTCACAAAAATTGTTTCAAACAGAGGACCGGGTAGGTGGCCCTCCAGAAAAATTAAATGCATGAAGTACTATAGCAAGAGCCAGTGGGCCCTGTCAAAAAATAGCCATTTTCCTCTGCTTTACTGTACAAAGAGGAGGAGAAGGAGGAAAATGAGGAGGAGGAGTGGATCAATTATTCAGGTTGAGCTTCCTTCACCTGGTGGAGATTGGAAATTCTGAGAAATCCAGCCTTTATTCATTTTAATAAGCGTCAGCCTGTCAGCGCTGTCAGTCGACAGGCGTGTACGCTTATCGGTGATGATGCCACCAGCTGCACTGAAAACCCGCTCGGACAAGACGCTAGCGGCAGGGCAGGCAAGAACCTCCAAGGCGTACAGCGCCAGTTCGTGCCACATGTCCAGCTTTGAAACCCAGTAGTTGTAGGGAGCTGTGTGATCATTTAGGACGATGGTATGGTCAGCTACGTACTCCCTCACCATCTTTCTGTAAAGATCAGCCCTACTCTGCCGAGACTGGGGACAGGTGACAGTGTCTTGCTGGGGTGACATAAAGCTGGCAAAAGCCTTGTAAAGCGTACCCTTGCCAGTGCTGGACAAGCTGCCTGCTCGCCTACTCTCCCTCGCTACTTGTCCCGCAGAACTACGCACTCTGCCGCTAGCGCTGTCAGAAGGGAAATACTGTTTCAGCTTGTGCACCAGGGCCTGCTGGTATTCATGCATTCTCACACTCCTTTCCTCTGCAGGGATGAGAGTGGAAAGATTTTGCTTGTATCGTGGGTCCAGGAGAGTGAACACCCAGTAATCGGTGCTGGAATAAATTCTTTGAACGCGAGGGTCACGGGATAGGCAGCCTAGCATGAAATCTGCCATATGCGCCAGAGTACCAACGCGTAAGAATTCACTCCCCTCACTGGCCTGACTGTCCATTTCCTCCTCCTCCAACTCCTCCAACTCCTCTTCTTCTGCCCATACACGCTGAACAGTGAAGGACTCAACAATGGTCCCCTCTTGTGTCTCGCCAACATTCTCCTCCTCTTCCTCCTCATCCTCCTCCACCTCCACCTCCTCCGATATGCGCTGAGAAACAGACCTCAGGGTGCTTTGGCTATCAACAAGGGAATATTCTTCCCCCGTCTCTTGTGACGAGCGCAAAGCTTCCGACTTCATGCTGACCAGAGAGTTTTTCAACAGGCCAAGCAGCGGGATGGTGAGGCTGATGATGGCGGCATCGCCACTGACCATCTGTGTTGACTCCTCAAAGTTACTCAGCACCTGACAGATATCAGACATCCACGTCCACTCCTCATTGTAGACTTGAGGAAGCTGACTGACCTGACTACCAGTTCTGGTGGAAGTTGACATCTGGCAGTCTACAATCGCTCTGCGCTGCTGGTAAACTCTGGATAACATGGTCAGTGTTGAATTCCACCTCGTGGGCACGTCGCACAACAGTCGGTGAGCGGGCAGTTGGAGGCGGCGCTGCGCTGCCCTGAGAGTGGCAGCATCTGGGCTGGACTTCCTGAAATGCGCACAGATGCGGCGCACCTTCGTGAGCAAATCAGACAGATTGGGGTATGTCTTGAGGAAACGCTGCACTATCAGATTTAACACATGGGCCAGGCATGGCACATGTGTCAGTCTGCCGAGTTGCAGAGCCGCCACCAGGTTACGGCCGTTGTCACACACAACCATTCCCGGCTTGAGGTTCAGCGGTGCCAGCCACAGATCAGTCTGCGCCGTGATGCCCTGTAATAGCTCTTGGGCGGTGTGCCTTTTGTCGCCTAGGCTCAGCAGTTTGAGCACCGCCTGCTGTCGCTTAGCGACGGCACTGCTGCTGTGCCTAGAGCTACCGACTGATGGCGCCGTGCCCACGGATGGTAGTTCGGAGGAGGAGGTGGAGGAGGGGTGGGAGGAGGAGGAGGCATAGTAGGCCTGAAACACCTGGACCGAGGTAGGCCCCGCAATCCTCGGCGTCGGCAGTATATGAGCAGCCCCAGGGTCAGACTCGGTCCCAGCCTCCACCAAGTTAACCCAATGTGCCGTCAGCGATATATAGTGGCCCTGCCCGGCAGCACTCGTCCACGTGTCCGTGGTCAGGTGGACCTTGTCAGAAACGGCGTTGGTCAGGGCACGGATGATGTTGTCTGACACGTGCTGGTGCAGGGCTGGGACGGCACATCGGGAAAAGTAGTGGCGGCTGGGGACCGAATACCGAGGGGCGGCCGCCGCCATGAGGTTGCGAAAGGCCTCGGTCTCTACTAGCCTATAGGGCAGCATCTCCAGGCTAAGCAATCTGGAGATGTGGACATTAAGGGCTTGGGTGTGCGGGTGGGTTGCACTATATTTTCTTTTCCTCTCCAGCGTCTGGGGTATGGAGAGCTGAACGCTGGTGGATGCTGTGGAGGATCGTGGAGGCGACGATGGGGTTTTTGTGCCAGGGTCCTGGGCAGGGGGCTGACTAGCAGCTGACACAGGGGAAGGAGCAGTGGTGTGCACGGCCGGAGGTGAACGGGCTTGTTGCCACTGAGTGGGGTGCTTAGCATTCATATGCCTGCGCATACTGGTGGTAGTTAAGCTAATAGTGGTGGAACCCCTGCTGAGCCTGGTTTGGCAAATGTTGCACACCACAGTCCGTCGGTCATCCGGTGTTTCCTTAAAGAACCTCCACACTTCTGAAGATCTAGCCCTCGCCGCAAGAGCCCTCACCACAGGAGCTTCACTAGTTGACAGTGGCGCTGATGCACCAGCTCTGGCCCTGCCTCTCCGTCTGGCCCCACCACTGCCTCTTCCAACCTGTTCAGGTCGAGGACTCTCCTCCGTCTCAGAAGCACTGTGTTCACCCGGCCTCTCAACCCAGCTTGGGTCTGTCACCTCATCATCCTCTGATCCCTCAGTCTGCTCCCCCCTCGGACTTCCTGCCCTGACAACAACTTCCCCACTGTCTGACAACCGTGTCTCCTCATCGTCGGACACCTCTTTACACACTTCCACTACGTCAAGAAGGTCATCATCACCCACAGACTGTGACTGGTGGAAAACCTGGGCATCGGAAAATTGCTCAGCAGCAACCGGACAAGTGGTTTGTGACTGTGGGAAGGGTCCAGAAAACAGTTCCTCAGAGTATGCCGGTTCAAATGGCAAATTTTCCTGGGAGGGGGCAGACTGGGGGGGAGGAGGCTGAGGTGCAGGAGCTGGAGGAGTGGGGATTTCGGTGACATGGGTGGACTGCGTGGAAGACTGACTGGTGGTGGACAAATTGCTCGAAGCATTGTCAGCAATCCACGACATCACCTGTTCGCACTGTTCTGGCCTCAACAGTGCTCTACCACGAGTCCCAGTAACTTCAGACATGAACCTAGGGAGTGTAGCTCTGCGGCGTTCCCCTGCTCCCTCATCAGCAGGTGGTGTCTCACCCCGCCCAGGACCACGGCCTCTGACCCCTGCAGTAGTTGGACGCCCACGTCCCCGCCCTCGTCCTCTACCCCTAGCCCTCGGGTTAAACATTTTTAAAATGAGAGTTATAACTTTTTTTTTTTTTTTACTTCTTTTTGTTTTTTTTTGTGTTTTTTTGTGTTTTTTTTTTTTTTGTGTTTTTTGTTTTTTTTGAGTTTTTAAAACCAAACAATCCTATCCTATTGCTATGGCTATTTTCTAGCCAAGTATCAAAGGAAGCACACTACTATGCCAGATGAGATGACACTGAGTTATTGCCTAATAGAAATCCAACCCCTACTGAATTTTCCCACTTCGGCCTTTGCTATGGATATGTGCGCCACTAAGCGCAGAACACAGCGGTCGCAAGTCTCACTACAAATTGCTCAGAATTGGCAAGTACATGCACTGCAGAAACTACAGCCACCAGCAGATCAACCAGAAATCAAATATATAGAACGCTACTGTAGGCTTCAAGAAGCTGTTTGTATTCTCCTATGGCTATTTTCTAGCCAAGTATCAAAGGAAGCACACTACTATGCCAGATGAGATGACACTGAGTTATTGCCTAATAGAAATCCAACCCCTACTGAATTTTGCCACTTCGGCCTTTGCTATGGATATGTGCGCCACTAAGCGCAGAACACAGCGGTCGCAAGTCTCACTACAAATTGCTCAGAATTGTCAAGTACATGCACTGCAGAAACTACAGCCACCAGCAGATCAACCAGAAATCAAATATATAGAACGCTACTGTAGGCTTCAAGAAGCTGTTTGTATTCTCCTATGGCTATTTTCTAGCCAAGTATCAAAGGAAGCACACTACTATGCCAGATGAGATGACACTGAGTTATTGCCTAATAGAAATCCAACCCCTACTGAATTTTGCCACTTCGGCCTTTGCTATGGATATGTGCGCCACTAAGCGCAGAACACAGCGGTCGCAAGTCTCACTACAAATTGCTCAGAATTGGCAAGTACATGCACTGCAGAAACTACAGCCACCAGCAGATCAACCAGAAATCAAATATATAGAACGCTACTGTAGGCTTCAAGAAGCTGTTTGTATTCTCCTATGGCTATTTTCTAGCCAAGTATCAAAGGAAGCACACTACTATGCCAGATGAGATGACACTGAGTTATTGCCTAATAGAAATCCAACCCCTACTGAATTTTCCCACTTCGGCCTTTGCTATGGATATGTGCGCCACTAAGCGCAGAACACAGCGGTCGCAAGTCTCACTACAAATTGCTCAGAATTGGCAAGTACATGCACTGCAGAAACTACAGCCACCAGCAGATCAACCAGAAATCAAATATATAGAACGCTACTGTAGGCTTCAAGAAGCTGTTTGTATTCTCCTATGGCTATTTTCTAGCCAAGTATCAAAGGAAGCACACTACTATGCCAGATGAGATGACACTGAGTTATTGCCTAATAGAAATCCAACCCCTACTGAATTTTGCCACTTCGGCCTTTGCTATGGATATGTGCGCCACTAAGCGCAGAACACAGCGGTCGCAAGTCTCACTACAAATTGCTCAGAATTGGCAAGTACATGCACTGCAGAAACTACAGCCACCAGCAGATCAACCAGAAATCAAATATATAGAACGCTACTGTAGGCTTCAAGAAGCTGTTTGTATTCTCCTATGGCTATTTTCTAGCCAAGTATCAAAGGAAGCACACTACTATGCCAGATGAGATGACACTGAGTTATTGCCTAATAGAAATCCAACCCCTACTGAATTTTCCCACTTCGGCCTTTGCTATGGATATGTGCGCCACTAAGCGCAGAACACAGCGGTCGCAAGTCTCACTACAAATTGCTCAGAATTGTCAAGTACATGCACTGCAGAAACTACAGCCACCAGCAGATCAACCAGAAATCAAATATATAGAACGCTACTGTAGGCTTCAAGAAGCTGTTTGTATTCTCCTATGGCTATTTTCTAGCCAAGTATCAAAGGAAGCACACTACTATGCCAGATGAGATGACACTGAGTTAGTGCCTAATAGAAATCCAACCCCTACTGAATTTTCCCACTTCGGTCTTTGCTATGGATATGTGTGCCACTAAGAGCTAAACACAACGGTAGCAAGTCCCCCTGCTAATTCCTCACAAAATGGTAATAGATGCAAATTAAAATAAAAAAAGTAGAACGTTATTGTAGCCCTAAGAAGGGCTGTTGGGTTCTTTGAGAATCACTCCTGCCTAACAGTAAGCTAATAGAACACCCTAACGCTTTCCCTGACCAGCAGCAGCTCTCTCCCTAGCGGCATCCAGAGACAGAATGATCCGAGCAGCGCGGCCAGCGGCTAGTCTATCCCAGGGTCACCTGATCTGGCCAGCCAACCACTGCTATCGACGTGTAAGGGTACCACGTCATGCTGGGTGGAGTGCAGAGTCTCCTGGCTTGTGATTGGCTCTGTTTCTGGCCGCCAAAAAGCAAAACGGCGGGAGCTGCCATTTTCTCGAGCGGGCGAAGTATTCGTCCGAGTAACGAGCAGTTTCGAGTACCCTAATGCTCGACCGAGCATCAAGCTCGGACGAGCATGTTCGCTCATCTCTAGTAGTGTGCTTTCATACTTGGCTAGAAAATAGCCATAGCAATAGGATAGCATCGTTTGGTTTTAAAAACTCAAAAACACAAAAAAAAAAAAAAAACACAAAAAAAGTTAAAAAAAAATTAAAGCTATAACTCTCATTTTAAAAATGTTTAACCCGAGGGCTAGGGGTAGAGGACGAGGGCGGGGACGTGGGCGTCCAACTACTGCAGGGGTCAGAGGCCGTGGTCCTGGCCGGGGTGAGACACCACCTGCTTATGAGGGAGCAGGGGAACGCCGCAGAGCTACACTCCCTAGGTTCATGTCTGAAGTTACTGGGACTCGTGGTAGAGCACTGTTGAGGCCAGAACAGTGCGAACAGGTGATGTCGTGGATTGCTGACAATGCTTCGAGCAATTTGTCCACCAGTCAGTCTTCCACGCAGTCCACCCATGTCACCGAAATCGCCACTCCTCCAGCTCCTGCACCTCAGCCTCCTCCCCCCCCAGTCTGCCCCCTCCCAGGAAAATTTGGCATTTGAACCGGCATACTCTGAGGAACTGTTTTCTGGACCCTTCCCACAGTCACAAACCACTTGTCCGGTTGCTGCTGAGCAATTTTCCGATGCCCAGGTTTTCCACCAGTCACAGTCTGTGGGTGATGATGACCTTCTTGACGTAGTGGAAGTGTGTAAAGAGGTGTCCGACGATGAGGAGACATGGTTGTCAGACAGTGGGGAAGTTGTTGTCAGGGCAGGAAGTCCGAGGGGGGAGCAGACTGAGGGATCGGAGGATGATGAGGTGACAGACCCAAGCTGGGTTGAGAGGCCGGGTGAACACAGTGCTTCTGAGACGGAGGAGAGTCCTCGACCAGAACAGGTTGGAAGAGGCAGTGGTGGGGCCAGACGGAGAGGCAGGGCCAGAGCTGGTGCATCAGCGCCAAATGTGTCAACTAGTGAAGCTCCCGTGGCGAGGGCTCTTGCGGCGAGGGCTAGATCTTCAGAAGTCTGGAGGTTCTTTAAGGAAACACCGGATGACCGACGAACTGTGGTGTGCAACATTTGCCAAACCAGGCTCAGCAGGGGTTCCACCACTACTAGCTTAACTACCACCAGTATGCGCAGGCATATGAATGCTAAACACCCCACTCAGTGGCAACAAGCCCGTTCACCTCCGGCCGTGCACACCACTGCTCCTTCCCCTGTGTCAGCTGATAGTCAGCCCCCTGCCCAGGACCCTGCCACAAAAACCCCATCGTCGCCTCCACGATCCTCCACAGCATCCACCAGCGTTCAGCTCTCCATACCCCAGACGCTGGAGCGGAAACGCAAATATAGTGCAACCCACCCGCACGCCCAAGCCCTTAATGTGCACATCTCCAGATTGCTTAGCCTGGAGATGCTGCCCTATAGGCTAGTAGAGACCGAGGCCTTTCGCAACCTCATGGCGGCGGCCGCCCCTCGGTATTCGGTCCCCAGCCGCCACTACTTTTCCCGATGTGCCGTCCCAGCCCTGCACCAGCACGTGTCAGACAACATCATCCGTGCCCTGACCAACGCCGTTTCTGACAAGGTCCACCTGACCACGGACACGTGGACGAGTGCTGCCGGGCAGGGCCACTATATATCGCTGACGGCACATTGGGTTAACTTGGTGGAGGCTGGGAGCGAGTCTGACCCTGCGGCTGGTCATATACTGCCGACGCCGAGGATTGCGGGGCCTACCTCGGTCCAGGTGTTTCAGGCCTACTATGCCTCCTCCTCCTCCCACCCCTCCTCCACCTCCTCCTCCGAACTACCATCCGTGGGCACGGCGCCATCAGTCGGTAGCTCTAGGCACAGCAGCAGTGCCGTCGCTAAGCGACAGCAGGCGGTGCTCAAACTGCTGAGCCTAGGCGATAAAAGGCACACCGCCCAAGAGCTATTACAGGGCATCACGGCGCAGACTGATCTGTGGCTGGCACCGCTGAACCTGAAGCCAGGCATGGTTGTGTGTGACAACGGCCGTAACCTGGTGGCGGCTCTGCAACTCGGCAGACTGACACATATGCCATGCCTGGCCCATGTGTTAAATCTGATAGTTCAGCGTTTCCTCAAGACATACCCCAATCTGTCTGATTTGCTCACGAAGGTGCGCCGCATCTGTGCGCATTTCAGGAAGTCCAGCACAGATGCTGCCACTCTCAGGGCAGCGCAGCGCCGCCTCCAGCTGCCCGCTCACCGACTGTTGTGCGACGTGCCCACGAGGTGGAATTCAACACTGACCATGTTATCCAGAGTTTACCAGCAGCGCCGAGCCATTGTAGACTGCCAGATGTCAACTTCCACCAGAACTGGTAGTCAGGTCAGTCAGCTTCCTCAAGTCTACAATGAGGAGTGGACGTGGATGTCTGATATCTGTCAGGTGCTGAGTAACTTTGAGGAGTCAACACAGATGGTCAGTGGCGATGCCGCCATCATCAGCCTCACCATCCCGCTGCTTGGCCTGTTGAAAAACTCTCTGATCAGCATGAAGTCGGAAGCTTTGCGCTCGTCACAAGAGACGGGGGAAGAAGATTCCCTTGTTGATAGCCAAAGCACCCTCAGGTCTGTTTCTCAGCGCATATCGGAGGAGGTGGAGGTGGAGGAGGATGAGGAGGAAGAGGAGGAGAATGTTGGCGAGACACAAGAGGGGACCATTGTTGAGTCCTTCACTGTTCAGTGTGTATGGGCAGAAGAAGAGGAGTTGGAGGAGGAGGAAATGGACAGTCAGGCCAGTGAGGGGAGTGAATTCTTACGCGTTGGTACTCTGGCGCATATGGCAGATTTCATGCTAGGCTGCCTATCCCGTGACCCTCGCGTTCAAAGAATTTATTCCAGCACCGATTACTGGGTGTTCACTCTCCTGGACCCACGGTACAAGCAAAATCTTTCCACTCTCATCCCTGCAGAGAAAAGGAGTGTGAGAATGCATGAATACCAGCAGGCCCTGGTGCACAAGCTGAAACAGTATTTCCCTTCTGACAGCGCTAGCGGCAGAGTGCGTAGTTCTGCGGGACAAGTAGCGAGGGAGAGTAGGCGAGCAGGCAGCTTGTCCAGCACTGGCAAGGGTACGCTTTACAAGGCTTTTGCCAGCTTTATGTCACCCCAGCAAGACACTGTCACCTGTCCCCAGTCTCGGCAGAGTAGGGCTGATCTTTACAGAAAGATGGTGAGGGAGTACGTAGCTGACCATACCATCGTCCTAAATGATCACACAGCTCCCTACAACTACTGGGTTTCAAAGCTGGACATGTGGCACGAACTGGCGCTGTACGCCTTGGAGGTTCTTGCCTGCCCTGCCGCTAGCGTCTTGTCCGAGCAGGTTTTCAGTGCAGCTGGTGGCATCATCACCGATAAGCGTACACGCCTGTCGACTGACAGCGCTGACAGGCTGACGCTTATTAAGATGAATAAAGCCTGGTTTTCTCATAATTTCCAATCTCCACCAGGTGAAGGAAGCTCAACCTGAATAATTGATCCACTCCTCCTCCTCCTCATTTTCCTCCTTCTCCTCCTCTTTGTACAGTAAAGCAGAGGAAACTGGCTATTTTTTGACAGGGCCCACTGGCTCTAGCTATAGTACTTTATGCATTTAATTTTTCTGGAGGGCCACCTACCCGGTCCTCTGTTTTAAACAATTTTTGGGAGTGCCACATACAGGCACTCAATCTATTCAATTTTTCTGGAGGGCCACCTACCCGGTCCTCTGTTTTAAACAATTTTTGGGAGTGCCACATACAGGCACTCAATCTATTCAATTTTTCTGGAGGGCCACCTACCCGGTCCTCTGTTTTAAACAATTTTTGGGAGTGCCACATACAGGCACTCAATCTATTCCATTTTACTGGAGGGCCACCTACCTGCTCCTCTGGTTTGAAAAATTTTTGGGACTGCCACATACAGGCACTATCCAAATTAAATTGTCTCCATAGCAGCCTCCACACGTTGTCTCCATTGCTACCTCCAAAAGTCGTCCATATAGCTGCCTCCATACATCGTCCCTTTATCAAACGAGGTGTGTCAGGCAGAAATTTGGGTTGTTTTCATGGATTCCACATCAAAGTTGTTAACTTTGTCGCCACCCTGCTGTGTTATCCACAAAATATACTGGCAAACTTTTATCATTTACCAATATTATTTCAGCGCTTCTTGCGCATCTGTTTACATTCCCCTCACCCGCCATATCCCAAACTTATAAGAACGCTACTACACTTAACTTGGTGCAGGCTGGGACCGAGTCTGACCCTGGGGCTGGTCATATACTGCCGACGCAGAGAATTGCGGGGCCTACCTCGGTCCAGGTCTCAAAGGCCTACTATACCTCCTCCCAACTCTCCTCCACCTCCTCCTCCTCCGAATTACCATCCGTGGGCATGGCGCCATCAGTCGGTAGCTCTAGGCACAGCAGCAGTGCCGTCGCTAAGCGACAGCAGGCGGTGCTCAAACTGCTGAGCCTAGGCGATAAAAGGCACACCGCCCAAGAGCTATTACAGGGCATTCCACATCAAACTTGTTAACTTTGTCGCCACCCTGCTGTGTAATCCACAAAATATACTTGCAAACTTTTATCATTTACCGATATTATTTCAGCGCTTCTTGCGCATCTGTTTACATTCCCCTCACCCGGCATATCCTAAACTTATAAGAACGCTACTACACTTGATCTTATACAAAAGGTTCTTAGAAGTGCTGTTTGGGGAGTAGCCTAGAGACAGGGGCTTGGATTGGCGAAAGCTCGCCTGGCAGCGGAGCGCCAGCTCCATGCCAAGATCCAACTAACATAGTTTTAACTGCAGCACCTTTAATCTACTACTAGTTCACTGCCTCCATACATGGTCCCCTTATCAAACGAGCTGTGTCAGGCAGAATTTTGGGTTGTTTTCATGGCTTCCATGTTAACTTTGTCGCCACCCTGCTGTGTAATCCACAAAATATACTGGCAAACTTTTATCATGTACCGATATTATTTGAGCGCTTCTTGCTCACCTCCTTTGGTTCCTCTCTGCCACCCATTGGTTTGAAGCCTGAGTCCATTTAGGGTATGTCGCCATGCCACTCTCTAGCCTGCCGCTGCTGCCGCTGCCTCTGCATGCCGTCCCCTATAGTGTCAGGGTCAATTATTGCATGTTTTAGATGCTATCTAGCTTCATTCTGTCACTCTGTCATGGCCATGCTGTTGCCCATAATTTTGGCATAATGGTGCGATTAAGCAGCCTCAGAGGCATCCATGCATGCTGCCCCTGCTGTTTCCTGTCCATTTCCGTGGTGTTTCCATCCTTTTCTGAGGTTCCCAGGTGTTTGGCCAAGCTTCCCTGTGCAGAGCCTTGGTCCCCTTGAAAAATGCTTGAGTCTCCCATTGACTTCAATGGGGTTCGTTATTCGAGACGAGCACTCGAACATCGGGAAAAGTTTGTCTCGAATAACGAGTACCCGAGCATTTTAGTGCTCGCTCATCTCTATTGCGCTGCTATGATTGCAACTTCAGGTCTCCAGCATGGCGGCGACAGATAGACCGAGTTCCACTATGTATCTGGTGAAACACCTGAAAATTCTGCCTGACACAGCTCGTTTGATAAGGGGATGATGTGCTGCATATCCTCTCGTGCTCCAGCGTCTGGGGTATAGAGAGTTGAAATGAGACATTGGTGGATGCTGTGGAGGATCGGGGAGGCAAAATGGACAGGAAACAGCAGGGGCAGCATGCATGGATGCCTCTGAGGCTGCCTAATCTTGGGATGGAGCTGGCGGTCCGCTGCCAGACGAGCTTTCGCCTGTCCAAGCCCCTGTCTCTCGGCTCCTCCCCACCCAAAATGGGCCTGGGGGCCAGAAGCGTTTACTTTGAAAAAATTATAATTTTCAAAGCAGGGTCGTTTGAATATTTCACCTAGGAATAATGGAATAGCATAGTGGTTCTATTTGTAATTGTTTTTACGGAAATGGTTCCATGATTAAGAGCGACAGTATGGGGCATCCATATTGCGCTGCTATGATTGCAACTTCAGGTCTCCAGCATGGCGGCGACAGATGGGCCGAGTTCCACTATGTATCTGGTGAAACACCTGAAAATTCTGTCAAAATTCTGTCTCGGCTACTCCCCAAACAGCACTTCTAAGAACCTTTTGTATAAGATCAAGTGTAGTAGCGTTCTTATAAGTTTGGGATATGGCGGCTGAGGGGAATGTAAACAGATGCGCAAGAAGCGCTGAAATAATATTGGTAAATATTTTGCCAGTATATTTTGTGGATTACACAGCAGGGTGGCAACAAAGTTAACAAGTTTGATGTGGAAGCCATGAAAACAACCCAAAATTCTGCCTGACACAGCTCGTTTGATAAGGGGACCATGTATGGAGGCAGTGAACTAGTAGTAGATTAAAGGTGCTGCAGTTAAAACTATGTTAGTTGGATCTTGAGATGGAGCTGGCGCTCCGCTGCCAGGCGAGCTTTCGCCAATCCAAGCCCCTGTCTCTAGGCTACTCCCCAAACAGCACTTCTAAGAACCTTTTGTATAAGATCAAGTGTAGTAGCGTTCTTATAAGTTCAGACTCGGTCCCAGCCTCCACCAAGTTAACCCAATGTGCCGTCAGCGATATATAGTGGCCCTGCCCGGCAGCACTCGTCCACGTGTCCGTGGTCAGGTGGACCTTGTCAGAAACGACGTTGGTCAGGATGATGTTCTCTGACACGTGCTTGTGCAGGGCTGGGACGGCACATCGGGAAAAGTAGTGGCGGCTGGGGACCGAATACCGAGGGGCGGCCGCCGCCATGAAGTTTCGAAAAGGCCTCGGTCTCTACTAGCCTATAGGGAAGCATCTCCAGGCTAAGCAACTTGGAGATGTGGACGTTGAGGGCTTGGGAGTGTGGGTGGGTTGCGCTATACTTCCTTTTGCGCTCCAGCGTCTGGGGTATGGAGAGCTTAACGCTGGTGGATGCTGTGGAGGATCGTGGAGGCGAAGATGGGGTTTTCACACGGGAGGTGTTTGGGCCGTGGTCCTGGGCAGGGGGCTGACTAGCAGATGACACAATGGAAGGAGCAGTGGTGTGCCTGGCCGGAGGTGAACGGGCTTGGTGCCATTGAGTGGGGTGTTTAGCATTCATATGCCTGCGCATACTGGTGGTAGTTAAGCTAGTAGTGGTGGAACCCCTGCTGATCCTGGTTTAGCAAAGGTTGCACACCACAGTCCGTCGGTCATCCGGTGTTTCTTTAAAGAACCTCCAGACTTCTGAAAATTTAGCCCTCGCCACGGGAGCTTCACTAAGGGCAACATTTGGCGCTGATGCACCAGCTCTGGCCCTGCCTCTCCGTCTGGCCCCACCACTGCCTCTTCCAACCTGTTCTGCTATAGGACTCGCCTCTGTCTCAGAAGGGGTTTGTGACTGTGGGAAGGGTCCAGAAAACAGTTCCTCAGAGTATGCCGGTTCAAATGCCAAATTTTGCTGGGAGGGGGCAGACTGGGGGGAAGGAGGCTGAGGTGGAGGAGCTGGAGGAGTGCTGATTTCGGTGACATGGGTGGACTGCGTGGAAGACTGACTGGTGGACAAATGGCTAGAAGCATTGTCCGCAATCCACGACATCACCCCTTCGCACTGTTCTGGCCTCAACAGTGCTCTACCACGAGTCCCAGTAACTTGAGACATGATGAACCTAGGGAGTGTAGCTCTGCGGCGTTCCCCTGCTCGCTCATCAGCAGGTGGTGTCTCACCCCGCCCAGGACCACGGCCTCTGACCCCTGCAGTAGTTGGACGCCCACGTCCACGCCCTCGTCCTCTACCCCTAGCCCTCAGGTTAAACATTTTCAAAATTAAAGTGTAAACTTCAATTTTTTTTTTGTGTGTTTTTTGTGTTTTTTTTTTAAACAAAACGATGCTATCCTATTGCTATGGCTAGTTTCTAACCTACACTGACAGCACACAACTGGATTTTGTGCTGTGCCAGATGACTTTGAGTTATAAGAGAAATAAACGTAAAAAAAAAATAAATCAGCAGACTCTGCCTAATTCAAATCAAACCCCTAATAAATTGTCCCACTTCGGTGTTTGAGGTGGATATGTGTGTCACTAAGAGCTAAACACAAGTCTCCCTGCAAATTACTCACAATATGGTACTAGCTGCACTACTAATAGCAGCAAGCCCAGCCACAAGCAAACCAAAAAAAAGGAAAATAAAACATTATTGTAGCCCTAAGAAGGACTGTTGGGTTCTTGTAGAATCACTCCTGCCTAACACTATTCTAATAGAACACCCTAACGCTTTCCCTGACCAGCAGCAGCTCTCTCCCTAGCGGCATCCAGACACAGAATGATCCGAGCAGCGCGGGCAGCGGCTAGTCTATTCCAGGGTCACCTGATCTGGCCAGCCAACCACTGCTATCGACGTGTAAGGGTACCACGTCATGCTGGGTGGAGTGCAGAGTCTCCTGGCTTGTGATTGGCTCTGTTTCTGGCCGCCAAAAAGCAAAACAGCGGGAGATGCCATTTTCTCGAGCTGGCGAAATACTCGTCCGAGCAACAAGCAGTTTCGAGTACGCTAATGCTCGAACGAGCATCAAGCTCGGACGAGTATGTTCGCTCATCTCTAATCACAAGCTCAAAATGAAATTCCTGGTGACAACTTCACTTAAGGTCATTGACAGAGATTGGTTCCATCACCTTGGTAGGATCCTATAGGTGAAAGCTGGGGGGGAAGGAAACATAGGGGGTCATTTACTAAGGGCCCGAATCGCGAATTTACGGCGGGTTACCCGAATATTTCCGATTTGCGCTGATTTTCCCTGAATTGCCCTGGTTTTTTGGCGCACGCAATCGGATTGTGGCGCATCGGCGCCGGCATGCACGCAACGGAAATCGGGGGCGTGGGCGTCGGAAAACCTGATGGATTCGGAGAAACCGCCGCTGGACACGCACTTACCTGCACCCAGCAACGGATTGTGAACTCCGGCGGACCTCTGCAGACTTCAGCGCAGCAGCGACACCTGGTGGACGTCGGAGGAACTGCCTTAGTGAATCGCCAGAAGACCCGAATCCACCGCAGAGAACGCGCCCTGGATCGCGAATGGACCGGGTAAGTAAATCTGCCCCATAGACCAGACTATGAGAACAAGTAAAAGTTATTGGAGGCTGCTTGCTTTGGTAATAAATATGCTAACAATACAAAATATGGTCAAAGGCATGAAGATAAGGTCCATGGTGATGAAGAATGATGTGAGTAGCTGGACAACATCATTGAGAAGCATGTGAATGAAAAAGATATAACTAGAGATGAGCGAACACTAAAATGCTCGGGTACTCGTTATTCGAGACGAACTTTTCCCGATGCTCGAGTGCTCGTCTCGAATAACGAACCCCATTGAAGTCAATGGGAGACTCGAGCATTTTTCAAGGGGACCAAGGCTCTGCACAGGGAAGCTTGGCCAAACACCTGGGAACCTCAGAAAAGGATGGAAACACCACGGAAATGGACAGGAAACAGCAGGGGCAGCATGCATGGATGCCTCTGAGGCTGCTTAAACGCACCATTATGCCAAGATTATGGGCAACAGCATGGCCATGACAGAGTGACAGAATGAAGCTAGATAGCATCTAAAACATCTAATAATTGACCCTGACACTATAGGGGACGGCATGCAGAGGCAGCGGCAGCAGGCTAGAGAGTGTCATGGCGACATACCCTAAATGGACTCAGGCTTCAAACCAATGGGTGGCAGAGAGGAACCAAAGGAGGTGAGCAAGAAGCGCTCAAATAATATCGGTACATGATAAAAGTTTGCCAGTATATTTTGTGGATTACACAGCAGGGTGGCGACAAAGTTAACAAGTTTGTTGTGGAAGCCATGAAAACAACCCAAAATTCTGCCTGACACAGCTCGTTTGATAAGGGGACCATGTATGCTTACAGTTCATGCCAGTCGCTGCACTGGCTGCCAGTCTCCTTTCGAATACAGTTTAAAATAATAATAACCCTCATCCATAAAGCTCTGTATAATGCTGCACCCCCCTACCTCTCCTCTCTTATCTCAGTCTATCGCCCAACCCGTGCTCTTAGATCCGCCAGTGATCTTAGATTAACCTCTACCCTAGTGCGGACCTCCCACTCGCGTCTCCAAGACTTCTCTAGAGCTGCACCAATTCTATGGAATGCTCTGCCCCGGACTATCAGACTAATACCTAACCTCCAAAGTTTCAAACGTGCTCTTAAAACCCATTTCTTTAGGCAAGCCTATAACACTCATTAACTGCATGAAGTTTTAACTCTTCTACTAACCCGTCCTGTGTCGTCCTCCCATCTGTTATCCAGCAACCAACAGGCACCAGACTTCTCTGCAGTCCCATTCACCCTGGACCTGGTATATAAGATGACGGCTGAGTGGTTCAAGCGACAGCAAATCCATTTATTATACTTTGTTCTATTCCCTAAGAAGAATGGCTTGACCATTAAATATTCTTTTACCTCGTGTTACCCCATCATCTTCATAAACCGTAAGCTCTGGCGAGCAGGGACCTCACTCCTGTTGTTCCATACAAATGTTGTGCTCTGTTACATTACATTTGTATTTGTTTCCTATGATTTGTAAAGCGCTGCAGAATATGATGACGCTATATAAATAAAGATTATTATTATTATTATTATGGAGGCAGTGAACTAGTAGTAGATTAAAGGTGCTGCAACTATGTTAGTTGGATCTTGTGATGGAGCTGGCGCTCTGCAGCCAGGCGAGCTTTCGCCAATCCAAGCCCCTGTTTCTAGGCTACTCCCCAAACAGCACTTCTAAGAACCTTTTGTATAAGATCAAGTGTAGTAGCGTTCTTATAAGTTTAGGATATGCCGGGTGAGGGGAATGTAAACAGATGCGCAAGAAGCGCTGAAATAATATCCCTAAATGGTAAAATTTTGCCAGTATATTTTGTGGATAACACAGCAGGGTGGCGACAAAGTTAACAACTTTGATGTGGAATCCATGAAAACAACCCAAATTTCTGCCTGACAAACCTCGTTTGATAAAGGGACGATGTATGGAGGCAGCTATATGGACGACTTTTGGAGGTAGCAATGGAGACAACGTGTGGAGGCTGCTATGGAGACAATTTAATTTGGATAGTGCCTGTATGTGGCAGTCCCAAACATTTTTCAAACCAGAGGAGCAGGTAGGTGGCCCTCCAGTAAAATGGAATAGATTGAGTGCCTGTATGTGGCAGTCCCAAAAATGTTTCAAACCAGAGGAGCAGGTAGGTGGCCCTCCAGTAAAATGGAATAGATTGAGTGCCTGTATGTGGCAGTCCCAAAAATTCTTCAAACCAGAGGAGCAGGTAGGTGGCCCTGCAGTAAAATGGAATAGATTGAGTGCCTGTATGTGGCAGTCCCAAAAATGTTTCAAACCAGAGGAGCAGGTAGGTGGCCCTCCAGTAAAATGGAATAGATTGAGTGCCTGTATGTGGCAGTCCCAAAAATTCTTCAAACCAGAGGAGCAGGTAGGTGGCCCTGCAGTAAAATGGAATAGATTGAGTGCCTGTATGTGGCAGTCCCAAAAATGTTTCAAACCAGAGGAGCAGGTAGGTGGCCCTCCAGTAAAATGGAATAGATTGAGTGCCTGTATGTGGCAGTCCCAAAAATGTTTCAAACCAGAGGAGCAGGTAGGTGGCCCTCCAGTAAAATGGAATAGATTGAGTGCCTGTATGTGGCAGTCCCAAAAATTCTTCAAACCAGAGGAGCAGGTAGGTGGCCCTGCAGTAAAATGGAATAGATTGAGTGCCTGTATGTGGCAGTCCCAAAAATGTTTCAAACCAGAGGAGCAGGTAGGTGGCCCTCCAGTAAAATGGAATAGATTGAGTGCCTGTATGTGGCAGTCCCAAAAATTCTTCAAACCAGAGGAGCAGGTAGGTGGCCCTGCAGTAAAATGGAATAGATTGAGTGCCTGTATGTGGCAGTCCCAAAAATGTTTCAAACCAGAGGAGCAGGTAGGTGGCCCTCCAGTAAAATGGAATAGATTGAGTGCCTGTATGTGGCAGTCCCAAAAATTCTTCAAACCAGAGGAGCAGGTAGGTGGCCCTGCAGTAAAATGGAATAGATTGAGTGCCTGTATGTGGCAGTCCCAAAAATGTTTCAAACCAGAGGAGCAGGTAGGTGGCCCTCCAGTAAAATGGAATAGATTGAGTGCCTGTATGTGGCAGTCCCAAAAATGTTTCAAACCAGAGGAGCAGGTAGGTGGCCCTCCAGTAAAATGGAATAGATTGAGTGCCTGTATGTGGCAGTCCCAAAAATTCTTCAAACCAGAGGAGCAGGTAGGTGGCCCTGCAGTAAAATGGAATAGATTGAGTGCCTGTATGTGGCAGTCCCAAAAATGTTTCAAACCAGAGGAGCAGGTAGGTGGCCCTCCAGTAAAATGGAATAGATTGAGTGCCTGTATGTGGCAGTCCCAAAAATTCTTCAAACCAGAGGAGCAGGTAGGTGGCCCTGCAGTAAAATGGAATAGATTGAGTGCCTGTATGTGGCAGTCCCAAAAATGTTTCAAACCAGAGGAGCAGGTAGGTGGCCCTCCAGTAAAATGGAATAGATTGAGTGCCTGTATGTGGCAGTCCCAAAAATGTTTCAAACCAGAGGAGCAGGTAGGTGGCCCTCCAGTAAAATGGAATAGATTGAGTGCCTGTATGTGGCAGTCCCAAAAATTCTTCAAACCAGAGGAGCAGGTAGGTGGCCCTGCAGTAAAATGGAATAGATTGAGTGCCTGTATGTGGCAGTCCCAAAAATGTTTCAAACCAGAGGAGCAGGTAGGTGGCCCTCCAGTAAAATGGAATAGATTGAGTGCCTGTATGTGGCAGTCCCAAAAATGTTTCAAACCAGAGGAGCAGGTAGGTGGCCCTCCAGTAAAATGGAATAGATTGAGTGCCTGTATGTGGCAGTCCCAAAAATTCTTCAAACCAGAGGAGCAGGTAGGTGGCCCTGCAGTAAAATGGAATAGATTGAGTGCCTGTATGTGGCAGTCCCAAAAATGTTTCAAACCAGAGGAGCAGGTAGGTGGCCCTCCAGTAAAATGGAATAGATTGAGTGCCTGTATGTGGCAGTCCCAAAAATTCTTCAAACCAGAGGAGCAGGTAGGTGGCCCTCCAGTAAAATGGAATAGATTGAGTGCCTGTATGTGGCAGTCCCAAAAATTTTTTAAAACAGAGGACCGGGTAGGTGGCCCTCCAGAAAAATGGAATAGATTGAGTGCCTGTATGTGGCACTCACAAAAATTGTTTCAAACAGAGGACCGGGTAGGTGGCCCTCCAGAAAAATTAAATGCATGAAGTACTATAGCAAGAGCCAGTGGGCCCTGTCAAAAAATAGCCATTTTCCTCTGCTTTACTGTACAAAGAGGAGGAGAAGGAGGAAAATGAGGAGGAGGAGGAGGAGTGGATCAATTATTCAGGTTGAGCTTCCTTCACCTGGTGGAGATTGGAAATTCTGAGAAATCCAGCCTTTATTCATTTTAATAAGCGTCAGCCTGTCAGCGCTGTCAGTCGACAGGCGTGTACGCTTATCGGTGATGATGCCACCAGCTGCACTGAAAACCCGCTCGGACAAGACGCTAGCGGCAGGGCAGGCAAGAACCTCCAAGGTGTACAGCGCCAGTTCGTGCCACATGTCCAGCTTTGAAACCCAGTAGTTGTAGGGAGCTGTGTGATCATTTAGGACGATGGTATGGTCAGCTACGTACTCCCTCACCATCTTTCTGTAAAGATCAGCCCTACTCTGCCGAGACTGGGGACAGGTGACAGTGTCTTGCTGGGGTGACATAAAGCTGGCAAAAGCCTTGTAAAGCGTACCCTTGCCAGTGCTGGACAAGCTGCCTGCTCGCCTACTCTCCCTCGCTACTTGTCCCGCAGAACTACGCACTCTGCCGCTAGCGCTGTCAGAAGGGAAATACTGTTTCAGCTTGTGCACCAGGGCCTGCTGGTATTCATGCATTCTCACACTCCTTTCCTCTGCAGGGATGAGAGTGGGAAGATTTTGCTTGTACCGTGGGTCCAGGAGAGTGAACACCCAGTAATCGGTGCTGGAATAAATTCTTTGAACGCGAGGGTCACGGGATAGGCAGCCTAGCATGAAATCTGCCATATGCGCCAGAGTACCAACGCGTAAGAATTCACTCCCCTCACTGGCCTGACTGTCCATTTCCTCCTCCTCCAACTCCTCCAACTCCTCTTCTTCTGCCCATACACGCTGAACAGTGAAGGACTCAACAATGGTCCCCTCTTGTGTCTCGCCAACATTCTCCTCCTCTTCCTCCTCATCCTCCTCCACCTCCACCTGCTCCGATATGCGCTGAGAAACAGACCTAAGGGTGCTTTGGCTATCAACAAGGGAATCTTCTTCCCCCGTCTCTTGTGACGAGCGCAAAGCTTCCGACTTCATGCTGACCAGAGAGTTTTTCAACAGGCCAAGCAGCGGGATGGTGAGGCTGATGATGGCGGCATCGCCACTGACCATCTGTGTTGACTCCTCAAAGTTACTCAGCACCTGACAGATATCAGACATCCACGTCCACTCCTCATTGTAGACTTGAGGAAGCTGACTGACCTGACTACCAGTTCTGGTGGAAGTTGACATCTGGCAGTCTACAATCGCTCTGCGCTGCTGGTAAACTCTGGATAACATGGTCAGTGTTGAATTCCACCTCGTGGGCACGTCGCACAACAGTCGGTGAGCGGGCAGTTGGAGGCGGCGCTGCGCTGCCCTGAGAGTGGCAGCATCTGGGCTGGACTTCCTGAAATGCGCACAGATGCGGCGCACCTTCGTGAGCAAATCAGACAGATTGGGGTATGTCTTGAGGAAACGCTGCACTATCAGATTTAACACATGGGCCAGGCATGGCACATGTGTCAGTCTGCCGAGTTGCAGAGCCGCCACCAGGTTACGGCCGTTGTCACACACAACCATTCCCGGCTTGAGGTTCAGCGGTGCCAGCCACAGATCAGTCTGCGCCGTGATGCCCTGTAATAGCTCTTGGGCGGTGTGCCTTTTGTCGCCTAGGCTCAGCAGTTTGAGCACCGCCTGCTGTCGCTTAGCGACGGCACTGCTGCTGTGCCTAGAGCTACCGACTGATGGCGCCGTGCCCACGGATGGTAGTTCGGAGGAGGAGGTGGAGGAGGGGTGGGAGGAGGAGGAGGCATAGTAGGCCTGAAACACCTGGACCGAGGTAGGCCCCGCAATCCTCGGCGTCGGCAGTATATGAGCAGCCCCAGGGTCAGACTCGGTCCCAGCCTCCACCAAGTTAACCCAATGTGCCGTCAGCGATATATAGTGGCCCTGCCCGGCAGCACTCGTCCACGTGTCCGTGGTCAGGTGGACCTTGTCAGAAACGGCGTTGGTCAGGGCACGGATGATGTTGTCTGACACGTGCTGGTGCAGGGCTGGGACGGCACATCAGGAAAAGTAGTGGCGGCTGGGGACCGAATACCGAGGGGCGGCCGCCGCCATGAGGTTGCGAAAGGCCTCGGTCTCTACTAGCCTATAGGGCAGCATCTCCAGGCTAAGCAATCTGGAGATGTGCACATTAAGGGCTTGGGCGTGCGGGTGGGTTGCACTATATTTGCGTTTCCGCTCCAGCGTCTGGGGTATGGAGAGCTGAACGCTGGTGGATGCTGTGGAGGATCGTGGAGGCGACGATGGGGTTTTTGTGGCAGGGTCCTGGGCAGGGGGCTGACTAGCAGCTGACACAGGGGAAGGAGCAGTGGTGTGCACGGCCGGAGGTGAACGGGCTTGTTGCCACTGAGTGGGGTGCTTAGCATTCATATGCCTGCGCATACTGGTGGTAGTTAAGCTAGTAGTGGTGGAACCCCTGCTGAGCCTGGTTTGGCAAATGTTGCACACCACAGTCCGTCGGTCATCCGGTGTTTCCTTAAAGAACCTCCACACTTCTGAAGATCTAGCCCTCGCCGCAAGAGCCCTCACCACGGGAGCTTCACTAGTTGACAGTGGCGCTGATGCACCAGCTCTGGCCCTGCCTCTCCGTCTGGCCCCACCACTGCCTCTTCCAACCTGTTCAGGTCGAGGACTCTCCTCCGTCTCAGAAGCACTGTGTTCACCCGGCCTCTCAACCCAGCTTGGGTCTGTCACCTCATCATCCTCCGATCCCTCAGTCTGCTCCCCCCTCGGACTTCCTGCCCTGACAACAACTTCCCCACTGTCTGACAACCGTGTCTCCTCATCGTCGGACACCTCTTTACACACTTCCACTACGTCAAGAAGGTCATCATCACCCACAGACTGTGACTGGTGGAAAACCTGGGCATCGGAAAATTGCTCAGCAGCAACCGGACAAGTGGTTTGTGACTGTGGGAAGGGTCCAGAAAACAGTTCCTCAGAGTATGCCGGTTCAAATGGCAAATTTTCCTGGGAGGGGGCAGACTGGGGGGGAGGAGGCTGAGGTGCAGGAGCTGGAGGAGTGGGGATTTCGGTGACATGGGTGGACTGCGTGGAAGACTGACTGGTGGTGGACAAATTGCTCGAAGCATTGTCAGCAATCCACGACATCACCTGTTCGCACTGTTCTGGCCTCAACAGTGCTCTACCACGAGTCCCAGTAACTTCAGACATGAACCTAGGGAGTGTAGCTCTGCGGCGTTCCCCTGCTCCCTCATCAGCAGGTGGTGTCTCACCCCGCCCAGGACCACGGCCTCTGACCCCTGCAGTAGTTGGACGCCCACGTCCCCGCCCTCGTCCTCTACCCCTAGCCCTGGGGTTAAACATTTTTAAAATGAGAGTTATAACTTTTTTTTTTTTTTTACTTTTTTTTGTTTTTTTTTGTGTTTTTTTGTGTTTTTTGTTTTTTTTTGTGTTTTTTGTTTTTTTTTGAGTTTTTAGAACCAAACAATCCTATCCTATTGCTATGGCTATTTTCTAGCCAAGTATCAAAGGAAGCACACTACTATGCCAGATGAGATGACACTGAGTTAGTGCCTAATAGAAATCCAACCCCTACTGAATTTTCCCACTTCGGCCTTTGCTATGGATATGTGCGCCACTAAGCGCAGAACACAGCGGTCGCAAGTCTCACTACAAATTGCTCAGAATTGGCAAGTACATGCACTGCAGAAACTACAGCCACCAGCAGATCAACCAGAAATCAAATATATAGAACGCTACTGTAGGCTTCAAGAAGCTATTTGTATTCTCCTATGGCTATTTTCTAGCCAAGTATCAAAGGAAGCACACTACTATGCCAGATGAGATGACACTGAGTTAGTGCCTAATAGAAATCCAACCCCTACTGAATTTTCCCACTTCGGCCTTTGCTATGGATATGTGCGCCACTAAGCGCAGAACACAGCGGTCGCAAGTCTCACTACAAATTGCTCAGAATTGGCAAGTACATGCACTGCAGAAACTACAGCCACCAGCAGATCAACCAGAAATCAAATATATAGAACGCTACTGTAGGCTTCAAGAAGCTATTTGTATTCTCCTATGGCTATTTTCTAGCCAAGTATCAAAGGAAGCACACTACTATGCCAGATGAGATGACACTGAGTTAGTGCCTAATAGAAATCCAACCCCTACTGAATTTTCCCACTTCAGCCTTTGCTATGGATATGTGCGCCACTAAGCGCAGAACACAGCGGTCGCAAGTCTCACTACAAATTGCTCAGAATTGGCAAGTACATGCACTGCAGAAACTACAGCCACCAGCAGATCAACCAGAAATCAAATATATAGAACGCTACTGTAGGCTTCAAGAAGCTATTTGTATTCTCCTATGGCTATTTTCTAGCCAAGTATCAAAGGAAGCACACTACTATGCCAGATGAGATGACACTGAGTTAGTGCCTAATAGAAATCCAACCCCTACTGAATTTTCCCACTTCAGCCTTTGCTATGGATATGTGCGCCACTAAGCGCAGAACACAGCGGTCGCAAGTCTCACTACAAATTGCTCAGAATTGGCAAGTACATGCACTGCAGAAACTACAGCCACCAGCAGATCAACCAGAAATCAAATATATAGAACGCTACTGTAGGCTTCAAGAAGCTGTTTGTATTCTCCTATGGCTATTTTCTAGCCAAGTATCAAAGGAAGCACACTACTATGCCAGATGAGATGACACTGAGTTAGTGCCTAATAGAAATCCAACCCCTACTGAATTTTCCCACTTCAGCCTTTGCTATGGATATGTGCGCCACTAAGCGCAGAACACAGCGGTCGCAAGTCTCACTACAAATTGCTCAGAATTGGCAAGTACATGCACTGCAGAAACTACAGCCACCAGCAGATCAACCAGAAATCAAATATATAGAACGCTACTGTAGGCTTCAAGAAGCTATTTGTATTCTCCTATGGCTATTTTCTAGCCAAGTATCAAAGGAAGCACACTACTATGCCAGATGAGATGACACTGAGTTAGTGCCTAATAGAAATCCAACCCCTACTGAATTTTCCCACTTCAGCCTTTGCTATGGATATGTGTGCCACTAAGCGCAGAACACAGCGGTCGCAAGTCTCACTACAAATTGCTCAGAATTGGCAAGTACATGCACTGCAGAAACTAAAGCCACAAGCAGATCAACCAGAAATCAAATATATAGAACGCTACTGTAGGCTTCAAGAAGCTATTTGTATTCTCCTATGGCTATTTTCTAGCCAAGTATCAAAGGAAGCACACTACTATGCCAGATGAGATGACACTGAGTTAGTGCCTAATAGAAATCCAACCCCTACTGAATTTTCCCACTTCGGTCTTTGCTATGGATATGTGTGCCACTAAGAGCTAAACACAACGGTAGCAAGTCCCCCTGCTAATTCCTCACAAAATGGTAATAGATGCAAATTAAAATAAAAAAAGTAGAACGTTATTGTAGCCCTAAGAAGGGCTGTTGGGTTCTTTGAGAATCACTCCTGCCTAACAGTAAGCTAATAGAACACCCTAACGCTTTCCCTGACCAGCAGCAGCTCTCTCCCTAGCGGCATCCAGAGACAGAATGATCCGAGCAGCGCGGCCAGCGGCTAGTCTATCCCAGGGTCACCTGATCTGGCCAGCCAACCACTGCTATCGACGTGTAAGGGTACCACGTCATGCTGGGTGGAGTGCAGAGTCTCCTGGCTTGTGATTGGCTCTGTTTCTGGCCGCCAAAAAGCAAAACGGCGGGAGCTGCCATTTTCTCGAGCGGGCGAAGTATTCGTCCGAGTAACGAGCAGTTTCGAGTACCCTAATGCTCGACCGAGCATCAAGCTCGGACGAGCATGTTCGCTCATCTCTAGATATAACATGTGTTCTTCCGCACCTCTATGGTGGTGAAGAAGGCAATCAGTATGATCACCATATAGTATATAAGTTTCACTTAAGGTGGTCATCAACATGGGCATTATGACTCTCACAACATCAGTTGCCTTGTTGACTTGGGCCATCATGTTGATATTGAGCTTGGTGAAAACCTTACACCATTGGCTATGATAACACATATTTGTGTATAGACTCTAAGATATAATTTCATAATGGAGAATCTTCCTTACCAAGGATAGCCCGCCATGATACCTTAACATGAGAAAAAATTAGGAATAAAAACTCTCCCATAATCCAAGTATTTATCCTGTCTATAACATGTAATTGCAAGAGATGGGCGAATCGATTCTAACGAAGTGGAATTCGCTTAGAATTTCAGGAAAACTTTAGTTCAGCACGAATCCGAAGTTTACAGTGATTCGTGGGAACAAATTTTTTTTTTTCCCTTTATTTTTTTCCCCCGTGAGCACAACGTGTTACATGGGGCAGAGAACTCTGGGAGGAAGAAAGGAACACCCTTGATCACATTTGCAGACCTGTAAGCCAATCAGTGACCGGCAGGCTTATGTGATGTCACAGCCCTATAAAAACATACAGCCATTTGCAATCCTGTCATTTCACACTGCATGTGCTGTCTCTAGCGTTTGGGGTTCTGTATTCCCCAAATTTCAATTATTTTTTGCTGCTAAAGTAGATATTAACCCCTTAAGGACGGAGGGTTTTTCGCCTCATTTCTCGCTCTCCAACTTCAAAAATCCATAACTTTTTCATTTTTCCGTCTACAGACCTGTGTGAGGGCTTATTTTGTGCGTAACAAATTTACTTTCCCGTAATGTTATTTATTTTAACATGCCGTGTACTGCGAAGCTGAAAAAAAATTCCAAATGTGGAAAAATTGAAAAAAAAACGTCATGTCACATTCTTGTGGGCTCAGTTTTTACGACTTTCACTCTTCGCTCCAAATAACACGCCTACTTTATTCTTTGGTTCGGTGCGATCGCGGTGATACCAAATTTATCCAGGTTTTATTGTGTTTTAATACGTTTTCAAAAATTAAACGAATGTGTACAAAAAAGAAAAAAACATTTTTGCCATCTTCTGACGCTAATAACTTTTTCATACTTTGGCGCACGGAGATGTGTGAGGGGTCATTTTTTGCGAAATGAGGCGACGTTCTCATTGCTACCATTTTGAAGTCTGTGCGACATTTTGATCATTTTTTATTTCATTTTTTATGTTATGTAAAAAGGTGTAAAAGTCGCATTTCGGACATTTGGGCGCCATTTCCCGCCTCGGAGGTCACCGCCGGCCGTAACCGTTTTTATATTTTGATAGATCGGGCATTTTGGGACGCGGCGATACCTAATGTGTCTGTGATTTTTACTGTTTGTTATGTTTTATATCCGTTCTAGGGAAAGGGGGGTGATTTGAACTTTTAATATTTTATTAATTTTTTTTATTTTTTAAACTTTTTTTTTTTCTTTTTTTTTTCACTATCTTTTAGACCATCTAGGGCAGTGATGGCTAACCTTTTAGAGCCGGAGTGCCCAAACTTCAACTAAAAGCCACTTATTTATAGCAAAGTGCCAACATAGCAATTTAAGCAGTAATTTATTTCTCCTTTTTCTTTGACAATTTTCAATTGTTCAGCCTCCTAAGGACACCAACGCAGTTGAAAGGAGGAGGGCAAATTCGTCTATCATTGTAGGAAGATTCTGTAGGAAGATTCTTTGAGTCCTGTCTGGTGAACTTCATTATGGGGTGATGACCTGGGTGCCCACAGAGAGGGCTCCGAGTGCCGCCTCTGGCACCAGTGCCATAGGTTCGCCATCACTGATCTAGGGTACATTAACCCTAGATGGTCAGATCGCTGCTACCATATACTGCAATACTTCTGTATTGCAATATATGGCATTTTTGCAGCACATTCATTACAATGAGCCACTGGCTCATTGTAACGAATATGCAGCTGCCAGATAGCCTCGTGTCAAAAGAAGACACGAGGCTACCATGGCAACCGATCGCCGCCCCCCGATGACGTTCGGGGGCGTGGCGATCGAAAAAAAGATGGCGGCGCCCGCGCGCCGCCGTCTTTTAAACGCCGCCGTGACTTTGCCGGCGGCGTTTAGGGGGTTAATAGCCGCGATCGGTGCTAGCACCGACCACGGTTATTAGCGGTGGGGGTTTTGTGCAAAATGCAAAAACCCCCACCTCTGTATGAAGAGGACTCAGCCCGTGAGCCCTCTTCATACACTCCTTATACCTCTGCGCCGTAGAGCTACGGCGCAGAGCGTTAAGGGGTTAATAAATCTGTGTCAAATCCACATAGTTGGTGGAGTGATTTTTTCTCAAATTCCAGGGTGTCTGTATTCTCCAAATCTGTATTCCCCAAATTGTCATTGTGTCACTCTCTGGCCTCATGCTGCTGCTACTGCCGCCACCTCCACACTTTGTCATTGTGCCACTCTCTGGCCTCATGCTGCTGCTACTGCCGCCACCTCCACACTTTGTCATTGTGCCACTCTCTGGCCTCATGCTGCTGCTACTGCCGCCACCTCCACACTTTGTCATTGTGCCACTCTCTGACCTCATGCTGCTGCCGCCACCTCCACACTCTTATCATTGTGCCACTTTGTGGCCTACCATGTTTCCACCACCTCCATAATATGTAATTGTGCCACTCTGCGGCCTACTCATGCTGCTGCCAACTGACCGCTGTCTCCCTGGAACACCCTGTGATTTCCATAATGCTGTTTTCACCCTCCACCACTCTATGACGTTGCCACTATGTTTGGTTAACCCTTCATTTCATCTGTCAGAAGGATGAAAAGCCTCAGGATTAATAGCCAAAAGCAGGAGTGGATACAGAACACAGAGGACATGCAAATATCCCATTCACTGGTCATCTCTATTCTGGATCAACTCCTGTTTGTTTTTGGCTTTAGCAATACTGATGGATTATTGAAAGAGGACACTGACGCGTGAAAAGAAGCGCAAAATGATCAGTGACGTCAATGCAAAATTACTGCCGACATCCTCTGCACTCTATTGGGGGGCTTTCCACATGTATCCGCGTGTAACAGAACAGGTTCTGTCGTAATCTATGGAATCATCTGATGTCAGTGTAAAAAGAGTGCACTCTGATGTTATAGTGGGATCTTGGCCCTCAGCTGAGTCCTTTCGAGTTGGCACAGACGTTACCTTGTCAGGCTGCGTTCCCGCTTCGCTTATTTGGGGAAGTTGGCTTCTGTAAGTGCACATGGAAGTGAAGAGTGAAACGATTCTAAGAGCGGCGGCTGTCAGGCTGTCATGTGCATGTCATACTAAAACACAGCATTGTTTGAAGACCAAACCACGTTTCCTATGCATATTTAAGCATGGCACAATGTTCTACAACACCCTACAGGCTCTCTGCAGCCAGGAAATGTCTGTTTTTTAACAAGATTCGCCATAATTCGGCATTAAAAATTCAGAAACTGAAACAGTTTCCTATTCCCCAAAATATTCCCCAGGACTTGGCCGGGTATGCCCAGTGCTGTTGCCGGCCCTGAGTGTTTCCGCTGGGGCTGGGGAGGCTGTCCCTATTACAGCCTATTGGCAAAAATCCTGTCTAAACCCTGTATGCCTCACCTCGGAGCCGCAGCACTAATCAGCTGACACCCCCATAGGAACCTGTCGCTGCCATAAAATGACCCTGATATAACACTAACCTGGTAAAGGTCCCATATTGTCGATTACTTGTGTAGGTCGTCCCGACATGGCATGTTTCACCCTGTGGGCTCGTCAGGGGACACCACAAAAAACCTAACAAACAATGGAAAGTAAGAATAAGTGGGATGCGAGAGAGCAAGTTTACAACAATATTCACTCAGTCGCCATTAGTTAGGGTCACTCAGCACTTTACAGGTTTAGTTAAAGACTACAATGAAACTATGTTACTCACCAAGTCGTGATATCACACACAACAGAGACAACCCCCCCGCGAGACACATTCAAAATGGCCACAATAGCCACTCAAGGGGTCTCTCCTTCACAGGTGTAGATATAGGGGGTAATTGGGACCGCATATTATTATGGGGGATTTTCCACTTAAAAAATGTATCTCCATCGGGACTTCGCCGAATAAGGTATATTAATCTGTCCAGTGACCTTTATCCTTATACTGAGGTAAGTACCTCCCTCTTTGTTCATACGGTCCAGCATATGTCATATGATTATGAGCACTTGATTTGCATATTCCAGGACCCCCATAAAGTAACAGTAGCAAGGACTAGGCAGCATGATGCTAACAGGACCCCAAAAAGAAACAGAGCCAAGGACAAGGCTACAGTATACTGACAGGACCCCTAAAAGAGTCAGAGACAAATGGCTACTCAGCCGGATACTGACAGGACCCCCAGTACAGAAACAGTCAGATGGAAGGGCTAGGCAGCCAGATACTGACAGGACCCCCAGTACAGAAACAGTCAGATGGAAGGGCTAGGCAGCCAGATACTGACAGGACCCCCAGTACAGAAACAGTCAGATAGAAGGGCTAGGCAGCCGGATACTGACAGGACCCCCAGTACAGAAACAGTCAGATGGAAGGGCTAGGCAGCCGGATACTGACAGGACCCCCAGTACAGAAACAGTCAGATGGAAGGGCTAGGCAGCAGATACTGACAGGACCCCCAGTACAGAAACAGTCAGATGGAAGGGCTAGGCAGCCGGATACTGACAGGACCCCCAGTACAGAAACAGTCAGATAGAAGGGCTAGGCAGCAGATACTGACAGGACCCCCAGTACAGAAACAGTCAGATAGAAGGGCTAGGCAGCCGGATGCTGACAGGACCCCCAGTACAGAAACAGTCAGATAGAAGGGCTAGGCAGCAGATACTGACAGGACCCCCAGTACAGATGACAGGACCCCCAGTACAGAAACAGATAGAAGGGCTAGGCAGCAGATACTGACAGGACCCCCATAACAGAAACAGTCAGATAGAAGATCTAGGCAGCAGATACTGACAGGACCCCCAATACAGATGACAGGACCCCCCAGTACAGAAACAGATAGAGGGGCTAGGCAGCCGGATACTGACCAAACCCTTATCCCAGAATCAGACTGTGGCTTTGTTACTTGGAGTAACATCCGTGCCAGTCTCTACCTCTGTCCATAGAACGCGGTTTGGGATGTGTGAAATTTCTCTGTGATTTTGTTTGACTTTTCATAGTGTGAACTGTGGTTTATGTTACTGGCTGTAATGAGACTAATTGCTCCCCACCCAGTTCCTCTGCTCCGGCCCAGGGACAGGTCACCTGCTGCGATGGACAGAGCTCTACTCCAATCAGCTGGGGCTAAGGCTCGCTGATCCCCTATATAAATCATGTTTATACTTAGTTTTCCGCTGGTTATATTTTCTGGCTAGCTGTATTGTTTGTGTTGTGCTCTTTCTATACTCTATTTCTGGTTATCTAATCCTGGCTTACGTTTTGTGACTTTCCCTTTGGACTATAATTTTGTGCTCTATCTGCTATCTCAGTTGTGACCTGGAGCTCTGACCAATATATATATATATATATATATATATATATATATATATATATATATTGTTTAGGAGCACAGTGTGGAAAATAATTATTATAAAGGAGACGCTATACATTAACTGTGGTATTTTCAGGGGCACAATGTGGAGATGTGTTGCAAGGACCTAAAGACATATGTCAGCAGGGAAAAGTCACAACAGAGAGGAGTCATCATGAAGTTTTGGACCTGATGAACTCACAGAGGAAGTTCAGTGTGTATGATCAGTACTGTCTGACTAGTGTGTGAGACAACTCTCAGCATGTGTGGTGTTATTCGTGGACTACAAGTGCTTACCAAATGTGGGCCAGCCATGTCTGGGTGGGTGTTGTCACTGCTTGTTTTTAACTTTAATTTTAGAGAATGTTATCTAGCAGGGAATAAGAGACCTTTTAAGAACGTAAGACCAGTGGGAGTGCCCCAATCTCTACATGGGTCATAGTAGCCTTAAATTGTTCCCACTTTATAAACTTTTGTGGTTTGTTTTTACATTTAAAAATGAATATTTGGGGCACATACAACATGACATTTTAAACATTTTAATTTTTTTAACACAGCAATTCTTACTATTTTTCATTTGCTTTTTAACATTTGATGTGTTCTACATGTAACATTTTAGATTTATTATTTTAATTTCCTAAAACCAATTTTGGACAAAAACTTTTATGACCACAATTAAATGATAACCTGGTTAAGATCATTATCCACTGCTCACAATGGGGCTCATTTACTAAGGGTCCGAATCGAGCACTTTCGTCAGGTTTCCCGACAATTTCCAATTTGTAACGAATTGCCCCGGAATTTAACACACGTGATCGGATTGTGTCGCATCGACGCTGGCTTTCACCCGAAATAAATCGGGGGGGGTGGGGGGGGTGGCCGTCAGACAGCCCGACGGATTCGGAGAAAAAACGCGGAATTGAAAAAAGAATTTGTGTCGCAAGATCAGCACTTACGTGCACCAGGAAAAAGAAGGTGAACTCCAACGGACCTCGGCGCAGCAGCAACACCTGGTGGACATCGGGCGCACGGACCTTAGTGAATCCCGGCAGACCCGAATCCTTGTCGGAGAATGCGCCGCTGGATCACGACTGGACCGGGTAAGTAAATGTGCCCCATAGTGTGTAGTGATGTTAATGTGTCATATGATTTACTTACTTAAAATGCTTACTTAAAATGGCTTCTAAAAAGCTAAATCTCATCTTAAAAAAACCAAGACCTAGTTTTTGTATAGTTCATTAAAAACCACATACACAAAAAAAGGTAAAAAGATGTTATGCAAATTTATGTCATAGGAGGATCCCATGCTCCGATTGGAGGATTAAGGACTCTATTGCTTCATGCTCACCAATAGTTTTAAGGATATTTCATGAGCTAAACATAATAATAACATACCCATAGTATAGGTCATCAGATTTGTGGGGGTCCAACTCTCAACGCATCTCTTGAAAAAAGAGCAGGAAACAGAAAGCGCCATTCTCAGTATAGTGGTCGGACAGGTTACTGCAGATCCACTCCCTTACATTTGAATAGGATACAGGCTGCAGTAACTTAGATCGGCCACTACACAGAGAAGGGCACTGTCTGCTTCCTATTCTGTTTTCAAGAGATGAGCTGTGGGGGTGATTAGTGTCAGGTCTGGGAGAATGAGTTTCGTCTTGGCATTTTGTGGAGCCCCTTTGATCTCTGGGGCCCCAAGCAATTGTTTATGGTTAAATTCTTGAATGTTCATGAGAAAAAGTCTTTGGTCATTGATTTAATGACTAATAGAAATATTAAAGACAATGGTAAGTCTACTCATGTGTCCTCATCAGATGTTGGGTATAGGACAATATCTAAAGTCACATCTAAAGCATCAGTATACCAAGAAGACTAAATATTGGGGTTGTCCATAGATAAGGGGGATGAGCTACGTTAGGTCCATGGTTGTGATGGTGGGATCCATCCACCTAAGTCAAAAAGTTAATCTTCCGCATTTGTTTCTGAAAGACTTCATCTCTTATGCCATAGATTAAAGGACTAAGACATCTAGGAAGACAGATGAATATGAAGAAGCTGGTGATGGGGATGAAGTAGAAATATCTTCTCAAATACACTTCAGTCAATGAAGTTGAGAAAGACAACATACATAACCCAAGCTGGACGGCATGAAGGAGGACGGTTTTCTTTGCCTTGAATGCAGAAGACTTCCCAGAACCCATCTTTCGAGCCACCATCATAACTCTGACATAGGTGTAGAAGATAACCAATCCCACCAAGGTGAAGGAACCAATTTCCGTCAATGACCTTAGGATAGACTGGAAGCTGTTCAACGCCAAGAATATCCATTTGCATTCCAAGATGGTGGAGAAGAAATTCCTAGGCATGGAATAACACAAGGCGAAAAGGTCAAGGAATTGTGGAAAAAGAGTCACACTCCACATGATTCTGATGGCCAAAAGAGACCTTTGTGCCGTACAGACTTCTCCATGTCTCAAAGGATAGCAAATGGCAAAGAACTGTTCCAAAGACATGACGGCCAAGTTGTAGGGTGTGACCCTAAATGCACTCGCAGTATATGTGAGGAGAGGGTAACATATGTAAAGAGGGAAGAATATAAGATATATAGACAAGAGATAGAGACAAATTAGCACGGAGAGCAGCAAGGTATCATTGATGAGCATGTGGACGAAGAGGACGTAGCGAGCCTTCTCCCGGATGTGAGGGTTGGTGAAGTAGACATACAAGATGATGGCCACAAAGTAGAGGAAGATGCAGTAGGACAGGAGAATAAGGGTAAGTAAAGTGTTTCTCACAATTTCTGTTTGTTCACGGCTCATCGTGCTGCTGACTTCAGTGGAGTTGGACATTATGAGAAGAGGCTTAGTCGAGGCTTTCAAAACTTGGGGAAAAAGACACAGACCTGATTTCAAAAACAGGCAAGAGTTAAACGAGGATCTATGTCTTATGACTTTACTTGGTGGCACTCAAGTGTGGGAAAAATTCTAGACTTATATATCAGTCTAACCTTATTTCCCTAGTGCAATGTTCTACATATAAGGGGCCACATTTAACCAACAACTGTACTCATCCTGTGTTACATTTTGTATCATACTCCAGAGCTGTACTCACTATTCTGCTGGTGCAGTCACTGTGTACATACATGACATTACTTATCAAGTAATAGTTATATACTGTATTATACTTGACATGAATCTCATTCACTTAAACTGCACCCAGACACTACATGGAGAACATGTTGTGGCCATTTACTAAAGGCACTTGTGGAAAAGTTGAAAATAAAGCAGCACATTGGCAGACGTATGGAAATAAGGCCCATGGTTATCAAGAAGATTAAAAATTAGGTGACCAGATAGATTGCATTATTTAGATCGAGTGAATTAGAATGTGATTAGGAAATAAATGGTTTCTACCTGGAGGGTAGTGGAGAAGACATCATTATGATGACCATAAAGAAGAAGAAGATTTCAAATAAGGTGGCCATAAACATAGACATATTAGTCCTTACAACTTCAGTTGACTCATTCACTTGGGGAGTTTGGGTGGCAGCCCAGAACCACCCAAACCACCCACAACCTTTGGTAGTGCACCTTGGATGGACCTACAGCCCTGAAATCTTCATACCGTACATATGTGCCAGCTCGCAACACTCCTGTGCATATGAGCCAAGTCCTTTGTAGGTCCTCCAAAGTTCCTTAAACTACAGTAAGTTTGGTTTTGGTATTCTATAAAGGCAGAAAATGTCAAACCAATGACTTGTAGAGGCCCATAATTTTCATACAGCCTAGGTCCCAAGGGAACCCATTCACGGTTTGACGCTTATGAGGTGGTTGACTCAGCACCATTGTGGTGAGCTATGGTGTGGATATTAGTGGTAGAAAATGGGAAATAGGCTGCACATATGCCTCAGAAGCAGGTTGGATCCATCTTCCATAAGATTTTGCTACTAACATCATCATCTTGTGTCTGCTGCTCCTCTTACATTGTGCATATTAGGAAATCCTTTTGAGAGGGGGTGTTTATTTCATAAACTTTCTATGGCTTCTTACTCCTGGTTGTCCAGACAATTATGTGATGTACACTACACTGCGTACTTGCACCCATGGTAGTCGGGATCCATAAAAGGTAATGGGGTAGTGGCCATAATGACCCATGAGAAGATTCACAGTTGCCTTTTGCAATGTGACTGGTACACCCTGCAAAGATTACCAACGGTAAGGCACAACATGGACACTGTGGCCCTGAAGACACATTCCCCAACTCCAGATTAAGGACCAAGTGGTCACAGACCTACAAATCCCCACCAACTGTGGCAGATGATCCAAAAAAACGTTCAGGTAACTCTTCCTGTTGTTATGGAAGCGGAGCTGATGCTTCTCTAGGCACTAAGACTCCATGGACCCCCATTAAAGGCCCATTTGTCCTTGATAATTATCATGATTTGCTGGTTTCTAAGTAATTATAATATTTGATATTTGGTCCCCCACCTCTCGCAGATGGCACAGGTCAACTCAAAATAGGGAGATTATTTAATGAAATCCACAAACCTCTGTAATTATATATACATTGGGTGAGATGACATATTGCAAGTCAATAGTCCAGGAGAAGAAACAAGTCATCCAGGATCCTCCATTGCTAGGCCACGTATCATTGAAATAGTCCCATTGTGAGGACTTTATCTTAGGCTCACAGATCCAAAAGGACCCGAGTGTAAAGCAAGAGCCAGTCAACAGTCTACTGACAGGTCCTGTCTCATCGAAACAGTCAAAGGCAAGAGCCCCATAACATGATGAGTCAAAGGCTAGGCAGCGTGATACTTTCAGGGATCCCACAACAAGTGCAGTCATAGACAAAGACTGGGCAGCTGGGTACTGATAGTACCCACAGAACAAGAACACACAAAGACAAGGGTTAGGTAGGAGGATAGTAACAGGGTCCCCTTAACTGCAAAAGACAGAGACCAGGGCTAGGAAGAAGTCTACAGATAAGACCTCCATAGGCAGCAGGGTACTGATAGGACCCCAAGATATTGCAGTAAGAGGAGGCCAGCCACATAAACAGGCTTACAGAGGGATTTAGGAAGTTGAAGGCTCTACCATGGTACTGTGGTTCTGCCCTATGTTGTGAAAATCAGTGAAAGATTATGGAAACCATTGTCGGAGTTGGTCAGAGTTGGGATGAAGTTAGATAAGAACGAAGAACTGACAGATGTAAGGACTAATCCACTGGATATAGATGGGTGGAGCACAGCGGGGGCTGTGAAAGTTTTGTGAGAGATTTTCCTCTCAATCAACCAGGTCTCCTGCTTCATACAAATGTTGGGTGATGGACCTATAAGCTTGCATTGAGGTGGGAAAGAGATAATGAATAAGAATGAAGCATGGTTGAAAGGTTCACTGAAATGTTCCACTTGGTAGCCCCTAGTGTTGGCCCAGTTGTTTGATAAGGTCAATTACCACTGGTGGATGTGGTGGTGGGTTATTCTTCAACTTGACTTTGAGGACATTTGGACAATGTATGCTTGTTATTGTAGCTGTTACATTGATCAAAATTCTACAAAGAATGCTCAACTATAGTAAGATGAGTGCTCAATCTTTGGAGTCCATACACTAAGGCTGAAGAAGAGTCTGAAAAATGTATTCATGATTGTCTACCTGTAAACCTGATGGACATTACCATCCATGTGGCTTCGTATAAGCAGAGTGGTTTACAGACCCATTTACTTTCCATGGGCTATACAACGTCAAAGTTCAATGAGAAGATGACCACAGTCAAGGTGACACATTACTGAATGTTTACGCCCTTTCTTCTCAGGAAGCTTAAGACCTGGACCACTACCCGTCACCATGTCAGAAGTTACCTAATAAGTAAATACATTTTGGACCTATTGTAAGAATTCTGTTTGGGTGAATCAAACCTTCACCTTCAGAGGCCGATTAAAAAAATGTTATATAAGAAGGTGAACATTCAGATAAAACCAAAATAGGAGCTTCCAATACCAAGCTGGGTCCTAGTTTAAGATATGCATGTGACAAACATGGATGGAGACACCATAAAATTGATAGAAGAAACCACAAAAATCAAGAACAGGTCATTGGGAAGCCTGAAGACCCAAATATAAGAACTTCTGGATCTTTGAGGAAAACATTAGTTCTATCTCAGGAAGATTAAATCAACCTAATGGAGTTTGGTACCATTTCTACACTGCCAGATGGTCCAATCCAATTGGTTTTCCTTAACCCTTAATTCATTTTCGCCAGTCAAATAAATATCAACCAACCAGTAGAGCTCTAGTAATGAGTAGTATCTAAGTGGGTTCTCGTTAAATCAAAATGTATTCACCTGAATCCAATACTTACAGTGTCGCAGAAGGTTATGGGTCAATGATTCTTCTTCACTCTCTATAGAGAACATCCAGGCTCCTCTCATCCTCAATGGTATTTATAGCTCATCATTAGCTCGTATTGTCCCATCAGGAAATGATCTTGAACTTCGTGACTTCTGACTATCTACATCTCCCTTGATATCTCATGTTATTCGTAATACTGTTCATACCTGATTTAACAATATGGTGACACATGAGTGATTTTAATTGCTTCATCTATATCAGGCTTCTATGATTTTCCAGGCCTTGACTATAATTCAGCCCTGCAAACCACTGATTCTAGTTTAACTCCCACAATGTAAAAGTCATGTGTGAAATGCCAGGTATCCCCTTCATTCGAGGCAGGGCCGCATCTGCCATGAGGCGGGATGAAGTTCCCACCTCAGACGGCAGATTGTGGACCCTTTTAGGATCTGTGCTACTACATGAAAAATTTATTACATAATACAGGCAGTCCCCTACTTAAGAACACCTGTCTTACAGACGACCCCCTAGTTACAAACGGACCTCTAGATGTTGGTAATTTCCTGTACTTTATCCCTAGGCTACAATAAACAGCTATAACAGTTATCAGAGGTGTTTGTAATGTATACACTGGGGGGGAGGCTGTGTATACACTGGGGGAGGTTTTGTATACTGGGGAGGTGGCTGTGTGCTACTGGGGTAGGTTTTGTATACTGGGGGGGTGGCTGTGTGCTACTGAGGGGGAGGCTGTGTGCTACTTGGGTGGAGGCTGTGTGCTACTGGGGGGGAGGCTGTGTGCTACTGGGGGGGAGGCTGTGTGCTACTGGGGGGGAGGCTGTGTTCTACTGGTGGGAGAGGCTGTGTATACTGGGGGGAGAGGCTGTGTGCTACTGGGGGGGAGGCTGTGTTCTACTGGTGGGAGAGGCTGTGTATACTGGGGGGAGAGGCTGTGTATACTGGGGGGGAGGCTGTGTTCTACTGGTGGGAGAGGCTGTGTATACTGGGGGGAGAGGCTGTGTGCTACTGGGGGGGAGGCTGTGTTCTACTGGTGGGAGAGGCTGTGTATACTGGGGGGAGAGGCTGTGTATACTGGGGGGGAGGCTGTGTTCTACTGGTGGGAGAGGCTGTGTTCTACTGGGGGAGAGGCTGTGTATACTGGTGGGAGAGGCTTTGTTCTACTGGGGGAGAGGCTGTGTATACTGGTGGGAGAGGCTGTGTATACTGGGGGGAGAGGTTGTGTATACTGGGGGTAGAGGCTGTGTTTACTGGGGTGGAGGCTGTGTGCTACTGGGGGAGAGGCTGTGTGCTACTGGGGGTAGAGGCTGTGGGCTACTGGGGGGGAGGCTGTGTGCTACTGCGGGGAGAGGCTGTGTATACTGGGGGTAGAGGCTGTGTTTACTGGGGTGGAGGCTGTGTGCTACTGGGGGAGAGGCTGTGTGGTACTGGGGGGAGAGGCTGTGGGCTACTGCGGGGGAGGGTGTGGTACTTGGGGGAGAGGCTGTGTGCTACTGGGGGGGAGGCTGTGTGCTACTGGGGGGAGAGGCTGTGTGCTTCTGTGTAGCTCTATATACTATCTATGAGGGATCTGTATACAGGGGCTGGATTTTAATTAAACAAGGTGGCCTTATATGGAGTAGTGTATATCATTTAGATTAGGAGTATGTATATGGGGGCTGTTATAAATAAATTAGGGGAACTGTATATAAATAAAACAGGAGTGTATAAGTGAGAAGGGTGATGTAGGTCAGGGGGTGTGTTATATATAATGAATTATGGGTATTGTAGATACTATAAATTATTCGGGGGACTATATAAAAGATGTTTACATGGGGAATAGTGTGTTGTGTCATGTTGTGTATTTAGGAACATGCTTCATTATAATATGACTGTTTTTTTAGGGGCGCCGTGTGGAGTTGTGCTGTATGGAGCTGAATCCATTTGACTGTGAATTTAGCAGAGATGAACCAGTAACTTAGTCATTTTGACAGGCCGCTGCTCCAGTTCACCTTGAGATACGGCACTCATTTACACTTCACGCTCTTATAAGGGTTGTACTAAGTTATTCCCTATCCTGTGTAATATGCTAATCTGTAAGGATACAACTGCTGGGAACCCCACCGATCATGATAACATTATCCCCAGCAATCCAGAGAATGGGGGTCCCAGTAACGCTAATGGGTAGAGCTGCAGGAGAAGCATGTGTCCTTCCACTCTATTCAGTAGTATGGGAGAGTCCGAAATTAATGAGTACAGAGCCTGGTCGTCTACATAAGTTTTTGTGATTGGTGGGGCTTCCAGCAGTCTGACCCGCAACGCCTGTTATCCCCTACTCTATTGGTAACTTCTTAACCTGTAAGAAGCTATTTTTGGTCCCACTACACCATTTTTGTAAGGTTGGAGTTTTAGCTGCCATTGTGTCTCGTGATTCCTTTCTTTTTAAGCCATTCATTTGTAAATTTCCAGCAATGCTAGACTTCATGGTCCATTTGTATGACCCAGTATGGGCCAGGCTTCAGCTGTTCGACAGACAGATTTGAACTTGGCTGTGCTGACTAGTGGTAAAATGTTTTTTGTCGGATAAAAGTAGGCGGAGGCCCTTGGGCACAAAACCTTGTTGGGGTCACCACTGAATGTAGCCCAGACAGTGGTGCACATTACTGTTCTAGATGATCATTAATATTCTTAACTGAATACCGGAGTGGCTGGCTAGTGCGGCCTAGCGCACATAGATGATCACGGGGCTTGGTATCAGGAGCGGAGACCTCATCCACCACCTGGTAGGTCTCCAGCAGATGGTGTGTGTGCAAGAAATGGAGGGAGATGCTGACATGTAGGTTTCTCACTGGGGCAACCCCGGTATGTAGATAGGGATCCCTGGTGATGAAGAATGGGGCACCCTTGATGGTATACAGCCAGATCCAGGGATCACTCAGATGCACGTTGGTGAAGTATAACTTACAATTCTTTATTGGAACAGGCAATGGCCTTAACAGCAGAAAAACTTCAGCTGGATGGAGATAGCTGGTTGGATCTCAGGTCCTCAGGAAGGTGTGCACACAGCCATAAACCACTTTAGGCTGGGCTAAGATTGTTGGAGCAGAGTCCTTGTGGTGGAGCTCAGTTTTGGCTCTGGTCTCCCGTAGACCAAGGTGTTGGGGCAGCTTGCCTCAGACACCTCTGCTTCCTGGACTGACCTCTTCAGAAAGTCCTGGAACTTTCCAGCCACAAGGGGCTTTATAACCTCCCCTCGTGAGATGGCAGCTCCCTTGTCCAATCAGCTTGCTCCTATTTCATAATTAATTCTGCTACAGGTGGTAGCATAACTATAACTAACCATAACTATAAGGGGGACCAAGGTCATACTTGGACCAGGAGGGGTCATAAGCCGATAAAGAACCACTTGTAAGACCCCCTCAATTAGATAGGATGGAGAATGTTAATATTAAGATTTATGTTTTAATGTTGATATTTTACTGCAATATTACCAAGTAATTTTTCTTACGGATCACATCAATTCTTCGGTTTTTAGCTCATCTCTTGCTACTTTGCATTATATTCTTTAGTCTTGTGATGTGTTACGTATTTTTATATTATGTGGCCATAGGTTGGATTGCGGTCCTTTATTATAATGAAGCGTCATCTTTCCATAGACCATAATGGCGTCACTCTGCGCATGCGCAATACGCACTTCCTGTGCTTGCGTTCCGTTCTCCTTTGGTCCAGAAGCATTATTATTACACATTATTTACTGGTTTAGCACATCTGTTATTAACAAGAATCAATTAATCCAATTTTGTACATGGTCTCTTGTATAGATGGTAACTGACCTTGATGTAATGTATTTGTTACATATTGCACTTTTTATGAAGATGAATTTATTATGACATATGCACTATTGCACTTACATGGAGGTGGAGTCTGTGATGTCATATGTCATGTGATGTCCTCCATTTTGTATAAATATCTGTCTGTAATCACTAATATTTGCTAAAACTACACTTTTTTATTTGTGTATATATATTGTTCGGGAGCCCGGTGTGGAATAGTTATTTTGAAGAAGATACTTTACTGTGACTGTCGTATTTTTAAGGAGCGCAGTGTGGGGATGTGTTACAACTAACATTCTAGTGTGTGATGCGAGTCGCATGTTATTGTTATTCATAGAGTACAAGTGAGACAAGTCTGCTTACCAAATGCGGGCAAGCCAGGTCACGGTGGGAGTTGTCACCCGCGTCACTTGTTTTAGACAAGGGGATGGCTACTGTCATCACATTTGTCCGGTAATTTTAGAGAAAGTGATATAGAAGGAAATGATGGCCTGTAGCTGTGTATTTAAGAACTTTAGACCAGCAGGAGGCCCACAATCTCTACACAGCTCAAGGCTCAAAATAGCCTTAACTCAGGGTCAGCTCCATGTATCAGTAAGCCCCTGGCGATAGAGCCTTAGTGGGCCCCTTTACAGTGAACTTGCATGGCGGCATTAAAAATTCAAAAACTAAAACAGTCTCCTGTTCCCTAAAATATTTCCTAGTTTATCAACCCAAACAGCCCCTCATGGTTATTTATATACAGCCCCTCATGGTTATTTATATACAGCCCCTCATGGTTATTTTATATACAGCCCCTCATGGTTCTTTTTTATACAGCCTCTCATGGTTATTTTATATACAGCCTCTCATGGTTATTTTATATACAGCCCCCTCATGGTTATTTATATACAGCCCCTCATGGTTATTTTATATACAGCCCCATCAAGGTTATTTTATATACAGCCCCTCATGGTTATTTTATATACAACCCCCTCATGGTTATTTATATACAGCCCCTCATGGTTATTTTATATACAGCCCCTCATGGTTATTTATATACAGCCCCTCATGGTTATTTTATATACAGCCCCTCATGGTTCTTTTTTATACAGCCTCTCATGGTTATTTTATATACAGCCTCTCATGGTTATTTTATATACAGCCCCCTCATGGTTATTTATATACAGCCCCTCATGGTTATTTTATATACAGCCCCTCATGGTTATTTATATGCAGCCCCTCATGGTTATTTTATATACAGCCCCTCATGGTTCTTTTTTTATACAGCCCCTCAGGGTTATTTTATATACAGCCCCTCATGGTTCTTTTTTTATATACAGCCCCTCAGGGTTATTTTATATACAGCTCCTCGCGGTTATTTTATTTACAGCCCCCTCGCTCCCTATGGATTCATTAGAAACAGCCCCCTCTCCCCATGGATTCCTTATGTACTGACTTATGTGGGCCCCAAGCAGTTCTGGGCCCCAACACTTGCCCAGGTATGCCCAGTGCTGGCCCAGACCATGCCTTAAAAGGAACTTGTCATCAGAAATTAGCCTACTAAACTATTAACAGTATGTTGTCAACCAGCTGAACACCTTCTTGATCATGTTTCTTTCATGGGCCTGCTTGGTGGCATCATTAAGAAAATCAACTTTGATCTCAGGTGTTAACTAGTTGTATAAAGTCAGGGAGGTGGAGAGTTTAACACAGAAATTAAGCTCTCCCCACTTCTGAACGCCTCCTCCCCTGTGATTAATATCACGTACCGGATGCAGAACGACCAGTTACAGAGTGGGGGCATTCTGAGGCAGGAAAAGCTTGACTTCAAGTGTTAAACTCTCCGCCTCCTTGACTTTATAAGACCAATTTACACCTCAATTTAAAGTTAATTTTCTGGATGATGCCACCATATTGGATCATAAAAGAAACGTGATTTGTAAGCTGCTCAGTTGCTCAATAACGTACTGATAGGGGTTTACTAGGCCAGTTTCTGATCACGGGTTCGCTTTAGCTTGTTGCCACTTTATTGATCTTTTATGGCTTGTTTTTACATTTAAGAACCAATATTTGTTGCACTTCCAGCAAGACATTTTAAACATTTGTACTAATTTTTTTTATTAACAAAACACAGCAATTCCTACCATTTTTCATTAGCTTTTTAACATTTGTCATGTAGTACGTATAGCATTTTATATTTATTATTTTTATTTCCTAATACCAATTTTGCTTATTTTTCACTTACTAAAACTTTTACTGACCACAAATAAATGATAACCTGGGTAAGATCATTATCCAGTGCTCACAATATGTATAGTGATGTTAATGTGTCATATTAATTACTTAAAATTCATAATGACTTCTGAAAAAAAACTAAAGCTCATCTTACAAAAACCAAGACCTTGTTTTGGTATAGTTCACTAAAAACCACAAATGCGAGGAAAGGCAAAGACAAAAAAATGTAGGATTAAGGAGTCTATTGCTTCATGCTGAACTTATTGACAACATACCCATAGTTTAGGTCATCAGATTTATGGGGGTCTAACTATCAGCACCGGAATGCATCTCTTAAATAAAGAGCAGCAAATAGAAACAGAAGCGCCATTCTCAGTATAGTGGTCGGACAGGTTACTGCAGATCAACTCCCTTTCATTTGAATGGGATTCAGGCTGCAGTAACTTGGCTCGGCCACTACAAAAAGAAGGGCACTGTCTGCTTTCTATTCCTTTTTCAAGAGATGGGCTGTGGGGGTGATAATGGCATTATTTGAAAATCTACTCAAGTATCTCCATCAGGCGTAAAATTTATGACAACATCTATGGAGTCACATATACATACACAAAAGGCCATGCAGTATGAAGACAAATCATGTGAAGCATCAATAAACCAAGAAGACAACATTTTGGGGGTGTCCATAGATAAAGAGGGTAAGTTATATTTGGTTCATGGTTGTGATGTCCAACCCTGGTTTGAAGGTAAAAACTCTTAAAAGAGTCGCAAGCTTTTTAACAAATAGTACAAAAGAGCACAGTTCTTCCTTCTCCACATAATCTCTTATCATCTTCCTACCTTCCCTCTTAAACTGTTTTTTAATAACGTTAATGTTACTTCATATTTTTAGTAAAGTTTGCTGATTTCCATCCTGCTGGCAAGATGGATAGAAACTCCATGAGGTGTCAAATTACACAGAAGTCTACGGAGAGGGGAGGGGCAAGAGTTACAGCAGGTAGGTCTCCAGCCAAGCGATTGGGAACTGCACACTTGCAGATATAGACTGCAGATGGGAAAACTTCTGGAAAATAGAGATAACACATCATATAATGACCAGAATTACCGGTACTTCTCAACAGGACAACAGTTTTTTTTATAAAGTTTGTTGAAAGGTGAGTTACACTTTAAGTTCACATTATCTAAAAGACATAAAAGGTTACCATTTTTATTCATCCATCTGAAGCTAAGTGTAGAGTATCAAACACCTAGGGTTTAGGTGGTATAGGGGGTAACAATCTTATTGGTGTGGGTGCTACTGCTGGTTCTGTTCCCCTTAATTGATGGAGACATGTGCAACCTGCCAATCCAGTGAAGGTTTGTTGTCAGACTTTTCCAAGCAGAGTGGTCATCTTAGACACTCTCGTATTCAAGTCATAGTCAACTGATAGACTGGCAGGACCTGCTCTCCATTGATTAAGGGAAGCAACCTCCTGTTCTTGTGATTGGTGGTGTCCCACTTGTCAGACCTTGACTATTCTGCGGAATAAAGAAAACAAATAAACTTGGGACAACCCATTATCCATAATAAATGGTGCCATTCAACCACCTAGGTCAAAAAGTTCATCTTCCTCATTTGTTTCTGGAAGACTTGATCTCTTATGCCATAGATTAAAGGACTAATACTTCTAGGGAGACAAATAAACAAGAAGAAGCTGGTGATGGGGATGAAGTAGAAATATCTTCTCAAATACACTTCAGTCAATGAAGTTGTGAAAGACAACATACATAACCCAAGCTGGACGGCATGAAGGAGGACGGTTTTCTTTGCCTTGAATGCAGAAGACTTCCCAGAACCCATCTTTCGAGCCACCATCATAACTCTGACATAGGTGTAGAAGATAACCAATCCCACCAAGGTGAAGGAACCAATTTCTATCGTTGACCTTAAGATAGACTGGAAGCTGTTCATTACCAATAATAGCCATTTACATTCCATGATGGTGGAGAAGAAATTCCTAGGCATGGAATAACACATGGCAAAAAGGTCAAGGAATTGTGGAAAAAGAGTCACAATCCACATGATTCTGATGGCCAAAAGAGACCTTTGTGCCGTACAGACTTCTGCATATCTTAATGGATAGCAAATGGCAAAGTACTGTTCCAAAGACATGACGGCCAAGTTGTAGGGTGTGACCCTAAATGCACTCACAGTGTATGTGAGGAGAGGGTAACATATGTAAAGAGGGAAGAATATAAGATATATAGCCAAGAGATAGAGACAAATTATCACAGAGAGCAGTAAGGTATCATTGATGAGCATGTGGACGAAGAGGACGTAGCGAGCCTTCTCCCGGATATGAGGGTTGGTGAAGTAGACATACAAGATGATGGCCACAAAGTAGAGGAAGATGCAGTAGGACAGGAGAATAAGGGTAAGTAAAGTGTTTCTCACGATTTCTGTTGGTTCACGGCTCATCGTGCTGCTGACTTCAGTGGAGTTGGACATTACGAAAAGAGGCTTAGTTGAGGCTTTCAAACTTGGGGAAAAAACACAGACCTGATTTTAAGAACATGCAAGAGTTAAACTAGGATCTATGTCTTATGGCTTTACTTGGTGACACTCAAGTGCGGGAAAAATTCTAAAAACAAAAAGAATCTGAAGTGCAGGATAAACCCAACACAAGGAGCAGAGATGACAGACTAAGGGACACTAAAAGAGAACCCCCTCCAAAGGAGAGAGGCCCTCCCCGTGCCCAGCCTCTCATACTCCAGAGAGCGCACCTTCACCAGGTCACCCAGAATGTTCCTAACCACCTCATCCACCGGGAGGATTTTGCGCTGCGTCGATACTAAGCACCGTGCGTTCCACGTGTGGTACCTGACCACTAGACTGACTAGAAATAACGTGCAGCGGTCCCGGACACCCAGGCCTCTGAATGCTCCATAGGCCCACTGCGCATAGGAGAGACCGGCCAACCCGGGCCAATGGATGGAAGCGCCCACCCGGTTGTACACCTCTGTGTTAAAGAGGCACTGAAGCAGGAAGTGTTCCATGCTCTCCAGCAGACCACCGCACTCCTCCCGGGGACAACCCCTTTCCACAGAGCTCCTACACTTCAGATTGTCCCTCACACACAGCTTTCCATGGAAGCAGCGCCAAGTCACGTCCCAAAACTTCAAGGGGTTCCTGATGAAATTCAAAACCTACCCCCAGATCCTAAATCCCTGATTGGCAGAGGCTTATAGAAAGTGCTACAGAAGTTCATGATTATGTAAATCATACTATAAAGGATGTAACGTATCTAACCAAAATTCATAAATCACACATGTGTCTGAGATATCAGTGAGATCCAGTAAAAACGATCAGGTCTATGTTTTATGTTACACCTAAACACTTACTGGACTTACTTTGATACCTGTTTTGGTCGTTTAGCCCAATGAGATTTTCCTCTCGATCAACCAGATTTCCTGCTTCATACATATGTTGGGTGATGGACTCATAAGTCGGACTTGAGGTGGAAAAGAGATCCTGAAAATAAGAAGGAAGCATGGCTGAAAGGATCACTGAAAGGTTGATAGCACTTGCACTTGGCATTTTCCCCATAGGGTTGGCCCAGTTTGTTAATAATGTCAATGATTACTCATGGGTGGTGGTGGATTATTCTTCAATGTATGGTTGTCATTGTAACTGTTACACTGATCAAAAGTCTACACGGAATGCTGGACTATATTAAGATATGGTCCTGAAAGTCCATACAAAAAGGCTTTCCTTTTTTAAGTAATTGGTAGGGATCTTAAAACCTGGAGCACTGCCGATCACCATGTTATTGTAACATGTCATACGTTATCTTTTTGGACATTTTGGACATATTGTTTTGGGTGCAGCTAAAGAAGTTGCCTTCACTATCAACAGCTGATGCTTCTCCTCCAGAGGCTGATTATAAAGAAATCTTATATAAGAAGGTGAACATTCAGATAAAACCAATATAGGAGCTTCTGATACTAAGCTGGGACCTAGGTGAAGATATCCATGAGATAACCGTGGATGGAGACACCACAAAATTGATTGCAACAACCCCAGAGTCAAGTCATTGGAAAACCTGAAGACACAAACATAAGAACTTTTGGATCTTTGGAAAAAACACTGGTTATATATCAGGAAGATGAAATCAAGCTAGCAGAGTTTGGTACCATTTCTACACCACATACCAGATGGTCCGTTCCAATTGGTTTTTCTTAACACTTTCGGTAAGTCAATTTCACCAGCAAAATAAATATCACCAACCAGTACAGCTCTAGTAATAAGTAGCATCTAAGTGGGTTCTCGTTACATATATGTATTCACCTGAAGGTTATGGGTCAATGATTCTTCTTCACTCTCTATAGAGAACATCCAGGCTCCTCTCATCCTCAATGGCATTTATAGCTCATCATTAGCTCGTTTTGTCCCATCAGGCAATGATCTTGAACCTTGTGACTTCCTGCTGTTTACATCTCCCTTGATATCTCATTTTATTCGTAATACTGTTCATACCTGATTTAACAATATGGTGACACATGAGTGATTTTAATTATTTCATCTATATCAGGCTCCATTGATTATCCAGGCCTTGACTGTAATTTAGACCTGCATACCACTGATTCTTTTCTCGAATGCTACAATGGTAAAGCCATGTGTTAAAGGGAACCTGTGACCAGCCCCTATGCTAGTAAACCACAAAAAGTACCTTATATATTCATTATCAAAGTTGCTGCCCATGTCCTGATAAGTTTCCAATGGTGCCTGCGCCTAAAAAATGCATTTATATCCCTGTTCGGTACCTCATCAGGAAAAGGATGGGGGGGGGGGTTACGGCACTCTCCGTAATGGACACCTCGTCAGCTAACTATGCCTTCTTATCTTCATGTATCTACAGCAAGCCCTGCCCCCTGCCTCCTCGTCAACTCCCCAGTCTGCTCAATGACTCATTTGAATTCCCGCGCAAATCAGCTGTGCACCTAGCGGTGGCAGAATGCAGGTCCTTGAAGGGTGCAGAAGAATGGTCTATAGGAATGTGAGCGATTCGGGCAAATATGGCTGCCAAAATTGCCCACCAGAATAATCAGTTACATCTGTGTCTTTAAGACACAGATGCAATTGATATACAGAACATGCTCTGAAGAACACACAGAGCCTCTCTGCACAGAGTTGCAGGAATCCAAAGAGTCAAGCAAGAAAAGGAGCTACCGTGGTGTGGGAGCACAGGGAGGTATTAGTTTAATTTTTTTAGTACTGGCTACATTCATTATTAAAAATAACCAGGGGGTTGTTATATACAATAAAACTGGGGAGTGGGAGAGCTGTATATGGGAGCAGGAATTGAAAACACTGGGGGAGGGGCTGTATATGGGGGATATGTATATAAAAATACTTAGGGGGATGTGTATATGGAAGCAGAATCCCCCACCAGGGCCTGACCTCATGTCTTGTGGGTAACTGGATTGCCTTGGTACCTGCTCAACTGGGTCACGGTTGCTTGGTTAAGGTGGAACAGGCCTTGTCCACACCGAACAGATGTCCAGCAGGCAAATTGCAAGAAGAGAGAGTCTGGTGGAAGTAGTTCTCCTTGTGGCACTCCTAGTGTATGCATGTGTAAAGGATCCCCGGATAGAGAGTAGAGGGGAGGCCATTGATCTTAGCAGTAGCCAGGGATCACACGTAGACAAGGGATGTAGAGCATCAACTCACAGATCCTTTAGTCCTTTAGTCCAGAACACTAACACAAAAAAGGCAACAGGCTAGGGTAGAAGTGCAACCTGCCAAGGTACAAGGTAGCTGGTTGTATAATGTCTGGCTAACAGCCCAGTTTCTGTAGCTTTAGGCTGTAGAGAGAGCTGCTTTAGCTCTCTTAGGGATCGGAGCTGCAGCAGGCCTGATGGCTGCAGGCTATTTGTCCTGTAGCAGGACCCTCAGAATTAATCCCACTTGGTGCTCAGAAACTCTCTATTAATTTTGGAACTTTCCAGCCACAAGTTGGTTTATGTACTTCCCATGGGTGTGGAGCACTCAAGGCATCCAACCAGGGACCTTGCTACAAATGGATTCATATTAATCAAACATGATATAATTGGTCAATATGTAAACATTCCTTCCCAGGCAGGTGTTATGCAGCTGTAATACCAGATATAGCCAGTAGAAATCAATACCTCAATATAGGCAATGGATATATTCTTCAGATACTTCACATAGTAATCAGACAGATTGTAGGATTCCGTTGGCCATACTGAACATACATCTTAGAGACATTAGAAGCATATAAGGTTTGTAATGGACCTGTCCAGCGGGCCTTTACAAATATAATTATACCTGGGTGGAGGCGCTATAAATGGGAATATAAATATTTATAAAACTAGAGGGGGCGGTATATAAAATCATATGTTTGGAGGGAGGTCTGTATTTGGGGGCAGGTTATATACTTATACCAGAGAGTAGGAGTTTAAATCTCAATATTGGTGCAAGATTTTAATTGAATAGGAGTGGCTGTATATAATTATACCTGGGGGGCAGGGGCAGGGAATTTACTATATAAAGGTAAATAGCGGGGCTGAATATAGGATTTATATATGTCCCAAAGACATTTGTGGAACAAGTTCCCCATTCAAACTCACATTCACATGTTCAGTTCATGTCTTTCCCCTGTTAAATTGACAAAACTTCACCTAACATCACCTCAAAACTGATTGCGATGCAGTTTTAACTGCAACGTGTGACTGCACCCTCAGGTTTGTGCATCATGGAGACCAAGGAACACACCAGGCAGGTCTGCTATACTGTTGTGGAGAAGTTTAAACCCAGATTTGGATACAATAAGTGCTCACAAACTTTAAACATCCCAATAAGCCGTGTGCAAGCATCATATTGTAATGGAAGGAGCATCAGACTACTGCAAATCTACCAAAACCTGTCCGTCCCTCTAAACTTTAATCACAAACAAGGAGAAGACTGATCAGAGATGCAGCCAAGAGGTCCATGATCCCTCTGGATGACCTGCAGAGATCTACAGCTGAGGTGGGAGAGTCTGTCCATAGGACAACAATCAGTAGTACAGTGCACAAATTTGCCCTTTATGGAAGAGACAAGAAGAAGCCATTTCTCTAAGATATCCATAAAAAATCTGCTTAAAGAAAATTCGCAAGCCACGTTGGAGACACCAAACATGTGGAAGAAGGTGCTCTGGTCAGATCAAACAAAAATCCAACTTTTTGGCCACAATGCCAACAATATGTTTGGCGTAAAAGCAACACAGCTCATTCCCCTGAACTCACCATCCCCACTGTCACACATGGTGGTGGCAGTATCATGGTTTGGGCCTGCTTTTCTTCAGCAGGGACAGGGAAGATGTTTAATATTGACCATCTTAGGATGAAGCTAAGCAATGGGACTATTGAGTTGGGAACAAAAAGTTCATAACAATCAGCCTTCTTTAATGGTAAGGCCCTCAAATATCATCATCTTGGGACCACTACTACCTGTTCATCTCCAATACCTACCTTGTCTTGAGGAGAGAGGAATATCCTATAATGGGCCTTTGATAGTAGAGCATTCCTGTCCTCTGTGAGGGCAGCTGTCCATTGGGCCAACTCCAGAACCTTTATCAAGATTGGAAAACTCGTCTAGCATTAGGCAAGAGGCTTTATCCAATCAGTCACAGTCATGGTCATCATTTTATAAAACAATATATATATATGATACAAATCCAAAAATTGTATTAACACAGCCTCTCATTAAATTACCAGATAATTTTACACAAAATATAAAGAATACATTCCATTTCATCTTGGGAATACGTATATTACATAAAAAATTTTCATGTTCCCTGAAAGGAGCTTATCCCTTATCCCTTGGACCAAAGGACTGATAAGCCTTGGAAGACACATTAAAAAGCAAAAATTTAGAATGGACTGAGATCTTCCTGACCATAGAAGGGTAGGTAAGGTCAATTAGTTACTGTTTTTGAACTCACTGAATGCACAGGTTCTGGAAGGCACAAGATGTTAGATGTAGAGTTGTCCTTATACCTCTGGTATGGCACAACACTCGCACACAATCCTGAATGGCTTAAAGTCCCCTTTCACTCACCTTAGTGAAACAGAACTTTTTTAGCACAGTTGTCTTCCACCAACTCGCGTTAGCACAGTCCGTAACAGAATGATATTGGGCCAGAAGCCAACTCAGGTAGCGTATGTATGATTGAGACACAAGCATGCGAATTCATCAAACATGCTGGCAAAGTCGAGCCTGTGGAGCGACCAGGTGGTACCACACCGCAGCAAGTCCAAACATGGAGTAGCAAGTCCAAACCTGCGCACCGCCCTGCCCGGAGTAGAGCGAACGCTGCGCAGCACCATTCCCGACACATCAAGAGGCTTCAGACTCTTGATGTATCGTGCTGCAAAAATGCAGCAACGGTGCTATCACCAGTGCTATAGTGCCGGCGTATGATAAATATCCCCCATTGACTCTAGGTTACCAGTCCTAACTAGTCACTTGATTTTCATTAGACATTGACCCTGCCACCCCTCATCTCCATCCAGCAGTGATATATTAGGTTATTTTTTTAGTGGGTACTCCTTGCAGTTTCTCACACCCATGCTCATATTGTGGGTAAAGAGAACCTATTATATAGGGTCCCCTCCTGGTTTGTAGCAGGTCACTGTGTCCCTGATGCTGCCCGCCATCTTGTTGCAGGTGGTGCTGCCTGAGGCAAGCGGCTCAACTCGCCTCATGGCTGGTGCACCCCTGCTAATACTATTGTCTTTCAACCTGCCTGGGGTTAGATGCCACTGAAGAGAGATTACTCCTACAAGTAGTGACCTTGTGGTTCTCTACAGCAAAGTCTACATCCCTGTATTGGGGTTAAAAGGTAAAAACCAGGGGACCTCTTGCCCAATGCGCTAGGTCAAGAAGCATACATTGAGCAGCACAGTAGGTCCACAATGTGTGCATTACAAATTTTCAGACCATTTCTATTGTGGTGACATAAATTACACATTAACTGTTTACTATGGATGTGGATTAAGATAAAAGTCGCAGGGCGGCGCTCGTTGGCAGCCATGGTCCGGCACATGTCTTAGGTTTATTGGTCTCTGCTGTGATAAGTTCCCGTTATCATATAGTTTACTCTTGCACAGGATTACGATAAACCAAATCATCCTTAGCAAATCTATGATGAGAAACACAAGGGACAGAAACTCTAAATGAGCCTCTACCCCCGCGAGACGAGCGCTTCATGTCACCTCTTCAGGGTTCGTTAAGATCATCGCTACTAATGACAATATTTGCCGCCATTAATCTCGCACTGATGAGATGATAATTATCTCCACTGAGCAGTAAACAACAGGTTTCATCAAGATGTTATGGAGGCGCGAGGCCTAGAGGGAGTGCGCCCTCAGGGAACCTCAACCTAAACATGGCCTCCTAATGGTGATGTCTCCTAAACTCTGAGCCAAGCTATTAATTACCACACGTTCTGCTGTAAGAGACTCATATCATAAGAAAAGCCTGATAACAAAAACAACAAATATAGGAAAAAAGATTTAAAAAAAAAGAATATTTCTATATACGGTAATAAACAAAGGAATAAATAGTACAAAAAAACACGGTTAAAGTAAAATTTCTGGAGTTTTTAGAATATTTTGAATTTTGGGAGGCTAAGGATTATTTTATCATCCCGTTACACTACACGTAACGTTTGTGTATTTCAGCAGACATTGGGGCACATTTACTAAGGGTCCGCATGGCGCATTTTCGTTGAGTTTCCCGGCTATCTCCGATTTGCGCTGCATCTAAGTTGGGTTTTTGGCGCACGTGATCGGATTTTGGTTCAATCGCGCCGACTTGCATACGACACAAATCGGGGGGCATGTCCGGCAGACAACCCGATTGAGTCGGACTAAGCATGGGATTTACAAATCAAATTGTGTCGCAAGACAATGCACTTACATGCACCAAGAAGAAGGAGGTGAACTCCGGTGGACCTGAGCGGGGAAGCGACACATGCAGGAAAATGGACGTACGATCTTGAAGAATTGCGCCGGACCCGAATACTCGTCAGAGAACGCACCACGGGGGTCGCGACAGGACCGGGTAAGTAAATCTGCCCCATTATTTTTTATACTTCTTAAAGGAAATCTACCACTGGATCCCGACCGAAATGACCTCCTTACACCACCCTGTGGGCTCTGTACCACTGATTTCAAGACATGTTTTGTTTAGGGACAAAAAAAACGATAGTTTAGGCAAAAAAAGATTTTTACAAATGAGGCTTTGGTGCTCCACTTTCACCACACTCTGGCGATTCTGTGCACCTCCAAATCTTCATTGCGTTTCTCCTCCTTGGACTGAGAGCCGGTCACTTCTCGTGCATGCGCGGTCACTGAATCTCGCTCAGCCGCAATGTGACAAATACACATTATAGTGAAAACTAAAATATAAAATATTTCTTAAAAATCTATTCAATGCTACTAACATTGACCCTTTATTTTCTCCCTCTGGAGAAGAGAAGTGGGGTGAGAATCTTATTTTTTACGCAGAAACTAGATTCAGCATGTCCCAGGATAAAAGGCATGAATTGTAGTAGTTTTTACTCTCTACAGGCGCCAGTGTAATGTTAGTCCTCGCTCTTAGGCTACATTCACACTAATGTATGGAGGAGGTATATACGGCCGTCGTATATACGGCCGATATACGTCCTCCATAGACGGCACCCTACGGGAGCGGTACGGTGCAGTACACGTGCGGCACCGTACCGCTCCGTACCCAGGAAAAGATAGGACATGTCCTATCTTTACCCGTAGTACGGCGCCGTGTGCCATTACTACCTATGGAGAGGGGCGGGGGTGAGCTGCGCTCACCTCCTCCTCCTCTCCCCGTGCACTGCCGTTGCCTGCTACGGTACGGTACGGGCGGGCAACGGCAGTGTGAATATAGCCTTATACAGTAAATCTGGGGCTGGTGTAATGTCCCACCTCTCTCACACATCGGGGGCCGGTGTAATGTGAGACCCCACCTCTCACACATCAGGGGCTGGTGTAATCTGAGCTCCCACCTCTCACACATCAGGGGCTGGTATAATGTGAATCTCTGCCTCTCACACATCTGGGGCTGGTGTAATGTAAGTCTCGGCCTCTCACACATCATGGGCTGGTGTAATGTGAGTCCCCACCTCTCACACATCGGGGGCTGGTGTAATGCGACTCCCCGCCTCTCACACATCGGGGGCTGGTGTAATGTGAGTCCCTGCCTCTCACACATCGGGGGCTGGTGTAATGTGAGTCCCCACCTCTCACACATCGGGGGCTGGTGTAATGCGACTCCCCGCCTCTCACACATCGGGGGCTGGTGTAATGCGAGTCCCCACCTCTCACACATCAGGGGTCAGTGTAATGTGAGTCCCCGCCTCTCATACATCGGGGGCTGCTGTAATGCGACTCCCCGCCTCTCACACATCGGGGGCTGGTGTAATGCGAGTCCCCACCTCTCACACATCAGGGGCTGGTGTAATGTGATTCCCCTCCTCTCACACATCAGGGGCTGATGTGATGTGAGTCCCCGCCTCTCACACATCGGGGGCTGGTGTAATGTGAGTCCCTGCCTCTCAAACATCGGGGGCTGGTGTAATGTGAGTCCCCGACTCTCACACATCGGGGGCGGGTGTAATGTAAGCCCGCGCCTCTCACACATCAGGGGCCGTTGTAATGCGAGTCCCCGCCTCTCACACATCGGGGGCTGGTGTAATGCGAGTCCCCGCCTCTCACACATCGAAGGTTGGTGTAATGTAAGTCCCTGCCTCTCACACATCGGGGGCTGGTGTAATGTGAGTCCGCACCTCTCACACATCCGGGTTTGGTGTAATGTGAGTCCCCGCCTCTCACACATCAGGGGCTGGTGTAATGTGAGTCTCCGCCTCTCACACATCGGGGGCTGGTGTAATGTGAGTCCCTGTCTCTCACAGATCTGGGGCTGTTGTAATGTGAGTCTCCGCCTCTCACACATCGGAGGCTGGTGTAATGTGAGTCCCCGCCTCTCACACATCAGGGGTCAGTGTAATGTGAGTCCCCGCCTCTCACATATCAGGGGCCGGTGTAATGCGAGTCCCCACCTCTCACACATCGGGGGCTGGTGTAATGCGACTCCCCGCCTCTCACACATCGGGGGCTGGTGTAATGTTAGTCTCCGCCTCTCACACATCAGGGGCTGGTGTAAGGTGAGTCCCCGCCTCTCACACATCGAAGGCTGGTGTAATGTAAGTCCCTGCCTCTCACACATCGGGGGCTGGTGTAATGTGAGTCCGCACCTCTCACACATCAGGGGCTGGTGTAATGTGAGTCCCCACCTCTCTTACACATCGGGGGCTGGTGTAATGTGAGTCCCCGCCCTCTCACACATCAGGGGCTGGTGTAATGCGAGTCCCTGCCTCTCACACATCGAAGGTTGGTGTAATGTGAGTCCGCACCTCTCACACATCAGGGGCTGGTGTAATGTGAGTCCCTGCCTCTCACACATCCGGGTTAAGTGTAATGTGAGTCCCCGCCTCTCACACATCAGGGGCTGCTGTAAGCTGAGTCCCCATGTCTCACACATCGGGGGCTGGTGTAATGTGAGTCCCCGTCTCTCACAGATCTGGGGCTGTTGTAATGTGAGTCTCCGCCTCTCACACATCGGGGGCTGGTGTTATGTGAGTCCCCGCCTCTCACACATCAGGGGCTGGTGTAAAGTGAGTCCCCGCCTCTCACACATCAGGGGCGGGTGTTATGTGAGTCCCCACCTCTTACACATCGGGGGCTGGTGTAAGGTGAGTCCCCGCCTCTCACACATCAGGGGTCAGTGTAATGTGAGTCCCCGCCTCTCACACATCAGGGGCCGGTGTAATGCGAGTCCCCACCTCTCACACATCGAGGGCTGGTGTAATGCGACTCCCCGCCTCTCACACATCAGGGGCTGGTGTAATGCGAGTTCCCGCCTCTCACACATCAGGGGCTGGTGTAATGTGAGTCCCCGCCTCTCACACATCGAAGGCTGGTGTAATGGAAGTCCCTGCCTCTCACACATCGGGGGCTGGTGTAATGTGAGTCCGCACCTCTCACACATCAGGGGCTGGTGTAATGTGAGTCCCTGCCTCTCACACATCGGGGGCTGCTGTAATGTGAGTCCCTGCCTCTCACACATCCGGGTTTGGTGTAATGTGAGTGCCCGCCTCTCACACATCAGGGGCTGCTGTAAGCTGAGTCCCCACGTCTCACACATCGGGGGCTGGTGTAATGTGAGTCCCTGTCTTTCACAGATCTGGGGCTGTTGTAATGTGAGTCCGCACCTCTCACACATCAGGGGCTGGTGTAATGTGAGTCCCTGCCTCTCACACATCGGGGGCTGGTGTAATGCGAGTCCCCGCCTCTCACACATCAGAGGCTGGTGTAATGTGAGTCCCCGCCTCTCACACATCGAAGGCTGGTGTAATGTAAGTCCCTACCTCTCACACATCGGGGGCTGGTGTAATGTGAGTCCGCACCTCTCACACATCAGGGGCTGGTGTAATGTGAGTCCCTGCCTCTCACACATCGGGGGCTGGTGTTATGTGAGTCCCTGCCTCTCACACATCAGGGGCTGGTGTAAAGTGTGTCCCTGCCTCTCACACATCAGGGGCTGGTGTAAAGTGAGTCCCTGCCTCTCACACATCAGGGGCTGGTGTAAAGTGAGTCCCCGCCTCTCACACATCGGGGGCTGGTGTAATGCGAGTCCCCGCCTCTCACACATCAGGGGCTGGTGTAATGTGAGTCCCCTCCTCTCACACATCAGGGGCTGGTGTAATGTGAGTCCCCGCCTCTCACACATCGAAGGCTGGTGTAATGTAAGTCCCTGCCTCTCACACATCGGGGGCTGGTGTAATGCGACTCCCCGCCTCTCACACATCAGGGGCTGGTGTAATGTGAGTCCCCGCCTCTCACACATCGGGGGCTGGTGTAATGTGAGTCCGCACCTCTCACACATCAGGGGCTGGTGTAATGTGAGTCCCCGCCTCTCACACATCGGGGGCTGGTGTTATTTGAGTCCCCGCCTCTCACACATCAGGGGCTGGTGTAATGTGAGTCCCCGCCTCTCACACATCGGGGGCTGGTGTAATGTGAGTCCGCACCTCTCACACATCAGGGGCTGGTGTAATGTGAGTCCCCGCCTCTCACACATCGGGGGCTGGTGTTATTTGAGTCCCCGCCTCTCACACATCAGGGGCTGGTGTAAAGTGAGTCCCTGCCTCTCACACATCGGGGGCTGGTGTAAGGTGAGTCCCCGCCTCTCACACATCGGGAGCTGGTGTAATGTGGGTCCCCCACCTCTCACACATCAGGGGCTGGTGTAATGTAAGTCCCCGCCTCTCACACATCGGGGGCTGGTGTTATGTGAGTCCCCGCCTCTCACACATCAGGGGCTGGTGTTATGTGAGTCCCCACCTCTTACACATCGGGGGCTGGTGTAAGGTGAGTCCCAGCCTCTCACACATCGGGAGCTGGTGTAATGTGGGTCCCCCACCTCTCACACATCAGGGGCTGGTGTAATGTAAGTCCCTGCCTCTCACACATCGGGGGCTGGTGTAATGTGAGTCCGCACCTCTCACACATCAGGGGCTGGTGTAATGTGAGTCCCTGCCTCTCACACATCGGGAGCTGGTGTAATGTGGGTCCCCCACCTCTCACACATCAGGGGCTGGTTTAATGTGAGTCCCCATGTCTCACACATCGGGGGCTGGTGTAATACAAGCCCTGCCTCTCACACATCAGGGGCTGGTTTAATGTGAGTCCCCACCTCTCACACATCGGGGGAAGGTGTAATGTGAGTCCCCTCCTCTCACACATCAGGGCCTGGTGTAATGTGAGTCCCCACCTCTCACACATCGGGGGCTGGTGTAATGTGAGTCCCCGCCTCTCACACATCGGGGGCTGGTGTAATGTGAGTCCCCGCCTCTCACACCTCAACAGCTAGTTTTGATGGTTACAACGTCATCTGTCACCAAAATGGATAAAAACAAATAAGCAAATAAGCTTTATTGTTAATTCTGGTTCTAATATTTACTAAGATCAGTGCAGTGTGTGCTATGTGCAGTTACCGGTGTAGTGTGCAGGGGGCGCCAGATTCAGGATATCTGGTGCATGTTCTACATGAATCTGGTGCCCCCTGCACTGCCCCGACAGAGTGCACCAACTTTTTTTGGTGCCCCTTTAACATGGGGCGTGCGACACAATTCTGTCGGATTTAGCATGATAAATCTGATGCACGGTCCGTCTGAGCACCGGAGCGCCAACTTCATACTTTGACAAAGAAAATCTGTTAAGCGATGTCTCCAACAACTGAAATGTTTCCAACAATTACAGAAAGATTGATCAGCTTCCATTTTGCTGCAGGAATTATGCTAAACGATGGCAATGTTTCCAGGAAATTCTCGGTGTCTATGACGTACATGTGTGTGAAGGGAGAAATCCTCCCAGCTCCTCATATCTCAGCTTCCCCTAGGTGAGACTTGGAGGATTTGGTATAAAAAAATATGTATGAGAATGTATGAAAATGTAAGCAAGAAGCATATTTGACCATAACCTCATTCACTTCAAAGAGAATGATCATGTTTCTTCTTCTCTCAACGTCAGTTGTCAGTTAATAGAGACTAAAGAGGTAGCCACCTGGTTATTTCCCTGCAACCCAGTTCAGTTGCCTATACAGTAGTAGAATGGTGAGTACTCCACTCATTGCATGACAGCCTCCAACACCCAATCAGCTGCCATTATAACTTCTAGTCTCCCTAAATCCTATTAATAATAACCTCCTGTCCCATACCCCTAGGACACAACATATCACCATACACAGCTTACTTACTTACTTTACTCAGTGGCACCACAGCTCAGGCTTTTCTGCCCATTCTTATCATTATCAAGGCCCAGCTTATCGATATCAACATGTTTCTCCATACCCAGTAACAGAGCCTTCTATGACCTTGTATGAAGAAGTATGAACCATGTAGTTAAAAGTAAGTTTTCTATCCCACCCCAAGTTATTAGTAGAGATCAAAACATCTTTAAAATGTCAGTACTTTTCTATAGTCATACATAGCTGGGGTCCTGGGTTTAAGTCCCATCCAGGTCAAAATCTGCAAAGAGTTTGTATGATCTCTATGTGTTTGTGTGGGTTTCCTCTGGGTCGTCCAGTTTCCTCCCACACTCCAAAACATACTGGTAGATTAGATTGTGAGCCCCATGGGGACTTATCTGGCAAGCTCTGTGCAGCGCTGCGTAATCTGTATGCGCTATATAAATAAAGGAATTATTATTATCATTATTCCTGCTAAAAATTCAGAATGAGAGAAGAGAGATACAGGAACAGCCAGGGACTGCTTCAGCTAAATGTAAGTTTCCTCAAGTGTTATTTCTAAGAACAGAAATGTCTGAATCCTGTTGTGTTTTTTCTGTTTGGCCTCCAGTGGCTTCTGCTTTATAGAGTATTGCGCTGCACTTATACGGCTGCTGTGTTTGCCATTAGATTTTTGCTTAACAAATATGTTGTCCAGAAGCCGTCTTGTTCATAGAAACCATAAAATTCATCGGGGGGGTCATAAGTTGGGTGCATGAAGTGTGGCGGGGAGGAGATAGGTGAGAATCGGTAAGATGTATTTTGGCCTGATGAAGACACCATTCCGGCGTTGAAACGCGTAGCCCTATTTTTATACTAAACAAATAAACCCTATTCCCATTTCCCTTCTATTGTACAGAGGGCCTACCTTGTCCTGCCCCCTGTGGGTTTTCTCCTTCAATATTTTACTTTACACTGGGACATTCCCAGCCTTGGGGCCAGGCACAGCAGGACATTACCCCCATCCCTTCAGCTAGTTGGTAATAATACACATTTTTGGGCACCAGGTCGACAAACATATGGGGGGTCATTTACTAAGGGCCCGATTCGCGTTTTCCCGACGTGTTACCCGAATATTTCCGATTTGCGCCGATTTTCCCTGAATTGCCCCGGAATTTCAGTGCACGCGATCGGTTTGTGGCGCATCGGCGCTGGCATGCACGTGACGGAAATCGGGGGGCGTGGCCGAACGGCAACCCAACGGATTCGGAAAAACCGCCGCATGTAAAAAAAAAAAAAAAGGTCGCACGGGCCATACTCACATGCACCACGATGAAGACGATGAACTCCGAGGCACCTCGGCGGACTTCGGCGCAGCAGCGCCACCTGGTGGACATTGGGCGCAGGACCTTCATGAATCGCCGGAAGACCCGAACGCTCGTCAGAGAAGCCGCCGCTGGAACGCGAATGGACCGGGTAAGTAAACGTGCCCCATGGTCTTTTTCCACTATAACTTATTGGGGCAGATTTACTTACCCGGTCCATTCGCGATCCAGCGGCGCATTCTCTGCGGAGGATTCGGGTCTTCCGGCGATTCACTAAGGCAGTTCCTCCGCCATCCACCAGGTGTCGCTGCTGCGCTGAAGTTCGTCGGAATGCACTGATCTTCACCAAGCCAGGCCGGGTGCAGGTAAGCGCAAGTCCAGCGACACATTTTTTTTTTTTAAATCCGGCAGTTTCTCCGAATCCGACGGGTTTTCCGACGGCTACGGCCCCGATTTCCATTGCGTGCATGTCGATGTGCCACAATCCGATCGCGTGCGACAAAATCCCGGGGCAATTCAGAGAGCATTGGCGCAAAACGGTAAAATTCGGGTAAAACGACGTAAAAACGCGATTAGGGCTCTTAGTAAATGACCCCCATTGAGTATTGGGTTTTGTGGGCGTTCCAGGGCAAGAATGGAAATTCGCCCCCGAATCGGATATGGATGTATGTTCACATATCACAGTGCAAAAGAAAGTAAACCCACCGTAAGATATTGCAGGGCCAACCTGATATACTGCAGCAGGCCCTGATTGGCTCCCTGGGAGTAGATAACATTACAGGGGCTCATATCACTAATGGTTTTCCATTAGGTAGTGCTTGGCCTATAAGACTTATGCCACTCTCGCTGTTGCCATTTCTGGCCCAGCCAGGGGTTGTCTGAGGACAGCCTGCAGGAACATCTAGCTCATGCATGGAGGAATAGTCCAAAATTCCTGGAACCCCCTTTAATAGTATCTTTATTGGTGGTCTGCGATCAAAACATGAGTTTAATGGATTGTGTGATGAAAATAACCAGTCACTTCCATGATCTTCCATGTTAGAGAAGGAAGTCCTCATAAGAGTAGAAAGTAGAGAGTCACTCTGTAGTAGAAGTTGCAAGGCTGGAAGACCCTATGAAAGTCTCATACATGTCATCCTTTGATAATGGGTGCTGAAGTAAGCTTCCACCCCATCCAACATAAGAAGAAGACGTGACAGATTCTGGCTGCACTGCAATTTTATTGATAAAGATCCTGAAGAAGTACAATCTACGATACGGTTGGGATGTTTCATCCTTGGTTGAACTTTCCCTGGGCAGATGTTCAATGGTGGTCCTCATGAGGTACAATAGAAAGTCACTCTCCAGTGGTAGACCAAGCCCACCCAAACAGTCCCAGATCAAGGACTGAGACATGGACAAGTCATATTACCGGCACTATTATGGATTAACCTATAAATATTGTTCATTGTACTACAGAGGATTCTGTATTAAGACTGGTCTTTATATCGTACAATAAAATATACACATACAACATAAAACCTTAAAAGACATTTTCCCCAATTCATTCATGCCCCTTTCCCTTCCTAATAGGTGGACACAATGGGGGCCCGATTCGCGTTTTCCCGACGTGTTACCCGAATATTTCCGATTTGTGCCGATTTTCCCTGTATTGCCCCGGGTTTTTGGCGCATGCGATCGTATTGTGGCGCATCGGCGCCGGCATGCACGCGACGAAAATCGGGGGGCGTGGCCAAACAAAACCCCGACGGATTCAGAGAAACCGCCGCATTTTTTTAAAAAAAAGTGTTGCGGGACACGCGCTTACCTTCACCAAGTATTGGATCGTGCACTCCGGCGGGCCTCAGCGGACTTCAGTGCAGCAGCGACACCTGGTGGATGTCGGAGGAACTGCCTTAGTGAATCGCCGGAAGACCCGAATCCACCGCAGAGAATGCGCCGCTGGATCGCGAATGGGCCGGGTAAGTAAATCTGCCCCAATATCTGAACATATCATGACCCTCTACTATATCAACCTTTGATAATCACCCATGGAGTCTGGAAAGATGGGAAAGCCTATGGTCACCACATCAGAACTAACCACAGTGATGGTAATTTTTCCAAATCTGTAGAAGGTTATTATGTTGCCTCTGAGTTTGGGAAAGTTCTTAAATGTCTACAAAGTACAATTCGTTTTATATATTTGAAGAACACTTCATCCCGTAAGCCATAGATTAAGGGACTAATGACCCTCGGTAGACACATGAAGAAGAAGAAATTTATCAGTGGTAATGTAAACAAGTATTTCCTCAAGAAAATTTCAAGCAGGTTGTAGGAGTAGGCCGACATACAAAGAAGGAGCTGAAACGCGTGAAGCATGACCGTCTTACCAGCCTTCGAAGCTGTGGCTTTCCCTGAGTCAACTTTTAAGGCGACCAACATGATCTTGATGTAGGTGAACACAATGATCAGCCCCACCAGAGAAAACCCCAAGGCGTGGACCACAAACCTCAAAGTTTCCTGGGCTCCACTCTTCACTAATTCAGACCTTGCACAGAAACAATAAAGTGAGAAGTAGTCACTCCGCACTGAGAAGCACAAAATTATGAAATCGACCACGTTGGGTATTAAGCCAATTACCCAAATGGCCATGATGGTCAAAATGGCCTTCTGGCGGGTGCACCATTCTGTGTGTCGTAATGGGAAACAGATGGCCACGTAGCGTTCCAAGGACATCACTGCCAGGTTGTATGGGGTCACTTTGAAGGCAGTGGATGATATTGTCACTAAAATGTAGCAAAAAGGTACCGGGAAGTAAACTAGATATGAGTAGATATAGAAGAGAAAAATACCTATGGTGAGATAGATGGTGTCATTGATCAGCATGTGAGCAAAAAGGATATATCGGGGTTCCTCCTGCATGCGGGAGCTGGAGAAATGCACACTCAGCATGATGGCCATGAAGAAAAGGAAGAGGCTGAAGGAAACCAGCATCAGGCTCATTAGGGACAAGAATAGTGGGTCTGAGTTAAGGAACAGCGTTATAGATATTATGTCATAAATTGTTGAATTCACCATCACGGAGCAGACTGCGGCACGAGTCTAAGAGACAATCAACACAAATAGTCATCAGGAAATTGATGTGAAACATCTAGTAGAAAGCAAAATGTAAATAAATGATAAGATGGTCCAGTCTGACACGATTGGGCCTTTGAAGAAGGAGCAGGGCCCAAGGTGCTTTACCTCTACTTCAATATAATAGATTGAAACATTATGGAGGGAATAGAAGGAACTGACCCAAAAGTAGAGCCATTGATGGAGTATTATCATGGATTTGTTGTTGGGGGTCTACTGTTTGTTGGTTTATTCCAATCTTACCCACCCTGGTAGGGCACCATCAAAAATACTTTCGCAATTCCAGGAGAGAATTTTATTCTGCTTTACATTAATAATTTTATTATATTTGGGGGGTAAGGTCCACAGAAGGTACAAAACAATACATTGTAAGATCAACTTTAGACCAGGTATGACATATACATTTAGATAACTCTGTATCCATGTGAAAGAAAATATGGATTTTAAAGTCAAGTGGAGAAGCTTGATGGACAACTCCACTCAGGTCATGTCTACTGGACACCCAACATAAAAAGACCATCATACATCCGTCATTAAGTGAAGGTTGCCTCAAGCTTTGGATGCCTGACTTTTGGAGGAACAATAGGCAATAGACCAATGTAAGATGGTTCTCTTATACTGTGTATGATATATAAATTTAGATGATGTTGGATCTATGTGGGAGAAAATATGGATGTTCAAGTCAAGCAGAGGATCTTGATGGACCAATCTCTTTCATCATGTCTACTGTGTATCCAACACTTCCTAAACAGGCCGTGGTACAGCAGTCATTCAGTGAGGGTTGTCACAAGGCCTGGATGACTAACTTTTGGAGAAACCATGGACAGATTCTCAAAAAACATCTCTGATCTTCTGTCCATTATTGGGAAATGTATAATGCAGCAAGACAAGACCTGATGAAGAAGTCTATATGTGAATGAGAAAAAAATGTGTTGAGTGTTGAGTCGGCCAAAACATAATCATCAGAAATGTAGCGATGGAACCCAAAATGTGTCTACATCACAATGTAATATCCCTTATGTGATAGTCATAAAGGAAGGGTATGGATATTGCCGCTACGTGTGGTGCCACCCACAGTCATAGCCGTAGAGGGCTTCAAGATCATACTAAGACAAGGGTCACAAACTGGTGGACTCAGAGGACTCAGATTTTACATGTATTATACAAGTGTAATTCCAGCTCTGTATCACATCAACCATCCATGAGAATTGTATAGATATGAACAGCAGGAACATATCTGACATGTGTCCTATGGCCTCACCTGTTGTGTAGCAGCGCAGGTAACAACACCTTGTATCCCAGGATCTCCAGATCCCTTATATCCCGCACACATCACTATTTATACCTTCCTGCTCCCTGTAGTATAAGGAGAGACATCACACATATTCTCCTAGAGGATCCTCCATGGACACCTCTGACATTACTATAAGCATTTCATGGGTCATGTGCAGAACATATGATGAGATTAACAAGGTCAATTTTCTAGCTATAGATTTTACTTAATTGTCACATGAATGGAGAAAAAATTCGAAATAAAAAAAATGAAAAATATCATAAGAATAATAATAAGAATAATATAAAGAAGAATTAATAGATATCACATTTCTTATTAGGATGTATTTATGAATTTATCATCTTTATATTTTACTGATAGGAATGTATGAAAATAAAGAATAACATGTTTAATACACAAAAATTATAATAAGTAATAATACAGATCTAATGTATTTTCTAATTGCAAATGTATCCAAGTATGCTGTAGTGATGATGGGGCTCGTAGAATTTTATGACCGCTCTAATCCAACCTCATGATGAAGTAATAGACGCTTCATATTTTTTATTATTTTGGTGACTCTATAGTGGACCTTTGGACACAATGGGGGTCATTTACTTACCCGGTCCTGTCGCGATCCAGCGGTGCGTTCGCCGGCGAGGATTCAGGTCTTTCGGCGATTCACTAAGGTCGTGCGCCCGATGTCCACCAGGTGTCGCTGCTGCTCCAAGGTCTGCCGAGTTCACCAGTCTATCCTTGGTGCAGGTAAGCGCGTGTCAAGCGACACTTTTTTTTTTCTGAATCCGTCGGGTTTTCCGGCGGCCACGCCCCCGATTTCCGTCGCATGCAACCTGGCGCCGATGCGACACAATCCGATCGCGTGCGCCAAGAACTCAGGACAATTCGGCGCAAAACGGTAACATTTGGGAAACCAGACGAAAATGCACGATTCAGACCCTTAGTAAATGACCTCCAATGGATGAAAAGGCTTCTATGTGGCTCCAATTGGCTGTCTATGGCTCCCATGAGGCTATGACCCTATCGCAAGGCTTCTATGAGACTGTTAGAAGCTACATTTGGGTGGAGAGATTCTTGGTGACACAATGTGGGCTACTAGTCGTGCCACTACAACTCACTGGAAGACTTTGAGAGGGTCTGCGTCATTGGACCAAAAGAAGCAACAATATGACATTACAAGTCATCATAATAGGATGAGAATTGGAACATAGTGATAAGTTATACAATATGAAATATACACAATAAAATAGAAAGCTACAAAATTGAGATTATGATGTGTAAGAAATAAAGGACTGGTGATAAAATCACGTTACGCTAGAACGCGTTCACCCTGTGTCATTGCTGGATTCGGCATAAATACATCCAATTGGATCTCCATTGTCTGATATCAAAAAGCAATTGAAAGAAAACACAAACACCATAAAAAGGCAATAATATGAGGAAGAGAATTGGTATCAGTGAGAAGATAATGGAGAGGGGTGGAAGAAGGCCGACTTGTAACTCACTCCGAATGTCCACTGGGAAAGCCCCTGCATGGGGCCTCCAGCAACTGGGAAATTGGGCCATCGAGCAAAGCTAATACTAGAGTTCTCTCGATGATAGAGCCGGTCAATGTGTGAATCAGCTCCAAAACCGTTCACCAGAATATTTCCACTGTCGGGCACTCCCACCAGATATGGAGAAAATAACCTTCATTGCCACAAGATCTAAAACAGGACGGGTCACCTAGTTGTCAAAGCTACTCTGGTCGGAACCATGCATCACCTCTTCCAAACCTTATAACCGATATTGATTAATGAGGCGTTAATAGTGAGTTTGGAGATGGAGAAGGCCATGTCTTTCCACAGTTGCAATCTCCACGTCCCATTTTAGGATGCAGGAAGCCTTCTCAGATGTTGTGGTAAAAGTCATAGCCATTTATTGTCCTGCCGCTGACAGCTACCAATGTCCTAATTTGTGGCGTGAACTTCTACTGACCGGAACCACATTTTTCTTAAGCAATAAATCCACATTCTATTTGGATTGAGAGAATGGTCAAGTTTGAAAATGAAGGCCTCATTAGGGGTGACTGACTGTCCTATGTCATGGCCCCCACATCATCACACCAGTAGGGGGCAGTGTGTGCTTCTAATACTTCTAGGGGTGACTGACTGCCCTATACCATGGCCCCTCACATCATCACACCATCAGGGGGCAGTGTTTCCTCCAATCACCCCTAGGGGCGACTGACTGTCCTATGTCATGGCTCCCCATTTCATCACACCAGCTGGGGGCAATGACATTGGACAGTCAGTCACCCCTACTAGTGATACATGAAAAACTAACAGCTTAATCATAAGTGCAGGACATCTTGTGGCCACCTCTGTTCCCTTACACAACAATGGAGTAGTAGAATAATGGGGCACATTTACTAAGGGCCGTGCGCCAGTTTTCGGACTTTGTACGTTCTTTCTAGCCCACATTTGTGTAACATGTGACCCTTTTGTGTCGTGTCTTCACGCAACACAAATTTATGCACTGAAGGGGCTGTTCCGGTGCACAGTCGGACCGTGCGACACATTTATCATGCAAAGTCTGACAGAAATGTGTTGCACAGCCCACAAAAGAGTTGTGGGCAGCAGTGCAGGGAGCACCAGATTCATGAAGAAGGTGTACTAGAAATCCTGAATCTAAGAATCATGGAGAGTTTTTTAGATAAATTTTTATTTTGGAAATTTTAGGTGAAAGTGTATGTTAGTCAATGTCCACAATGCTGCATTCACAATTCTGTCTGCATTCACATGGGCTTTCATCTTCTCTTCAGCGTCTGCACATAGTACAGATTACTTTTGTGATCACCCAGTGAGTTTGGGACATTCCCAGTTATTTGGGTTGTTTGACATCTGATTAACATGGCACCCTATCTGTCAGAACAGCGCCACCATTTTTTATCGGTTGTGTCTGGTACTGGAGTACTGGATTGGAATTTTCAAAGGCGTAACTAAAGAATAGAGACACTTTTACAAAAAATTAAATCAACCATGTCCATGGCCACCACTATTGCTGATTGTATTGTCTTTTAAGTTTCTCTTCTGTGGATTTAAAGTCTTAGAACATTTTCACAATAAATACGATTCAAAAAATTTTCACAGAAACATCTTCATCTGTACAGTAACTTTTCCAAAATCCAATCCCTCTTCTTCCAGATCACGGGCAGCCTTAGTTTGTCTCTGGTGTTGGTAAAGTTTTTAGATGTCTACAAAGAACAATTCTCTTTATGGATCTCAAGAACATTTCATCACGTAAACCATAGATCAGGGGGCTGAATAACCTCGGAAGACACATGAAGAAGAAGAAATTGATTAATGGTAACATATATAAATATTTCCGAAGGAAAGCTTCAATCAGATTGTAGGAATAGGCTGACATACAAAGAAGGAGCTGAAAAGCGTGAAGAACAACCGTCCTACCAGCCTTGGAAGCCGTGGCTTTTCCTGAGTCAACTTTTATAGCGACCAACATGATCTTGATGTAGGTGAAAATAATGATCAACCCTACCAAAGAAAACCCCAAGACGTGGATCAGAGACCTCAGGGTTTGCTGAGCTTCATTTTTCTGTAAGTCAGATCTTGTACAGAGACAGTACATGAAGAAGTAGTCACCTCGCACTGAGAAGCACAAAATTATGAAATCGACCACATTGGGTATTAACCCAATTATCCAAATGGCCAAAATGGTTAGAATGGCCTTGGGACGGTTGCACCATTCTGTGTGTCGTAATGGGAAACAGATGGCCAAGTAACGTTCCAAGGACATCACTGCCAGGTTGTATGGGGTCACCTTGAAGGCCGTGGAAGACATGGTCACTATTATGTAGCAAATAGGCACCGGATAGTAAACTAGATATGATATGGTAAAGAAAAGCAGGAGTCCTACAATGAGATAGATGGTGTCAGTGATCAGCATGTGAACAAAAAGGATATATCGGGCTTCCTCCTGCATGCGGGAGCTGGAGAAATACACACTCAGCATGATGGCCATGAAGAAAAGGAAGAGGCTGAAGGAAACCAGCATCAGGCTCATTAGGGACAAGTATAGAAGGTCCGAGTGAAGGAAGGCAATTTTTGCTGCTAGGTTATAGGTTGTTAAATTCACCATTGTGGAGCAGACAGTGGTTTGGAATCTAGAATACAATAGACACAAGTAATTATAAAGGAAGTGCAGGAAAACACGTCTACGGTAGTAGAAAATTTGGGAAAAATTTATTAATAGAAGAAGTAGGACCTGAGCTAGTTCATCTCCCCTTCAGTATGATGGCTTGACCAATGAAACATACAGGGAAGCAAAAGAACTGACCCAAAAGTAGAACCATTGTTGGTATGCTGTTGGGGGGGGGCCATCGTTTTTTGCCATACTATGCCCATCTTTCATGATGTTTTGTTGGTGTCCTAAAACAGGCAAGAACTAAAAGAGCAAGATAAGGATCAAGCTGCGAAATCAAGAAAACATTGCAGATATGATCCATGCATACCGTACTCAGTATGATGGGGGATCTTGACCTGTCAACAAAAATTTGAGACCCACTCACATATCACCTACTGTGCGAATAGTTTATTGGCTTATCACACTGTATCACAATTATTGACGCGATGTATAGTAAATTTTACTTGCCACTGCTACAGTATATAATTTTTGACATGTAATGGTAAAACCATAGGCCCTATTCATAGTATCATAGTATATAAGGCCGGAAAAAGACGCAAGTCCATCAAGTCCAACCTATTATGAGAGGGGGCAAAAATATACAAGTGCCCCATACAATGTAAGTTCAACACTTCAATCACAAACCTTCCATTGGATCTTTAATGACATAAAAAAATTTGGATATTGCTGGAACCATGGCCATTGGTTTTATGAATGTTGAAGTCAAACGTGGAGATGCTTAAAGGACTCCTGTTGTATCATGTCAGTACATGCAACCTCTTTTAGTAAGACCATCACACAGCAGCAATACTTGCTCATATAATATAGGGTAGACTTGTTGTCTCAAAGCTTGACTAGGTATTACTGGAGGAACTATGGACAATAGATTTGAAGATTCTGACCAACAATCTTGGGTCATCCGTCCTTAAGCTCCATCTGAATTGTTCTGGAGAATTAGTGTTGAGTCAAAGCCATCAGAGATACTTGGAGGTTGTACAGTATGTTATTTGTATGGTATAGAATGATAGAGATACCATGTCCTTGGACGCCGATTAGTATATAAACCAACACTGGAGCCGTATGGGATAATGTTCCATGGATATAGAGATCAAAAGTGGTGGGACTTGAAGGGCAACGTAATAGACAACTGGTTGTGTTATGTCAACAGTAAATCCAACATGTAGAAAGACCATCATTCAGCAGCTAGTAGTACATGATGATGGTTATTTAATGTGGGTGGCTTTGTTTCTTCAAGACCTGGATCTGGATGACCAGCTAATGAAGGAACCATGGACAGGAGAGCAGAAGATCCTTTAATCTAATCTCATGATGATGGTCATGTAATGTGGGTGGCTGTGTTTTCTCAAGACCTGGGTGACTAGGTACTGCAGAAAACATGGACAGTAGATCAGGAGATCTAGCAATGGCATAAAGAGCAAGTCTACATGTGAAGGAGGATATAAATTAGCCTGGTATTTGATGTTCAGTGGGAGGACCTAAAATCTGGAGATGTTACAGGGAAACATCCAGTATGTCTAAGTTACCACGTAATATCCCTCATCGGTGATATTGGATGGGCTCCTAGAGAAGATTCCAGCCATGGTGATGGTTGGACCAAGGTCATACACAGCTGGGGACTCCTCAGTTATGGAAGACCTCAGAAGAACCATGTATGATATAAGTACTATGTAATGTTCTGTCTAGAATGCATGGGACATGGGTATTGTAGGTGATTTACCTCCAGCAGTGAGTTGTGGGGTGGTGTCACCTTATGTAACCCTGAAAATGTACAAGTTAAATCATACAAATGGATTTAATGCATAGTATTAAGTATTGTATAGATATTATGTATTGCTACCAGCTGTAACATATCTGAGATGTGTCCTTTGGCCTCACCTGTTGTGTAGCAGCGCAGGTAACACCACCTCGTACCCCAGGATCTCCTGATCTCTTGTATGTCACACACACAAGAATTTATACCTTCCTGCTCCCTGTAGGACAAGCCACAAGGCGGCAAGGAGATACATCATACACATTCCCCCTCTATGGAGACCTCTGACAGTAATCTCTGAGTTTCCTCAAGGGTCATTCACAGAATATTTGATGAGACAGAATATTTTAACTAAAGATTTCCCATCACTGTAATATAAATTAAGAAACTAAAGGAATCAGTAAATTAAGTGACAAATAATAATAATAATTTATCATAAATAATTATAATGATAATAATCACCAGTCAAAAGTCTCACGTGCCATTGGGGCACGTACAATCCAAATTGTCAGAAATGCAACTGATACCAGTATATGGTGTATACATGGTGTAACAGGATCACACACTAAGTCCTTAGGCAGCTCAATGGTGGGGTCTTGAGGAAAGTCCAACAAGAAGAGAGGCTAGTATATACATATATATATACATATATAAAATATAGAGATACCAAATATATGTAGATACAGGGCCGGACAATAGGCGTGACGCCAGGGGTGCAGGCCCCTGGGCCCCCACCACTTTACCCTTAAATCGAGCACAGTATGTAAGTTTCTGGCTCCCCAGCATCATCCTATACACTGCTCTGCCATAGATACCTGAGGTTGACCAAGATGACAGCGACCTGCCAATGGCGACGCAATGATGTCACACACTGCGCCACCAGTGCCAGTATGCTGCTGACACGGCGAGGGAAGTGGAGAAGGTGGGTGCGCATCAGGGGAATGTGAGTACACTTTTATTATTTTACCTAGGGCTGTATATAGTTATGATAGGGGACTATATATAGTTAATTATAACAGGGAGCTGTATATATTTACTATAGGGGCTGTATATAGCTATTATAGGGGGTTTATATAGTTATTATAGGGTGTGTATATAGTTGTTATTGGGGACTGTATATAGTTATTATAGGAAGGCAGTATGCAGTTATGATAGGGGGTTGTATATGGGTATTATACGGGGCTGTATATAGTTGTTAAAAGGGGACTGTATATATTTGTTATAGGGGGCTGCATTTAGTTATTATGGGGGATGCATATAGTTATTATAGGGGGACTGTATATAGTTATTATAAGGGTTGTATATATTTATTATAGGTGGCTGTATATAGTTATTACAGGGGCTGTATATAGTTATAATAGGCGGGCTGTACATAGTTATTAAAGAGGCTGTATGTATTTATTATAGGGGGCTGTATATAGGTATTACAGGGGCTGTATGTATTTATCATAAGGGGGCTGTGTATAGTTATTAGGGGGATGGATATTTATTACAGGGTGGCTTGATATATATTTATTACTAGCAACATTTACATTAATTGAAACAATTGTGGGAAGGGTCCTAACCAGTTTGCGCCCAGGGGCCTCCACCACCCTTATTCCGGCCTTGTGTAGACAGTATAAAAAAAACAAAAAAGGGAAGGAAAAAGACTGGATGGGGCCTACAGCTTGATGACCCCGGTGAGGGATCCAATGAGTAGTCCATCTCAGTAGTAGAAAAACCACAGCACAATACAGGATCAGATGAAATTACACAAAGTTTTTTTAAAAATTGGTGGATTTTAACACTTTGTGTGATTACATCTGATTCTTGTGCTGATGTTTTTCTTCTACTTGGACAGAAGATGGAGAAGCAGACAGTATATTGGGGTCTGTCTGGTCTGCTCTATTCTAGTAGAACGTGTCATATATCTTTGCGCACAGAGTAAAGTTGAAGGTTTTTTGATGCCTAAATCACTAGAAGTTGAAGAGGACCTGTAGGTTACGGCACATGCACAATGAAGTCGGGAAATTATCCCTGCTTCACTTACTGTGACGCAAAAGGAAGGCCCCAGAAAGAGCAGGAGACTACCCAATCTTAAGGTGCCTGCCTGAAGACCATCAGGCCCAGAGACATGGTCTGGCGGGACCATCCGGTGTCACAATGACAGATCTCTATACCGGATGTAAAAGGTTGGTGATCTTGGAGCTCCATGTTTTGTCTGACTTTCCCCTACTTGGACCCTAGATTTCTCCACCAATGACTTTGACTCTGCATCCCGAGCTGGTAAAGTTTTTCTGTTTTTTAAAATTCTATCAACCTGTTTCTAGAGGTAGGTCCCGAGAATTTCTCTATCCTCCGAATGTGATGATGTCATCGCGTCTGACTGTTGTAGGAAGACCAGGACACAGAAGTATTAGTTTGTTTGTTTTTGGGTTTTTTGTATTATTTGAGAGCAAAAATGTATATATTTCTGTGTGTGCTCGTGCATGTGTCATGCATAACCCGTCATCTGTGGAGGATTGGTGCAACTGCTACCCCTTCACCCACTATAGTTGTCCCTTCATATCCTCTTCTTTCCCCCTTCTTATGTAGCAGACTCCATCATACATGATCTCAATAACACCCTAAAACAGTGTCATCTTTTACATAATTGGAATGTAAAGGCAAGTGTTAAATGTACCGGAAGGTTAAAGGGACAGCAATAGGTGCCCTAATTACCCCTACCGGTAGATTTACCAATATTTAGTAATATCACGATGCCCCTCTTATCTACAATTGAGCCATCAAATTCATTTCTTCGGGTGCCCGGCTTTACTCCTTTATAATAAAATCCACCGCATACAGACAAGAAATCATCCCGGCTCTATTCATGGTTGCTAATTGGGACACATACAAAAGTTTAAAAAGGCCTCACGTGACGTACAGGCAGGGGTGAACCTATACCTCCTGCTGCAAGAGGCGAGCTATAGAACGGCGCCCCCTCTGCCCCATCCAATGATAATGCATCAGGCTATTTTTTATTAAGTGGGTTCTCCATGCAGTGTCACATACCCATGTAGAAAACAGGTGTGAAAAGAGCCTATTTTTAAGGGGCAGCTCTTGCTTTATAGCAGATACTGCCCCCTATCTTGCTGCAGGTGGTGCTGCCTGAGGTAAGTGTCTCAACTCGCCTCATGGCTGTTGCTCCCCTTACTTACAGGGAAGGAGACACATATAATCAAATAAAACCATAAGGGAAAACATGTAACAAAAAGAAAAAAAAAACATTTAAATCAGTTCACCCCCTAATTAAAGATCCGTAAAAAACTAATACATAACATAAAATCGGAGATCATATATGGAGACACATTCCATAAATCCCGATCCATTTGATGCATTAATACAAGTTTCCAAACCCAATGGGAAAAGAGAACGTCCTGGATGTCTATTTTGATATCCATTTATACTTGTAACCCTAAGGGCTCTGTCACATTGGCATTGGCGTTCTGCTTCAGTTGCGCAACCGTTGCATTTTGTCTCCATTGTGTACAATTTTTCTTCCGTTTTCTCTCCGTGTCAGCAAAAAAAAAAAAATTAACGTGTAACGTTGCTATGAAAATATCACAGCCTCACCAGTGACAAAAAAACGGATGTTTCATCACTTTTTTTTTTTTTGCGGACCCATAGACTTCTATTGTCTTCTGTGATCCGCATATTACGTTTCATAATTTTTTTCCACGGACAGCGGATCAGTGAAATTACAAGCCGATGTGAGACATCCGTGGAAATGACTGATTCACGGAGGAAGAAAAACAACGCCAATGTGAAAGAGCCCTAACTGTTTACTAAGGATGTGGGTTAGGGTAAAAGTCGCAGGGCGGCGCTCATTGGCAGCCATGGTCCGGCACATGTCTTAGGTTTATTGGTCTCTGCTGTGATAAGTTCCCGTTATCATATATTTTACTCTTGCACAGGATTACGATAAACCAAATCATCCTTAGCAAATCTATGATGAGAAACACAAGGGACAGAAACTCTAAATGAGCCTCTACCCCCGCGAGACGAGCGCTTCATGTCACCTCTTCAGGGTTCGTTACGATCATCGCTACTAATGACAATATTTGCCGCCATTAGTCTCGCACTGATGAGATGATAATTATCTCCGCTGAGCAGTAAACAACAGGTTTCATCAAGATGTTATGGAGGCGCGAGGCCTATAGGGAGTGCGCCCTCAGGGAACCTCAACCTAAACATGGCCTCCTAATGGTGATGTCTCCTAAACTCTGAGCCAAGCTATTAATTACCATACGTTCTGCTGTAAGAAACTCATCATTAAAAGTTCATAGTAAATAAAATATGAAGCCTAATGAAAAAAAAAGTAACAAGTGAAAAATATTTAAAAATTTATTACAAAAAAAGCAGAATGAATGGGGCAGGTTTACACTTTGAAAAGTTTGTTTTGAAGGTTTTATTTGTGGTTTTTTTGGTATTTTTTAAATTGCATTTATTTTTAGGCTGTGTTAACATTTGTCAGACGTGTCGGTGCCCTGCGCTGCAGGATCATGGACAGTAGGGGCGCTTTTTCTGGACATACAAGGGTTCAAGTTTTTCAAATTTTGTAATATTATGAAACAAAAATTTTTTTTGTCACTTTTTACATGCATTCCCTGTTGGTTCCATGATTTGAAAAAAAAACAATAAAATAGTAAAGGTAAAAATGTCAAAAAATGATATTTATGACATCATCTAGAAGATGCGTCACTGCTCTTACTGAAAAGAATCCTTTCCTATACTCATCCAGTGATTTTACTACATTGACCTCTGATTTCCTGCTCATTGTATTGACAATTTTTGGGATTGAAATGGGATAAAATGGTAAAAATAGTAGAATGTAATAAAAAAGGGGCCCCCTCATAAAGACACTCGTGACCCCTCTGTCCTCTTCTATTTACTTCCCACAATCTATAAAGGGATTCACAATTTACCGTATTTGAAAAAAAATATTTAAAAAATTTATGTTTTCAATTTTTAACCAAAATTTCACTTTTATTATTGCTCATTTGTATTATTTTCCTCTTTTACCTGCATAAGGAAAAGTTATTAGCAGAAACCATCACTGAGTTTTCTCGCATGAAATCACTTTGTAATTGTCAGGTAAACAGAGCGCCCCCTAGGGATGGGACGAGTAGTGATGATCATTCCCAGCCTCTGCTCCGGGCCCCGCTGGGATCCATTATTCCGGGCATTTATCATCAATTCTCAGATTCCTCATTTTGGTGAGAAGTTCAACAATTAGCAACGCGAATTAACGAACACTGATTGGCCAAGTCCCAGGGGGGTCATTACTTACACAGCAGGGACCCCGAGGGTGGTAGACTAATGGGGGACTAATTACCAGGGCAGAGGAGAATAATTTTAACTCAAAGATTTTCAAAAGTTAAGAAAAATTTCAATCTTTGGTCGAATATCAACATTTTGTAATCATTTGAGATGAAATAATTCAGCACCGGAGACGTCCTCGAAAACAGCATCAGTCAATGAGGCCCATATAGAGTCCATAGGAGTTATATCCCCAAGCCCCCACACCATCAAATTATAAGACACCTGGATAGCAGGGCATCAAACCATTCACAGGAAGTTACCACTGGACTCCAGGACCACAAGGCATTAAACCATGTACACTAAAAAAAAAAATTAATAAATAGAGATGAGCGAACACTAAAATGCTCGGGTACTCGTTATTCGAGACGAACTTTTCCCGATGCTCGAGTGCTCGTCTCGAATAACGAACCCCATTGAAGTCAATGGGAGACTCGAGCATTTTTCAAGGGGACCAAGGCTCTGCACAGGGAAGCTTGGCCAAACACCTGGGAACCTCAGAAAAGGATGGAAACACCACGGAAATGGACAGGAAACAGCAGGGGCAGCATGCATGGATGCCTCTGAGGCTGCCTAATCGCACCATTATGCCAAAATTATGGGCAACAGCATGGCCATGACAGAGTGACCGAATGAGGCTAGATAGCATCTAAAACATGCAATAATTGACCCTGACACTATAGGGGACGGCATGCAGAGGCAGCGGCAGCAGGCTAGAGAGTGGCATGGCGACTTACCCTAAATGGACTCAGGCTTCAAACCAATGGGTGGCAGAGAGGAACCAAAGGAGGTGAGCAAGAAGCGCTCAAATAATATCGGTACATGATAAAAGTTTGCCAGTATATTTTGTGGATTACACAGCAGGGTGGCGACAAAGTTAACATGGAAGCCATGAAAACAACCCAAAATTCTGCCTGACACAGCTCGTTTGATAAGGGGACCATGTATGCTTACAGTTCATGCCAGTCGCTGCACTTGCTGCCAGTCTCCTTTCGAATAGTTTAAAATAATAATAACCCTCATCCATAAAGCTCTGTATAATGCTGCACCCCCCTACCTCTCCTCTCTTATCTCAGTCTATCGCCCAACCCGTGCTCTTAGATCCGCCAGTGATCTTAGATTAACCTCTACCCTAGTGCGGACCTCCCACTCGCGTCTCCAAGACTTCTCTAGAGCTGCACCAATTCTATGGAATGCTCTGCCCCGGACTATCAGACTAATACCTAACCTCCAAAGTTTCAAACGTGCTCTTAAAACCCATTTCTTTAGGCAAGCCTATAACACTCATTAACTGCATGAAGTTTTAACTCTTCTACTAACCCGTCCTGTGTCGTCCTCCCATCTGTTATCCAGCAACCAACAGGCACCAGACTTCTCTGCAGTCCCATTCACCCTGGACCTGGTATATAAGATGACGGCTGAGTGGTTCAAGCGACAGCAATTCCATTTATTATATTTTTTTCTATTCCCTAAGAAGAATGGCTTGACCATTAAATATTCTTTTACCTCGTGTTACCCCATCATCTTCATAAACCGTAAGCTCTGGCGAGCAGGGACCTCACTCCTGTTGTTCCATACAAATGTTGTGCTCTGTTACATTACATTTGTATTTGTTTCCTATGATTTGTAAAGCGCTGCAGAATATGATGACGCTATATAAATAAAGATTATTATTATTATGGAGGCAGTGAACTAGTAGTAGATTAAAGGTGCTGCAACTATGTTAGTTGGATCTTGTGATGGAGCTGGCGCTCTGCAGCCAGGCGAGCTTTCGCCAATCCAAGCCCCTGTTTCTAGGCTACTCCCCAAACAGCACTTCTAAGAACCTTTTGTATAAGATCAAGTGTAGTAGCGTTCTTATAAGTTTAGGATATGGCGGGTGAGGGGAATGTAAACAGATGCGCAAGAAGCGCTGAAATAATATCCCTAAATGGTAAAAGTTTGCCAGTATATTTTGTGGATAACACAGCAGGGTGGCGACAAAGTTAACAACTTTGATGTGGAATCCATGAAAACAACCCAAATTTCTGCCTGACACACCTCGTTTGATAAAGGGACGATGTATGGAGGCAGCTATATGGACGACTTTTGGAGGTAGCAATGGAGACAACGTGTGGAGGCTGCTATGGAGACAATTTAATTTGGATAGTGCCTGTATGTGGCAGTCCCAAACATTTTTCAAACCAGAGGAGCAGGTAGGTGGCCCTCCAGTAAAATGGAATAGATTGAGTGCCTGTATGTGGCAGTCCCAAAAATGTTTCAAACCAGAGGAGCAGGTAGGTGGCCCTCCAGTAAAATGGAATAGATTGAGTGCCTGTATGTGGCAGTCCCAAAAATGTTTCAAACCAGAGGAGCAGGTAGGTGGCCCTCCAGTAAAATGGAATAGATTGAGTGCCTGTATGTGGCAGTCCCAAAAATGTTTCAAACCAGAGGAGCAGGTAGGTGGCCCTCCAGTAAAATGGAATAGATTGAGTGCCTGTATGTGGCAGTCCCAAAAATTCTTCAAACCAGAGGAGCAGGTAGGTGGCCCTCCAGTAAAATGGAATAGATTGAGTGCCTGTATGTGGCAGTCCCAAAAATTCTTCAAACCAGAGGAGCAGGTAGGTGGCCCTGCAGTAAAATGGAATAGATTGAGTGCCTGTATGTGGCAGTCCCAAAAATGTTTCAAACCAGAGGAGCAGGTAGGTGGCCCTCCAGTAAAATGGAATAGATTGAGTGCCTGTATGTGGCAGTCCCAAAAATTCTTCAAACCAGAGGAGCAGGTAGGTGGCCCTCCAGTAAAATGGAATAGATTGAGTGCCTGTATGTGGCAGTCCCAAAAATTCTTCAAACCAGAGGAGCAGGTAGGTGGCCCTGCAGTAAAATGGAATAGATTGAGTGCCTGTATGTGGCAGTCCCAAAAATGTTTCAAACCAGAGGAGCAGGTAGGTGGCCCTCCAGTAAAATGGAATAGATTGAGTGCCTGTATGTGGCAGTCCCAAAAATTGTTCAAACCAGAGGAGCAGGTAGGTGGCCCTGCAGTAAAATGGAATAGATTGAGTGCCTGTATGTGGCAGTCCCAAAAATTGTTCAAACCAGAGGAGCAGGTAGGTGGCCCTGCAGTAAAATGGAATAGATTGAGTGCCTGTATGTGGCAGTCCCAAAAATGTTTCAAACCAGAGGAGCAGGTAGGTGGCCCTCCAGTAAAATGGAATAGATTGAGTGCCTGTATGTGGCAGTCCCAAAAATTTTTTAAAACAGAGGACCGGGTAGGTGGCCCTCCAGAAAAATGGAATAGATTGAGTGCCTGTATGTGGCACTCACAAAAATTGTTTCAAACAGAGGACCGGGTAGGTGGCCCTCCAGAAAAATTAAATGCATGAAGTACTATAGCAAGAGCCAGTGGGCCCTGTCAAAAAATAGCCATTTTCCTCTGCTTTACTGTACAAAGAGGAGGAGAAGGAGGAAAATGAGGAGGAGGAGGAGGAGGAGGAGTGGATCAATTATTCAGGTTGAGCTTCCTTCACCTGGTGGAGATTGGAAATTCTGAGAAATCCAGCCTTTATTCATTTTAATAAGCGTCAGCCTGTCAGCGCTGTCAGTCGACAGGCGTGTACGCTTATCGGTGATGATGCCACCAGCTGCACTGAAAACCCGCTCGGACAAGACGCTAGCGGCAGGGCAGGCAAGAACCTCCAAGGCGTACAGCGCCAGTTCGTGCCACATGTCCAGCTTTGAAACCCAGTAGTTGTAGGGAGCTGTGTGATCATTTAGGACGATGGTATGGTCAGCTACGTACTCCCTCACCATCTTTCTGTAAAGATCAGCCCTACTCTGCCGAGACTGGGGACAGGTGACAGTGTCTTGCTGGGGTGACATAAAGCTGGCAAAAGCCTTGTAAAGCGTACCCTTGCCAGTGCTGGACAAGCTGCCTGCTCGCCTACTCTTCCTCGCTACTTGTCCCGCAGAACTACGCACTCTGCCGCTAGCGCTGTCAGAAGGGAAATACTGTTTCAGCTTGTGCACCAGGGCCTGCTGGTATTCATGCATTCTCACACTCCTTTCCTCTGCAGGGATGAGAGTGGGAAGATTTTGCTTGTACCGTGGGTCCAGGAGAGTGAACACCCAGTAATCGGTGCTGGAATAAATTCTTTGAACGCGAGGGTCACGGGATAGGCAGCCTAGCATGAAATCTGCCATATGCGCCAGAGTACCAACGCGTAAGAATTCACTCCCCTCACTGGCCTGACTGTCCATTTCCTCCTCCTCCAACTCCTCCAACTCCTCTTCTTCTGCCCATACACGCTGAACAGTGAAGGACTCAACAATGGTCCCCTCTTGTGTCTCGCCAACATTCTCCTCCTCTTCCTCCTCATCCTCCTCCACCTCCACCTCCTCCGATATGCGCTGAGAAACAGACCTCAGGGTGCTTTGGCTATCAACAAGGGAATATTCTTCCCCGTCTCTTGTGACGAGCGCAAAGCTTCCGACTTCATGCTGACCAGAGAGTTTTTCAACAGGCCAAGCAGCGGGATGGTGAGGCTGATGATGGCGGCATCGCCACTGACCATCTGTGTTGACTCCTCAAAGTTACTCAGCACCTGACAGATATCAGACATCCACCGACAATACCGAGGGGCGGCCGCCGCCATGAGGTTGCGAAAGGCCTCGGTCTCTACTAGCCTATAGGGCAGCATCTCCAGGCTAAGCAATCTGGAGATGTGCACATTAAGGGCTTGGGCGTGCGGGTGGGTTGCACTATATTTGCGTTTCCGCTCCAGCGTCTGGGGTATGGAGAGCTGAACGCTGGTGGATGCTGTGGAGGATCGTGGAGGCGACGATGGGGTTTTTGTGCCAGGGTCCTGGGCAGGGGGCTGACTAGCAGCTGACACAGGGGAAGGAGCAGTGGTGTGCACGGCCGGAGGTGAACGGGCTTGTTGCCACTGAGTGGGGTGCTTAGCATTCATATGCCTGCGCATACTGGTGGTAGTTAAGCTAGTAGTGGTGGAACCCCTGCTGAGCCTGGTTTGGCAAATGTTGCACACCACAGTCCGTCGGTCATCCGGTGTTTCCTTAAAGAACCTCCACACTTCTGAAGATCTAGCCCTCGCCGCAAGAGCCCTCACCACGGGAGCTTCACTAGTTGACAGTGGCGCTGATGCACCAGCTCTGGCCCTGCCTCTCCGTCTGGCCCCACCACTGCCTCTTCCAACCTGTTCAGGTCGAGGACTCTCCTCCGTCTCAGAAGCACTGTGTTCACCCGGCCTCTCAACCCAGCTTGGGTCTGTCACCTCATCATCCTCCGATCCCTCAGTCTGCTCCCCCCTCGGACTTCCTGCCCTGACAACAACTTCCCCACTGTCTGACAACCGTGTCTCCTCATCGTCGGACACCTCTTTACACACTTCCACTACGTCAAGAAGGTCATCATCACCCACAGACTGTGACTGGTGGAAAACCTGGGAATCGGAAAATTGCTCAGCAGCAACCGGACAAGTGGTTTGTGACTGTGGGAAGGGTCCAGAAAACAGTTCCTCAGAGTATGCCGGTTCAAATGGCAAATTTTCCTGGGAGGGGGCAGCCAAGTATCAAAGGAAGCACACTACTATGCCAGATGAGATGACACTGAGTTAGTGCCTAATAGAAATCCAACCCCTACTGAATTTTGCCACTTCAGCCTTTGCTATGGATATGTGCGCCACTAAGCGCAGAACACAGCGGTCGCAAGTCTCACTACAAATTGCTCAGAATTGGCAAGTACATGCACTGCAGAAACTACAGCCACCAGCAGATCAACCAGAAATCAAATATATAGAACGCTACTGTAGGCTTCAAGAAGCTGTTTGTATTCTCCTATGGCTATTTTCTAGCCAAGTATCAAAGGAAGCACACTACTATGCCAGATGAGATGACACTGAGTTATTGCCTAATAGAAATCCAACCCCTACTGAATTTTGCCACTTCGGCCTTTGCTATGGATATGTGCGCCACTAAGCGCAGAACACAGCGGTCGCAAGTCTCACTACAAATTGCTCAGAATTGGCAAGTACATGCACTGCAGAAACTACAGCCACCAGCAGATCAACCAGAAATCAAATATATAGAACGCTACTGTAGGCTTCAAGAAGCGGTTTGTATTCTCCTATGGCTATTTTCTAGCCAAGTATCAAAGGAAGCACACTACTATGCCAGATGAGATGACACTGAGTTATTGCCTAATAGAAATCCAACCCCTACTGAATTTTCCCACTTCGGTCTTTGCTATGGATATGTGTGCCACTAAGAGCTAAACACAACGGTAGCAAGTCCCCCTGCTAATTCCTCACAAAATGGTAATAGATGCAAATTAAAATAAAAAAAGTAGAACGTTATTGTAGCCCTAAGAAGGGCTGTTGGGTTCTTTGAGAATCACTCCTGCCTAACAGTAAGCTAATAGAACACCCTAACGCTTTCCCTGACCAGCAGCAGCTCTCTCCCTAGCGGCATCCAGACACAGAATGATCCGAGCAGCGCGGGCAGCGGCTAGTCTATCCTAGGGTCACCTGATCTGGCCAGCCAACCACTGCTATCGACGTGTAAGGGTACCACGTCATGCTGGGTGGAGTGCAGAGTCTCCTGGCTTGTGATTGGCTCTGTTTCTGGCCGCCAAAAAGCAAAACGGCGGGAGCTGCCATTTTCTCGAGCGGGCGAAGTATTCGTCCGAGTAACGAGCAGTTTCGAGTACCCTAATGCTCGACCGAGCATCAAGCTCGGACGAGCATGTTCGCTCATCTCTATTAATAAATAATCCAGTAACAAATCACTGGACACTAAGATTCAACCCATCATACGAGCAAACCCCAAGACACCAGGATCTAGAGGCATCGGAACATTCACAGTAACAAATCACTGGACACCAGGATCGGATGCCATTCCACCAATCACTAGACACCAGATTCTCCCAGTTATTTAACCCCACACAGTAACAAACCAAAGGACAAACCACTTGCAGTAACATATATTGGACAAGAAGATCTCCAAACATTGGGGCTCATTTACTAAGGGTCCGATCGCCGCACTTTCGTTGGGTTTCCCGAATATTTTCATTTTGCACCAAACAGCCCCGGTATTTTGGCGCACGTGATCGGATTGTAGCGCATCGGCGCTGGATTTCACGCTACAGAAATCGGGGGGCGTGGCCGTCGTACAACCCGACGGATTCGGAGAAATCGCGGAATTTAAAAAACAATTTGTGTCGCAAGATCAAGTACTTACATGCACCAGGAAGAAGCAGTGACACCTGCTGGATATCGGGCGCACGACCTTAGTGAATCCCGGCAGACCCCGGATCCTCGTCGGACAACGCGCCACGGGATCGCGTAAGGACCGGTTAAGTAAATGTGCCCCATTGTGTCCCTTTAAGCAGTCCATCAAAAAAGGCAGGCGTTTTTTTTAACGCATGCTATTTTTGATGGACTGCTTAAAAATGGGCCAAAAAACGCCACGTGTGCCATCACCCTAAATAAACCACTAAACACCAGGATCACTTACAATAAGAAACCACTAAAGGCATTAAACCACTTGCAGTAACAAACCACAAGGAGGAATTTCAATGCATTCACTACCAAAAACACATGACACCAGGACCCAGAGGCATTCATCCATTCACAGTAACACATTTTTGAACATCAGGATCAGAAGACATTGCACCTCTCCCAGTAACAAATCAGTAGGACAAGGTACGTAACCACACAGTAACAAATCAGTAGGATAAGGTGCGTAACCACACAGTAACAAATCAGTAGGACAAGGTACATAACCACACAGTAACAAACCACTAGGACAAGGTACGTAACCACACAGTAACAAATCAGTAGGACAAGGTACGTAACCACACAGTAACAAATCAGTAGGACAAGGTGCGTAACCACACAGTAACAAACCACTAGGACAAGGTACATAACCACACAGTAACAAACCACTAGGACAAGGTACATAACAACACAGTAACAAATCAGTAGGACAAGGTACATAACCACACAGTAACAAACCACTAGGACAAGGTACGTAACCACACAGTAACAAACCACTAGGACAAGGTACGTAACCACACAGTAACAAATCAGTAGGACAAGGTACATAACCACACAGTAACAAACCACTAGGACAAGGTACGTAACCACACAGTAACAAATCAGTAGGACAAGGTACGTAACCACACAGTAACAAATCAGTAGGATAAGGTGCGTAACCACACAGTAACAAATCAGTAGGACAAGGTACATAACCACACAGTAACAAACCACTAGGACAAGGTACATAACCACACAGTAACAAACCACTAGGACAAGGTACGTAACCACACAGTAACAAATCAGTAGGACAAGGTACGTAACCACACAGTAACAAATCAGTAGGACAAGGTGCGTAACCACACAGTAACAAACCACTAGGACAAGGTACATAACAACACAGTAACAAATCAGTAGGACAAGGTACATAACCACACAGTAACAAACCACTAGGACAAGGCACGTAACCACACAGTAACAAACCACTAGGACAAGGTACGTAACCACACAGTAACAAATCAGTAGGACAAGGTACATAACCACACAGTAACAAACCACTAGGACAAGGTACGTAACCACACAGTAACAAATCAGTAGGACAAGGTACGTAACCACACAGTAACAAACCACTAGGACAAGGTACATAACCACACAGTAACAAACCACTAGGACAAGGTACGTAACCACACAGTAACAAACCACTAGGACAAGGTACGTAACCACACAGTAACAAATCAGTAGGACAAGGTACGTAACCACACAGTAACAAATCAGTAGGACAAGGTGCGTAACCACACAGTAACAAATCAGTAGGACAAGGTGCGTAACCACACAGTAACAAACCACTAGGACAAGGTAGGTAACCACACAGTGACAAATCAGTAGGACAAGGTAGGTAACCACACAGTAACAAACCACTAGGACAAGGTATGTAACCACACAGTAACAAACCACTAGGACAAGGTACGTAACGACACAGTAACAAACCACTAGGACAAGGTACGTAACCACACAGTAACAAATCAGTAGGACAAGGTACATAACCACACAGTAACAAACCACTAGGACAAGGTACGTAACCACACAGTAACAAATCAGTAGGACAAGGAACGTAACCACACAGTAACAAACCACTAGGACAAGGTACATAACCACACAGTAACAAACCACTAGGACAAGGTACGTAACCACACAGTAACAAACCACTAGGACAAGGTACGTAACCACACAGTAACAAATCAGTAGGACAAGGTACGTAACCACACAGTAACAAATCAGTAGGACAAGGTGCGTAACCACACAGTAACAAACCACTAGGACAAGGTACGTAACCACACAGTAACAAACCACTAGGACAAGGTACGTAACCACACAGTAACAAACCACTAGGACAAGGTACGTAACCACACAGTAACAAACCACTAGGACAAGGTACGTAACCACACAGTAACAAATCAGTAGGACAAGGTACATAACAACACAGTAACAAATCAGTAGGACAAGGTACATAACCACATAGTAACAAACCATTAGGACAAGGTACATAACCACACAGTAACAAATCAGTAGGACAAGGTACGTAACCACACAGTAACAAACCACTAGGACAAGGTACGTAACCACACAGTAACAAATCAGTAGGACAAGGTACATAACCACACAGTAACAAATCAGTAGGACAAGGTACATAACCACACAGTAACAAACCACTAGGACAAGGTACATAACCACACAGTAACAAATCAGTAGGACAAGGTACGTAACCACACAGTAACAAACCACTAGGACAAGGTACATAACCACACAGTAACAAATCAGTAGGACAAGGTACGTAACCACACAGTAACAAATCAGTAGGACAAGGTACGTAACCACACAGTAACAAATCAGTAGGACAAGGTACGTAACCACACAGTAACAAACCACTAGGACAAGGTACGTATCACACAGTAACAAACCACTAGGACAAGGTACGTAACCACTCAGTAACAAACCACTAGGACAAGGTACATAACCACACAGTAACAAATCAGTAGGACAAGGTGCGTAACCACACAGTAACAAATCAGTAGGACAGGGTACGTAACCACACAGTAACAAACCACTAGGACAAGGTACATAACCACACAGTAACAAATCAGTAGGACAGGGTACGTAACCACATAGTAATAAATCAGTAGGACAAGGTACGTAACCACACAGTAACAAATCACTTGGACAAGGTACGTAACCACACAGTAAAAAAACGCATGCCTTTTTTGATGGACTGCTTAAACACGGGCCAAAAAGGCGTTCAAAATCCCTTAAAGGGACACAATGGGGCACATTTACTTAACCGGTCCGCGGCGCGTTGTCCGACGAGGATCCGGGTTCTGCCGGGATTCACTAAGGTCGTGCGCCCGATACCCAAGACATCAGATACAATAACCAACAGTAAACCACAAGACACCAGGGATTACAGATAACAAAGCAGCAACACTGCAACAGAACATTATTGGACACAAGGAAAACCCCAGGCGCTTGGGAGTTCAAGGCAACAACCCAAGGACCACAGAGAAATGGAGACTGGTTGTGAGACACTGATTCCCACTGGGACACCAGGGATAAGGGACTGGCCATAATAATAGAATTTAGGAATTATATATTGATTTTATTCTTTTGTAATGTTTTTTGTCACCACCTTCACATCTCTGACCATGAGATAAAGGACACATTCATTGACAACAGAAAAAAAAACACTTGTTTTTGGCCAATTTCTCTTGGAAACATTTATTCGGGATAGAAATCCAGCTTAGTTGTTGTCTAGACAGGGGAGTGTGTGACGCTGGACATTGTGCCCATCCTGGCAGGGTGCCCCACCCTATTATTGTTTAGTATTAGGGAATAAATACAGGGGCAGAGTGATAAGCCGAGCAATCATCCCCCGCACCATGCTGCGCCTCCGCTCTGCCATCCTGCTGCTCCTGTTTACTGCCACCATCATAATCGGTGCGTACAAATGTTGTGCTCAGGTCATTATTGAATGTAGCAGAGCTGATATGTTTATGATAAGGAGGAGGACATGGGTGTGCGGCTGTGTGATGAGGGGGAGGACATTGGGGTGCGGGCTGTGTGAGGAGGAGGACATGGGGGTGCGGGCTGTGTGATGAGGAGGAGGACATGGGGGTGCAGGCTGTGTGAGGAGGAGGAGGACATGGGGGTGCGGGCTGTGTGAGGAGGAGGACGACGACATGGGGATGGGGGCTGTGTGAGGAGGAGGACATGGGGGTGCAGGTTGTGTGAGGAGGAGGACATGGGGGTGCGGGCTGTGTGAGGAGGAGAAGGACACGGGGGTGCGGGCTGTGTGAGGGGGAGGAGGACACGGGGGTGCGGGCTGTGTGAGGAGGAGGAGGACATAGGGGTGCGGGCTGTGTGAGGAGGAGGAGGACATGGGGATGGGGGCTGTGTGAGGAGGAGGACATGGGGGTGCAGGTTGTGTGAGGAGGACATGGGGGTGCAGGTTGTGTGAGGAGGAGGACATGGGGGTGCGGGCTGTGTGAGAAGGAGAAGGACGTGGGGGTGCGTGCTGTGTGAGGAGGAGGAGGACATGTGGATGCTGGCTGTGTGAGGAGGAGGAGAACATGGGGATGCTGGCTGTTGGAGGAGGAGGAAGACATGTGGATGCTGGCTGTGTGAGGAGGAAGACATGTGGATGCTGGCTGTGTGAGGAGGAAGACATGTGGATGCTGGCTGTGTGAGGAGGAGGAGGACATGGGGTGCTGGTTGTGTGAGGAGGAGGAGAACGTGGGGGTGCGGGTTGTGTGAGGAGGAGGAGGACATGGGGTGCTGGTTGTGTGAGGAGGACGAGGACATGTGGGTGCGGGCTGTGTGAGGAGGAGGAGGACATGGGGTGGTGGTTGTGTGAGGAGGAGGAGGACATGGGTTTGCGGGCTGTGTGAGGAGGAGAAGGACATGTGGGTGCGGGCTGTGTGAGGAGGAGGAGGAGGACATGGGGGTGCGGGCTGTGTGAGGAGGAGGAGGAGGACGTGGGGGTGCGGGCTGTGAGGAGGAGAAGGACATGTGGGTGCGGGCTGTGTGAGGAGGAGAACATGGTGTTTTGTATTATATCTTCAAGGAACCCAGATGAATGGGTTGATTCATCAGAAGAATTTCTTCGGATACATGGAATTGATGTAATTGGGAAGCTTTGGGTTGGAGTTCCCCTTTAATAACCATAATGTGGTCTCTCTTCCTGCAGCCGGCAGCAGTGTTGACCTCAAGATGTCTCTATGGAGCTGTGGGAACTACCAGGGATACTGCCGCCGCTACTGCTTCACACATGAGAGTTTTGTGGGCGCCTTTGGGTGCCCTAAAAAGTTCAGGTAAGTTGATGGTTTTGTATTATACCTGAATATATTTTGTTGCAGTGATTAGATCTTTAGACACCGGTTGGAAAGAGACAATAGTGTCCTGGAATAGTTGGGTGACATCCAGTATGGGCGCTACTATATCACGTCTGGATGGTCATGTGACATGGGTGGTGGTCGTTACAATGTCTCACGTGGGTTACATATGGATTCTCTTCTAGATGCTGTGTCCCTGGGACCTAACAGTCCGGATCATGGGATAATATCGCGGAGAAGCCGCGGGTTCCATCGGGAAATTCCTGGACAGACAAAGAACGTTGTGAAACCTTCCAATCCCTTGAGAATGTGAATTCCCTCTACAATATGTTGTGTATAATAAAACTTTATTTATTCAGAGCGTTCACAGTGTGATCTGTACATCCAGGCCATTGCGGTGTATAGGGGACGTATATACGTTCCCCCATACATTTGTGTGAATGTAGCCTTAGGTAGTAGGTTGTAAAAAATCTAGTGACTGGGGACGTGCTATAATGTGGAGGAGACCTTAACATCACACCCACACAGAACAAGAGTAGTAGTACTGTGCCGTGCCCATACATATAGGATAAGAGGAGCAGTAGTACTGTGCCGTGCCCATACATATAGGATAAGAGGAGCAGTAGTACTGTGCCGTGCCCATACATATAGGATAAGAGGAGCAGTAGTACTGTGCCGTGCCCATACATATAGGATAAGAGGAGCAGTAGTACTGTGCCGTGCCCATACATATAGGATAAGAGGAGCAGTAGTACTGTGCCGTGCCCATACATATAGGATAAGAGGAGCAGTAGTACTGTGCCGTGCCCATACATATAGGATAAGAGGAGCAGTAGTACTGTGCCGTGCCCATACATATAGGATAAGAGGAGCAGTAGTACTGTGCCGTGCCCATACATATAGGATAAGAGGAGCAGTAGTACTGTGCCGTGCCCATACATATAGGATAAGAGGAGCAGTAGTACTGTGCCGTGCCCATACATACAGGATAAGAGGAGCAGTAGTACTGTGCCGTGCCCATGTATACAGGATAAGAGGAGCAGTAGTACTGTGCCGTGCCCATGTATACAGGATAAGAGGAGCAGTAGTACTGTGCCGTGCCCATGTATACAGGATAAGAGGAGCAGTAGTACTGTGCCGTGCCCATGTATACAGGATAAGAGGAGCAGTAGTACTGTGCCGTGCCCATGTATACAGGATAGGAGTAGTAGTACTGTGCTGTGCCCATGTATACAGGATAGGAGTAGTACTGTGCTGTGCCCATATGTACAGGATAGGAGCAGTAGTACTGTGCTGTGTCCATATATATAGGATAGGAGTAGTAGTATTGTGCTGTGCCCATATATACAGGATATGAGTAGTAGTACTGTACTTTGTCCATATATACAGGATGGGAGTAGTAGTACTGGGCTGTGTCCATATATACAGGATAGGAGTAGTAATGCTGTGCTGTGTCCATATTTACAGGATAGGAGTAGTAGTACTGTGCTGTGTCCATATATATAGGATAGGAGTAGTAGTATTGTGCTGTGTCCATGTATACAGGATCAGAGTAGTAGAACTGTGCTGTGCCCATATATACAGGATAGGAGTAGTAGTACTGTGCTGTGTCCATCTATATAGGATAAGAGGAGCAGTAATACTGTGCTGTGTCCATCTATATAGGATAAGAGGAGTAGTAGTACTGTACTGTGCCCATATATACAGGATAGGAGTAGTAGTACTGTGCGGTGTCCATCTATAAAGGATAAGAGGAGTAGTAGTACTGTGCTGTGTCCATCTATACATGATAAGATAAGTAGTAGTACTGTGCTGTGTCCATATATATATAGGATAAGAGGAGGAGTAGTAGTACTGTGTTGTGTCCATATATATAGGCTAAGAGGAGCAGTAGTACTGTGCTATGTCCATATATATAGGCTAAGAGGAGCAGTAGTACTGTGTCCATATATATAGGATTAGAGGAGTAGTAGTACTGTGTTGTGTCCATATATATAGGCTAAGAGGAGCAGTAGTACTGTGCTATGTCCATATATATAGGCTAAGAGGAGCAGTAGTACTGTGCTGTGTCCATATATATAGGATTAGAGGAGCAGTAGTACTGTGCTGTGTCCATACATATAGGATAAGAGGAGCAGTAGTACTGTGCTGTGTCCATATATATAGGATAAGAGGAGCAGTAGTACTGTGCCGTTTCCATACATATAGGATAAGAGGAGCAGTAGTACTGTGCCGTGCCCATACATATAGGATAAGAGGAGCAGTAGTACTGTGCCGTGCCCATGTATACAGGATAGGAGTAGTAGTACTGTGCCGTGCCCATGTATACAGGATAGGAGTAGTAGTACTGTGCCGTGCCCATGTATACAGGATAGGAGTAGTAGTACTGTGCTGTGCCCATGTATACAGGATAGGAGTAGTACTGTGCTGTGCCCATATGTACAGGATAGGAGCAGTAGTACTGTGCTGTGTCCATATATATAGGATAGGAGTAGTAGTATTGTGCTGTGTCAATCTATACATGATAAGATAAGTAGTAGTACTGTGCTGTGTCCATATATATAGGATAAGAGGAGGAGTAGTAGTACTGTGTTGTGTCCATATATATAGGCTAAGAGGAGCAGTAGTACTGTGCTATGTCCATATATATAGGCTAAGAGGAGCAGTAGTACTGCGTCCATATATATAGGATTAGAGGAGTAGTAGTACTGTGTTGTGTCCATATATATAGGATAAGGGGAGCAGTAGTACTGTGCCATGCCCAAAAGGATCGGAAAACAAAAAATATACGTGTCAAATAATTTTTAAATGTATATCCAACAATACCAAACTCTGTCTAGTTCCCCTTCCCCTTGGGGGTGGGGGCAACTTTAAAATCTTATATAAGAACCCCCATTTCTCAAGAAATATTGAATTCAATGACAATCTATCCAATGTCACAAAAGTTGACCCTGTCTATCCCCGTCCCCTGAGGGTCAAGTGGGAGAATTGAATTACTTTATGTATAAACTACATTCTGTATAAACCAGAAACAAGGACATGAACGTAGTAGTTTTTTATTCTTCAGGGGCTGGTGTAATACAAGCCCCGCCTCTCACACATCGGGGGCTGGTGTAATACAAGCCCCGCCTCTCACACATGGGGGCTGGTGTAATACAAGCCCTGCTTCTCACTCATCGGGGGCTGGTGTAATACAAGCCCCGCCTCTCACACATCGGGGGCTGGTGTAATGTGAGTACCCGCCTCTCACACATCGGGGGCCGGTGTAATGTGAGTCCCCGCCTCTCACACATCAGGGGCTGGTGTAATACAAGCCCCGCCTCTCACACATCAGGGGCCGGTGTAATACAAGCCCCGCCTCTCACACATCAGGGGCCGGTGTAATACAAGCCCCGCCTCACACATCAGGGGCCGGTGTAATACAAGCCCCGCCTCTCACACATCAGGGGCCGGTGTAATGTGAGTCCCCACCTCTCACACATCAGGGGCTGGTGTAATACAAGCCCCGCCTCTCACACATCAGGGGCTGGTGTAATACAAGCCCCGCCTCTCACACATCAGGGGCTGGTGTAACACAAGCCCCGCCTCTCACACATCAGGGGCTGGTGTAATACAAGCCCTGCCTCTCACACATCAGGGGCCGGTGTAATGTGAGTCCCCACCTCTCACACATCAGGGGCTGGTGTAATACAAGCCCCGCCTCTCACACATCAGGGGCTGGTGTAATACAAGCCCCGCCTCTCACACATCAGGGGCTGGTGTAACACAAGCCCCGCCTCTCACACATCAGGGGCTGGTGTAATACAAGCCCTGCCTCTCACACATCAGGGGCCGGTGTAATGTGAGTCCCCACCTCTCACACATCAGGGGCTGGTGTAATACAAGCCCCGCCTCTCACACATCAGGGGCTGGTGTAATACAAGCCCCGCCTCTCACACATCAGGGGCTGGTGTAATACAAGCCCTGCCTCTCACACATCGGGGGCCGGTGTAATACAAGCCCTGCCTCTCACACATCGGGGGCTGGTGTAATACAAGCCCTGCCTCTCACACATCCGGGGCTGGTGTAATACAAGCCCTGCCTCTCACACATCGGGGGCTGGTGTAATGCGAGTCCCCGCCTCTCACACATCAGGGGCCGGTGTAATGCGAGTCCCCGCCTCTCACACATCAGGGGCCGGTGTAATACAAGCCCCGCCTCTCACACATCAGGGGCCGGTGTAATGCGAGTCCCCCGCCTCTCACACATCAGGGGCCGGTGTAATACAAGCCCCGCCTCTCACACATCAGGGGCTGGTGTAATACAAGCCCCGCCTCTCACACATCAGGGGCTGGTGTAATACAAGCCCCGCCTCTCACATATCAGGGGCTGGTGTAATACAAGCCCCGCCTCTCACACATCAGGGGCCGGTGTAATGCGAGTCCCTGCCTCTCACACATCAGGGGCCGGTGTAATGCGAGTCCCCGCCTCTCACACATCAGGGGCTGGTGTAATGCGAGTCCCCGCCTCTCACACGTAAGAGAGATGAATATCTTAAGTCTCTGCCCATCTGGAGAGATTTTTCTTGTTGCCTACAAGGTTTTCAAATATCAAGTGCTCAAATTTTGTAGGATTGAAAATATTGCTCACATCTTTTTTCAGATCTTGGAGCCAATGTGTATTTATAATAATATCCCCTTCAATGTTTTTGCAAATATTCGCGATATTTGGCTATTATATCCGTCACCAAAATTAAAAAGACAAGAGTAAAAGAATGTGATTTATTAATTGGCACAAGTCAGTGATGATGCCATTGGACCCCATGCCAGCCGAAGTGGATCTGCATCAAATACAAATGGTTCCCAAATTGAAATACGTAGCTATTTAGATCCTTAACCCCTTAACGCTCTACGGCGCAGAGGTATAGGGAATGTATGAAGAGGGCTCACGGGCTGAGTCCTCTTGATACAAGGGCGGGGGTTTTTGCATATTGCAGAAAACCCCCACCGCTAATAACCGCGGTCGGTTATTAAGAATTCAAATCACCCCCATTTTCCTAGAACGGATATAAAACATAATAAACAGTAAAAATCACAGACACATTAGGTATCGCCCCGTCCCAAAATGCCCGATCTATCAAAATATAAAGACGGTTACGGGCGGCGGTGACCTACGAGGCGGGAAATGGCGCCCAAATGTCCGAAATGCGACTTTTACACCTTTTTCCATCAAATAAAAAATGAAATAAAAAATTATCAAAATGTCGCACAGAACTCAGAATGGTAGCAATGAAAACGTCGCCTCATTTTGCAAAAAAAATGACCCCTCCCCCAGCTCCGTGCACCAAAGTATGAAAAAGTTATTAGCGTCAGAAGATGGCAAAAAATGTTTTTTCTTTTTTGTACACATTAGTTTAATTTTTGAAAATGTATTAAAACACAATAAAACCTGTATAAATCTGGTATCACCGCGATCGCACCGAACCAAAGAATAAAGCTGAGCTGTTATTTTGAGTGCAGAGTCAAAGTCGTAAAAACTGAGCCCACAAGAACGTGACGTTTTTTTTTGTTTTTTTTTTCATTTTTCCACATTTGGAATTTTTTTTTCAGCTTCGCAGTACACGGCCTGGAATAATAAATAACATCACAGGAAAGTAAAATTTGTTACGCACAAAATAAGCCCTCACACAGGTCTGTACACGGAAAAATGAAAAAGTTATGGATTTTTGAAGGTGGAGAGCGAGAAATGAGCGGAAAAACCCTGCGTCCTTAAAGGAAACATACCACTTGTAGTAGCAGGTTTCTGATGGAAATACCGAGCACCAGCTCAGGGTGAGATCAGGGTGAGCTGGTGCCGGAGCTTATTTTTGTTAGTGTTTTAAACCGCGGTATCGCGGTTCAAAACACTTTTTAAACTTTGTAGCCGGCGCAGGGAGGTACGCGCTCGGCGCTTACCATGCGCACGGCTACATAGGAAGTGAAGGAGAGCCGCGCGCATGGTAAGCCCCGAGCGCGTACCTCCCTGCGCCGGCTATAAAGTTTAAAAAGTGTTTTGAACCGCGATACCGCGGTTTAAAACACTAACAAAAATAAGCTCCGGCACCAGCTCAGCCTGAGCTGGTGCTCGGTATTGCCATCGGAAACCTGCCACTTCAAGGTGGTAGGTTTCCTTTAAGGGGTTAATATGGCGTAAAAAGACAGCAAGGATTAAACTGGAGACTCTGCAAAGGGCCAAAACTCAGGGGGGATTGGCGGTGCCCAACCCTTGGCTATATTTTCTGGCTGCACAGCTTCAGCATCTCAAAGGATGGGGACCGGATACTAGTCAGGGTACCTCTGAAAAGCTTTTAAGACATCTGGGAGGGGGGAGACCCCCCACTATATATTCTGGAGCTGGGAGCACAGGGGAGGCCACCAGACCATATTCCTACAATGACGCTGATGAGCAAAGTCTGGCAGAAAATTAAAGAAACCTTGCGACTAGAGGGATACACATTATTTACTCCGCTATGGAGAAAGCCAGGTCTAGGGCTTGAGGGCTTTAGGAGATGCGAGTCCAAAGGGTATTCATACCGTTACTCAATTGTATGAAGGAGGAGAGGTTGAAACATTTGAAAGTCTTCGGGAGGAGTTTAACCTTCCACAAGGGTTATTTTATCAGTACCTGCAACTTAGGCATGCCTTGGAAATGCAACATAGAGGGGAGGCAGTCCACATCAATAGACATGAGATTATGGAAGAGCTAACAAAGGGTTCATTTATAGAATATACACCATACTGTTAGGGGAATACCATAAACAGAACCCCCCTTACCATTCAGAATAAGACATAGGCCCAATCTCAGAAGAACAGTGGGCAGATATACTGGAGAAAGTACCCTCACTAGCACTGTGTGAGGTACAGTTATACTTACTACATAGGGTGTATCGCACACCGCGATGGTTGCTTCGGACAGGACTTCGTGGGGATGATTGCTGCCCTAGGTGTGGAAGAGAAGGCGCTCACCTAATGCACATGATGTGGGAGTGTCAGAGAATAGGGCAATTTGGAAAGACGTATTACATCTCATTGAGCGAGTCTTTGGATTGGCCCTACAAGTAACTCCGCTGGTATGCGTGCTGGGAAACATAGAAAGCGACAACTTATCACATGGCACATTGTTAGGGGTCAGTAGAATGTTATACCAAGCTAGGAAACTTATAGCCATGTACTGGCTGCGTCCTGAGGCTCCTGACCTAGAAACATACATCAAAAAAATTTATAACATAATCAGACTTGAAAGATGTTTATTGCAAGAGGAAGGCAAACACGAAGTTTGAGCACATCTGGGGACAATGGATAGACAACCCTGGCTTACCAACAACATATCTGCTCTGTAATCCACTGACAGCATTCCTATAAATGCATATGAATATGTGCAAAGTACATGTATAACATGTTACCAAATATTGTATAAGCCAGTGATTTTCAACCTTTTTTGAGCCGCGGCACACTTTTTATACTTAGAAAATCCTGGGGCACACCACCAACCAAAATAGCACAAAATTACACTAAAACACTCATAAAAGGCCTCCCTTTACTAATAAAAAGCCCCTAGCGGCCTCCCTTTACTAATTAAGAGCCCCTAGAGGCCTCCCTTTACTAATTAAAAGGCCCTAGCGGCCTCCCTTTACTAATTAAGAGCCCCTAGAGGCCTCCCTTTACTAATTAAGAGCCCCTAGAGGCCTCCCTTTACTAATTAAGAGCCCCTAGAGGCCTCCCTTTACTAATTAAGAGCCCCTAGAGGCCTCCCTTTACTAATTAAGAGCCCCTAGAGGCCTCCCTTTACTAATTAAGAGCCCCTAGTGGCCTCCCTTTACTAATTAAAAGCCCCTAGCGGCCTCCCTTTACTAATTAAAAGCCCCTAGCGGCCCCCCTTTACTAATTAAAAGCCCCTAGCGGCCTCCCTTTACTAATTAAAAGGCCCTAGAGGCCCCCCTTTACTAATTAAAAGCCCCTAGCGGCCCCCCTTTACTAATTAAAAGCCCCTAGCGGCCCCCCTTTACTAATTAAAAGCCCCTAGCGGCCCCCCTTTACTAATTAAAAGCCCCTAGCGGCCCCCCTTTACTAATTAAAAGCCCCTAGCGGCCTCCCTTTACTAATTAAAAGGCCCTAGAGGCCTCCCTTTACTAATAAAAAGCCCCAGCCTCCCTTTGCTAATAAAAAAAAAGACCCTAGCTTCCTTCCCTATACAAATAATAACCCTATATACTTACCCTTGATGTCTTCTTCCACGTACCTTCACTCCTAATGGCGATCCGCCCATCTTCTGTAGCTCCTGCACCACGCGCCTCCGGTCACGTGACTTACGCGACCTGACGTCAGGTCGCGTCAGTCGTGTGACATCGGCAGCGCGGTGCAGGAGCTACAGAAGATGGGCGGATCGCCGACGCGGGGCTTGTAGGTAAGTATGGGTCAGAAACACGGGGGCGCAGCGGCAGCATTACACAGGGGCAGCGTAGTTCGGGGAATTTTCCCCGCGGCACACTCAACCATGTGTCGCGGCACACAGGTTGAAAATCACTGGTATAAGCAGTACCTGTATCTGTACTAAATCCTGGAGGGGTAATGTCCGATTTGCATACTGTCCAAACTGTTCAAAAGGGGGGGGATTTCATCTGCTAGTGGGTGGGGGGGAAATGTCTAAAAAAAATGCTAAAAAGGTTCAAAAAAATAAATAAAATAAAAATAATAATGTGATTTTTCCTGGAAACCTGAATCTGCAAAAAAAAAAAAAAAGGGGGTTTACATTTCAGTTTTAAAAATTGCCCCCAATCCCAGGGACTGGGACCGTGTTTGGTATCATTGGATACATTTTAAATAAATATTTGTCAAGTATATTTTTACTTTTTTTATTATTTTTTTTTTTTTCTTCCAAATAGTATAACAAGGTAGGCGTTGTGGCCTACAACAAATCTGAACTGTCGGAAACACAATATTCATAGCATGTCATTCAATAATTTTTCACAACCATTGTATAAAATTGTGAATGAATATAACATTTATCAATGTTATTTTTACTTTTTTGATCAGATGTGTATTTAGAGAGATATCCCATCACCCAAACCTTTCTATTGACCTATAAACAGGACAAGAGGAGCAGTAGTACTGTGCCCATATATACAGGATAGGAAATATATATATATGCGTGCAACACCCCTGCCAATGCATAGGATAGGTAAGAGTTGCAAAAGTGTCCCTCTGCTTTCAGGAGTTGTCAGGTGAGCCTGTGCAATTCATCCAGGGGCTCTAACTTGGTAAACTGCAGCTTTAAGCCTCTGTCTGGGAGGTTAAGAGTTAACTTCTCTATCCAATTGAATGCTTTGTAATTGCTGCGATGGAAGGAGTGTAATGGTTGGACACGTGCTTGCCACCTCATAAGGAGGAGTTGATAAAATCCTTTGTGGGTGGGAGCAAATGGTCTTGGACTAGGATTGTCAGAGTGCGGAGTCAGTGTCAGGACTCAGATCTTTGGGCCTTCTGACCCAGGTAGCCAGTTAGGTCAGACACAGTGGGGGACATTTACTTAAAGTGTCGGTGTCTGCATTGTCTTTGTTACCGACCTGCTCTCGGAAAGAAGATACACATATAATATTGTGGAGCTGTGCAGAGACATTTCTGGCGCCGAGACCATTTTCTGTCCCTGGGACCAAAATCTGTCCCGAGCACCAGAAATGTGTCCAACAGTCCCTGCTAGACCAGTTTTCTTTTGGTCTACTTTCCGCCAGTTTTCAGCGCCCAAAAAGGGCTGCGACACATATTAATTGTGTCCGAGTTTCCACTCCGCCAAAGCCACGCCCCTTTCCAAAGAAGAGTCGGAGCAGACAGAAAGTCATTTTTTCGGGCGCCGCCAACTAATAAATAGGTCTGAGAGCAGAACATGTGGTGCGAGCGCCACAAAACTGGCGGAAACGCCATAGTAAATGTCCCCCAGTCAGTCAGTGTTTCAGACCAGGAAGCAGAGGTGTCTCAGGCCAGCTGCCTGACACCTTGAGGCAGTCAGGAGACTAAGCCCAGAGCAGAGGTCCACTGTCCAGACTCAGCTCTACTAGGCAAGCCTGAAGCTATTATTTCAGGCTGTGAGTAACAACCTTCCTGCGGACCTGCACTCCGACCAGATATCTCCTTCCAGCTGAAGTTTAGCTGATGTTTAAAGGGGTTGTCCCACGGACATTAGGAGAGGATAGGCTCTAACTTTCTGATTGGTGGAGGTCGCAGTGATGTGACCTCTACAGATCATGAGAACAAGGGGACCAGGTACCTCAGTCGTACCCCTCGTCCCTCCCAGAGATTAATGGAGCAGACTGCTGCACATGACCGTTCTGCTTCATTTATCTCTATGGAGCTGACTATGATTGCTGAGCTCTGCAATTTCCGTCAGCTCCATTGAGATGTATGAAGCATAACTGTCCATTCGTTCTGATGATGATCAGCAAGTTAGGCCTATCCACAGGAATGGACCTAACTTGGTTTGTGGGGAAACCACATTCATTAAGGCCATTGCCTGCTGTCTGAAGTTCCTATAAAGAACTGTGAGTAGATGTGCACCAACAGGATTAGGCTGTTTACCATCATCAGGGATCACTAGGGAAAAAAAAATATATTCCATCAGCCTCTCCCTCCATATTTCTTGCACACACCACCTGCTGGAGAGCTGCCAGGCTGTAGGACAGCCATCCGGTCCCCATCCCAAGCACCGTGACGTCAGCGTGCCCAAGGCCGCACTAGCCAGCCACTCCGGTATTCTGGGCCCTGGCTGCCTCCAGGCCCCAAGAAAAAAGGCTAGGTCCTGGTACGGGGGAGGGGGTGGTATATATATGTATCTAAAATTATATATAGGATAGAAGATGTAGCACACCCCACCTGTTTCTAAAGAAGGAACTGCCCATGGTGGTGACAGTGACATGAGCTCTGCTACACATCAGGACACCCCTCTAGATCAGAGACCTTGTGGCAGGAGGATGTGACACCTATAGCTACTCACAGGACATGTGCTCTGGGGACAGCAATGACCCATTCAGGCTCCTGGTTGGGGTCATGTCAGGTCGGCTGGAGAGGTGACCCGAGGACGTCCCAGTCCCTGCTGCCATACAATCACATACGGCCACAATGTTCTCAGTTGTGCAAATCATTTTGTTTCATTTCATTAATTGGAACCAAATTTTGTAAACTTTATGTGCGGTTTAATCTCGAAACAAAATGTTACAAAAGCCGAAAGACGACAAAGACCCCTCCATTGTCCTTCAGAGGGACACGATTTCGAGAACAGATGTACAGAACAAGCCGTATAGAGGGTCACAGTGTACAGAAAGAGGAAGGGACAATGAGGACACAACAAAATGTCAACAACAATTCTGACACCCGGATTGTTAAAGAGCAATGTAAGGATTTTTGAGCAGCGACTCATCACGTCAACAGGTCCCCAAATATGGCAGGACAGAGCTGATCTACACAGTGACACCACAAGCCAGAGAAGCCAATACACAGAGCGACGTCACGGCACAGGGATAATACACACAGTGATGTCACGGCACAGGGATAATACACACAGTGATGTCACAGTACAGGGATAATACACACAGTGATGTCACAGTACAGGGATAATACACAGAGCGATGTCACAGTACAGAGATAATACACACAGTGATGTCACAGTACAGAGATAATACACACAGTGATGTCACAGCACAGGGATAATACACACAGTGATGTCACAGCACAGGGATAATACACACAGTGATGTCACAGTACAGAGATAATACACACAGTGATGTCACGGCACAGGGATAATACACACAGTGATGTCACAGTACAGGGATAATACACACAGTGATGTCACAGTACAGGGATAATACACAGAGCGATGTCACAGTACAGAGATAATACACAGAGCGATGTCACAGTACAGAGATAATACACAGAGCGATGTCACAGTACAGAGATAATACACACAGTGATGTCACAGTACAGGGATAATATACACAGTGATGTCACAGTACAGGGATAATACACACAGTGATGTCACAGTACAGGGATAATACACACAGTGATGTCACAGTACAGGGATAATATACACAGTGATGTCACAGTACAAAGATAATATACACAGTGATGTCACAGTACAGGGATAATACACACAGTGATGTCACGGTACAGGGATAATACACACAGCGATGTCACGGTACAGGGATAATACACACAGCGATGTCACGGTACAGGGATAATACACACAGCGATGTCACGGTACAGAGATAATACACACAGTGATGTCACAGTACAGGGATAATACACACAGCGATGTCACAGTACAGGGATAATACACACAGCGATGTCACGGTACAGAGATAATACACACAGTGATGTCACAGTACAGGGATAATACACACAGTGATGTCACAGTACAGGCACTAAGAAAGAAGCACAATCTAATGAAATCCGTGATGGCTGGGGCTTATCCACTACATGCACCTGATTGGTCCATTTGCTGCTTCCACCCTCTTTGGTCCTTTGTGAGATTACAGGAATAGGAACCAAATTGCCAAGTTTCTAATACCAACCACATTCCCTCTGGACGGGTCATTAGTATCCTGAAACTTTTGGACGGCGCTTTTTCTGTCTGAGCAGGAGGACTCTCAGTGCACAAGGAGTCAGAACCACATTTCTAGAACCACAGTATTTACAGGAGGTAGAAAACAAATTCAACGTCGTCCATTCCTTCTTGATCACACATCACAATATCCTTTACTAAATAGCATTTTATTAGTCCCAATGTGGCGGATTAGCCGTGGAATCTAAGGGGTTAGACGGCAGAGTTCTCTCTAGTAGCGCACTGCCCGTATATTACATACATCCCACATATATTAGTACAGTAATTGATACCCGCAAAAGACTTCACCACAGACAAATGAACCATCAAACTTGTTTTATTTAACAACAGAAAAAAAACCCAGAAGTAACAACGAGTCCTTACAGAGCGTTCATCCTCATTACACGCAACATGAGAACGCGAGCAACCCGCTCCTGCCTGGTGTCAAATAGGGGGTCTACAGCCCCCAATCACCCCACAAGTAACAGCATTGTGTGGGGCACTTTATAAACTTCCCAGCTGGTAGACAACAATCATTATCCCCCATTCACACTCCCAGAGGCAGGACGTATGACTTCTCTTCCCTCTTGTTAATTAGAAGCGATCCCCTGCTCTCTAGGCGGTCCCAGTGGTCAGACCCCCACAGACCACATTGTCCTATTTTATCCACAGGAAAATCAAAACAAACTTGGGACAAACTGTCAAATCCAGGCACCGTGACTGCGCGCAGAGGGAGGGTCAGACATTTAACAGCCTGTGAAGCTGCATCACGGAGGGGCTCTGGTAACAGCACCAGGTGCCCTTCAGACTCATTAGCACAACGTTAGAAGGGAGGAGGCCATGGATAACAAATATAAGAAGATTACCCCAGTCAGAGTGCATGGATCTATGAGTAATGTCCCTGGTTTATCATGATGGATTCACACATGGCAATAGCCAATGTAAGGGGAATGTACCCATAATGCATATGACTTTAGAGGCCCCTAGAGATACTTGGGGGGGGGGGGGGGACGGACGTCTTCAGGGCTATGACAGAGCAGTGAATTCTAGAACGACTTGCTCTGATATTAGGGCCAGAGTGCAGAACTAAATAATTTTATTAAACATATTAAGCCTTTTCCATGGCAACACATAACACTGCTGCAAAATAAACCCACAGCTTACACTTGGTTGCTGCCATTTTTTCAACTTTGCTAATTTTTTTTCTCTCAAAAACATCAAATGAAACAGATTCCGGAATAAACAATAAACAACAAAAACAACCCCTTTACCAAGCAGCCAAGGAGACCAGTCCAGGACATGGGGTACCCCTGCTTAGAGGTAGTAGAGGAGGCTGGACAGGGAGCTGTGGGGTTCTCTGTGGATGCTCTGACCCACCAGGAAGGCCAGCTTGTGGGCGTACTGACACGGGGCTGGGACCCTGATGACACCCTAAAAACACACAAGAACACAGAAGGGTAAATGACCGCGCTCCCCCCCACCCAGTAATAACCAGTGATCACATACCGGCCAGTTGTAGTACTGGTGGCACAGCTTGTAGGTGAGGCGCTGCATGTGATCCGGTTTCAGGCCTCCATTGTCGTACACGACGTTGTAATGTGTCGGGGAGACCGTTCCCTGCTTCACGGACTGGCTGATGATGAAGAAGTCATACCTGAAGGGGGTGCAGAAGACAGAAGAGCAGTAAGGGTTAATAGAGGAAAGCAGATCTTACATCTAGAGACCCCATTGACCGGTAGGAGTCCATCCTCCTCGCAGCATGAGGGGGGAGTCTGAATGGGGCAGCAGTGATGTACATCAGGGGCCGCTTCATTTATCTGCCTCATGAACACTGACAAGCTCCTATCCGCAGCGTCTCCTAATCTATTCACTATTGTGATTGTTCAGAGATTGGGACCCCCACCCCAGTGATCTTATGGGGTTCTATCAGCTGGGCCCCACACGATCAAACGTTTTATAATCACTAAGGATTAATAGCACTAGGGTGTGCACCTCATTACTCTGTCCAGCGGTAAAGGGACAAGTATTTAGAAAATGTAAATAAATTTCAATGCCAGAAAATCCCTTTAACGCCCCAGTTCCAGTCGTTCCAGAGAGGCGTATGGAGATCCAACCACACGAGCGCAATGGTTTCTTATTTAAGGGGAGTTTCACAGGCCCTTAAATAGGATCAGTGGTGGGACAACCCCCTTATCCACAAAGTCGTTTCCTGTTTGGGACAGTTTAGCGGCCATAGAGGCTGAATGCTGCCGCATGAACAGGAGTCATCTACGCACAAGTCCTAAGGGGCTACTATACTGTAATTACCATTTAGGTAGTGATGTAGGGACTTGTAGCAGAGTCACCTTCAGGAGTGGCATTCGGTCTGTAAAATGCACACCCCAGAGTCTAAATAATAACAAAACGCGACTGTGTGAATAAGCCCTGAAGATGTAATATGACACAATCCTGGTAAAAAAAAAAAATCTTGGTTTGTGACACTGGAAGTCAGGGGTCCCCCCAACACCTTTCACCCAACGCACATCTTACACACCACTCAGGCCTGGTGACTTCAATGTCCACTATTGTTCCCGGTGGAGGATTGTTGAGGCGACCGCCAAGGAAGGCAAAGAATCTGGCGTTTATCCTTTTCTTCACCACGACCACTGTGAGCTTAGGGCTGGAACAGACATTACAAATCCATATAAAATCCATTTCAGTGTGAGACTACAGATGTCCTAGGATTGGAGATCGAGGCTTTATAGTAACATGCTTTATCCTCTGCTATTCCTATAAACCATGAGAGATCCCATAATGAGATCTTCCTACAACACACAATCACCAATTAATAATTTACCAGAACAGTAAAACCTCTAACGTGTAAGATGATAACTAGAGCTTACACGGTGCCGATGTAATCTAGCATCCCTTAATAACCTACCTGTAATCCTTCCCGGCAGACTTGATACAGTCCATGAACTGTGGGACCTCGTAGTTCACCAGGGTCTTCAGCTGACCATCGCCCACGCCGTCTCGGTAGATGATAATGCGGTTTGGGAGGGCGCCGTTACACTTATACCAGCTGTGCAGTGCCGCTGGGGAAGAAAACATGGCTGATATAGAAACCAGACTGAAGAAAGTGATAAATCAGCAATTGCAGGGTTAAGCCATTATTGCTTTATTAGATCAACCTCCGATCAGTGGGGGACACGCACACAGGGCACCACTGTCCAGCAGCAGTGCCCCGGTAAGGGGTCATTCATCTCTAGTCACAGGATGGATTTGCAGCTCAGTGTCATATACGCTACAGAGCTCTGAATATAGCGCATTACAACTAACCATAGGTCCGACAACTGGCAGCCCCTCCAATTAGCTATTATGAATAGATTATAATGTTATAGCAAAGCTATTTAATGACATATGGAAAGCTGCTCTGTCCTTCAGAAAGCTTCTAGATGCCATTATAAAATTAGGGATTCATGAAAAGCTAAATCAATGAATTTCTTTCAAAAATATGTCTGGGCTCTTGAGGCCAGTTTGCTATTATTCCCCTTCTCTTACCTTGCATACAGACTTTGAGGCCGTCGACAATTTCTTGTTTCTGGTCCTGGACAACACAACGCGAAAACCAGCTACAACAGAAGCAAAGAGTCAAGAAGAACCCCCCAGAAATGATATATAACAACTGGATGTAAGAGGGGGGATGCTCCTGGCTTCAGATCTACAGCCATGGAGATACATTACCGCGTCATGCCTTTATTCATACTGGCCACAAAGCCCGCAATCGATCTCTTGCCTTGCAGGGTGTCGTGGTAGCAGTCAATCCCAATGACCATCGTCTTGTCCAGCTGGAGAAAAAAAATAAAAATTGTCGCTTGCTTCAGTTAAAAACTTACAGAAGGTTCTAATAGAGGAGATGTAAAGGATTTTGAATTATCCCCAATCCAATTAGACCCCCAGCAATGAAGAGAAAGCCGGGATCTGTCTTGTAACTAGTTCTCGATTACTGTGGGGTCAATCAGTCTTGTACAACATTAAAGTGAAGAGTGAAGCGCACACCCTGAACCCTTTCTCAAGCACTTGGGCCACCAGTGATCTCCATCTCCTCGACTATTCTCTGGATATGGGGGCAAATCAGCTTGGTGGTACAATACCGTCATGTTTGGGTATTACAGTTGTGTAGCTCCCAGCACAATAAAGACAAGCATCAATTTATTTAAAATGAGTTGATAAGTTAGTTATAAAATGAACTTTTAACTTCATGATAATGAAGTGTAAGTGCTCCAGGGGGGCATCTACCTCCCTGACCCTCTGTGAGTAGCCTGCAGTAGGAGGGAGCAGGGTGGTTGGGCACTGGTGCTTCGGAGGAATGTATAAGCCAGCTCCCTGAAGCACATCTCACACACTATTAAAAGTTCTTTTTGCAGCTTTGAACCTTCTCCGTAGGATTTGACACTAAATCCTCAGCATGCTCTACGTGAAAAACGCACCATAATAGTCTATGGAGACGCATCAAAAACACATTGCACTCTGAGACACATACAAGTGCGCTGCATTTTTTAACAGATTAATTGCCTTAGAAATGATAGACCATCGTCATGAGTCTTTCTTGCACTTTGCTGCATGAAAACACACACAAAATTAAAAATGTGCGGAAAAACGATAACTTTACAAGCAAAAACGTCAGTTTTTCATACATTGCACTTTGACGTGATCTGCAACACAAGTATGAAAGAAGCCTAAGGTCCCGGTCGGTCTTTGGCAAAGCATAAATTCAATATCTTAAAAGTGCACGTTCCTGACTCACGAGACTGAACTGGAAATTCAGCACAGTCCCTTCTGACAGACAGGAGTAAGGGGAAATGCCAATGGGCGGCCGGGGACCCACCAAGTATTGTTTGTACACAGAGTCAATAGATATTACACTTGGATGTGCCACGTACCGGTATCTCCACACTCCACAGCTCGCCCCCTAATTTACAGTTCATCTGTAAGGCGATCTTGGTGCAGACGGAGAGCACAGTCTGGGGTTTGCTCAAGGTCCTGGCGACAACGCACTGACTGGGGATGGGGCAGTCCAGGCACAGGTACTTCTTGATAGAGTCGTACTTCATCTTATTAATGCTGGACAGGATACAGACCACCTAGAGAGAGAAGTATCAGGGTGAAGCCATTGCAGAGATCACACGTCATGTTCCCGGATGCACTCACCATCTCTGTGCGGTCTGTAATGTTCTGCTGGAAGGCTTGTAGATATCCACCAACCGAGTCATCAATTTCAACCCTTCAAAACATGTATTTATTACATTACACATCCATTTTATATATTTATTATGGTTACTTTCATTGTTGTTAATAACCCCTTAGACTTTTGTGTTTCCATTTTTCGCTCCCCACCTTTAAAAACAAAATTTTTTTTATTTTTAGCGTGTACATGGTAGTGTGAGGGCTTGTTATCAGTGTAACAAAATTGTAATTCATAGTTATGGTATTTTTTTTTCCCCCGATTCCGTGTACAGGCAGTCCCCGGGTTACATACAAGATAGGGTCTGTAGGTTTGTTCTTAAGTTGAGTTAGTATGCAAGTCAGAACCGTATACTTTATTATTGTAACCGCAGTCCAAATTTTTTTGGTCTCTGTGACAATTGGATTTTAAAAATGTTGGATTATAATAAGAACCAGGATTATCAATAAATGTTAGATACAGACGCCTGTGATAACTGTTACAGCTGTTTATTGTAGCCTAAGGCTAAAGTACAGTAAATTACCAAAATCCAGAGGTCTGTTCGTAACTAGGGGTCATGTGTAAGTCATGTGTTCTTAAGTAGGGGACCGCCTGTACTGGGAAAAATAAATTCCAAATGCAGGGGAATTGGTGAGAAAAAAATTATTTGCACCATTTTTTTGTAGGTTGTTTTTACAGCTTTCCCCGTGCGCTACCCTTATACTTTGGGTGGGTACAATCACACAGATACCAAGACTTTCTATATACAAGTTGTATATACCAACTGATCATTTCTCCCTGATGAGGTCACGGGGAGCGACAACGAAAACCAATATGGAGACATCAACCATACGTCACAAGTCATTTAGGGGTTAATACAAATAAAATCAGTCGTCATTACATGACGGCGCGGTTCATGCGGATGCCCATCTGCTGGGTGATCTTGAACATGTTCTGCATTAGAGCATTGGCAGCGTCGTAGTTTCTCCGGGTGTAGACCAGCAGCCAGTTATTCAGATCCCGGGTGCTGATCAGGACTTGTCCTCGCATTTCTCTCGACCAGTCTGCATATTGTGGATCATAATCTGCCTGCAAACAGCCAGAAACACATAATGAATGTCCTAAACATCCTGAATGGTCGGAGACATCATTAAACCGCATTAGGTTTACAATATAGAGAGTACAGAGATGTGCGATTGGTTGATGCACACTACAACACTAAACACAGACAACCGTGGTCAGTCTGTGAATCTTGGACTATGTGCTGGGGAAAGGACTGTATCAGTGATATATAGTCACGGATCATAACAGGAGTCACTGCTTCCTTGCAAAACAGCAGCTCAGAAATGTAATCACGATTTTCCCATTAACACCTATGACTCCCTATCCATAGCATACGGTCTCATCACCATCACTTCATAACTTCATTGCTTGGGGCCCAAAATATAAAACAAAATCCATCCCTAGTCCCAGAAATGTTATATCTGGGAATCTCCTGAAAATGCAGGGAGCCCAATGCCTTAAATTAAAGGACACCTACCACCAGGATGAAGGATTGTAAGCCAAGCACACTGACATACTGGTGTGCACCCCCTCTGGCAGGAACTGCTCTTCTTTTAGCCTCTTAAAACCTTGTTTTTAGGAAAAAAGGGTTTTAAAATTATGCAATTTAGCCTGAGGGGCTCCATGCTCTATTAACACCTATGGAGCCCTCAGCCCCTCAGGCTCATTTGATTAATTTTAAGACTTTTTGCGTAAAAACTAGGGCATGAAAATCGAAAACAAGAGCAGATCCTGCCAGAGGGTGCACACACCAGTAGGTCACTGTGCTTGGCTTACAATCTTTAGACCTGGGAGTAGATGTCCTTTGAAGGGAACCTGTCACTAGATTTTAGCTCCACTAAACTACCAGTCCTTCAGGTAGGGGGAAGAAAATATCCTTTGGACAATGGGTGAGATTTTAAATAAAGATGGATTTTTACTATAAAAATCTCCTGCAAAGCTCAGGAAAAAAGGACGGTGAAATGAAGTGAGAAAAAGTTAAGTGGTTACAAGTGTAGAGTCATGTCAGAACCCCTATCTCATGTTCTATAGCACCTAGAAAGATGCTTCAGGTCTCATATTAAAAGATAGGAATCTCATCTTCATATCACATAAGCTTATGGTCTTATGATCTACTGGAGATACAGGCAGCTAAACACATAGTTGGAAATGTAAGCAGCAGATCCACTTCCTGCCCGATAAACCTGATGTGATAAAACAGATGAGATTCTTATCTTTAAAATGACACCAGCAGCATAGTTCAAGGCGAGACTGAGATTGCACTGTACACCACTGTCCAGCACCATAGAAGAGAATAGGCCCCCTCCTCCTGTAAATAACTAAGCGCAGTCAGAAACGGGTTTTTCTCTGAAGCACAGGAGGATGAGGAACCAATTTTACAATTTGGTCAAATACCCACTACGTTCCTTTTAATACTCACAGTTTTTCCGCCTAGCAGAATCTTTTCAGGAGGTGCGACTCTCCCAGTGAACTGCAGAAGTTTGGTGTCAAAGTTCAGCCCCCAGTCTCGCAGCTCTTTCTGCACACTATCGTCCCTGAAGAAAGAAAAATAATATTTCATATGCTGGCGTTTTCTGACATTGTGCGGGCAAATTGTAGGTAATAAAATGCTAGAAAAACAGAGGTCCAATTAGAACAGTTGAACCCAATACAAAACATTACAGCACTAAACCGGATTAGTTTCTATGACCCCTGGCCCTGAGTGCAGCCATACTTACCGCACCCCTAAAAGTAAAAACAATGCTCAGCGGCCATTGAAATATTTTACATTTATGACTGATGCAGAAAGCACCCAAGTGTCGGTAAGCTAACAGCCGGCTTATCATAGGCCCCCTAGGAGTACACAGACAGGAGCGGGCCCCTACCTTATGCCATCACACAACACTAGACACGTTTTAGTCACTAGATGAAAATTCAGCAAATAATTGATATTGTTTGTGTAATGAAAAGTTGTACAATTTTCCAATATACTTTCTCAGTTTTCTGGATCCCCGCTTGCCATCATTCTATAGGAAGCTTATAGGTTTACGTCCTGTGAATAAACAGTGGTCCCAGGTCATGTGATGTCACACAGGTGCACGGCTCATATCCCTGGTCATGTGATGTCACACAGGTGCACGGCTCATATCCCTGGTCATGTCATGTCACACAGGTGCACGGCTCATATCCCTGGTCATGTCATGTCACACAGGTGCACGGCTCATATCCCTGGTCATGTCATGTCACACAGGTGCACGGCTCATATCCCTGGTCATGTCATGTCACACAGGTGCACGGCTCATATCCCTGGTCATGTCATGTCACACAGGTGCACGGCTCATATCCCTGGTCATGTCACACAGGTGCACGTCTCATATCCCTGGTCATTTGATGTCACACAGGTGCACGTCTCATATCCCTGGTCATGTCATGTCACACAGGTGCACGTCTCATATCCCTGGTCATGTCATGTCACACAGGTGCACGTCTCATATCCCTGGTCATGTCATGTCACACAGGTGCACGTCTCATATCCCTGGTCATGTCATGTCACACAGGTGCACGTCTCATATCCCTGGTCATGTCATGTCACACAGGTGCACGTCTCATATCCCTGGTCATGTCATGTCACACAGGTGCACGTCTCATATCCCTGGTCATGTCATGTCACACAGGTGCACGTCTCATATCCCTGGTCATGTCATGTCACACAGGTGCACGTCTCATATCCCTGGTCATGTCATGTCACACAGGTGCACGGCTCATATCCCTGGTCATGTCATGTCACACAGGTGCACGGTTCATTATATCCCGGGTCATGTGATGTCACATAGTTGCACGACTCGTTATATATCCCTAGTCACAGGTGACCCCTGAGGAAGCTGCTATGAGGTAGCGATACGCGTGGGTCATTTATCCACAGCACCCCGCTTTGTCGGCCTTGATTTCAGGTATATAGTCAGTCCACATTTCATGGTATAGTTAGTTTTGTATCCATGTGTATTTAAATATAAAGGGATTTGTTGTCCCAATGTGTAGATTGTCATATATACACAATTTTCAATTTTTTGGACAAGCCTACCATATAATTGTGTTTATCCTGCTATATTTGATTTTGGCCACTTGGGGGAGCTGGAGTATGGGGACAGTGTACATTATCATGAGTTCAACACTGCTCAGAGGATGTCTTGATTTGTGACTTGTTCACAATTTTAAATTGTTTTTATTTTTTCTTGTGGTGTATTTCTGTAATAAAGATTGTATTATTTGACCCGATTGCATGCCTCCGTTTTCTTTTTCGTACTTTGCATGTTATAGTCATTTCTTTTTTTATATAAGGTAGTGCTGGTCCGTTTCTGTTTGAGGCGGTGTCACACAGGTGCACGACTTGTTATATATCCCTGGTCATGTAATGTCACACAGGTGCACGGCTCGATGTATCCCTGATCCCGTTTTGCATTTGTTTGGATGATGGGGGCTGCCACATCCATTCACAACTCTAGGGTCAAGTTATTTCTTGTTTCCCGTATAGAGGGCAATGATCTCCTCCATAGGGGGCGGCCAGAGACGCCGTACCTACGCCAGGCTACCTACTTGTGGATGTAGTTCAGAAACTTCCCCACTTGCCGCTCCCTCTGGTCTGGTGGAAGGCGAGTGTGAACGGCGAGGTCTTTCATGACGTTGAAGTCGCTCCTCATCCGGTCCGTCAGTCCTGTGAGAGGAGGATAAATGTGGACATGGGACCTTGCTGCATCCTCTAAGAATTCCTGCAGTATCATTAAGGTAACATCTTTCTGAAGGGGATTCTCCGGTCTACAGACCCTTATAGATATATGTAGTCTTTAGGGCATGTGCACACGACCATGCTCAGTTCATGAGCTGCTCGAGTGACAAGTGGGCGGATCCTTGTGATCAGCATGCACTCACCTGTCAGGTTACATAACTCGGGCACTAGTATTAGCGCTCCATTGGTGACCCCTGGCTTGGTTTTTCGCGGGATGTTGACAATCAGCGGCTGCCGCAGGTCTTTGATGTTTATACTGTATTGCTGAGGGTAGATGACAGACAGATCAGCATGTCACCAACATATACCAAGGAGGTTACTGAGGATATAAAACGTATGTCTATAGCTCTTACATTTTTATAATAATCCACAAAGCTGACCTCGCTCCCATCAGACTTCTTAAATGTAGACTCCGGAGTCATGTTCCAGGCGATTTCATCTATGCGGTAGGTTTTATTGTTGTACCTGCAGAAGAGTAGAAGGTATTGTTTCATGTTAGTAACAACAGGACTGTGAAAAACATGGATTTATATTATTTGATTGTAGCTTCCCCAAGTGCACTGGGGGCATGTCCTCACACTGCTGTGCTCTCTGCAGGTATTGTCCCTGGAGAGATGTGTAATCAGACCTTTGTATAGGTTGTTAGTAGCAGCAGGACTGTGACATACGGATTTATATTCCAGGATTGCAGCTTCTCCAAGTGAGCTGGATGCATTTCCTCACACTGCTGTGCACTTGACTGAATGGATCCACTGTACATTCTCTGACCTATTAACAATTCAGCCACAAAACTACTAAATCTTTTACTCTTTAGCACGTGTGGAGTGGGTCAAGATACACAGACCAAAGCGGTGAGGACAAGTGTAGTACAAACAGATGAAGCTACAATACTGGAATGTAAATCCATACATACAGTCCTGCTGCTACTATCAACATACACAAAAGGTATAAATCCCACATCACTTCTGGGTTAAGACCTAAAACTATATGCAAAGGGAACGCAAGTGTGAGGACACACCCACAGTGCATTCAGAGAAGCTACAATGCTGCCATATATAAATCCATATATCACAGTCCTGCTGCTACTAACCACATACACAAAGGTGTGAATACACCTCTCTCCAGGGATAATACCTGACACTTGCTGCAGAATGCACAGCAGTGTGAGGACACAACCCCAGTGCACTTGGAGTAGTATCAATACTGAAATATAAATCCTTATATCGCAGTCCTGCTGCTTCTAACACCGCAAACAAAAGGTAGGGTCTACATGCTAGTACTCCATGCCAGTTGTGCAATGCCCCTTGGGGTAGAGGTGCTGGCAGTCATATTGATCAGTGCATGAAATTTGGGAGTAAGTTGACTGTTCATGGACTTTCTCCAAGCTTGACAAAATGATATCTCATAAGTTCTCATATCTCATCTAAATTCTCATTAAATAAGAAAACAGCACAACCTGACGGTGTTCAAACTCCAACACCACGATCTATAAATAAAACCTGCAGGCCACTTACTTGGTCAGTACAATCTGCCCGACGAGCTCTTTGATGCAGATGTCCGGGAATCTCTGGGGGCCGCACGATGAATAGATATTGGACATCATGTCATGGACGGTCTCATTCCTGAGAACTTTATGGCTGACGTCAATGCTCAACATAATACTGGTTTCATACTGAAGGATGGAGGTGGCAAAACCAGGCCAGATGGCGAGTCTAAGGGGTGATGAGGTATAAGAAGGGAAACCTGTCACATTAAAATGTCCAGACCTATCTGCAGGCAGCATATTATAGAGCAGGGGGCGATGAGCAGATTGTACAGTGTCCTATCTGCAGGCAGCATCTTGTAGAGCAGGAGGAGCTTAGCAGACTGTTCATAGAGTCCTATCTGCAGGCAGCATATTATAGAGCAGGGGGCGATGAGCAGATTGTACAGTGTCCTATCTGCAGGCAGCATCTTGTAGAGCAGCAGGAGCTTAGCAGACTGTTCATAGAGTCCTATCTGCAGGCAGCATCTTATAGAGCAGGGGGCGATGAGCACATTGTACATGGAGTCCTATCAGCAAGCATGTTATAGAGCAACTAAGGCATGATATAGCACGTGATGCTGAGCAAGAAGTGTCTAAACATGTACCTCCGTTTTCATTAGTAGATCTTATGGCCCCATAAGATACAGGTTGTGAAATGGTTTCTAAGACTGAGCACAGAGCATTCTGGGGGAGGTCTATCCCATGACCGTGTATGATAGTTACCTGTGAGCTCTGACTTCCGTCGCATCGTTCGGGTTGTAATAATTGCGTCCGATCTGCTTCATATTCATGATTTTCAGTAGTCTGCGGAGGAGAACACAAGAGGAGGTGAGCTAGGATTCGGGCACATGTCATCAAGTACTGTATGTGGACACAAATCCTACCTAATAAGCAGGTGAAAGGCCGATTGACACCTAGTTGCCTGTGAATAGTTTGAGCATCCCCACCAGCATGGACACCCGTTGTGCCCCTCTGCCTAAGGAGTTTTAAAGGGGTTTTTCAATGGATGCGGACGCACTCAGCTCTATCCATAGTGTATCTACAGACACTGCTCACTTTGATGAGAGCTGTGGCAGCAGTGCTGCCCGACGTTCCATACGCTAGAGATGGAGCTGTGCTCTTCTCACTCCAGCCGTCCTATATAACAGCTGATCTGCAGGGGTGCTAGGTGCCCTACCTCCAGCAAGTACCAACTCAACATTAGCAGTTGTGGGCATTGATCATTCAGTCTTGAAATATTTATCCCATGTGTGATCTTTGCCTCACTACATTACAGATTGGCAGAGTAATCACTATGCCCAAATTAGATGATCATTAGGTGCTACTCTGATATTTAGCTTCTGTTTGTACAGATTTCAGCATCTAGATGAGTGATGTGGTCCCTACACTGCTCACCAAGCATAGCGTCACACACTGTATAGTGGCTGTGCTTGGTACTGCAGCTCAGCCAGATTAGGACTGAACTGCAACCAGAGTGTGCGACTAATGAGCAAGACATCAAAAGCAGAAATCGGACCATTCACAAGTATTATAATATTATATATTGATCCTCTATCCCAATGGAGTCCTTCTCCTCCCTTCAGGCCCTGCACAAGGTAGAATTCAATGAATCGGCTGTGACTGGAGTGTTCCTTTAAAAAGGACTGCAAACAAGGGGAAGTCTGCACCTGGGTGGAGCTGAGTGACTGCTCTGCAGATCGGGGCTCTATCATTCGTGAAGCATCTGCAATGCTTGCGGCTAGCTCAAGGTTGCCATTTTTGGTCATGTGCGTGAGGCCTCATTGTGTAATATATATTTTATATATACTGAACCACCTCCTGACCTTCTGAAAATGATGTTGTAGAACTGGAAGCAGGTTGGCGACGTGGGTGGGAGCTCGTTGGTCAGAGTAACGGTCACCTTCACGTTCTCTCCATTGCGCGTTTGGCTGAACACTTCAGTAACCTACAAGGACAAGCACCAAACGTATTACATACAACCTCGGCCATCACTGAATGACCAACCCAATACCGTGTGACGCAGCAAGACACTGTGCAACAGCGACGTAACCTGAACAGCCGGTCACTGAATCAAAATGGGCAAAAACACAATGTGGGGGGTTGTAGTTGCTGCAGACATAAAAGTGTTTGTCCCAAGTCTCATTGTAATCCCTTATCCATAGAATGGGGGGATAAGCCAATAAATGCACCTTTTCCAGTCTTTTTGGCAAAAACAATACGGCTCCATCAAAGGCACGGGCTTTCCCAATGGTCTCATCGTGCTGGTACAGCAGGGCGGTTCTGAGACGTCTGGACTCCATGGGGGGGTTGAAATCAACGTGATACTGGTACAAGGCCCACTGGGGTCGGGAGACAAGTTTAATGTGGTTGGTCACCAGCTGAATGGTGTTTCCAGAAACCCCTGCAGGTAATAAAACAATGTACACCACATGAAAAACCAGACAGAACCAAGGATCCACTTTCAAGATTTTGCAGATATAATTACCGGTTTTAGATGCTTTGACGTGTTCTATGGTCTGTCGGGTGTTCACCCCCAGATCGTGGACATCACGTCTGCGTCCGCCCCGCTCTCCAAGTGATATGTCCTGGAACCCGGCTGAGAGCTGCAGGACTGGATGAATATAGGTTGAATGTGTGGCTCCATTTGGCCACATATTAAAGGGATTTTCCATCACTTCACTATTAATAGATGATCTGTAGGACTAGTTGAGTTAGTGAAGATTACAGAGTACAGAAAAGTTCTCTCTTATTTGGCATTTTTTTTTGTGTTATTGGTGAAAGGGGAACATTAAGTTATTCTCTGCTTTAATTTGAACCTCCCCAAATGCCTCCAGGACTTTCCCTGAGCTGCACCAATTCTATGGAATGTCCTACCACAAAATATCAGACTAATAACCAACCACCAAAGCTTCAAACGTGCTCTGAAAGCCGACCTCTTTAGGCAGATCACATTCCCTAAATGCATGAAACTTCTACTGTTCTCAATATCCTCCTCTCTCTTTGAAAGGCACAGCCGAGAAGAGATTTGCCCAATTAGATTACTGTTAACATTTGCTTTTACATTGCATTAACATTTACATGTTGTTAACACAATGTTAATGATCCATTAACACACTGTGATAACACTGCATTTCAATAACGAGCCGTGCAACATCCCATGACACATTTCTACAAAGTGAAAGTAAATGAAGGTTCCTAGAGAATGACAGCAAGCAGAGATCTAGAAAACCAGGAACAATTCAGAAAGTATATCGGAAAACTGTAGAACTTTTCATTACACAAATGATATCACATTATTTACTAAAAGTGAACAACCCCTTAAATAGGAACATTTTCAATGCTTACCATCAACCGGAGGTCTCTCCACTGCTGGGGGACCTCTTTGACGCCCTCTGCCAACAAGCAAAGGCTCTGCTGGTGGTCCCTGCGGCGGTCGCTCTGTAGGTCTAGGGCCTTGCGCCTCCTTTGCCTGCAATGAGATACCAATGGCTCCAATGCCCCTGTGTCCTTGTTTGGTTTTAGGGGATGAACTGGACAAGACTTGATGCAAATCATTGTGGAAGATGAAGGGTGTTTAACATTTGTGTACAGATTAAAGGAAATCTACCAGGAAAATCCATCATGATAAACCAGGTACCGCGACTGTGGTATCACCTTTTATTATAAGGAAGGAGGCCATGGATAACAACTTTTAAATTATGCCGGGAGGGGGCTGCTAAAAAAAAGCCACAGAAATCTCTAAAAGTACCAAACCAGGCAGTAGAGGGTGCACCAGACATCAAGGCCACCCCCTCAGTGCTAAAAAGTTCATCTCCATATAGGAGAAGATTCCTGTGCAGTCAGGACAGAGATCTCCTGGCGGCAGACATACTTATCATGCAGGATCCAATACATGTGACCCTGGAAATGACAGAGAAGGTAAGTTACCTGTCCGGGAGCCTGCTCTGGGGGACGGGCTCTCCCGCGGGCTCGGGCTCTGGCTCGGCCACTCATCTTCTATTTCTGCAAAGCAAAAAGATTTGAAAAAAATAAAGTAAAAATATTTTTCAAAAATTATATAAAATAATTTTTAAGCCACATTTATGTGCTGCAGCTTCCTAAGTAGGGGTCACTTAGACTCCCCCTCCCGCACATATTACACACGCGCCATAGGACCGGTAGTTTCACTTTCATAGCATATCTGAGGATTGGCATAACGTGGCTGCAGAACCAGACACAGTGGGGGAGGCTAATCAAAAGTGTCAAAGCAAAACTGTTCTAGTGGCTCTAGTTGGCAACCAATCAGAGCTCATCTTTCATGGTCACAAAGCAGTTTACAAAGTTCAATCTGAGCTGTAATTGGTTGCCATGAGCAACTAAAACAGTTTTGCTCTCAGACACTTGATAACTGAGGTCCAATGTCCACGTGTGGCACCTGCCAGGAAAAATTGTTAAAAAAAAAAAAATTGTAAAAAGTACAAATCACTCCCTTTCCCATATAAAGATAAAAATACTAAAATCATACTCATGTTAGGTATCGCCACCTCCCAAAATGTCAGATCTCTCAAAATATAATAACCGTAATTCAGGCCATTGTACCCTGTAATTAAAATGGTTGCACAAATGTCCAAAATGCCACTTTTTTGCCATTTTGCAACATAAATTTTTTTTATAAGAGATCAAAAGTCTTCAAAACTATAGCATTGAAAAGGTCATCTCATCCCGCAAAAAAGAAAAACATTTCATACACAAAAGTTTGCTTTTTTTTAAACAAAATGTATCAAAACACAATAAAACCTGTATTTAAATTTGTATCCCTGTGATCGTACCGGACCAAAGAATAAGGTAGACGTGTTATTTGGAGCGCAATGGATGCCGTAAAAAACGAGCCTACAAGAAAATTAAGAAAAAAAATGTATTTTTACTGATACCAGGACTAAGGCTACATTCACACTGCCGTTGCCCGCCCGTACCGTACAGTAGCGGGCAACGGGAAGGGGAGGAGGAGGTGAGTGCAGGCATGGGGAGAGGAGGAGGAGGTGAGTGCAGCTCACCCCCACCCCTCTCCATAGGGATACATGGCGCACGGCGCCGTATTACGGGTAAAGATAGGACAGGTGCGCCCATTGCCGTCTATGGGGGACATATATCGGCCGTATATACGTCCCCCATACGGCAGTGTGAATGTAGCCTAAGAAGTACCATTTGATACAAAGAGCATAAGAATGTGAACACAGCTCTGTACATTGAAAAATTTTAAAAAGTTATACATTTTGAAGGCGAGGAGTGAAAAATGAAAAATAAAATGGCTGTGTCTTTAAGGGGTTAATCAAAAAACCGCAAAAGCATCCGCAAGGTATCGCCGTGTCCCCTTTGTCCTAAGCATAGGTCCCGATGTGTCCTCAGTCAGTCTGATGCAGCCTGTGGTGTATTCTCAGCACTGGGGCTCATTACCTAGGCTTTCAGCGCCTCCTAGTGGCAGATTTTAGGAGCTGCAACTATGCAAAGATTTGTGGCAGAAGAACGGAGCATGCGCCCGTATAAATACATTATTACAGGCAGAGAATTGGGAAACTAGTTTTTGTTGTTCTTTGCGGTTCCTTTTTTTTTTTTTCGCTGCGCACCTTCAAAAATCTCTCTATATTTTTTATTCTTCTGTGCAGAGAGCTGTGCGAGGACTTGTTTTCTGCATGACGCATTGCACTTGAGAGTTAATAAATGATATTTTACTCGCGCGTTCGCACGTTCCGTCGGCAATCAAAGGATCAGGTGTTGCGTATGGTTTACATTGGCACAGGCCCCTCCCTGCTCCGATAGCATTGCGTTTCAAGACGCTCTGACGACGGAATGCGTGAATGCACCTAAAGGGTGCCGCCACATGTCGCCGTCTTGGACCGTTTACCGCCGTAAGCTTACCGCGCATTTGGCTGGTCTTAAACTGAATCACAGCCGCCGACACTTCTAGAAATGAAGATAAACGGGGTCAAAGCAGCCAAAAGCTCGGTAAACAATAGACTGAAAACGCACTCAGACTATGATCCTAAAGAGAAGTCAATGGATTCCACCTTCCCCCTGGGTAATGTATAGCAAGACAACCTCCTACAACAACTTTCTGCACCGTTTTGCTGCTTTGTCACATCTGAAAACTTTTTATGTTTTCTTTTTTAATGTAATTCTCGGCAGCATGGACCCCCCGGCAATCCGGGGCCTTAAGGGTCAAGCGCCTTTCATTACAGTGGAAATCCCCTTCAAAGCGGTTTCCAGCTCCACCAAGTTTACGCTTTCCACAGGACATAACATACAGATTAGTGCGGGCTCCAGCGGTGGGATCTATGGTTCCCCTAATATATCGGACACAGAAGTGTCCAAGTCCTGCTCACCACTATCCCTGGGTCTAGTCCTAAAGGGGTACAGCAGACCCCCACCGTGATATTTGGACGTCCCTCAGCTAATTATCCCCTATCCTGTGAATAAGGGAAACTTGATGCCGCTGGACAACCCCTTCAAGGCCAAGTTCACATTAATCAACCCCTAATGCTGCAGGGTAAAAAGGGTAGATCTCTGGGGGTCCTGCTGTTACCCCTCCCCCCCTCACCGACATTACATGTTAGCTGCAGAGTGCAAAGTCCCACCCCTATGACTACCTACAACATGCTGTAGTTTCAAAGCTCCACCCCTGACTACTTCCATCATACTGTACATCCAAAGCTCCACCCCGATGACAACCTCCGTCATACTGTACATCCAAAGCTCCACCCCCGACTACCTCCATCATACTGAACATCCAAAGCTCCACCCCCGACTACCTCCATCATACTGTACATCCAAAGCTCCACCCCTGACTACCTCCGTCATACTGTACATCCAAAGCTCCACCCCCGACTACCTCCATCATACTGTACATCCAAAGCTCCACCCCAATGACTAATCCGTCATACTGTACATCCAAAGCTCCACCCCCGACTACCTCCATCCTGTACATCCAAAGCTCCACCCCTGATTACCTCCATCATACTGTACATCCAAAGCTCCACCCCAACGACTACCTCCATCATACTGTACATCCAGAGCTCCACCCCGATGACTACCTCCATCATACTGTACATGCAAAGCTCCATCCGATGACTACCTCCATCATACTGTACATCCAAAGCTCCTCCCCGATGACTACCTCCATCATACTGTACATCCAAAGCTCCACCCCGATGACTACCTCCATCATACTGTACATCCAAAGCTCCACCGCGATGACAACCTCCATCATACTGTACATCCAAAGCTCCACCCCCGACTACCTCCGTCATACTGTACATCCAAAGCTCCACCCCCGACTACCTCCATCATACTGTACATCCAAAGCTCCACCCCAATGACTAATCCGTCATACTGTACATCCAAAGCTCCACCCCCGACTACCTCCATCCTGTACATCCAAAGCTCCACCCCTGATTACCTCCATCATACTGTACATCCAAAGCTCCACCCCAACGACTACCTCCATCATACTGTACATCCAGAGCTCCACCCCGATGACTACCTCCATCATACTGTACATGCAAAGCTCCATCCGATGACTACCTCCATCATACTGTACATCCAAAGCTCCTCCCCGATGACTACCTCCATCATACTGTACATCCAAAGCTCCACCCCGATGACTACCTCCATCATACTGTACATCCAAAGCTCCACCGCGATGACAACCTCCATCATACTGTACATCCAAAGCTCCACCCCCGACTACCTCCTTCATACTGTACATCCAAAGCTCCACCCCCGACTACCTCCATCATACTGTACATCCAAAGCTCCACCCCCGACTACCTCCATCATACTGTACATCCAAAGCTCCACCCCGATGACTACCTACTTCATACTGTACATCCAAAGCTCCACCCCAATGACTAATCCGTCATACTGTACATCCAAAGCTCCACCCCCGACTACCTCCATCCTGTACATCCAAAGCTCCACCCCTATGACTACCTCCATCATACTGTACATCCAAAGCTCCACCCCAACGACTACCTCCATCGTACCGTACATCCAGAGCTCCACCCCGATGACTACCTCCATCATACTGTACATCCAAAGCTCCATCCGATGACTACCTCCATCATACTGTACATCCAAAGCTCCTCCCCGATGACTACCTCCATCATACTGTACATCCAAAGCTCCATCCGATGACTACCTCCATCATACTGTACATCCAAAGCTCCACCCCTATGACTACCTCCATCATACTGTACATCCAAAGCTCCACCCCTGACTACCTCCTTCATACTGTACATCCAAAGCTCCACCCCGATGACTACCTCCATCATACTGTACATCCAAAGCTCCATCCAATGACTACCTCCATCATACTGTACATCCAAAGCTCCACCCCGATGACTACCTCCATCATATTGTACATCCAAAGCTCCACCCCCGACTACCTCCATCATACTGTCCATCCAAAGCTCCTCCCCGATGACTACCTCCATCATACTGTCCATCCAAAGCTCCTCCCCGATGACTACCTCCATCATACTGTCCATCCAAAGCTCCTCCCCCATGACTACCTCCGTCATACTGTCCATCCAAAGCTCCTCCCCCATGACTACCTCCGTCGTACTGTCCATCCAAAGCTCCTCCCCGATGACTACCTCCATCATACTGTCCATCCAAAGCTCCTCCCCGATGACTACCTCCATCATACTGTACATCCAAAGCTCCACCCCGATGACTACCTCCATCATATTGTACATCCAAAGCTCCACCCCCGACTACCTCCATCATACTGTCCATCCAAAGCTCCTCCCCGATGACTACCTCCATCATACTGTCCATCCAAAGCTCCTCCCCGATGACTACCTCCATCATACTGTCCATCCAAAGCTCCTCCCCGATGACTACCTCCATCATACTGTCCATCCAAAGCTCCTCCCCGATGACTACCTCCATCATACTGTCCATCCAAAGCTCCTCCCCGATGACTACCTCCATCATACTGTCCATCCAAAGCTCCTCCCCGATGACTACCTCCATCATACTGTCCATCCAAAGCTCCTCCCCGATGACTACCTCCATCATACTGTCCATCCAAAGCTCCTCCCCCATGACTACCTCCGTCATACTGTCCATCCAAAGCTCCTCCCCCATGACTACCTCCGTCGTACTGTCCATCCAAAGCTCCTCCCCGATGACTACCTCCATCATACTGTCCATCCAAAGCTCCTCCCCGATGACTACCTCCATCATACTGTCCATCCAAAGCTCCTCCCCGATGACTACCTCCATCATACTGTCCATCCAAAGCTCCTCCCCGATGACTACCTCCATCATACTGTCCATCCAAAGCTCCTCCCCGATGACTACCTCCATCATACTGTCCATCCAAAGCTCCTCCCCGATGACTACCTCCATCATACTGTCCATCCAAAGCTCCTCCCCGATGACTACCTCCATCATACTGTCCATCCAAAGCTCCTCCCCGATGACTACCTCCATCATGCCATAGTTACAGAGCACCACCCGCACTAATTTTAGTAAAACAGCAAAAATTACATTTAAAAAAAAATCACTTGCATCCATGTAGCGATGACTTTTACATTGATTTTCAATGAAAACCTATGACAAAAATCATATAAAGGTGAATATATCATAACCAGACCAGAAAAAGACACCAAGTCTGACCCAAAAAGCGTAACGCCACTCTCATACGGTCCAGGTGGTCATTTTTGGGGGGGGGGGATTTTACTTCACCTTTCACAATTAACGCATTTACCTGTGATGTCATACTGTGAAGGTAAAAGAGCAAACAAAAACCCATAAAAAGGACAATATTGATTAAAAAAAGCCAAATTCACTTGAGGACTTGCTGGAACTTTTAGTCCCACACGACCTGTTACAGATAAATTCATTATACACAATGTAAGTGCGCCATAACAGCACCATCACCTCAGGCGTCTCCTAACCGATGACTGCGCATGCGCGTGACACAAGCCTGACGGCCGCGGCACCGGCACGATTTAAACCATCGCCATCAGCGCGTGCGCGTGACGTGTCGGAAGTGACAGAGCTTCCATGTTTGCGCCTGGCAGGTTGCCCCCAATTGAGAACTAATATAGCAAGAAAGCGGCCATCTTTGTTTTGGGCACGCGATGAGCTAATAAAGCGAATAGTTTGAAGACTAGAATAAAGTCACACTGCACCTGCTTCACACATAGACACATTACCTGTCTATGTGACCTCACATCATCTCTACTGACAAGTGACCAGGGACATAACAGCTACTTCTGGGGGAGTTGCCAATAAGAAAAATGGCTTCCATAGAGTAAAGTAGTCATGTGACTGCCGTGTGTGTGCACTGCAGGGATATTCAACTATGGAGAGTGAAGATAGTGAGGACTGGCTGCTGGAGTCTATAAAGCTGTGAGTGTGTAGGTGACACTGTTATGGGGGGGGATGTGTAGATGACACTGTTATGGGGGGGATGTGTAGGTGACACTGTTATGGGGGGATGTGTAGGTGACACTGTTATGGGGGGGATGTGTAGGTGACACTGTTATGGGGGGGATGTGTAGGTGACACTGTTATGGGGGGATGTGTAGATGACACTGTTATGGGGGGATGTGTAGATGACACTGTTATGGGGGGATGTGTAGATGACACTGTTATGGGGGATGTGTAGGTGACACTGTTATGGGGGGATGTGTAGATGACACTGTTATGGGGGGATGTGTAGATGACACTGTTATGGGGGGATGTGTAGGTGACACTGTTATGGGGGGATGTGTAGGTGACACTGTTATGGGGGATGTGTAGGTGACACAGTTATGGGGGGGATGTGTAGGTGACACTGTTATGGGGGGGATGTGTAGATGACACTGTTATGGGGGATGTGTAGGTGACACTGTTATGGGGGGATGTGTAGGTGACACTGTTATGGGGGGATGTGTAGGTGACACTGTTATGGGGGGGATGTGTAGGTGACACTGTTATGGGAGGGATGTGTAGGTGACACTGTTATGGGGGGGATGTGTAGGTGACACTGTTATGGGGAGATGTGTAGGTGACACTGTTATGGGGGGGGATGTGTAGGTGACACTGTTATGGGGGGATGTGTAGATGACACTGTTATGGGGGGGGGATGTGTAGATGACACTGTTATGGGGGGATGTGTAGATGACACTGTTATGGGGGGATGTGTAGATGACACTGTTATGGGGGGGATGTGTAGATGACACTGTTATGGGGAGATGTGTAGGTGACACTGTTATGGGGGGATGTGGAGGTGACACTGTTATGGGGGATGTGTAGATGACACTGTTATGGGGAGATGTGTAGATGACACTGTTATGGGGGGGATGTGTAGGTGACACTGTTATGGGGGGATGTGTAGATGACACTGTTATGGGGGGGATGTGTAGATGACACTGTTATGGGGGGATGTGTAGATGACACTGTTATGGGGGGTGTAGGTGACACTGTTATGGGGGGATGTGTAGGTGACACTGTTATGGGGGGAGATGTGTAGATGACACTGTTATGGGGGGATGTGTAGGTGACACTGTTATGGGGGAGATGTGTAGGTGACACTGTTATGGGGGGATGTGTAGGTGACACTGTTATGGGGGGATGTGTATGTGACACTGTTATGGGGGGATGTGTATGTGACACTGTTATGGGGGGATGTGTAGGTGACACTGTTATGGGGGAATCTCTCTCTCTGATTTTGTGTTTTTTGGTTTCAGGTATAAAGATCTTCATGACTTTGAGTTACAGGATCCGACGAGAGTCATTGAATGGATGGGAGATAAAAGTGCGTACATTGTGTGATCATGTGACCCGGGTGTCTCACTGATTGGTTGTCAGGCAGAACTAACAGAGGAGCTTCCCCCCTTTCATACACTGTACTATCACCTTCGAGACGTATCATCTATAGATATAACATCATGAGGTACGGTTCCCTGTGAGGTACATCTCAGCGCCTCCTCTGTCTTGCAGGTATCTGTATAGCGGGATACACCGGGGCCCGGAGTCATGAGATCCTGCAGCTGCTCTTCCCACAGAAGTTACATGAGACGGAGAACCAGGTACCGGAGAGGGGAACATGACTTCACTTTGCTGCGCAGTCTCATTAAAGGGAACCTGTCAGCAGATTTCACCACATTACACTCCCAGCCCCCTCAGGTCAGGGATGAAATGTCCTTTCTAGAATTCACTCTAAAATCTCACTCATTTACCTATAAAAAAAATATCCTCCGATGTGATAATGAGCAGAGATGAGTCATATTATACCCGAGATGAGTCACATTTAGAGGCTGCATTTCTGCATACTAGAGCTTCGCCTGCTCTCTACTTCTCTGGATTCCCCCTAGACAATGGGACTCGGCACTGAGGGGTCTTATCTGCTTTCCGGGTCCTACCAGGATGTTACTACTACTGACCATGTTAAGCTGATGTTTTTCATGACCTGTGTTCCTGTTCCGAGATCCAACAATTTTGGACTCTAGTGAGAGATTTTAGCTGTCCACTATAGACCAGTTTTGTGCCCTTCACTCTCCAGTGGATGTTTACGCTTCTCAGACCTTACTGCATAAGCTGTTACACTGGGGAAGGGGGGAAATGCTCCTGCACAGTGTAACAGCATATGAAGCTCTTAAAAAAATTTTGTAATTCACATCTGGATTCTACCTTGTGCAGGGCTCCAGGTTCTAGGAATACAATAAGAATGAGTGCGGCTCCTCCCTTCAGGCCCCGTCCCACATATCATTAAATGATTAAACTGTGAATGGAATGTTCCTTTAATAAACACATGAAAAAAAAATAGATAAGAATCTCATCTTTCAGATCACATCAGGCTTGTGGTCCTGTGAGCTACAAAACCGTAGATACGGAAAGTTATTTAAAAAGGTGGGAACTGGACCGTTATCTGAAGCTCACATTTCCAACTATGTCTTTACCTGCCTGGATCACCGGCTCTGTAGATCACAGAATCAGATGTGGTCTGAAAGATGAGATTCTTATCTTTAATACAACACCAGCATCTAGGTGGTTCTAGGTGCTATAGAACAGAAGATAGAGGCTTGTGAAATGACACTCCCCCTGCAGCCTCCAAACTTGACTCATCTGTGGCCAACTATGACTCTGCTCATTGTCACATGACTTTAGAATAGCTTTTTTTTTTTATGGATGAACAGGTGAGATTTTGCATAAAAGAGTAAATTCTAGAAAGGACGCTTCATTTATTACCAGAGGGGTATGGAAATTTAGAGGAAATCTTCTCTATCAAAATCGGGGACACTTACTCTTAGAACCCGGCACCAGGATTGTGATAATCTTTTTATATTTGTTATCCATAACCTCCTTCCCTCTAAAAACAACTTTTATAATTATGCTAATGAGTCAGAAGGGCTCCAGGGGGTGTTTCTAGAGCCCCTCCGTACTACAGCTTTACAGATGTTACACTGTCTCCCCCTCTGCTTAATGTAATCTCACACAGTGGAAGGGGGTTTTGCACAGTGTAACAGTCTGTGAAGCTCTGGTAACATTCTCCCCCTTCCCTGCTTCTCGCTCATTAGCATAATTTTAAAAGTTGGATGGATACAGTTAAAGATGGATAACAAATATAATAAAGTTACCACAGCCAGAGCAGCCATCTTGGAAGGATCCTCTCTCCCTATGATGTCATTGGGGAGGGACAACCTGGACAGGTCACCTCCAATGCTGCCACCTACTGTAATACAGTAGTATTGCATAACATGGCAGGAACCACCTGACTTCATGGTATTTAAAGTCCCTATGAGGTCTATAAATACACTAAAAATAAATAAGATGGCGAAACGAATATTTATTTATTTTTTACACAAGGTTTTAATTTTTTAAAATATATATATTTTTTAAAAAAACTATATACATTTGGTGTCCCCGTGATTGTACAGAGCCAAAGAATAAAGGAGACTCATCACTTGGGGTGAACAGTTAAAGCCACAAATATCGAACCCACAAGAAAATGGCGCAAATTTTTTTTTTCAGCAGTTTTACCGCATTTTTATTTATTTCTCAATGTCATGTACTGGAAAGCAAGAAAATAATGCCAATCGCTACAAAGTAAAACTTGTAATGCAGAAAATAAGCCCTGACACAGGAAAATGAAAAAGTTAAAGATTTTATGAAGGTAGGGAGCAAAAAAATGACTGAAAAAATGCTGAAATGCAAAGAGGTTAAAGGGTTAAAATCTGCTGATTAGGTTCCTTTTTTCTCTCTTTCATTCTGGAAGCTGTGCTCTCACTTGCCACCACCAGGGGGCAGTCCATATTGTATATCATTGCTCAGTCTATGCAATGCATGGGTCAATCCCTGTACGAGCTGCTTTGGTTCTTAGTTACCCAGCTTTCCCAGGCTCCTGAATGACTTCTGATTTCTAGTTTTATGTTTCTATATCTCCCCCTCCCTTGTCACATTGTCACTATTTAGTCAAATTGGTGCGAATTTCCCTAATTATATAACAAGCCTGGTGTAACTGGCGCCAAACTTTCCATTCCGAAGTAACTGACCCCCCCCCCCCCCCCCAGCAGCAGGTTGCCCCGATGAGGGTCACCACTTTTGGCTTTATCAGCCATAGCAAGATAAGATGTTCCAATTCTATTAATTCTAGAATTTAGCATCTTTACAACATCATAAACTCAAGTCCCTCAAGAAGGCCGGTCCCATTCTAGAATCAACTCTAGACAGACAAAAGCAAGAGAGGACAGGATAATGCGGAGAATCTCCATGGGTAATTGTTTCATCACTGCAGTTGGAATTGCTGCCAGTTCAGCACTGAACAGGGTAAGGATCTCTCTTATTAAGTGTCTCCATGTTTAAGAACATTTGGGCTCAAAGCCCGCTCTGCACTGACCCAACCGCATTAGCAGAAAGAATCAAAGGCTAGACCCTCCTTTCCTGAGGAGCCTCTGGTGTGGACAGAGGAGACGTGGTCCACTCTTCATTTTAGAGATGAATCAAGTTTAATTTATTTGGATCTGATGAGAAGCATTATGTTTGTTGACAAACGGGGAAAGACTGAACCGAAAGTGTGTAAGGAAGTCGGTGAGAGGTGGTGGAGGAAGTGTCATGGTTTGGGGAATGTTTCTGCAGCAGGAGTTGGACCTCTCATACAGCTACATGGCAGAGTGACCAAGTATCAGGACCATCTTCAACTACACGTGGTGCCTTCATTGCGTTCATCACTCAGTCAGGCAGCAATGTCCATGCAGGACAATGTGAGAAAAGAAATGGTGCAGAGTCCTGATCTAAACCCAATAGACACGGGTGACAAAAGTTATGACTGAGAAACCCACAACAGTCCCAGAACTGCGGAAGAGCATGGAAGAAGAGAGGAGCAGAGTCGTGTGAGAGACCAGTGAGGTCCCGTGGCCTGGGGGGGGGCTGAGGTCCCGTGGCCTGGGGGGGGGGCTGAGGTCCCGTGGCCTGGGGGGGGGCCTGAGGTCCTGTGGCCTGGGGGGGGCCTGAGGTCCTGTGGCCTGGGGGGGGCCTGAGGTCCTATGGCCTGTGGGGGGGCCTGAGGGCCTGTGGGGGGGGGGCTGAGGTCCCGTGGCCTGTGGGGGGGGGCTGAGGTCCCGTGGCCTGTGGGGGGGGCTGAGGTCCCGTGGCCTGTGGGGGGGCTGAGGTCCCGTGGCCTGTGGGGGGGCTGAGGTCCCGTGGCCTGTGGGGGGGGCTGAGGTCCCGTGGCCTGTGGGGGGGGCTGAGGTCCCGTGGCCTGTGGGGGGGGGCTGAGGTCCCGTGACCTGTGGGGGGGGCTGAGGTCCCGTGGCCTGTGGGGGGGGGGCTGAGGTCCCGTGGCCTGTGGGGGGGCTGAGGTCCCGTGGCCTGTGGGGGGGGCTGAGGTCCCGTGGCCTGTGGGGGGGCTGAGGTCCCGTGGCCTGGGGGGGGGCTGAGGTCCCGTGGCCTGGGGGGGGGCCTGAGGTCTTGTGTTCTCCCTACCGATTGTTGACTGCTGGGACCTGCAGAAAATATAATTCTAATCTTTCTCTGTGCTCCGGTCATTGCTGTTCTCTAATTATTATTATTCTATGTTTTTGCCAAATAAAGTTGTTTTGATACTTTTGTAGTTTGGTAAAAACCCTGCTCTAGTGACCTGGAGACCCCTTACAAAAAAAAGATCAAATGTTCATGAATGGACATTATTATTATAGACATTATTTTTATAGACATTATTTCTGAAAAAAACTAATTTTGATCTCCAGTGTATATTGGCCCATTACCCAGCTTTCCAGGGATCCTGAGTGTACACGTTTGCCTAGCTGCAGATTACTGCACCCCCCCTGTCACTTTCTGCCTTGGTCAGATAAGGCAGCTCCACATGCTGTATTGGCCCGTCACCCAGCTTTCTCGGCCCCCGAATGACATGTCTTCCCACCTTTTACTATATGTTCTATAGGATACATATTCCATAGTCACTGGTTGACAACCTGTATAAGCCCAATACCCAGCTTTCCCTCCATCCACCTATTATAAAAACGTCATGTTAGCCACCCAGCTTTACCAGATTCCTGAATGGTTGTTCTGTGCAGCAGTATGAAATGGTCAGCTATATTTTTAAGTTTTGGTGTGGACAATCCCTGTGGGAGATTGGGATGTTCCCAGCTTTCCCGGAGAACTTAATATCCTATGTGGTTTCATTGTTTGGAGCAGGATAGTTGTGATGATGAGGTCAGTCATTCAGAAGCCTGGCAGAGCTGGGTGAGGAGCAATAAAGCTAGGTTTATTAAAAATGACACAGCTTTTTCAGGCTCCTGAATTACTAGTCATATAGCAGTAGCAGCTGATCATCCCCAGACAATGTTTACCATTCAGGAGCCTGGGAAAGCTGCTCCCCCACTATAATCCAGGACTGTCCCCCGGTCACCTTCCTGTCACTATTGTTCCCTGATCTTCCTGTCCGGAAACAGCGTCCAAGATTTCACTTACACTTTCTTCCTCCTCCTCCTCCTCCTCACAGGGTCTGTGTCCGGAGCGAGACCTGAAGGTGCAGTACGGAGGATTCTCCCAGCATCCTGTCTACAGCCTGAAGCATGTGCCCGGCACCAGGTACACCAGCTGCACTCACTATTCTACTGGTGCAGTCACTGTGTACATACATGACATTACTTATCCTGTACTGATCCTGAGTTACATCCTGTATTATACCCCAGAGCTGCACTCACTATTCTGGTGCAGGTGCAGTCACTGTGTACATACATGACATTACTTATCCTGCACTGATCCTGAGTTACATCATGTATTATACCCCAGAGCTGCACTCACTATTCTGCTGCTGGTGCAGTCACTGTGTACATACATGACATTACTTATCCTGTACTGATCCTGAGTTACATCCTGTATTATACTCCAGAGCTGCACTCACTATTCTGCTGCTGGTGCAGTCACTGTGTACATACATGACATTACCTATCCTGTACTGATCCTGAGTTACATCCTGTATTATACCACAGAGCTGCACTCACTATTCTGCTGCTGGTGCAGTCACTGTGTATATACATGACATTACTTATCCTGTACTGATCCTGAGTTACATCCTGTATTATACCACAGAGCTGCACTCACTATTCTGCTGCTGGTGCAGTCACTGTGTACATACATGACATTACCTATCCTGTACTGATCCTGAGTTACATCCTGTATTATACCACAGAGCTGCACTCTCTATTCTGCTGCTGGTGCAGTCACTGTGTATATACATGACATTACTTATCCTGTACTGATCCTGAGTTACATCCTGTATTATACCACAGAGCTGCACTCACTATTCTGCTGCTGGTGCAGTCACTGTGTACATACATGACATTACTTATCCTGTACTGATCCTGAGTTACATCATGTATTATACCCCAGAGCTGCACTCACTATTCTGCTGCTGGTGCAGTCACTGTGTACATACATGACATTACTTATCCTGTACTGATCCTGAGTTACATCCTGTATTATACTCCAGAGCTGCACTCACTATTCTGCTGCTGGTGCAGTCACTGTGTACATACATGACATTACCTATCCTGTACTGATCCTGAGTTACATCCTGTATTATACTCCAGAGCTGCACTCACTATTCTGCTGCTGGTGCAGTCACTGTGTACATACATACATGACATTACTTATCCTGTACTGATCCTGAGTTACATCCTGTATTATACCCCAGAGCTGCTCTCACTATTCTGCTGCTGGTGCAGTCACTGTGTACATACATGACATTACTTATCCTGTACTGATCCTGAGTTACATCCTGTATCATCCTCCAGAGCGCACTCACTATTCTGCTGCTGGTGCAGTCACTGTGTACATACATGACATTACTTATCCTGTACTGATCCTGAGTTACATGCTGTATTATACTCCAGAGCTGCACTCACTATTCTGCTGCTGGTGCAGTCACTGTGTACATACATGACATTACTTATCTTGTACTGATCCTGAGTTACATCCTGTATTATACCCCAGAGCTGCACTCACTATTCTGCTGCTGGTGCAGTCACTGTGTACATACATGACATTACTTATCCTGTACTGATCCTGAGTTACATCCTGTATCATCCTCCAGAGCTGCACTCACTATTCTGCTGCTGTTGCAGTCACTGTGTACATGCATGACATTAATTATCCTGTACTGATCCTGAGTTACATCCTGTATTATACTCCAGAGCTGCACTCACTATTCTGCTGCTGGTGCACTCACTGTATAGATACATGACATTACTTATCCTGTACTGATCCTGAGTTATATCCTGTATTATACCCCAGAGCTGCACTCACTATGCTGCTGCTGGTGCAGTCACTATATAGATACATGACATTACTTATCCTGTACTGATTCTGAGTTACATCCTGTATTATACTCCAGAGCTGCACTCACTATTCTGCTGCTGGTGCAGTCACTGTGTACATACATGACATTACTTATCATGTACTGATCCTGAGTTACATCATGTATTATACCCCAGAGCTGCACTCACTATTCTGCTACTGCTGCAGTCACTGTGTACATACATGACATTAATTATCCTGTACTGATCCTGAGTTACATCCTGTATTATACTCCAGAGCTGCACTCACTATTCTGCTGCTGGTGCAGTCACTGTGTACATACATGACATTACTTATCCTGTACTGATCCTGAGTTATATCCTGTATTATACCCCAGAGCTGCACTCACTATGCTGCTGCTGGTGCACTCACTGTGTTCATACATGACATTACTTATCCTGTACTGATCCTGAGTTACATCCTGTATTATACCCCAGAGCTGCACTCACTATGCTGCTGCTGGTGCAGTCACTGTGTACATACATGACATTACTTATCCTGTACTGATCCTGAGTTACATCCTGTATTATACTCCAGAGCTGCACTCACTATTCTGCTGCTCGTGCAGTCACTGTGTACATACATGACATTACTTATCCTGTACTGATCCTGAGTTAGATCCTGTATTATACTCCAGGGCTGCACTCACTATTCTGCTGCTGGTGCAGTCACTGTGTACATACATGACATTACTTATCCTGTACTGATCCTGAGTTACATCCTGTATTATACTCCAGAGCTGCACTCACTATTCTGCTGCTGGTGCAGTCACTGTGTACATACATGACATTACTTATCCTGTACTGATCCTGAGTTACATCCTGTATTATACCCCAGAGCTGCACTCACTATTCTGCTGCTGGTGCAGTCACTGTGTACATACATGACATTAATTATCCTGTACTGATCCTGAGTTACATCCTGTATCATCCTCCAGAGCTGCACTCACTATTCTGCTGCTGGTGCACTCACTGTGTTCATACATGACATTACTTATCCTGTACTGATCCTGAGTTATATCCTGTATTATACCCCAGAGCTGCACTCACTATGCTGCTGCTGGTGCACTCACTGTGTTCATACATGACATTACTTATCCTGTACTGATCCTGAGTTACATCCTGTATTATACTCCAGAGCTGCACTCACTATGCTGCTGCTGGTGCAGTCACTGTATAGATACATGACATTACTTATCCTGTACTGATCCTGAGTTACATCCTGTATTATACTCCAGAGCTGCACTCACTATTCTGCTGCTGGTGCAGTCACTGTGTACATACATGACATTACATATCCTGTACTGACCCTGCGTTACATCCTGTATTATACTCCAGAGCTGCACTCACTATTCTGCTGCTGGTGCAGTCACCGTGTACATACATGACATTACTTATCCTGTACTGATCCTGAGCTACATCCTGTATTATTCTCCAGAGCTGCACTCACTATTCTGCTGGTGCAGTCACTGTGTACATACATGACATTACTTATCCTGTACTGATCCTGAGTTACATCCTGTATTATACCCCAGAGCTGCACTCACTATTCTGCTGCTGGTGCAGTCACTGTGTACATACATGACATTACTTATCCTGTACTGATCCTGAGTTACATCCTGTATTATACTCCAGAGCTGCATTCACTAGTCTGCTGCTGGTGCAGTCACTGTGTACATACATGACATTACTTATCCTGTACAGATCCTGAGTTACATCCTGTATTATACTCCAGAGCTGCACTCACTATTCTGCTGCTGGTGCAGTCACTATGTACATACATGACATTACTTATCCTGTACTGATCCTGAGTTACATCCTGTATTATACACCAGAGCTGCACTCACTATTCTGCTGCTGGTGCAGTCACTGTGTACATACATGACATTACTTATCCTGTACTGATCCTGAGTTACATCCTGTATTATACTCCAGAGCTGCACTCACTATTCTGCTGCTGGTGCAGTCACTGTGTACATACATGACATTACTTATCCTGTACTGATCCTGAGCTACATCCAGTATTATACCCCAGAGCTGCACTCACTATTCTGCTGCTGGTGCAGTCACTATGTACATACATGACATTACTTATCCTGTACTGATCCTGAGTTATATCCTGTATTATACCCCAGAGCTGCACTCACAATTCTGCTGTCTAAAACAATGTGTACATACATGCTGCATAGCCCTTTCAGACTCATTAAAAGTGATGTCCACAATGCAACATGATGTGACTGTTATCTAAAGGGGAACCCCCAGGTAACACAGCGACCAGTCCAGGGTGTGATATGTGATCCCAGTTATTGTAAGATTTCTATCAGTAGCTGCTGAGGTGGAGCCACTAATATCTGTACAGGAACCGGCCACAAATTTCCTTATCACTGCCCTTCCTGTTATGTGCAAAGCGCAACACTGAGGTGATATGGTCACTGACCAACAGCACAACACCGGTATAATACCGCAGTGTATGCTGATAGGGGGCAGTATTATAGTAGTTATATTTCTGTACATAGGAGGCAGTATTATAGTAGTTATATTCTTGTACATAGGGGGCAGTGTTATAGTAGTTATATTCTTGTACATAGGGAGCAGTATTATAGTAGTTATATTCCTGTACATAGGGGGCAGTATTATAGTAGTTATATTCTTGTACATAGGGGGCAGTATTATAGTAGTTATATTCCTGTACATAGGGGGCAGTATTATAGTAGTTATATTTCTGTACATAGGGGGCAGTATTATAGTAGTTATATTCTTGTACACAGGGGCAGTATTATAGTAGTTATATTCTTGTACATAGGGGGCAGTATTATAGTAGTTATATTCTTGTACATAGGGGGCAGTATTATAGTAGTTATATTCTTGTACATAGGGGGCAGTATTATAGTAGTTATATTCCTGTACATAGGGGGCAGTATTATAGTAGTTATATTCTTGTACATAGGGAGCAGTATTATAGTAGTTATATTTCTGTACATAGGGGGCAGTATTATAGTAGTTATATTCTTGTACACAGGGGCAGTATTATAGTAGTTATATTCTTGTACATAGGGGGCAGTATTATAGTAGTTATATTCTTGTACATAGGGGGCAGTATTATAGTAGTTATATTCTTGTACATAGGGGGCAGTATTATAGTAGTTATATTCTTGTACATAGGGGGCAGTATTATAGTAGTTATATTCTTGTACATAGGGGGCAGTATTATAGTAGTTATATTCTTGTACATAGGGGGCAGTATTATAGTAGTTATATTCTTGTACATAGGGGGTAGTATTATAGTAGTTATATTCTTGTACATAGGGGGCAGTATTATAGTAGTTATATTCTTGTACATAGGGGGCAGTATTATAGTAGTTATATTCTTGTACATAGGGAGCAGTATTATAGTAGTTATATTCTTGTACATAGGGGGCAGTATTATAGTAGTTATATTCTTGTACATAGGGGGCAGTATTATAGTAGTTATATTCTTGTACATAGGGGGCAGTATTATAGTAGTTATATTCTTGTACATAGGGGGCAGTATTATAGTAGTTATATTCTTGTACATAGGGGGCAGTATTATAGTAGTTATATTCTTGTACATAGGGGGCAGTATTATAGTAGTTATATTCTTGTACATAGGGGGTAGTATTATAGTAGTTATATTCTTGTACATAGGGGGCAGTATTATAGTAGTTATATTCTTGTACATATGGGCAGTATTATAGTAGTTATATTCTTGTACATAGGGGCAGTATTATAGTAGTTATATTCCTGTACATAGGGGGCAGTATTATAGTAGTTATATTCTTGTACATAGGAAGCAGTATTATAGTAGTTATATTCCTGTACATAGGGGCAGTATTATAGTAGTTATATTCTTGTACATAGGGGGCAGTATTATAGTAGTTATATTCTTGTACATATGGGCAGTATTATAGTAGTTATATTTTTGTACATAGGGGGCAGTATTATAGTAGTTATATTCCTGTACATAGGGGGCAGTATTATAGTAGTTATATTCTTGTACATAGGAAGCAGTATTATAGTAGTTATATTCCTGTACATAGGGGCAGTATTATAGTAGTTATATTCCTGTACATAGGGGGCAGTATTATAGTAGTTATATTCCTGTACATAGGGGCAGTATTATAGTAGTTATATTCTTGTACATAGGGACAGTATTATAGTAGTTATATTCTTATACATAGGGGGCAGTATTATAGTAGTTATATTCTTGTACATAGGGGGCAGTATTATAGTAGTTATATTCTTGTACATAGGGGGCAGTATTATAGTAGTTATATTCTTATACATAGGGGGCAGTATTATAGTAGTTATATTCTTGTACATAGGGACAGTATTATAGTAGTTATATTCTTGTACATTGGGGGCAGTATTATAGTAGTTATATTCCTGTACATAGGGGGCAGTATTATAGTAGTTATATTCTTGTACATAGGGGGCAGTATTCTTGTACATAGGGGGCAGTATTATAGTAGTTATATTCTTGTACATAGTGGGCAGTATTGTAGTAGTTATATTCTTGTACATATTGGGCAGTATTATAGTAGTTATATTCTTGTACATAGGGGGCAGTATTATAGTAGTTATATTCCTGTACACAGGGGGCAGTATTATAGTAGTTATATTCTTGTACATAGGGAGCAGTATTATAGTAGTTATATTCTTGTACATAGGGGGCAGTAATATAGTAGTTATATTCTTGTACATAGGGGGCAGTATTATAGTAGTTATATTCCTGTACATAGGGAGCAGTATTATAGTAGTTATATTCTTGGACGTAGGGGGCAGTATTATAGTAGTTATATTCTTGTACATAAGGGAAGTATAATAGTAGTTATATTCTTGTACATAGGGGGCAGTATTATAGTAGTTATATTCTTGTACATAGGGGCAGTATTATAGTAGTTATATTGTTGTACATAGGTGGCAGTATTATAGTAGTTATATTCTTGTACATAGGGGGCAGTATTATAGTAGTTATATTCCTGTACATAGGGGGCAGTATTATAGTAGTTATATTCTTGTACATAGGGGGCAGTATTATAGTAGTTATATTCTTGTACATAGGGGCAGTATTATAGTAGTTATATTCTTGTACATAGGGGGCAGTATTATAGTAGTTATATTCTTGTACATAGGGGGCAGTATTATAGTAGTTATATTCCTGTACATAGGGGACAGTATTATAGTAGTTATATTCTTGTACATAGGGGCAGTATTATAGTAGTTATATTCTTGTACATAGGGGGCAGTATTATAGTAGTTATATTCTTGTACATAGGGGGCAGTATTATAGTAGTTATATTCCTGTACATAGGGGGCAGTATTATAGTAGTTATATTCCTGTACATAGGAGGCAGTATTATAGGAGTTATAGTCTTGTACATAGGGGGCAGTATTATAGTAGTTATATTCCTGTACATAGGGGGCAGTATTATAGGAGTTATAGTCTTGTACATAGGGGGCAGTATTATAGGAGTTATAGTCTTGTACATTGGGAGCAGTATCATTGCTAAATAGCAGTGACGTTACCTCAGCAGTGGCAGCTGCTATGGGGCCCGCAGTGTTGGGGGAGAGGGGGCGGCATCTAACCTGACCCACTAAAGAATGAGGATGTGCACCATTATATATATGTATGTATACTGTGCATTGTAAAGAATAATATGTATATAACAGTGCACATCATGAATTGGCAGCTCAATAGGGGGTTAGGAGGCTGCTTTGGGGCGGGGCCTCTCTGTATATTGATTGTGCGGTATTCGGCAGTGTATGTATATGACGGTACATGTTATATCTTGTGGTTTCTCCCTCAGCCTCCTGGTGACGTCTTCTCCCTCCTTGTCTCACCTTCAGACCTGGAATATCGGAGCGGAGGATACAGGTAATGGTCCAGCCCTCTTCTAGTTTTCAGGTTTGTCTTCTCCTTAATCCATAGTTCTTGCTCCTTTACCCTTGACCTCTTATTTGACCCTCCCCAGACCCTGTATTCTTCTGTCATTCTATTCCTTTACCTTACTAATCCTACATGGTGTCTCCTACTCAAGTCACATCCTAAGCTGCATTCACTGTTATTAGTGTTATCACTGTTAATTCAGTGTTTAATTGCAGCTTTGGATGTGATTGGAGTACGCTATTGTTCTCTGGTAGCTGCTGTTTTCTGGGACATGACTCCTGTTATTTCTGGCACAGATGTCATTCGTCCCTCTGTGTTCGTACAGTCTGATCCCACGGAAAAAACCTGGACAAAAATTGATGTTTCTTCTGCTGCTGCGGCTCCACGTGTGGTCCACGGGGCTCGGGTCAGCGCTGTCCACGTCACAGAGATGGAGTCAGCCAGGCGCGTGTACACACTAGGTAGGTGGCAGGACAGACCCACCTCATAACACTGTGCTGTGCTGCATTGTGGGAGGTGTAGTGCACCCTGTACTGTGCTGCTGACCTGAGACAGGGCAGCTCTGGATGTGACTGGAGTATAGAAGGAATCATTGCAGCTCTGGATGTGACTGGAGTATAGAAGGAATCATTGCAGCTCTGGATGTGACTGGAGTATGGAATGAATTATTGCAGCTCTAAATGTGACTGGAGTAAAGAAGGAATCATTGCAGCTTTGGATGTGACTGGAGTATAGAAGGAATATTTGCAGCTCTGGATGGGAATGGAGTATGAAAAGAATTATTGCAGCTCTAAATGTGACTGGAGTATAGAAGGAATTATTGTAGCTCTAAATGTGACTGGTGTATAGAAGGAATCATTGCAGCTGTAAATGTGACTGAAGAATAGAAGGAATCATTTCAACTTTGTATGTGATTGGAGTAAAGAAGAATTCTTTGCAGCTCTGGATATGACTGGAGTATAGCATGATTGATTGCAGCTCTGAATGTGAATGGAGTGTAGAAGGATCAATTAAAGCTCTGGATATGAATGGAGTGTAGAATAAATAACTTCCTCTCTGGATGTGATTGGAGTATATAAGGATTGGTTGCAGCTCTGGATGTGAATGGAGTATATAAGGATTGATAGAACCTTTCTTTGTGGGATGTAGAAGAATTGATTGCAGCTCTTGATGTGTTTGGATTATAAAATGATTGATTGCAGCTCTACATGTGTTTGGAGTATAGAGGATTTGATTGCAGCTCTGGATGTGTTTGGAGGATAGAAGGATTGATTGCAGCTCTGGATGTGTTTGGAGGATAGAAGGATTGATTGCAGCTCTGGATGTGAATGGAGTATACATTATGTATACAGTATGTCATCACTCAAGTAAAAGTAGAAAGTGTGTTCTGTAGATGGAGGGGGAGATTTTCTCCGGCCTGTAGGTAGCAGGTAAGTCCTTAGTGTCACAAACGTATTCCATGAACAGTGTCCAATATAATGACCACACAAGCAATTGTGATATCTTTACTTCCAATATTTCAACGTATACACTCTTAATTCAAAGCGTTAATCTGTCCCATAGTAGATGATACCATAGTGAATTAAACTTTCCAAGTTCAGCTTGTATAGATGGTAGTGACTAGGATCCTAGGAGTCTATTTAACGTTCTAATATCTTATAAACCATGATTTCATCCTTCCGGATACATTCATTATGAAAGGTTTGAACTTAGACTCACATTTAGTTGGATCCCAGGGCAGAGACACTGACTCCTTAGACGCCGAGCAACGGTCTGGTGAGCGCCATGTTTGCTGTGACGTTTCAAGGGACACGCCCCCTTCTTCAGACATGACACGCTCTCCACCGTTCACGTAAGTTATAGTCACCGAAACCGGAACCTCTTATACATATACCTTAATATATACAAACAATTAAAAACATTACATCTGTTATATCTTCTACACAGCTTAGCTATCCTTCAATATCAACCTTTTAATGTTTCTCTTACAGAAAGATATTAAAGTTACAATCTTCGTAAAGTTACAAACGTGACATTTAATCAGAGTTGTAAGGTGAACGCAGCTTTGGTTGTGAGTAGAGCAGAGTTAACAATCTCTTCTCATGCCCCAGATGGATCCAGTGATGAGGCAGTGGGGTCTCTCTCCTTCCTGGACCCCAGTACCGTCCACTTGTGCTGCCTGAGCGGCCATCAGATCATCGCTGATGTACGACAGCCGGGGGTCGCCCATGAGGGGAGCGCGGTCCCTAATGTGCCCGGGGACCAACACTGGTGCGCAGCTGTAAAATCCCAGATCCAGGATGCTTGCGCCAAGATCGCCAGCCTGTCTTCTGAGGGCCACATCATAATCACTGATGCTCGCAACTTGGAGACCCCTTTGAAATGTGCAAAGAGCAAGTCATCCAATTGCCCCGCCCCCGAGGAGCAGATAATGTGCATCTGCTGGGCCCCAGCACTGGACGATTACATCTCGGTGTCAGGTAAGAAGCTGCATGTAGGTGATAATTATAGGGAGATGTCTCAGCTTTCCTTTACCCCTCAATGTCATATCTGCCTGTTATGTTCCTTATGCGAGGGCGGGGTCTCCGGTATACACTATGACTATATGTTCTTGCCTCTCCCCTTGCAGGTTTAGATGGTACAGTCCAGATCTACGATACAAGACACTGGGACGCGGCTCTGAAGGAGGTTGATGCGCTGTTCACCCACAGGGGGCACTGCGCTATGGGGGAGTGTGAAGACGGGAGCGCCCCCCGAGTCACTGTACACTCCTGGCACCCGTGGAAAGAGCGGACGCTGGTGTCTGCCGCTAACGACGGCTCTTTACATATCTGGGACTGGCTGGACACCACCGAACTGCCATGAATATAGCAACATCACCAGAGGAGACGAGGAATATATATATATTTTTTAGTTTTGTGCATTTACAGCAGCTTTGTAATATAATAAAAAAACAAAACCTAGATACAGGACGAGTAGTACTGTGCTGTGTGTGTGTGTGTGTGTGTAAATATAGGACGAGTAGTACTGTACTGTGCTGTGTGTGTAAATATAGGACGAGTAGTACTGTACTGTGCTGTGTGTGTAAATATAGGACGAGTAGTACTGTACTGTGCTGTGTGTGTAGATACAGGACCAGTAGTACTGTGCAGTGTATGATGAGACAGGAGGAGTACTGTGCAGTAACCAGGCGGCGTTGTGTGTAGTAGTACTGTGCAGTGTATGATGAGACAGGAGGAGTACTGTGCAGTAACCAGGCGGCCTGGTGTGATGTAGTACTGTGCAGTGTATGATGAGACAGGAGGAGTACTGTGCAGTAACCAGGCGGCCTGGTGTGATGTAGTACTGTGCAGTGTATGATGAGACAGGAGGAGTACTGTGCAGTAACCAGGCGGCGTGGTGTGTAGTAGTACTGTGCAGTGTATGATGAGACAGGAGGAGTACTGTGCAGTAACCAGGCGGCCTGGTGTGATGTAGTACTGTGCAGCGTATGATGAGACAGGAGGAGTACTGTGCAGTAACCAGGCGGCGTGGTGTGTAGTAGTACTGTGCAGTGTATGATGAGACAGGAGGAGTACTGTGCAGTAACCAGGCGGCATGGTGTATAGTAGTACTGTGCAGTGTATGATGAGACAGGAGGAGTACTGTGCAGTAACCAGGCGGCGTGGTGTGTAGTAGTACTGTGCAGTGTATGATGAGACAGGAGGAGTACTGTGCAGTAACCAGGCGGCGTGGTGTATAGTAGTACTGTGCAGTGTATGATGAGACAGGAGGAGTACTGTGCAGTAACCTGGCGGCGTGGTGTGTAGTAGTACTGTGCAGTGTATGATGAGACAGGAGGAGTACTGTGCAGTAACCAGGCGGCGTGGTGTGTAGTAGTACTGTGCAGTGTATGATGAGACAGGAGGAGTACTGTGCAGTAACCAGGCGGCGTGGTGTATAGTAGTACTGTGCAGTGTATGATGAGACAGGAGGAGTACTGTGCAGTAACCAGGCGGCGTGGTGTGTAGTAGTACTGTGCAGTGTATGATGAGACAGGAGGAGTACTGTGCAGTAACCAGGCGGCCTGGTGTAATGTAGTACTGTGCAGTGTATGATGAGACAGGAGGAGTACTGTGCAGTAACCAGGCGGCGTGGTGTGTAGTAGTACTGTGCAGTGTATGATGAGACAGGAGGAGTACTGTGCAGTAACCAGGCGGTGTTGTGTGTAGTAGTACTGTGCAGTGTATGATGAGACAGGAGGAGTACTGTGCAGTAACCAGGCGGCGTGGTGTATAGTAGTACTGTGCAGTGTATGATGAGACAGGAGGAGTACTGTGCAGTAACCAGGCGGCGTGGTGTGTAGTAGTACTGTGCAGTGTATGATGAGACAGGAGGAGTACTGTGCAGTAACCAGGCGGCCTGGTGTGATGTAGTACTGTGCAGTGTATGATGAGACAGGAGGAGTACTGTGCAGTAACCAGGCGGCGTGGTGTGTAGTAGTACTGTGCAGTGTATGATGAGACAGGAGGAGTACTGTGCAGTAACCAGGCGGTGTTGTGTGTAGTAGTACTGTGCAGTGTATGATGAGACAGGAGGAGTACTGTGCAGTAACCAGGCGGCGTGGTGTGTAGTAGTACTGTGCAGTGTATGATGAGACAGGAGGAGTACTGTGCAGTAACCAGGCGGCGTGGTGTGTAGTAGTACTGTGCAGTGTATGATGAGACAGGAGGAGTACTGTGCAGTAACCAGGCGGCGTGGTGTGTAGTAGTACTGTGCAGGAGTCACATGTAAGTGCTGAGCCTCATTTATTAGACGGAAGGATGGACTGTACACATCCTCTGATACTCGGCAGTACTGCGCACCTGAACACAGAGAGAAGTCCTGAGATGCCCTGGACCGGTTATGCTGTGATTAGAGGCAGATGAGCTATGCAGGGTTCTGGGAAAGCTGGGTTAAGGTGTTTTTTTTCCCATTAATTTTCTGCTGTTTCGGCACATTCCACAGGACGCGACCTCCATGTAACCTTCACGTGACTCTTCCGACCTTCACATTGTGGCCATAGGCAAAGTAAAATAAAGAGCGTCTTCCTCAGGGTATACAATGTGATCCTGCGGGAAGTTTCCTTCCTCCTCGGCCACATATAGATCCATATTGTATAAACCAAGGAATATTAACCCCCTGAGCGCGGCCAGCATATCATAGAGGTGATCAGCCGCACGTAACAACCTCACCGCGGGTCATCGCTACCACTCCTGTTGTAGCAGCCTATGTGAATGAGCCCTACTGCAGTGTAAAGCATGGGGGACAAATCCATCCTGCTGCCCATGTGTCTAATGTATGGAAATAACTGTATCCCTCCAGCTGTGCGCCCTGTGTAAGTCATATACACTCAACAAGGATGGTTTATAGCGCGTGTTATTATTCATATAATGATAATATACCGTACATTTTACAAAAAAAAATATAGAAAAATAACATTTCAAAATGTAGAAATATCCTCTGTTAGTGCACAGAATAAATACAGAAAACAATTCTGAGATATCTGGGAGCGGAGGGGTTAATAAGCGTTGCTGTAGTTCATTGGCTTCTCACCTGTTGTGAAACTACAACTCCCAGCGTGCTCGGATACAACATCCTCTGGCTGCCTGAGAGTTGTAGTTCTGTAGGCTGCCTGAGAGTTGTAGTTCTGTAGGCTGCCTGAGAGTTGTAGTTTTGCAGTCGCTGGAGACATTGCTGTAGTACATTCATCTTCTCTGCAACTTTCTACGAGATGCAGTTTAAGATCTCTGCTTGCTGTCAGTGAATGGGGGGCATAGCTGTGTATTGATTGTGGCTGAAATTTTGTCCTGGTCTAACATTTTTTTTTTTTACAGTTGATTTGTCCGGGATAATATATTCTAGGATAGTAGCTTCTCCAAGTACAATGGGCGTGTATCCTCACACTGCTGTGCCCTGTGTTCTCAGCAGCCTGTGTTATGTATTGTCCTTGGAGAGATGTGTGATCACACCATTTTGTATGTTGTTAGTAGCAGCAGGACTGTGATATATGGATTTATATTCTAAGATTGTAGCTTCTACATCTGCACTAGGGCCATGTCCTCCTCACACTGCTGTGCTCTGTGCTCTCTCTAACCAGTGCTATGTATTGTCCCTGGAGGGATGTGTAATCATACCATTGTGTATGTTGTTCATAGCAGCAGGACTGTCATGTATAGATTTATATTCCATGATTGTAGCATCTCCAATTGTACTGGGGGTGTGTGTCCTCACACTGCTGTGCTCTGTGCTCTCTCTAACCAGTGCTATGTATTGTCCCTGGAGAGATGTGTAATCATACCATTGTGCAGGACTGTCATGTATGGATTTATATTCCATGATTGTAGCATCTCCAATTGTACTGGGGGGGGGGGTGTCCTCACACTGCTGTGCTCTGTGCTCTCTCTAACCAGTGCTATGTATTGTCCCTGGAGGGATGTGTAATCATACCATTGTGTATGTTGTTCATAGCAGCAGGACTGTCATGTATGGATTTATATTCCATGATTGTAGCATCTCCAATTGTACTGGGGGTGTGTGTCCTCACACTGCTGTGCTCTGTGCTCTCTCTAACCAGTGCTATGTATTGTCCCTGGAGAGATGTGTAATCATACCATTGTGCAGGACTGTCATGTATGGATTTATATTCCATGATTGTAGCATCTCCAAATGTACTGGGGGGGGGGGGGGGTGTCCTCACACTGCTGTGCTCTGTGCTCTGCAAACAGTGTTATGTATAGTCACTGGAGAGATGTGTAATCATACCATTGTGTATGTAGTTGTTAGTAGCAGAAGGCCTGTGATATATGGATTTATATTTCTCAGAATTCCCTTCTCACACTGCTTTATTCTGTACTCTCTGCATTGAGCTTCCTCACAGCCCCTCCTCTGTGCTCTGAGTGAGATCTGTAGATGTCTTATTGAATACTACAGCAATTACAAAAAGCAGATAGGAGGATCTATGGAGCAGCACAGTTCAGAGAGAACAGAGCACAGCAGTGTTTGGTTAGTGGTCAATATGAGATAACTTCATCCTGCCGTACAGTGTTTGCATAAGCTCTGTGGTCTGTTCCCATTCGCTGACAGAAAGCAGGAGTCAAACTGATGAGGAGGTGAAAGAAAAAAATCTGTTAAAAAAAGTTGCTGATTTTTAATTTTTTTTTTATCATATAACAATTTAAGCTAAATTTACACAAAGCGGATGCGGCCTTCACATATTAGTGACAGATTCACTTTATAATTATCAGTAGTACTAGTCATAATACGATTCACACGCTATAGGCTCCGCCTCTTGAAAGGATAGCATTCAATGTTGATTGTACAATCTTAATTGGATGATATAACCTATTGGTGCCACAATCTAGGACTAGGATGAACCAGGATCTTCCAATACCGACCGCCAATAAATTACCTTGCACAAACCAAATTTTCCAGGATTGTCTCACAATTAGGGACAATTCTGTCAAATTCTGGAAATTTACAGTTTTATATATATTTAGAGAGAAAGAAAGAAACAATGAGGGAGATTTATCATCAAGTTTCTGAGGTAAAACTGTTCTAGTTGCCCGAGGAAACCAATGAGAGCTCAGCTTTCATTTTATAAACAGCTGTGGGAAAATGAAAGCTGAGCTCTCATTGGTTGCCATGGACAACTAGAACAGGACAACTAGAACAGTTCTGCTGTAAGGGACATATGATAAATCTCCCCCAATGTATGAAAAACAAAATGGTGGAACTGTTGTCTCTGTCAGCCAATGAGATTGCTGCTTTAAGTTATAAACTGCAGTGAAAGAATGAAAGCTGAGCTGTGATTGGTTGCTGTTGCCAACTGCTCCAAAGAACATGCTTCTAAGATCGGAGATGGCTCTTGTTTCCCATAGCAACCAACAGGATTTTGCAGAGAGGAGTAGAAGTGGAATTGTCCTTTTATGTTGCCCTCACGGCCACAGATTCAGGTGTAAATCTTCTGTGTTTGATGCTGAACAAGTGATTCACAGTGAAATGATTGGATTACATCGCTGTAGTCATCCTCAGTCAAGTGGTGGAGGTCATGAACGCCTATAATTGTCTATGGCATAAATGGGTGACAACCAATATGGCCACCACAGACTCCATCCGTATAACCCAATGACTGGGTAAACAAAACATTCAGGGATGGGGAGAAGAATGGATGATCACCAACATGACCAGCAACTTTTCACGTTGCGCCTTGTAATATTTGTTGGCGCCTTAGATTGGGGGCGTGTCCTGTTGAAATGGCTGCCATATTGGTTGTCATGTAGCCTTCCCAGGAATATATATAATCTATACAGCAGTTAAACAGACTTTTCACTTAGAGAAGAGGGGGGCCCCACTTCTTATTTAAGGGGATTATAATGTATTTTGATGACACTTCTTCAGAGACATTGTCACTTCCTGAACCGGGAGAAGAGACTCTTCTTCTTGTTGATGTTCTCCATGACGTCCTCCACGGTGAACAGACAGAAGTTGATCTCCTCGTACGGTGTCTCTGCTCCGCTCTCGAACAAGATTGCGAATGTATTGGCGTCCTTACAGTCGGCGAGGTCGGAGTACCCTGCAGGGCCATCATGAATGACCCACGGTTTGGACCAGGCCTCGGACATGAGGGGTGACTTGTTCAGGTAGATCCCCAAATCTCTGCGCTCCTTCTTCGTTGGGTGTGAGAAGAGGAGCCAATGACGGCGCTCCTGTCCAGGTTGTTCCAGACCTGGGAACCCCACAACACTACCGGAGCAGCCCCCCTTCTCCGACTCCTTCAACTTACGACTTTTATCGGCGATCTTAAACTCTCCTCCGACGTTTAACATGAGGGCCTCTACACGCTTCTTGGAGGGGCTCCGCGCGTTGCAGTAGAGCATTCTCTGACCATCTTCAGACATGATTTCCGCCAGTTCTGACTCGCTGCACTCGTGCTTTTCTATGCGCTCTGAAGTGCGCCAGCGGCTGCCTTGGTCCTCGCTGTAGATATAGAAGGTGCGGGCCTTGGTGGACCACCAGCGTATGCACCAAAACTTGGCCACATAGACGTAGGCCGGGATCACCAGCTTCCCACATTGGGTCTGGATGCCGTGGCCGGGAGACACGAAGAACGTGGCCAGGTTCCTTATACCGCTGGTCACGTCTGTGATATCTATGGCCGGACCCCATGTCTTCCCGCAGTCCCCGCTGGTGGAGTAGCAGAGCTTAGAGCTGTTTCCCCACTTCCTCATACGCTCTTCCGTCACACCTATGGGAACGCAGTTGAAGAACAGGAACAGGGTCTTGGTGACCTCCTCGTAGACCGGGCAGGGGTTCATCATACAGTGATTTCTCAGGCAGATGTCGTGTAGACTCTGGACACCTTCCCACTAAGAACACACAAAAAAAATAGAGATTATTTCTCTCCGTATTTTTATTATTATTATCTCAAATTTTTTCTTATTTAGAACATTATCATTAATAATATTTTTTTTATTATGTCATTATTTTTATTCCTGACATCATTATGCGTTATTGTTACACTAAAAATATTGAAAAAGAGCACACATAAAATACATATTATTATTATTTTATCGTTGTGGTTATTTGCTGTTTCACTTCTTCCTTCAAAGGTCCTGCAAAGGTCCTTAAATTTAATCTATCATCAAAATCAAGCCATAAAAATCCAGGGACACTAACTCATAGATCGGGGCACCGTGACGGTGGTAATCATCTTATATTTGTTATTTATGGTCTCCTTCTAAAATCAGCATTTATCCCTCCATTTGCAGGAGGGGTGTGGCTAATAACTGGAGGAAGGAGAGGGTGTCTTTTGGCCCGTTTTAGGACCGTTGTGGGTGCTCTGCAATCATTGTGGCGGGCTGGCCCTCTGGTGTTCTACCATATTGTAGTAAGATATGATAAAACTGCGTCATCCAGTAGCACAGTGACCCCCCTGCAATCTCCCGTTTTGTGTACACAGCTCCCCTGCAGACCTATAAGTCCTCATTCTGTCTTTGTGGTGACCTGGTCATAGGAGTCAATCCTTGATTAATACTAATTAAATTTAATCTGTATCACAGAGAAATAATAAAGTATAGACATGAGACCAGACACTTACAGAGACGTATCCGGTCTTGTAGATCCCCCTCCTCAAGACCAGACCTGCAGACTCTGCGTCGCTCTCGTTTTTACGTTTCTCTGCAAATGCAAGGAACACGTTCTCCCCCGGGATGTAGATGAGCGATGGCAACCGGTACACGGACCCATTGGACTCTTTCCTGAACAGTGGCGTCCGCTCAGGCTGTGTGGCCTTCATGGCTGAGAAGACGGATCTAGAAGAAGGAAAAGGGGACATGGGCATATTATTGTTTACCACATACTATGTAAATTGTAGGTAAGCATCTAAAAAAGTATGGAAAACCCGGCATGACTCCAGACTGTAGATACAAAAATGTATTCCATGCGCCAGGTTTTGGTGCGAGACACCTTTATCAAGTCTAACCGAAATGTCGCTCATGCAGTAAATTTCTCCTTTGAATTGTATATCTACAGTCTGGAGTGCTGCCGGCCTTTCCAATTATCTATATATCTCTCATATCTATCTCATATTGATCTCACTCATATCTATAGATCTATCTCTTTTTCTTTATCATATCATTTCACAGATATAAATCCAACCTGTCTCCATCAGTCCTGGTGTACACAATTTCAGTTACCCCTAGAAAGACCCAGTAACTTCTGACTTAGGGTCGGGTGGCAGCCATCTTGGATTTTTGTGTGAGATCGTGCAGAGGCGATTTCTGTGTCTCTGCTGCGTGGCTGTAGCCACGCCCTCTGCATGGAGCTCAGAGACTCTCACTGATCACTTCCTGCCAGTACATTGTGAGCAGAGAAAGAGGCTGCAAACTACAAGCTACAAGGATATAAGTGATCCAGGGGAAGGGGGAGGCAGGCAGGCACATGTCAGTGAGATGTAGCAGAGCTGTGTGTGCAATCATCTCTGATCTGTCTCATCTTTCTCTCTATGTGTCAGTGTGTTAGTACAATGCCAGAAGCCAGATGAAAGTGTATATACACCTGTACCCTGATAATCTAACCACATTGTCACCCCATAGAACTAGATGGATTATAATGTGTCTGCTTAATAAGGCCCCGCCCACACCCTGAGGTTTTACAATGAGCAGCAAAGATAGGATAGCAGAGTGATAGGAGCTAAACAGTAATAAAACTGAGTAAATTGTAAAGTAAGTGGTTAAAATAATTTTTCTTGTGTTAACATCACTAGGGGAATGAAATGTGAGAATTTTTTTTTGTGGGAAAACCCCTTTAAGGCTCTTGGCATCCTGCAGTGAGGACATGGAATGATGGAAGTGATAGACTGTGGTTACTTGATGTTCTGTGGAGATATTTTCCTCCTATGTGTGTTATGTTCCAGGATGATATGTGTGGCGGGCACGGTGCCAGGATTGTGCCCATCATATAATAACAGCGGGTGGGGGCAGGGGGCTGTGTGACCATCTCGAGGTTGTAGATCTGAATTTTTCTGTTTTCCTTTAATCTAACGTTTATAGGAATTGATTTTTTTCCCGTTCTTAAACCAAGACAGAATCCTAATATATCCTGATTTTTCGCAGTACCATTCACCTGCCATTTTTCTCGGAACGTACAATGGAAATGCCTTAATGCTCAGTAGTGTGTGTAGCTTCCATGTGCCTGTATGACCTACCTACAACATCTGGCTTGCTCTGGATGAGGCTCAGGAGGTGGTGGCCACCACATACTTGTATGACCTTCCTACAAACCTGGGCATGCTCCAGGTGAGGCTCAGTAGTGTGTGTAGCCTCCCAGTGCCTGTATGACCTTCCTACAACTCTGGGCATGCTCCAGGTGAGGCTCAGTAGTGTGTGTAGCCTCCCAGTGCCTGTATGACCTTCCTACAACTCTGGGCATGCTCCAGGTGAGGCTCAGTAGTGTGTGTAGCCTCCCAGTGCCTGTATGACCTTCCTACAACTCTGGGCATGCTCCAGGTGAGGCTCAGTAGTGTGTGTGGCCTCAACATGCCTGTATGACCTTCCTACAAGTCTGGGCATGCTCCAGGTGAGGCTCAGTAGTGTTTGTGTGTGTGTGACCCTCATGTTCCTGTATGACCTCCCTGCAACTCCTAGGCATGCTCCTGATGTTTTCCTGAGGGATCTCTTCCCAGACCTGGTTTAGGGCATTAGTCAACTCCTGAACAGTCTGTGGTGAAGCGTGGTGTCGGTTGATGGAATAAGACATGATGTCCCACATCTGCTCAATTAAGTGTATGGGCTTTGGTTTGGAGGTCTGTATTAGTTCAGGGGTCTAGGGTTCTGTATTAGTTCAGGGGTCTGGGGATCTGTATAAGTGCATGGGCTTTGGTTTGTAGCTCTGTATTAGTTCAGGGTTCTGGGGTTCTGTATAAGTCTAGGGCTCTGGTTTGTAGCTCTGTATTAGTTCAGGGGTCTAGGGTTCTGTATTAGTTCAGGGGTCTGGGATTTGTATAAGTGTATGGGCTTTGGTTTGTAGCTCTGTATTAGTTCAGGGGTCTGGGGTTCTGTATAAGTCTAGGGCTCTGGTTTGGGGGTCTGTATTAGTTCAGGGGTCTGGGGTTCTGTATAAGTCTAGGGCTCTGGTTTGTAGCTCTGTATTAGTTCAGGGGTCTGGGGTTCTGTATAAGTCTAGGGCTCTGGTTTGGGGGTCTGTATTAGTTCAGGGGTCTGGGGTTCTGTATAAGTCTAGGGCTCTGGTTTGTAGCTCTGTATTAGTTCAGGGGTCTGGGGTTCTGTATAAGTCTAGGGCTCTGGTTTGTAGCTCTGTATTAGTTCAGGGGTCTGGGGTTCTGTATAAGTCTAGGGCTCTGGTTTGGGGGTCTGTATTAGTTCAGGGGTCTGGGGTTCTGTATAAGTCTAGGGCTCTGGTTTGGGGGTCTGTATTAGTTCAGGGGTCTGGGGTTCTGTATAAGTCTAGGGCTCTGGTTTGGAGGTCTGTATTAGTTCAGGGGTCTCAGGTTCTGTATAAGTCTAGGGCTCTGGTTTGTAGCTCTGTATTAGTTCATGGGTCTGGGGTTCTGTATAAGTCTAGGTCTTTGGTTTGGGGGTCTGTATTAGTTCCAGGGGTCTGGGATTTGTATAAGTGCATGGGCTCTGGTTTAGAGGTCTGTATTAGTTCAGGGGTCTGGGGTTCTGTATAAGTCTAGGGCTTTGGTTTGTAGCTCTGTATTAGTTCAGGGGTCTGGGGTTCTGTATAAGTCTAGGTCTTTGGTTTGGGGGTCTGTATTAGTTCAGGGGTCTGGGATTTGTATAAGTGTATGGGCTTTGGTTTGTAGCTCTGTATTAGTTCAGGGGTCTGGGGTTCTGTATAAGTGTATGGGCTTTGGTTTGTAGCTCTGTATTAGTTCAGGGGTCTGGGGTTCTGTATAAGTCTAGGGCTCTGGTTTGTAGCTCTGTATTAGTTCAGGGGTCTGGGGTTCTGTATAAGTCTAGGGCTCTGGTTTGTAGCTCTGTATTAGTTCAGGGGTCTCGGGTTCTGTATAAGTCTAGGGCTCTGGTTTGTAGCTCTGTATTAGTTCAGGGGTCTGGGGTTCTGTATAAGTCTAGGGCTTTGGTTTGTAGCTCTGTATTAGTTCAGGGGTCTGGGGTTCTGTATAAGTCTAGGTCTTTGGTTTGGGGGTCTGTATTAGTTCAGGGGTCTGGGGTTCTGTATAAGTCTAGGGCTCTGGTTTGGGGGTCTGTATTAGTTCAGGGGTCTGGGGTTCTGTATAAGTCTAGGGCTCTCGTTTGTAGCTCTGTATTAGTTCAGGGGTCTGGGGTTCTGTATAAGTCTAGGGCTCTGGTTTGGAGGTCTGTATTAGTTCAGGGGTCTCGGGTTCTGTATAAGTCTAGGGCTCTGGTTTGGGGGTCTGTATTAGTTCAGAGGTCTGGTGTTCTGTATAAGTCTAGGGCTCTGGTTTGTAGCTCTGTATTAGTTCAGGGGTCTGGGGTTCTGTATAAGTCTAGGGCTCTGGTTTGGGGGTCTGTATTAGTTCAGGGGTCTGGGATTTGTATAAGTGTATGGGCTTTGGTTTGTAGCTCTGTATTAGTTCAGGGGTCTGGGGTTCTGTATAAGTCTAGGGCTCTGGTTTGGGGGTCTGTATTAGTTCAGGGGTCTGGGGTTCTGTATAAGTCTAGGGCTCTGGTTTGTAGCTCTGTATTAGTTCAGGGGTCTGGGGTTCTGTATAAGTCTAGGGCTCTGGTTTGGGGGTCTGTATTAGTTCAGGGGTCTAGGGTTCTGTATAAGTCTAGGTCTTTGGTTTGGGGGTCTGTATTAGTTCCAGGGGTCTGGGATTTGTATAAGTGTATGGGCTTTGGTTTGTAGCTCTGTATTAGTTCAGGGGTCTGGGGTTCTGTATAAGTGTATGGGCTTTGGTTTGTAGCTCTGTATTAATTCAGGGGTCTGGGGTTCTGTATAAGTCTAGGGCTCTGGTTTGTAGCTCTGTATTAGTTCAGGGGTCTCGGGTTCTGTATAAGTCTAGGGCTCTGGTTTGGGGGTCTGTATTAGTTCAGGGGTCTGGGGTTCTGTATAAGTCTAGGGCTTTGGTTTGTAGCTCTGTATTAGTTCAGTGGTCTGGGGTTCTGTATAAGTCTAGGGCTCTGGTTTGGGGGTCTGTATTAGTTCAGGGGTCTGGGGTTCTGTATAAGTCTAGGGCTCTGGTTTGGGGGTCTGTATTAGTTCAGGGGTCTGGGGTTCTGTATAAGTCTAGGGCTTTGGTTTGTAGCTCTGTATTAGTTCAGGGGTCTCGGGTTCTGTATAAGTCTAGGGCTTTGGTTTGGGGGTCTGTATTAGTTCAGGGGTCTGGGGTTCTGTATAAGTCTAGGGCTCTGGTTTGTAGCTCTGTATTAGTTCAGGGGTCTGGGATTTGTATAAGTGTATGGGCTTTGGTTTGTAGCTCTGTATTAGTTCAGGGGTCTGGGGTTCTGTATAAGTCTAGGGCTCTGGTTTGTAGCTCTGTATTAGTTCAGGGGTCTGGGATTTGTATAAGTGTATGGGCTTTGGTTTGTAGCTCTGTATTAGTTCAGGGGTCTGGGGTTCTGTATAAGTCTAGGTCTTTGGTTTGGGGGTCTGTATTAGTTCAGGGGTCTCGGGTTCTGTATAAGTGTATGGGCTTTGGTTTGTAGCTCTGTATTAGTTCAGGGGTCTGGGGTTCTGTATAAGTGTATGGGCTTTGGTTTGGAGGTCTGTATTAGTTCAGGGGTCTGGGGTTCTGTATAAGTCTAGGGCTCTGGTTTGTAGCTCTGTATTAGTTCAGGGGTCTCGGGTTCTGTATAAGTCTAGGGCTCTGGTTTGGGGGTCTGTATTAGTTCAGGGGTCTGGGGTTCTGTATAAGTCTAGGGCTTTGGTTTGTAGCTCTGTATTAGTTCAGGGGTCTGGGGTTCTGTATAAGTCTAGGGCTTTGGTTTGTAGCTCTGTATTAGTTCAGTGGTCTGGGGTTCTGTATAAGTCTAGGGCTCTGGTTTGGGGGTCTGTATTAGTTCAGGGGTCTGGGGTTCTGTATAAGTCTAGGGCTTTGGTTTGTAGCTCTGTATTAGTTCAGGGGTCTCGGGTTCTGTATAAGTCTAGGGCTTTGGTTTGGGGGTCTGTATTAGTTCAGAGGTCTGGGGTTCTGTATAAGTCTAGGGCTCTGGTTTGGGGGTCTGTATTAGTTCAGGGGTCTGGGGTTCTGTATAAGTCTAGGGCTTTGGTTTGTAGCTCTGTATTAGTTCAGGGGTCTCGGGTTCTGTATAAGTCTAGGGCTCTGGTTTGGGGGTCTGTATTAGTTCAGGGGTCTCGGGTTCTGTATAAGTGTATGGGCTTTGGTTTGTAGCTCTGTATTAGTTCAGGGGTCTGGGGTTCTGTATAAGTCTAGGGCTCTGGTTTGGGGGTCTGTATTAGTTCAGGGGTCTGGGGTTCTGTATAAGTCTAGGGCTCTGGTTTGTAGCTCTGTATTAGTTCAGGGGTCTGGGGTTCTGTATAAGTCTAGGGCTCTGGTTTGGGGGTCTGTATTAGTTCAGGGGTCTGGGATTTGTATAAGTGCATGGGCTCTGGTTTGTAGCTCTGTATTAGTTCAGGGGTCTGGGGTTCTGTATAAGTCTAGGTCTTTGGTTTGGGGGTCTGTATTAGTTCCAGGGGTCTGGGATTTGTATAAGTGCATGGGCTCTGGTTTGGAGGTCTGTATTAGTTCAGGGGTCTCGGGTTCTGTATAAGTCTAGGGCTCTGGTTTGGGGGTCTGTATTAGTTCAGGGGTCTGGGATTTGTATAAGTGTATGGGCTTTGGTTTGTAGCTCTGTATTAGTTCAGGGGTCTGGGGTTCTGTATAAGTCTAGGGCTCTGGTTTGTAGCTCTGTATTAGTTCAGGGGTCTGGGGTTCTGTATAAGTCTAGGGCTTTGGTTTGTAGCTCTGTATTAGTTCAGGGGTCTGGGGTTCTGTATAAGTCTAGGTCTTTGGTTTGGGGGTCTGTATTAGTTCAGGGGTCTGGGGTTCTGTATAAGTCTAGGGCTCTGGTTTGGGGGTCTGTATTAGTTCAGGGGTCTGGGGTTCTGTATAAGTCTAGGGCTCTGGTTTGTAGCTCTGTATTAGTTCAGGGGTCTCGGGTTCTGTATAAGTCTAGGGCTCTGGTTTGGGGGTCTGTATTAGTTCAGAGGTCTGGGGTTCTGTATAAGTCTAGGGCTCTGGTTTGTAGCTCTGTATTAGTTCAGGGGTCTGGGGTTCTGTATAAGTCTAGGGCTCTGGTTTGGGGGTCTGTATTAGTTCAGGGGTCTGGGATTTGTATAAGTGTATGGGCTTTGGTTTGTAGCTCTGTATTAGTTCAGGGGTCTGGGGTTCTGTATAAGTCTAGGGCTCTGGTTTGGGGGTCTGTATTAGTTAAGGGGTCTGGGGTTCTGTATAAGTCTAGGGCTCTGGTTTGTAGCTCTGTATTAGTTCAGGGGTCTGGGGTTCTGTATAAGTCTAGGGCTCTGGTTTGGGGGTCTGTATTAGTTCAGGGGTCTGGGGTTCTGTATAAGTCTAGGGCTCTGGTTGGGGGTCTGTATTAGTTCAGGGGTCTGGGTTTCTGTATAAGTCTAGGGCTCTGGTTTGGGGGTCTGTATTAGTTCAGGGGTCTAGGGTTCTGTATAAGTCTAGGGCTTTGGTTTGTAGCTCTGTATTAGTTCAGGGGTCTGGGGTTCTGTATAAGTCTAGGGCTTTGGTTTGTAGCTCTGTATTAGTTCAGGGGTCTGGGATTTGTATAAGTGTATGGGCTTTGGTTTGTAGCTCTGTATTAGTTCAGGGGTCTGGGGTTCTGTATAAGTCTAGGTCTTTGGTTTGGGGGTCTGTATTAGTTCAGGGGTCTGGGATTTGTATAAGTGTATGGGCTTTGGTTTGTAGCTCTGTATTAGTTCAGGGGTCTGGGGTTCTGTATAAGTCTAGGGCTTTGGTTTGTAGCTCTGTATTAGTTCAGGGGTCTGGGGTTCTGTATAAGTCTAGGGCTCTGGTTTGTAGCTCTGTATTAGTTCAGGGGTCTGGGGTTCTGTATAAGTGTATGGGCTCTGGTTTGTAGCTCTGTATTAGTTCAGGGGTCTGGGGTTCTGTATAAGTGTATGGGCTCTGGTTTGGGGGTCTGTATTAGTTCAGGGGTCTGGGGTTCTGTATAAGTCTAGGGCTCTGGTTTGGGGGTCTGTATTAGTTCAGGGGTCTGGGGTTCTGTATAAGTCTAGGGCTCTGGTTTGGAGGTCTGTATTAGTTCAGGGGTCTCGGGTTCTGTATAAGTCTAGGGCTCTCGTTTGTAGCTCTGTATTAGTTCAGGGGTCTGGGGTTCTGTATAAGTCTAGGGCTTTGGTTTGTAGCTCTGTATTAGTTCAGGGGTCTAGGGTTCTGTATAAGTCTAGGGCTCTGGTTTGGAGGTCTGTATTAGTTCAGGGGTCTGGGGTTCTGTATAAGTCTAGGGCTCTGGTTTGGGGGTCTGTATTAGTTCAGGGGTCTGGGGTTCTGTATAAGTCTAGGGCTCTGGTTTGTAGCTCTGTATTAGTTCAGGGGTCTGGGATTTGTATAAGTGTATGGGCTTTGGTTTGTAGCTCTGTATTAGTTCAGGGGTCTGGGGTTCTGTATAAGTCTAGGGCTCTGGTTTGGGGGTCTGTATTAGTTCAGGGGTCTCGGGTTCTGTATAAGTGTATGGGCTTTGGTTTGTAGCTCTGTATTAGTTCAGGGGTCTGGGGTTCTGTATAAGTGTATGGGCTTTGGTTTGTAGCTCTGTATTAGTTCAGGGGTCTGGGGTTCTGTATAAGTGTATGGGCTTTGGTTTGTAGCTCTGTATTAGTTCAGGGGTCTGGGGTTCTGTATAAGTCTAGGGCTCTGGTTTGGGGGTCTGTATTAGTTCAGGGGTCTGGGGTTCTGTATAAGTCTAGGGCTTTGGTTTGTAGCTCTGTATTAGTTCAGGGGTCTGGGGTTCTGTATAAGTCTAGGGCCCTGGTTTGGGGGTCTGTATTAGTTCAGGGGTCTGGGATTTGTATAAGTGTATGGGCTTTGGTTTGTAGCTCTGTATTAGTTCAGCGGTCTGGGGTTCTGTATAAGTCTAGGTCTTTGGTTTGGGGGTCTGTATTGGTACAGGGGTCTCGGGTTCTGTATAAGTCTAGGGCTCTGGTTTGTAGCTCTGTATTAGTTCAGGGGTCTGGGGTTCTGTATAAGTCTAGGTCTTTGGTTTGGGGGTCTGTATTAGTTCAGGGGTCTCGGGTTCTGTATAAGTCTAGGGCTCTGGTTTGTAGCTCTGTATTAGTTCAGGGGTCTGGGGTTCTGTATAAGTCTAGGTCTTTGGTTTGGGGGTCTGTATTAGTTCAGGGGTCTGGGGTTCTGTATAAGTGTATGGGCTTTGGTTTGGGGGTCTGTATTAGTTCAGGGGTCTGGGGTACTGTATAACTGTATGGGCTTTGGTTTGGGGGTCTGTATTAGTTCAGGGGTCTGGGGTTCTGTATGAGTGTATGGGCTTTGGTTTGTAGCTCTGTATTATTTCAGGGGTCTGGGGTACTGTATAACTGTATGGGCTTTGGTTTGGGGGTCTGTATTAGTTCAGGGGTCTGGGGTTGTGTATAAGTGTATGGGCTTTGGTTTGGGGGTCTGGGGTTCTGTATTAGTTCAGGGGTCTGGGGTTGTGTATAAGTGCATGGGCTTTGGTTTGTAGCTCTGTATTAGTTCAGGGGTCTGGGGTTCTGTATAAGTCTAGGGCTCTGGTTTGGGGCTCTGTATTAGTTCAGGGGTCTGGGGTTCTTTATAAGTGCATGGGCTTTGGTTTGGAGGTCTGTATTAGTTCCAGGGGTCTGGGATTTGTATAAGTGTATGGGCTTTGGTTTGTAGCTCTGTATTAGTTCAGGGGTCTGGGGTTCTGTATAAGTCTAGGGCTCTGGTTTGGGGGTCTGGGATTTGTATTAGATCAGGGGGTTCTGGTTTGGGATCTGTATCCATTCATGGGGGTCTCTATTAGTTCAGAGGACCTGGTCTGGGGGATTATTCATTTTAGATTGTGATGATAGGGTTGTACACATTATTTGTTTGTGGGTGTGTCCTGTATAAATGGGCGGGGCGTTAGTAAACCTGCTTAATCCATAACTTTTTTAGAATCCTCTTTTTTAAAATTTGTCAATTCCTCTAATCCTGGACAAAAGATGTTTTTACTAAATTGAGGACAGAAGTAAAACTTCTATCACCAGATTGTCCTGTGAATGCTGAGACTTGTAGTTCCCCAGGCTGATCCCTTCTGCTTTAACAATAGGTCTGGCTGTATTGTGCCGCGGCTCCACGTGTTGTTTTTCAGTCTCGCCCGCTGAGGTCATGGCTATGGGCTGCCAGCGCTGTCTCCTGTGTTTATACTAAGCTATGATGTGGGCCCCCTCTACTAAACTGCGCTAAATACAGACTCATTCCTAGGACTAGGTCCATGTGCTTCTCCTTTAAATTCCCATCCTAGGGTGTTTACAGATTATAAGTAGGGGGGCGCCGATCGATCCGTCTCTATAATGTGCCTAATGTCACCCAAACCCCTCAGACTGACTCCTCACATTGTCCCCAAATCTAAAAACAAATCAATAAGTTCTTATAGTAAAACTTCCAAGGATTTAAAGAACAAAATAAATTAAGATCCCGCTGCGTCCGCCATTCTTTACGTTCACTTAATGATTCCAAAAAATTTGTTTCCCAAAAATGTTACCCATAGCAACCAAAAACTGTTTTGCTTTAATTTTCCCAGTTCTCTGAAAGCTACGACTGTAAAACAATAAAGAAGAATAAGATGATGGACCTACCGGAGTCTCCTGTGCTGGAATTATCCTGCAGCTGTTGTTCTCTGGTGTCAGCCGAGCCGTCCTGGTCCCTGCAGATGTGGCCGGGGATCCTCGCTCCCTATGTGGAAGGGGAACTCCTAAAACTTCCCAGCGCTCCTATTGGCTGCAGATAGAGAGAGTGCGAAGAACTGCAGACTCACACTGCCTTTTACTGTGCCCCCCAACCCACTGATACACTGTACCAGATCTCCTCCCTGTACTGTGCCCCCCCCACCCACTGATACACTGTACCAGATCTCCTCCCTGTACTGTGCCCCCCCACCCAGTGATACACTGTACCAGATCTCCTCCCTGTACTGTGCCCCCCCACCCACTGATACACTGTACCAGATCTCCTCCCTGTACTGTGCCCCCCCACCCAGTGATACACTGTACCAGATCTCCTCCCTGTACTGTGCCCCCCCACCCAGTGATACACTGTACCAGATCTCCTCCCTGTACTGTGCCCCCCCACCCAGTGATACACTGTACCAGATCTCCTCCCTGTACTGTGCCCCACAACCCAGTGATACACTGTACCAGATCTCCTCCCTGTACTGTGCCCCACAACCCAGTGATACACTGTACCAGATCTCCTCCCTGTACTGTGCCCCCCCCCACCCAGTGATACACTGTACCAGATCTCCTCCCTGTACTGTGCCCCCCCCCACCCAGTGATACACTGTACCAGATCTCCTCCCTGTACTGTGCCCCCCCCCACCCAGTGATACACTGTACCAGATCTCCTCCCTGTACTGTGCCCCCCCACCCAGTGATACACTGTACCAGATCTCCTCCCTGTACTGTGCCCCCCCACCCAGTGATACACTGTACCAGATCTCCTCCCTGTACTGTGCCCCCCCACCCAGTGATACACTGTACCAGATCTCCTCCCTGTACTGTGCCCCCCCACCCACTGATACACTGTACCAGATCTCCTCCCTGTACTGTGCCCCCCCACCCAGTGATACACTGTACCAGATCTCCTCCCTGTACTGTGCCCCCCCACCCAGTGATACACTGTACCAGATCTCCTCCCTGTACTGTGCCCCCCCACCCACTGATACACTGTACCAGATCTCCTCCCTGTACTGTGCCCCCCCACCCAGTGATACACTGTACCAGATCTCCTCCCTGCACTGTGCCCCAACCCACTGATACACTGTACCAGATCTCCTCCCTGTACTGTGCCCCCCAACCCAGTGATACACTGTACCAGATCTCCTCCCTGTACTGCGCGCCCCACCGATACACTGTACCAGATCTCCTTCCTGTACTGTGCCCCACTGATACACTGTACCAGATCTCCTCCCTGTACTGTGCCCCCCCCACCCAGTGATACACTGTACCAGATCTCCTCCCTGTACTGTGCCCCACAACCCAGTGATACACTGTACCAGATCTCCTCCCTGTACTGTGCCCCCCCACCCAGTGATACACTGTACCAGATCTCCTCCCTGTACTGTGCCCCACAACCCAGTGATACACTGTACCAGATCTCCTCCCTGTACTGTGCCCCCCCCACCCAGTGATACACTGTACCAGATCTCCTCCCTGTACTGTGCCCCCCCACCCAGTGATACACTGTACCAGATCTCCTCCCTGTACTGTGCCCCCCCACCCAGTGATACACTGTACCAGATCTCCTCCCTGTACTGTGCCCCACTGATACACTGTACTGTGTATATAATCCTATCCTGTGTGATACCCTCTGCTGAGCTGTGTATCTAATCCTCTCCTGTGTGATACCCTCTGCTGAGCTGTGTATCTAATCCTATGCTGTGTGATACTGTCTGTGTATCTAATCTTCTCCCTGTACTGTGCGCCCCACCGATACACTGTACCAGATCTCCTCCCTGTACTAACACCATCTGTTTCCTTTCTGTATCCTGATAAAGGAAAACACAGAGGGAGCTGCCCAGTAATACTAAGAGGCACCACTAGGAGGGGCAATCGTGTGATACTGCTGAGCTGTGTATCTAATCCTATCCTGTGTGATACTGCTGAGCTGTGTATCTAATCCTATCCTGTGTGATACTGTGTGCTGAGCTGTGTATCTAATCCTCTCCTGTGTGATACTGTCTGCAGAGCTGTGTATCTAATCCTATCCTGGGTGATACTGTCTGCTGAGCTGTGTATCTAATCCTCTCCTGTGTGATACTGACTGCTGAGCTGTGTATCTAATCCTATCCTGTGTGATACTGTGTGCTGAGCTGTGTATCTAATCCTCTCCTGTGTGATACTGTCTGCTGAGCTGTGTATCTAATCCTATCCTGGGTGATACTGTCTGCTGAGCTGTGTATCTAATCCTATCCTGTGTGATACTGTCTGCTGAGCTGTGTATCTAATCCTCTCCTGTGTGGTACTGTCTGCTGAGCTGTGTATCTAATCCTCTCCTGTGTGATACTGTCTGCTGAGCTGTGTATCTAATCCTATCCTGTGTAAAACTGGCTGCTGAGCTATGTATCTAATCCTATCCTGTGTGATACTGTCTGCTGAGCTGTGTATCTAATCCTATCCTGTGTGATACTGGCTGCGGGGCTGTGTATCTAATCCTATCCTGTGTGATACTGTCTGCTGAGCTGTGTATCTAATCCTATCCTGTGTGATACTGTCTGCTGAGCTGTGTATCTAATCCTATCCTGTGTAAAACTGTCTGCTGAGCTATGTATCTAATCCTATCCTGTGTGATACTGTCTGCTGAGCTGTGTATCTAATCCTATCCTGTGTGATACTGGCTGCTGGGCTGTGTATCTAATCCTACCCTGCGTGATACTGTCTGCTGAGTTGTGTATCTAATCCTATCCTGTGTGATACAGTCTGCTGTGCTGTGTATCTAATCCTATCCTGTGTGATACAGTCTGCTGAGCTGTGTATCTAATCCTATCCTGTGTGATACTGTCTGCTGAGCTGTGTATCTAATCCTATCCGGTGTGATACTGACTGCTGAGCTGTGTATCTAATCCTATCCTGTGTGATACTGTCTGCTGAGCTGTGTATCTAATCCTCTCCTGTGTGATACTGCCTGCTGAGCTGTGTATCTAATCCTATCCTGTGTGATACTGTGTGCTGAGCTGTGTATCTAATCCTCTCCTGTGTGATACTGTCTGCTGAGCTGTGTATCTAATCCTATCCTGTGTGATGCTGTCTGCTGAGCTGTGTATCTAATCCTATCCTGTGTGATACAGTCTGCTGAGCTGTGTATCTAATCCTATCCTGTGTGATACTGCCTGCTGAGCTGTGTATCTAATCCTATCCTGTGTGATACTGTCTGCATAGCTGTGTATCTAATCCTATCCTGTGTGATACTGTCTGCTGAACTATGTGTCTAATCCTCTCCTGTGTGATACTGTCTGCTGAGCTGTGTATCTAATCCTATCCTGTGTGATACTGACTGCTGAGCTGTGTATCTAATCCTATCCTGTGTGATAAAGTCTGCTGAGCTGTGTATCTAATCCTACCATATGTGATACTGTCTGCTGCATCGTGTATCTAATCCTATCATGTGTGATACTGCCTGCTGGGCTGTGTATCTAATCCTATCCTGTGTGATACTGTCTGCTGAGCTGTGTATCTAATCCTATCCTGTGTGATACTGTCTGCTGAGCTGTGTATCTAATCCTATCCTGTGTGATACTGCCTGCTGAACTGTGTATCCAATCCTATCCTGTGTGATACTGTCTGCTGAGCTGTGTATCTACTCCTATCCTGTGTGATACTGTCTGCTGAGCTGTGTATCTACTCCTATCCTGTGTGATACGGTCTTCTGAGCTGTGTATCTAATCCTATCCTGTGTGATACTGTCTGCTGAGCTGTGTATCTAATCCTATCCTGTGTGATACTGTCTGCTGAGCTGTGTATCTAATCCTATCCTGTGTGATACTGTCTGCTGCACTAAGTATCTAATCCTCTCCTGTGTGATACTGTCTGCTGAGCTGTGTATCTAATCCTATCCTGTGTGATACTGTCTGCTGCACTATGTATCTAATCCTCTCCTGTGTGATACTGTCTGCTGAGCTGTGTATCTAATCCTATCCTGTGTGATACTGTCTGCTGCACTATGTATCTAATCCTCTCCTGTGTGATACTGTCTGCTGAGCTGTGTATCTAATCCTATCCTGTGTGATACTGTCTGCTGAGCTGTGTATCTAATCCCATTCTGTGTGATACTGTCTGCTGAGCTGTGTATCTAATCCTATCCTGTGTGATACTGTCTGCTGAGCTGTGTATCTAATCCTATCCTGTGTGATACTGTCTGCTGAGCTGTGTATCTAATCCCATTCTGTGTGATACTGTCTGCTGAGCTGTGGATCTAATCCTATCCTGTGTGATACTGTCTGCTGAGCTGTGTATCTAATCCTATCCTGTGTGATACTGTCTGCTGCACTATGTATCTAATCCTATCCTGTGTGATACTGTCTGCTGAGCTGTGTATCTAATCCTATCCTGTGTGATACTGTCTGCTGCACTATGTTTCTAATCCTATCCTGTGTGATACTGACTGCTGCACTATGTATCTAATCCTATCCTGTGTGATACTGTCTGCTGACCTGTGTATCTAATCCTATCCTGTGTGATACTGTCTGCTGCACTATGTATCTAATCCTATCCTGTGTGATACTGTCTGCTGAGCTGTGTATCTAATCCTATCCTGTGTGATACTGACTGCTGCACTATGTATCTAATCCTGTCCTGTGTGAAACAGGTTTACTGTCAATTTTTTTTAAATGCAGGAAAAACACTGCATCTCCATAAGCCGGACAGATGGGAACCTGTAGCTCTTTAAGCAAAGAGCAACCGCTAAACTCTTAACTTGTAGCTCCATAAGCAGGCAACACCCACTGGGCTCTGAACTTGCAGATCCATCAGTAGAAATCAAGCAATAACATTAAGGAGACAAAACTTCTGCACATACATTTACAGTAGCTTAAAATATATATATTTTTTTAATTCAATAAACTCCTACATTATCTACATTTAGCAGCATTATATACACAAAAACATCTGACAATCCAATTCACCCCGCCCCCTTCCCCATAGTCACACACCTGCCACCCAGGCCCCTCCCCCCAACGATAGGATATAAAGGAAACTTCCATTGTGTCATGCTCCGCCTACCATGCACCTGCACTCTGTATGCCTATTGCTTGTGGTATCTGATATACACATTACAGGGCCTGGAGGGGCGGAGCATGACAAAGTGGACCCTTTAAGGGGGTCTCTATATATAATTGTGCAGCTGAAGCTTCACTCTCTAACCCTCTAGCAACACTTCCTGGTAGAAGGTGCAGGAACAGGAAGTGTTATCATAGGGGCACAGCATTTCTTATTATATCACATGATTCCAGATTATCCAATTATTAGTTCATGAAGTCATGACCAGGAATCTCCTGCAGTTGTTGGGGACCACATTCAGCTTAGTCCTGACCCCCTTTTTTTGTAAAATGGTATGGCCCTGTGAGGTAAAACCACAGATCTAGTCAGGAATGCACCAAATGTGTAAGGACTACAACCCCCAGCAAGCCCTCGTATCTATACCTTAATGATATCATATGAGCTGCCTCTAGTGGTGGTGATAAGGAATTGCGGGGAGGGGTAATGCTCAGGCTGGAGTTGTCCATGCATGTAGTAGTAGTCTGTAGTGACTGTAAAGCAGAATATCATGCAGGGCATGCTGGGAGCACGAATATTAACCCTTAAAGACAAGGCCATTTTCGTTTTTTGCGTTTCCATTTTTCACTCCCCGTCCATAACTTATTTACTTTTCAGTTCACGGAGCTGTGTGAGGGCTTGTTTTCTGTGTAACAAACTGTACTTTCTGGTGACAGTGTTTTATATTTCATGCCATGTACTGGGAAGCTGGAAAAAAAATTCCAAATGCAATAAAAATTGTAGAAAATAAATACATTTGCGCCATTTTCTTGTAGACGCGGTTTTTACGCCTTGCCATGTGCGCTCCAAATAACAAGTCTACTATATTGCTTGGGTCGGTACGATCGCTGGGATACCAGAGTTATACAGGTTTTATTAAGTTTTAATAATTTCAAAAAAATTAAAACCTTTTGCGCCCAAAATTTTTTTCTACATTTTGTCCTATTCTGACGCTAATAACTTTTTCATCCTTCCGCAGACAGACCCCAATAAGGTGTCACTTTTTGCGGGACATGATGCCCTTTATATTGCTACCATTTTGGGTACTGCCTGACCTTTTGATCACTTTTTATGACATTTTTTGATTTAGCTAAATGTCGAAAAAGCGGAGTTTCGGACGTTTGGCCGCTATTTTCCGTTACAGGGTCGACCGCCAGGAAATAACCGTTTTTATATGTTGATAGACGGGGTCATGTTTAGTATTTTGTTTATTATTATATTAGTTTTAGGGAAAGGGGGCGCTATTTTTGAATTTTTTTTGTTCATAACTTTGTGAATAAAGTTAGTAGCAGCAGGACTGTGAAATACGTATTTATTTTTTTTTTTTTTAATAATTATTTTCTTTAAGAGGGAAAAAGATAAAGAAGGAATAATGGGGGACATTAATCAGTTTCAGGTTCGTCTATTTTTTGCTCCTGGTTTGTTCCTTTTCTTGTCTTGTAATTTAAGTTTGTTGTTGTTTTGCCTTATTAAACCCTTAAGGACGCAGACTTTTTTTTTCGCTAATTTTTTGCTCCCCGCATTCAAATATCTATAACTTCTTCATTTTTCCGTGTACTGAGCTGTGTGAGGGCTTACAAATTTTACTTCTCAGTGATGTTATTTATTATTCCATGTACTGGAAAGCTGGAAAAAAACTTCCAAATGTGGTGAAATTGGATAAAAAACTGCAATTGCGTCACTTTCTTGTGGGCTCAGTTTTTACGACTTTCACCGTGCGCTTCAAATGGTACGTCTGCTTCATTATTTGGTGCGATCACAGTGATACCAAATGTATATACCGTATATACTCGAGTATAAGCAGAATTTTTCAGCAAAAAACTCTGCTTATACTCGAGTCAAGAAAAAATAAAAAAAAAGTAAAAATTCACTTTTCCCACTAACCCCAATCCCACTATTTCCACTTTATGCGGTTCACCACCGGCAATAACCAGTTTTATAATTCGATAGATCGGACATTTTGGGACGCGGCGATATCTAACATGTTAGTGGTTTTGATATAAAACGAAATAAACAGTAAAAATCACAAAGGCCGGTGGCACACGTGGCGTTTTGAACCCGTTTCTAGGCCGTTTTTGGGCTGTCCGTTAAAAAACGTGTGCATTTTTAAAAAACGTATCTGGTTTTAACCGTTTTTGTCCGTTATCCAATTATCCTCATTAAGATAATTGGAAAAAAACTGTCGAAAGCGCATCAGTTTTTGAGCCGTTTTTATTAAGATAATTGGTAAAAACCGGTCAAAAACGGATGTGTTTTCAAAAAACGCTTACTTTTAAAAAAAAAAAAAATCATTTTTTAAGGGACTGCTTAAAAAAGGCCCAAAAATGGGTTCAAAACGTTACTTGTGCTGCCGGTCTAAGTGCCGGAGTTTTGCTTGCACCCAAAAAAGTCGCAAATTAAAGACAAATTTACTAACTACGCCAAAAAATTGCATTAAAAAAAAAAAGCCAAAAACAAGCGATCAATGTCTCCCAATATGTAAGTAAACGTACACCAACATAAGAGAAAGGAAAATAAAAGTATTATGGGTAAGATTCTGCGCCCAAACGAAAGCAAAATCGGCCGAAAGTCTATTTGTCATTTCCGACGAGCAATTCATTGAAAGCATTTACTTTTAGATCAATTGGGGGAGATTAATCATGTCACTTAGAGCAGGTTGCCCATGGCAACCAATCAGAGCTCAGCTTTCATTTTCCCACAGCTGTTTATAAAATGAAAGCTAAGCTCTGATTGGTTGCCATGGGCAACTAGAAGAGTTTTACCTTAGTGGATTGTACATGAGGTCCTAGAGGTAAATTAAAAATCAAAGGCGAAAGGGGGCGCCCTCGTCTTCCACTAAATTTCTCTGACCTCTGACCGATGGGTTTGTACACAGGGACATAGCGACATAAAGACTCTGGGAAAGCGAAAGTGATTTCTGGAGGAGGGGATGGAAGCCAAAATCTTTACATCGCTTTTCAGTTGTGAAATTGGACAAAAGTTTTCAACTAATAAAAACCATTTTCTCCAGATGTAGAAATTGTTATCATCTTCGCCCCAAACATTTCCTCCGGAGTCACATGACCCCACCTAAAGGTATTAAACTAATCAGTCACATATGGTGCAAGAAAATGCATTAATTCTGAGTAGTATTCATTAATAAGTGAGTATTAAATAGTAAATAATAAGTATTCATTAATAAGTGAGTATTAATTAGTAAATAATAAGTATTCATTAATAAGTGAGTATAAATAATAAGTATTCATTAATAAGTGAGTATTAAATAGTAAATAATAAGTATTCATTAATAAGTGAGTATTAATTAGTAAATAATAAGTATTCATTAATAAGTGAGTATTAATTAGTAATTAATAAGTATTCATTAATAAGTATTAAATAGTAAATAATAAGTATTCATTAATAAGTGAGTATTAATTAGTAAATAATAAGTATTCATTAATAAGTGAGTATTAATTAGTAAATAATAAGTATTCATTAATAAATTATCAGTAGTACTAAATCATAACTGAGTAGTAGTCATCAATAATTAGTAGTAATTATTAATAAATCACGAGAAGTATTAATTAATAAGCGAGTTGTATTCCTTAATACGTTCTGAGTAGCACTTATTATTAATAAGTACTAGTATTTATTCATCATTACATTCGGATTACTGTATTTTCCAGACTATAAGGCGCACAAAAAAATCCTTTGATTTTCTCAGAAATCGAAGGTGCTCCTTATAGTCCAGTGCGCCTTATTTATGAAACGCACTTACAGACAACAGCTGCCCTGAACTGTGCACAGGTCTGCCACCTGCTGGTCATTCATCCTTATAATCCAGCGCGCCTTATAATCCGAAAAATATTGTAGTATTAATTGATAACTGAGTAGTATTAGTCAATAAATAGTAGTAATTATTAATTAATCATGAGAAGTATCAATTAATAAATGAGTAGTCTTCATTATTAAATTCTGATAAGTATTAATTGATAACTGAGTAGTCTCCATTTATAAATTCTGAGGAGTAGTATAAATGAATAACTGAGTAGTATCCATTAATAAGTTCTGATTAGTATTCATTAATACATTCTGAGTAGTAGTATCAATTAATAAATGAGTAGTATTCATTAATAAATTGTTAGTATTCATTAGTAACTGCTTAGTAATTAAAACGTGAGTAGTATTAATTAATAAGTTCTAATTAGCATTCATTCATACAGTCTGAAGAGTAGTATTAATTAATAAGTGAGTAGTGTTCATTAATAAGTTCTGATTAGTATTTATTAATACATGCTGAGGAGTAGTATTAATTCATAAATGAGTATTTGTAACTGAGTAATTATTAATACATTCTGAGACGTATTTATTAATAAGCGAGTGGTATCCATTAATAAATTGTGAGTAGTATTAATTAATAACTGAGCAGTATTCATTAATAATTGAGTTGTATCCATTAATAAGTTCTGATTAGTATTAATTAAAAATTCTGAAGATTAGTATTAATTAATATGTCAGTAGTGTTCATTAACGCCTTAACGACCAGGAACTTTTTTGCGTTTCCATTTTTCACTCCCCACCTGCAAAAATCTTTTCTATTTTCCCATGTAGGGAGCCGTGTGAGGACTTGGTTTTTGTGTAACAGTTTGCACTTCAGAGTGACGGTATTTAATATTCCCTGCCGGGTACTGGGAAGCAGGAGAAAAAAAATTGTGAATTTGCGCCATTTTTTCGTGGCTTGGTTTTTACGCCTTTCACTCTGCTCCCCAAATGACAGGTCTGCTTCATTCTTTGGGTCAGTGGGTCGACACATATATAGTTTTATATATTGTTTTCATACATTTACAAAAATTAAAACCTGTATAAAAAAAAAAAAATTCTTCATTTCGCCATCTTCTGGCGCTAATAACTTTGTCACCCTTCGGTGCACGGAGCTGTGGGTGGTGTCATTTTTTGCAAGATGAGGTGACGTTTTCATTGATGCTATTTTGAGGACTGTACGAGCTTTCGATCACTTTTTATTACAATTTTATATGTTGCAAAATGGCAAAAAAAAAAGTGGCATTTTCAGCTTTGGGCGCCATTTTCCATTAGGGGTTTAAGCGCCGGGAATAACCGTTATTATATCTTGGTATATCGGACATTTTGGGACGCAGCCATACATAACACGTTTAGGATTTCCGCTGTTTATGATTAGAATTTAGTTTTTGATTAGTTTTTTTTTTTTTATTTATTTATTTTTCAGACCCCCTAGGGAACTTTAACCCTAGGTTGTCTGATTGATCCTACCATATACTGCGTTACTATAGCATGGCAGTGTATGGGGATTTTACACATTATCTATAACAATCAGCTAAAACAGGGTCTTTGTATGACAAGAGGCTATCGTGGTAACAATATGCAACTTTGTCGAGAGCGATTAAAGGGTTAACACCCGCGTTCGGTGCTGGCACCCACCTTGTATGGAGAGGGCTCAGCCCGTTATCCCTGTCCATACACCCATAACTGACATGTGACATATTAATACGTCACATGTCGGTAAGGGGTTAATTACTGAGTAGTATTTATTGATAATATATGGATTTATATTCCAGCTTTTTCAAGTGCACTGGGGGCGTGTCCTCACACTGCTGTGCTCTGCTCCACACGGTTCCCCCTCCTCTAGAAGTAACTGCTGTAGTATCCAATCAGAATAGGGGTACAGCTATTTTTTTGGAGCATAGGGAAGAGGCGCTGCAGCAGCTGCATGCACAGAGCACAGCAGTGTGAGTATAAGACAATCAGGTGTTAGAGGAATTGTCCAGCAGCTCTTGTACTGTGAACCTCCGGAAGTTGATCTTCTCACACGCGTCCTTTCCACATTCGTACAGACAGGCAAAGCTGTGGTCCTCCTGGCAGACAGCCAGGTCCGAGTACCCGCTGGGCCCCTCATTGATGACCCAGGGGGGGTGCCAGCTGGAGGGCAGGAGGGGAGACTTGTTCAGGTAGATCCCCAGGTCCACCCGTTCCCGGCTGCTGGTGGGGTGGGAGTAGAGGAGCCAGGACGAGGGCTGTGTGATGTCCGGCTGGTGGTCCTCCATGGGGTGGTATGTCACCACGCTTCCCTGGCATCCATGCGGAGGCTCACATAGGCTCTTATTGTAGTGGGCGTCCCCAAACTCCATGTCTAGGGGTCCGCTGGTGGCCTCCACCCGGTAATGCTGACTGGTTCTGGCGCTGCAGTAAAGCAGGTCACTACCGTTGCTGCAAAGGACGGGAGCCACCTGACACTCCACCGTGTCCCGGCTCCACAGCGTGCCGCCCCGGTGCCAGGTCTGGCCGCAGTTGTCGCTGTAGAAGATGAAGGAGTGGGGTTTGGTCTTGCAGGGCACAGGCAGCCCACACACCCGGGAGTGTATGTAATACATGTACGCCGGGACTACCAGCCTGCCCGAGGGTGAGGACACCCCGTGACCTGGACCCACCGCAAGCGTGGCGCACTTCTTCACCTCCGCGCCCAGCACCTCCTCCGTCACGTCTTTCGGGAGGCTCCAGGATTTCCCGTGGTCGTGGCTGGTGACGTAGCAGAGCCGGGCCGCGTTCCTGCCGCTCAGGATCTGCCACCACTCAGACCAGTTGGATTTGACACAAATGAAGAAGAGGAAGATGGTCTTGGTTTTGGGATCATACAGAGGGCAGGGGTTCATTGTCCGGTGACCCGGTAACTTGGCCTCCCTCACCTCCATCATGGACTCCCACTGCAAGGACAACGGAGAGATCTATAGTCAGACTTTTCTGTATGTATGTATATATGTATATTGTATGTGTGTATTTATGTTATATGTATGTATGTATATATGTTGTATGTGTGTATGTATGTATGTATATATGTTGTATGTGTGTTATATTTATGTATATATGTTGTATGTGTGTTATATGTATGTATATATGTATGTATGTATATATGTTGTATGTGTGTATGTATGTATATATGTTGTATGTGTGTTATATGTATGTATATATGTTGTATGTATATATGTTGTGTGTATGTATATATGTTGTGTGTATGTATATATGTTGTATGTGTGTATGTATATATGTTGTATGTATGTATATATGATGTATATTGTATGTATGTATGTATGTTATATGTGTGCATGTATGTTATATGTATCTATATATGTTGTATGTGTGTTGTATGTATATATGTTGTATCTATATATGATGTATATTGTATGTATTTATATATGTTGCATGTGTATGTATGTTATATGTATGTATATATATATATGTTGTATATATGATGTTGTATGTGTGTATGTATGTATGTGTGTATGTATGTATGTTATATGTGTGTATGTATGTATGTTATATGTGTGTATGTATGTATGTTATATGTGTGTATGTATGTATGTTATATGTGTGTATGTATGTATGTTATATGTATGTATGTATGTTATATGTATGTATGTATATATGTTGTATGTATGTATGATGTATATTGTATGTATGTATATATGTTGTATGTGTGTATGTATGTTATATGTATGTTATATGTGTGTATGTATGTATATATGATGTATATTCTATGTATGTATGTATATATGTTGTATGTGTGTTGTATGTATGATGTATATACACTCACTTCTTTCCCTACTACACCCTGACCCCTACTGTTTAACTACTGTCATAGCAGGTGGTGCACACCAGCGAGTGGGCACATAATACACTAACCTTATTCTAAAATGTGTATATTGTTATTAGCAGCAGGACTGTGAGCTATGGATTAATACTCTAATATTGTGGCGTGTCCTCACACTGCTGTGCCCTGTGCTCCCTGCAGCCAGTGTTGTATTTTCCCTGTAATCAGACCTCTGTGTGTGTGTTAAGCAGAACTGTGAAATAGGGATTTATCTAATAGTAACACCCCCTAATATGTAATATAGTCCCCCGATACATGGCACGGACCCCCTTACCTTCACCCCACCAGGCTCCAGGACCCCTCTCCTCATCACTAGGTACAAGGCGTCCTGGTCTTTCGGAGATGAACGCTTTTCAGCGAAGGCCAAAAAGACGGGAGGCTGCGGGATATGTAGCAGAGCCGGGATACGGTACGTGACACCAGAGGGGTCCTGCTGGAAGAGGGTCACAGCATCCGGAGAGGAGACCCCCGACATCTCTGCAAGTCACAGGACAACCGGCTTTAAGACTGTGTATCTAATCCTCTCCTGTGTAATACTGCCTGCTGAACTGTGTATCTAATCCTATCCTGTGTGATACTGTCTACTGAGCTGTGTATCTAATCCTCTCCTGTGTGATACTGTCTGCTGAACTGTGTATCTAATCCTCTCCTGTGTGATACTGTCTGCTGAACTGTGTATCTAATCCTATCCTGTGTGATACTGTCTGCTGAGCTGTGTATCTAATCCTATCCTGTGTGATACTGTGTGCTGAACTGTGTATCTAATCCTCTCCTGTGTGATACTGTCTGCTGAGCTGTGTATCTAATCATATACTGTGTGATACTGTCTGCTGAACTGTGTATCTAATCCTCTCCTGTGTGATACTGTCTGCTGAACTGTGTATCTAATCCTATCCTGTGTGATACTGTCTGCTGAGCTGTGTATCTAATCCTATCCTGTGTGATACTGTGTGCTGAGCTGTGTATCTAATCCTACCCTGTGTGATACTGTCTGCTGAGCTGTGTATCTAATCCTCTCCTGTGTGATACTGTCTGCTGAGCTGTGTATCTAATCATATACTGTGTCATACTGTCTGCTGAACTGTGTATCTAATCCTCTCCTGTGTGATACTGTCTGCTGAACTGTGTATCTAATCCTATCCTGTGTGATACTGTCTGCTGAGCTGTGTATCTAATCTTATCCTGTGTGATACTGTCTGCTGAGCTGTGTATCTAATCCTCTCCTGTGTGATACAGTCAGATGTGCTGTGTATCTAATCCTATCCTGTGTGATACTGCCTTCTGAGCTGTGTATCTAATCCTCTCCTGTGTGATACTGGCTGCTGAGCTGTGTATCTAATCCTATCCTGTGTGATACTGTCTGCTGAGCTGTGTATCTAATCCTATCCTGTGTGATACTGCCTGCTGAGCTGTGTATCTAATCCTATCCTGTGTGATACTGGCTGCTGAGCTGTGTATCTAATCCTATCATGTGTGATACTGTCTGCTGAGCTGTGTATCTAATCCTATCCTGTGTGATACTGGCTGCTGAGCTGTGTATCTAATCCCCTCCTGTGTGATACTGTCTGCTGAGCTGTGTATCTAATCCTCTCCTGTGTGATACTGTCTGCTGATCTGTGTATCTAATCCTATCCTGTGTGATACAGACTGCTGAGCTGTGTATCTAATCCTCTCCTGTGTGATACTGTCTGCTGAGCTGTGTATCTAATCCTATCCTGTGTGATACCATCTGCTGAGCTGTGTATCTAATCCTATCCTGTGTGATACAGTCTGCTGAGCTGTGTATCTAATCCTATCCTGTGTGATACAGTCTGCTGAGCTGTGTATCTAATCCTCTCCTGTGTGATACTGCCTGCTGAGCTGTGTATCTAATCCTATCCTGCGTGACACTGTCTGCTGAGCTGTGTATCTAATCCCATCCTGTGTGATACTGTCTGCTGATCTGTGTATCTAATCCCATTCTGTGTGATACTGTCTGCTGATCTGTGTATCTAATCCTATCCTGTGTGATACTGTCTGCTGAGCTGTGTATCTAATCCTATCCTGTGTGATACTGTCTGCTGTGCTGTGTATCTAATCCTCTCCTGTGTGATACTGTCTGCTGAGCTGTGTATCTAATCCTATCATGTGTGATACCATCTGCTGTGCTGTGTATCTAATCCTTTCCTGTGTGATACTGTCTGCTGATCTGTGTATCTAATCCTATCCTGTGTGATACAGACTGCTGAGCTGTGTATCTAATCCTCTCCTGTGTGATACTGTCTGCTGAGCTGTGTATCTAATCCTATCCTGTGTGATACCATCTGCTGAGCTGTGTATCTAATCCTATCCTGTGTGATACAGTCTGCTGAGCTGTGTATCTAATCCTATCCTGTGTGATACAGTCTGCTGAGCTGTGTATCTTATCCTCTCCTGTGTGATACTGCCTGCTGAGCTGTGTATCTAATCCCATCCTGTGTGATACTGTCTGCTGATCTGTGTATCTAATCCCATTCTGTGTGATACTGTCTGCTGATCTGTGTATCTAATCCTATCCTGTGTGATACTGTCTGCTGAGCTGTGTATCTAATCCTATCCTGTGTGATACTGTCTGCTGTGCTGTGTATCTAATCCTCTCCTGTGTGATACTGTCTGCTGTGCTGTGTATCTAATCCTCTCCTGTGTGATACTGTCTGCTGAGCTGTGTATCTAATCCTATCCTGTGTGATAGTGAGCTATGTATCTAATCTGTGTATATAGATCACAGGTCACAGGTTGAGGTGAGGACAGTATAACACTGAGCACAGGGCATTACACAGACGCCGCTGTATATACAGACCTGTACACATTGTGAGTGAAGCCTCAGCTCCAGCTTTCCTGTACAGTCAGTGTTAGAATCAAAACCCTGAACAGGATAATCTCGTTGATAAGAAATGTCCCCTCCAACATCGCTTACCGCCATTTTTGTGGAGATCATTTTACCTCGTTTGCCCACGTAAAGACGCAGGTAAAATGGCGCCCCCATAGCACTGCACATAGTCCAGATCAGCGCCGCCTCTAGTGACGAGGAGCTTCCGGCTGTGATATTTGATCTGTCAGGTGACCCGGATCTAGGGTTATATATAGGAGGATGCAGCTGTCACAAGGCGTCAGTGTATCCCTGCACGGGAACTGCAAGCTCCCTTATAGAAACGCATCCAGCTGATGCTGAGCCTCTACCGCAGGTGTGAACACTACATAATGTTATTATTACAGGCAACGGAGCGGTAATGTCTCTGCTTTACCTGGAGGTGACTATTGTGCATGTGTCAGTAAATATCATTTTGTTGCACTTTCCATAGGATACTTGTATTTTTAGGGATTGTTATACAGACTTAGTGTTATTTATGTTAATATCTGCATTTAGTCAGTATTTTAATCAGTATGGAAAACATTGGTTGATTTACTTAGATCTATCAGCACCATGTGAATCACTAGCTGTAGAAATGATATAATTGTATCTACCCTCGGCCACCACCAGGGGGAGCGCTGGGCTTTATCTCACCTGAGTGCAGAGCACCTGACACATGCGCCAGGGAAGACTCTCCCTACAACACAGGTGCTGGCGGAGAAGACTTGTAGTCTCCATTCTGGGTGAATGGTGCCACCTCTAACACCCCAAAACCTCCATCACCAGAACCTGATCACCAAGTACTGCAGAAACGTGTCCACATAACACGTCTCCCATTTACATCCATCTCCTCCTCCTCCTCCTCCACCAGACCCCTCTGTCCTCCTCCTCCTCCACCAGACCCCTCTGTCCTCCTCCTCCTCCACCAGACCCCTCTGTCCTCCTCCTCCTCCACCAGACCCCTCTGTCCTTCTCCTCCACCAGACCCCTCTGTCCTCCTCCACCAGACCCCTCTGTCCTCCTCCTCCTCTGTCCTCCTCCTCCTCCTCCAGACCCCTCTGTCCTTCTCCTCCACCAGACCCCTCTGTCCTCCTCCTCCTCCTCCAGACCCCTCTGTCCTTCTCCTCCACCAGACCCCTCTGTCCTCCTCATCCTCCTCCACCACCAGACCCCTCTGTCCTCCTCCACCAGACCCCTCTGTCCTCCTCCTCCTCCAGACCCCTCTGTCCTCCTCATCCTCCTCCACCACCAGACCCCTCTGTCCTCCTCCACCAGACCCCTCTGTCCTCCTCCACCAGACCCCTCTGTCCTCCTCCACCAGACCCCTCTGTCCTCCTCCACCAGACCCCTCTGTCCTCCTCCACCAGACCCCTCTGTCCTCCTCCACCAGACCCCTCTGTCCTCCTCCACCAGACCCCTCTGTCCTCCTCCTCCTCCAGACCCCTCTGTCCTCCTCATCCTCCTCCACCACCAGACCCCTCTGTCCTCCTCCACCAGACCCCTCTGTCCTCCTCCACCAGACCCCTCTGTCCTCCTCCTCCACCAGACCCCTCTGTCCTCCTCCTCCACCAGACCCCTCTGTCCTTCTCCTCCACCAGACCCCTCTGTCCTCCTCCTCCTCCACCAGACCCCTCTGTCCTTCTCCTCCACCAGACCCCTCTGTCCTCCACCAGACCCCTCTGTCCTCCTCATCCTCCTCCACCACCAGACCCCTCTGTCCTCCTCCACCAGACCTCTCTGTCCTCCTCCACCAGACCCCTCTGTCCTCCTCCTCCTCCTCCACCAGACCCCTCTGTCCTCCTCCTCCTCCTCCACCAGACCCCTCTGTCCTCCTCCTCCAGACCCCTCTGTCCTCCTCCTCCTCCTCCACCAGACCCCTCTGTCCTCCTCCTCCAGACCCCTCTGTCCTCCTCCTCCACCAGACCCCTCTGTCCTCCTCCACCACCAGACCCCTCTGTCCTCCTCCTCCACCAGACCCCTCTGTCCTCCTCCTCCACCAGACCCCTCTGTCCTCCTCCTCCACCAGACCCCTCTGTCCTCCTCCTCCACCAGACCCCTCTGTCCTCCTCCTCCTCCACCAGACCCCTCTGTCCTCCTCCTCCTCCACCAGACCCCTCTGTCCTCCTCCTCCTCCACCAGACCCCTCTGTCGTCCTCCTCCTCCACCAGACCCCTCTGTCCTCCTCCTCCACCAGACCCCTCTGTCCTCCTCCTCCTCCACCAGACCCCTCTGTCCTCCTCCACCAGACCCCTCTGTCCTCCTCCTCCACCAGACCCCTCTGTCCTCCTCCTCCACCAGACCCCTCTGTCCTCCTCCTCCACCAGACCCCTCTGTCCTCCTCCTCCTCCACCAGACCCCTCTGTCCTCCTCCTCCTCCACCAGACCCCTCTGTCCTCCTCCTCCTCCACCAGACCCCTCTGTCCTCCTCCACCAGACCCCTCTGTCCTCCTCCTCCACCAGACCCCTCTGTCCTCCTCCTCCTCCACCAGACCCCTCTGTCCTCCTCCTCCTCCACCAGACCCCTCTGTCCTCCTCCTCCTCCTCCACCAGACCCCTCTGTCCTCCTCCTCCTCCTCCACCAGACCCCTCTGTCCTCCTCCTCCTCCACCAGACCCCTCTGTCCTCCTCCTCCTCCACCAGACCCCTCTGTCCTCCTCCTCCACCAGACCCCTCTGTCCTCCTCCTCCTCCTCCACCAGACCCCTCTGTCCTCCTCCTCCTCCTCCACCAGACCCCTCTGTCCTCCTCCTCCACCAGACCCCTCTGTCCTCCTCATCCTCCTCCACCACCAGACCCCTCTGTCCTCCTCCACCAGACCCCTCTGTCCTTCTCCTCCACCAGACCCCTCTGTCCTCCTCATCCTCCTCCACCACCAGACCCCTCTGTCCTCCTCCACCAGACCCCTCTGTCCTCCTCATCCTCCTCCTCCACCAGACCCCTCTGTCCTCCTCCTCCACCAGACCCCTCTGTCCTCCTCCTCCACCAGACCCCTCTGTCCTCCTCCTCCACCAGACCCCTCTGTCCTCCTCCTCCACCAGACCCCTCTGTCCTCCTCCTCCTCCACCAGACCCCTCTGTCCTCCTCCTCCTCCACCAGACCCCTCTGTCCTCCACCAGACCCCTCTGTCCTCCTCCAGACCCCTCTGTCCTCCTCCAGACCCCTCTGTCCTCCTCCACCAGACCCCTCTGTCCTCCTCCTCCTCCTCCACCAGACCCCTCTGTCCTCCCCCTCCTCCTCCACCAGACCCCTCTGTCCTCCTCCTCCTCCTCCACCAGACCCCTCTGTCCTCCTCCTCCACCAGACCCCTCTGTCCTCCTCCTCCTCCTCCACCAGACCCCTCTGTCCTCCTCCTCCTCCTCCACCAGACCCCTCTGTCCTCCTCCTCCACCAGACCCCTCTGTCCTCCTCCTCCAGACCCCTGTCCTCCTCCTCCAGACCCCTCTGTCGTCTCGTCCCCCTCTTCCCCTTCCGTCCTCTCTTCCAGGCTCCTCTGTCCTCTCGTCCCCCTCCTCCCCTCTCTTCCAGGCTCCTCTGTCCTCTCGTCCCCCTCCAGACCCCTCGTCCCCTTCCGTCCTCTCTTCCAGGCTCCTCTGTCCTCTCGTCCCCCTCCTCCCCTCTCTTCCAGGCTCCTCTGTCCTCTCGTCCCCCTCCTCCCCTCTCTTCCAGGCTCCTCTGTCCTCTCGTCCCCCTCCTCCCCTCTCTTCCAGGCTCCTCTGTCCTCTCGTCCCCCTCCTCCCCTCTCTTCCAGGCTCCTCTGTCCTCTCGTCCCCCTCCTCCCCTCTCTTCCAGGCTCCTCTGTCCTCTCGTCCCCCTCCTCCCCTCTCTTCCAGGCTCCTCTGTCCTCTCGTCCCCCTCCTCCCCTCTCTTCCAGGCTCCTCTGTCCTCTCGTCCCCCTCCTCCCCTCTCTTCCAGGCTCCTCTGTCCTCTCGTCCCCCTCGTCCCCTCTCTTCCAGGCTCCTCTGTCCTCTCGTCCCCCTCGTCCCCTCTCTTCCAGGCTCCTCTGTCCTCTCGTCCCCCTCCTCCCCTCTCTTCCAGGCTCCTCTGTCCTCTCGTCCCCCTCCTCCCCTCTCTTCCAGGCTCCTCTGTCCTCTCGTCCCCCTCGTCCCCTCTCTTCCAGGCTCCTCTGTCCTCTCGTCCCCCTCCTCCCCTCTCTTCCAGGCTCCTCTGTCCTCTCGTCCCCCTCCTCCCCTCTCTTCCAGGCTCCTCTGTCCTCTCGTCCCCCTCCAGACCCCTCGTCCCCTTCCGTCCTCTCTTCCAGGCTCCTCTGTCCTCTCGTCCCCCTCCTCCCCTCTCTTCCAGGCTCCTCTGTCCTCTCGTCCCCCTCCTCCCCTCTCTTCCAGGCTCCTCTGTCCTCTCGTCCCCCTCGTCCCCTCTCTTCCAGGCTCCTCTGTCCTCTCGTCCCCCTCGTCCCCTCTCTTCCAGGCTCCTCTGTCCTCTCGTCCCCCTCCTCCCCTCTCTTCCAGGCTCCTCTGTCCTCTCGTCCCCCTCCTCCCCTCTCTTCCAGGCTCCTCTGTCCTCTCGTCCCCTCTCTTCCAGGCTCCTCTGTCCTCTCGTCCCCCTCGTCCCCTCTCTTCCAGGCTCCTCTGTCCTCTCGTCCCCCTCCTCCCCTCTCTTCCAGGCTCCTCTGTCCTCTCGTCCCCCTCCTCCCCTCTCTTCCAGGCTCCTCTGTCCTCTCGTCCCCCTCCTCCCCTCTCTTCCAGGCTCCTCTGTCCTCTCGTCCCCCTCCTCCCCTCTCTTCCAGGCTCCTCTGTCCTCTCGTCCCCCTCCTCCCCTCTCTTCCAGGCTCCTCTGTCCTCTCGTCCCCCTCCTCCCCTCTCTTCCAGGCTCCTCTGTCCTCTCGTCCCCCTCCTCCCCTCTCTTCCAGGCTCCTCTGTACTCCTGTGTGTGGAGGTTCCTTGTGAATGTGTAGTGAGAAGGTCTGAGCCTCCATGTCCTGCTCCCCCGCGGTATCCCCTGCTCCTCTGACTGCACAGAGCTGAGCAGCGTTACAGTGTGCATCCCCCCAGAGACTCACAGCCGACACCCGGATATTTTGCATTTCTTCTCTCCCTTTTTTCTTTTATTGGAAAAACAGACTTAGAAAACTGCAGTTCAGGAAACAAAACAGAAACGTTGAGAAATGGAGCGACCGCAACCGTGACGCCAGCGCCGAGCGTCACCCCCTCCCCCGATGCCGCTGCTCTCCCCGTATACAACATTGTAACCCCATCAAATAAATTAAACAGATCGGACAGAAGGAGGCGACGAGGCAGCTGGGGGCGGAGTACAGTATATGCGTTCTAGCTGTCTAGGGGCGGAGCTAGGCTGAACCCAGAGAGGAACGGGGAACAGAGAATATTTAGAAAAAAAAAAATTGCATTTATTAAATGAAAAAAAAAAATTATGTAAATTTAATTACTAAAAAATTTAAATAAAACAAAATTGGGTAAAGTTCAGAGACAAATAACTCCACCCACAAAAAAAACAAAACAAACATGGCGGCCGCTTTCGGGGTTTGTGGTGTTTTCGGCAGCTTATCAAATAGAAGGAGGTGTATATTACAGGGGCCAGATTAGAATAACACACCTGCACAGCGCCCCCCTCCTGCCTACAGGTCGTGTCTGGCACTGCAGCTTTGCTCCACTGACTCACATGGGGCTGCAATACCACTCACAACCTGGGGATAGCGGTGGCGCTGTTTCCGGAGGGCAGCAGGGGTGTTTTTCTAACCCTACAATGTGTTTTTCCCAGGCCCAAAGTATTTCTACCCATCTGTACCTGGGAAAGCTGAGTGGTTGGGGCTACGATCGCCATATAGGTGGTCTCCCAGTTTTCTGTGTTGATGAATAATGAATGCTATGATAAGGCAGCGGCCATATTGAGAGCTACCCAGCTTTCCCAGGAGCAGATATAACCCTTGGAGAACATATGGGATGTAAATGGGGAGGTCACTGATCTAAGCAGCAGATTTGTCGGAATGGATGGAAGTTGAATGGAGTCACCCCCCCCCCCCCCCCCCCCACCGGACTGTGTAGGGGGATGATGGTGGTAGTAGTAGGCAGGCTCAGATGTGCAGGGGGCGGAGCTGCAGCTGGCGATTCTGTGTATTTGGGGGCGCACGATAGATGTGGGGTATCTCCTGAGCTAAGTGCTAGTGAAGGAGGCTCCGCTTCTGCTGATTATACTCCAGTTACATCCAAAGCTGCAGTCCCACTTGTACCTAGCTTCCAATAATTAATACAACATCTCTCACAATACACTGCATGGTGACCAGTATAATCTCCCACAATGCACTGGGGTGGCCACCAGATTTGGAAAATCCTCCCACCTCCCAATTTAAGGGGGTGCAAGAGATGATAGTGGTTCAAATGCAGCTTAGGAGATGACTAGAGTAGAAGTTAAAGTAAAACTGATTGGACATCAGTATTATGAGCGCAGCTCTGGGGGTATAAATGGTTAAATGGATTGTACTCGCAGCTTGGGAGGTGACTGGAGCACAGGTTGGGATGTAACAGCGGCAATGATTCTCTGGCATGGACAGGATGTAACAGCAGAATTATGAGCGCAGCTCTGAAGGTAGGAACCTGTTAAGGTGAACTGGGGTGCAGCTTTAGGTGTGATTGGAGTAATAGAGCTTTCTACCAGATAAGCTGCGATCTGCGGCGCTCACAGATCCGTCCCCGGAGGCGCGGGGGGATGGGCAGGGGCGGAGCGCTTATGTCCCCCCGGCTCCTACTTCATCTTCTTCTCCGAGGCCAGGCTGTCGTGCAGCTTGGAGACCTCCGGCTCAAACATGTCCATGACTAAGGTGCCGTTCTCATCATAGAAGCGGGCGATGGAGCGGGTGAACTCAGCGTCGCGCTGCTGCTTGCTCCTCCCACTGATGTAGGTCAACTTCAGGGTGTACTTATCATCAAACCTGAGGGGGGAAATGACAGGGGTTATAGGAGGAGCCCGAGGGTCCTGCAAACCCCCCACCCCCTTCACAGAACCCAAGGGTACAACTAATCCCACCAACTAAGCAAGAGAGCCCGAGGGTGCCGCCAAGCCCACCCACCAGGCGAGCCCGAGGGTGCCGCCAAGCCCACCCACCAGGCGAGCCCGAGGGTGCCGCCAAGCCCACCCACAGAGAGCCCGAGGGTGCCGCCAAGCCCACCCACAGAGGGCCCGAGGGTGCCGCCAAGCCCACCCACAGAGGGCCCGAGGGTGCCGCCAAGCCCACCCACAGAGGGCCCGAGGGTGCCGCCAAGCCCACCCACAGAGGGCCCGAGGGTGCCGCCAAGCCCACCCACAGAGGGCCCGAGGGTGCCGCCAAGCCCACCCACAGAGGGCCCGAGGGTGCCGCCAAGCCCACCCACAGAGAGCCCGAGGGTGCCGCCAAGCCCACCCACAGAGAGCCCGAGGGTGCCGCCAAGCCCACCCACAGAGAGCCCGAGGGTGCCGCCAAGCCCACCCACAGAGGGCCCGAGGGTGCCGCCAAGCCCACCCACAGAGGGCCCGAGGGTGCCGCCAAGCCCACCCACAGAGGGCCCGAGGGTGCCGCCAAGCCCACCCACAGAGGGCCCGAGGGTGCCGCCAAGCCCACCCACAGAGAGCCCGAGGGTGCCGCCAAGCCCACCCACAGAGAGCCTGAGGGTCCTGCTAGCCCCACCCACTGACCCGCAGAGAGTCTGGGGGTCCTGCAAACCCCCCACCCCCTTCACAGAGCCCAAGGGTATCCTGACCACACCAGGTGACTGCAGGCAGTGGGTGTCCATCACTCTGTGCTGTTGTGCTACGGCTTTGGTATTCTGTTCATGAACCAGGGTGCTCAGGATGAACATTTCCCATCTCATATCTGGGACTTGTGTAGCCTGCTGACCACAGGGGTCTCACCTTTTAAGACTGGAGGACAGGTGCCAGATGTCATCGGGGTCCATCCCTGCCGGGTCCTTCCTGTGGGCCACCAGGAAGATGCTCTTCTCCTTGTATGAGGTATAAATGGTGAGGACGCCCATCATCAGGAAATAAGTGACCCCCAGGGTTAAGGGAAACACAGACACTGCAGGATGAGACTATAACCCCCAAGGGACTGCTACAAGCTGAGGGTTTGCTACAATGTATCAGTCAGGACAGTTCCATCCGGGGAATAAACAGATTAGCGGCAATAACCTGCATCTTGTCCTGAGACTGTTACATTGTGTCACTAGGGAACTGAAGATTAAGGACTTCTTCCCGCTCACACAGCTGAAGGTTTGTCACAATGTGTTAACAAATAGCGAAAAGGATATGATATGACGCAGAAGGCAAGAACAGGTTTAGATTCAGGGAAGGGATGAAGATAATCCCACACCAAGGCTACGATGGCGAACATACAGGAGATGGTGCAGATGATGAGGCGGCCGTCTATCAGGCAGAAGTTCTCCACATACTTGTACTTCTCCAGGAGGACCTGAGGGAGGACACAAGCGGTAATCATATCCACAAGGGGGCAGTATTATAGCAGTTATATTCCTGTACATAGGGGGCAGTATTATAGTAGTTATATTCTTGTACATAGGGGGCAGTATTATAGTAGTTATAGTCTTGTACATAGGGGGCAGTATTATAGTAGTTATATTCCTGTACATAGGGAACAGTATTATAGTAGTTATATTCTTGTACATAGGGGGCAGTATTATAGTAGTTATATTCTTGTACATAGGGGGCAGTATTATAGTAGTTATATTCCTGTACATAGGGGGTAGTATTATAGTAGTTATATTCTTGTACATAGGGGGCAGTATTATATTAGTTATATTCTTGTACATAGGGGGCAGTATTATAGTAGTTATATTCTTGTACATAGGGGGCAGTATTATAGTAGTTATATTCCTGTACATAGGGGGCAGTATTATAGTAGTTATATTCCTGTACATAGGGGGCAGTATTATAGTAGTTATATTCTTGTACATAGGAGCAGTATTATAGCAGTTATATCCCTGTACATAGGGGGCAGTATTATAGTAGTTATATCCTTGTACATAGGGGGCAGTATTATAGTAGTTATATTCCTGTACATAGGGGGCAGTATTATAGCAGTTATATCCCTGTACATAGGGGGCAGTATTATAGTAGTTATATTCTTGTACATAGGGGGCAGTATTATAGTAGTTATATTCTTGTACATAGGGGGCAGTATTATAGTAGTTATATTCCTGTACATAGGGGGCAGTATTATAGCAGTTATATTCCTGTACATAGGGGACAGTATTATAGTAGTTATATTCCTGTACATAGGGGACAGTATTATAGTAGTTATATTCCTGTACATAGGGGGCAGTATTATAGTAGTTATATTCCTGTACATAGGGGGCAGTATTATAGTAGTTATATTCTTGTACATAGGGGGCAGTATTATAGTAGTTATATTCTTGTACATAGGGGGCAGTATTATAGTAGCTATATACTTGTACATAGGGGACAGTATTATAGTAGTTATATTATTGTACATAGGGGGCAGTATTATAGTAGTTATATTCTTGTACATAGGGGGCAGTATTATAGTAGTTATATTCTTGTACATAGGGGGCAGTATTATAGTAGTTATATTCTTGTACATAGGGGGCAGTATTATAGTAGTTATATTCCTGTACATAGGGAACAGTATTATAGTAGTTATATTCTTGTACATAGGGGGCAGTATTATAGTAGTTATATTCTTGTACATAGGGGGCAGTATTATAGTAGTTATATTCCTGTACATAGGGAACAGTATTATAGTAGTTATATTCCTGTACATAGGGGGCAGTATTATATTAGTTATATTCTTGTACATAGGGGGCAGTATTATAGTAGTTATATTCTTGTACATAGGGGGCAGTATTATAGTAGTTATATTCCTGTACATAGGGGGCAGTATTATAGTAGTTATATTCCTGTACATAGGGGGCAGTATTATAGTAGTTATATTCTTGTACATAGGAGCAGTATTATAGCAGTTATATCCCTGTACATAGGGGGCAGTATTATAGCAGTTATATTCTTGTACATAGGGGGCAGTATTATAGTAGTTATATTCCTGTACATAGGGGGCAGTATTATAGCAGTTATATCCCTGTACATAGGGGGCAGTATTATAGTAGTTATATTCTTGTACATAGGGGGCAGTATTATAGTAGTTATATTCTTGTACATAGGGGGCAGTATTATAGTAGTTATATTCTTGTACATAGGGGGCAGTATTATAGTAGTTATATTCCTGTACATAGGGGGCAGTATTATAGCAGTTATATTCCTGTACATAGGGGACAGTATTATAGTAGTTATATTCCTGTACATAGGGGACAGTATTATAGTAGTTATATTCCTGTACATAGGGGGCAGTATTATAGTAGTTATATTCCTGTACATAGGGGGCAGTATTATAGTAGTTATATTCTTGTACATAGGGGGCAGTATTATAGTAGTTATATTCTTGTACATAGGGGGCAGTATTATAGTAGCTATATACTTGTACATAGGGGACAGTATTATAGTAGTTATATTATTGTACATAGGGGGCAGTATTATAGTAGTTATATTCTTGTACATAGGGGGCAGTATTATAGTAGTTATATTCTTGTACATAGGGGGCAGTATTATAGCAGTTATATTCCTGTACATAGGGGGCAGTATTATAGTAGCTATATACTTGTACATAGGGGGCAGTATTATAGTAGTTATATTCTTGTACATAGGGGGCAGTATTATAGTAGTTATATTCTTGTACATAGGGGGCAGTATTATAGTAGTTATATTCTTGTACATAGGGGGCAGTATTATAGTAGTTATATTCTTGTACATAGGGGGCAGTATTATAGTAGTTATATTCTTGTACATAGGGGGCAGTATTATAGCAGTTATATTCTTGTACATAGGGGGCAGTATTATAGTAGTTATATTCTTGTACATAGGGGGCAGTATTATAGTAGTTATATTCCTGTACATAGGGGGCAGTATTATAGTAGTTATATTCCTGTACATAGGGGGCAGTATTATAGTAGTTATATTCTTGTACATAGGGGGCAGTATTATAGTAGTTATATTCTTGTACATAGGGGGCAGTATTATAGTAGTTATGTTCTTGTACATAGGGGGCAGTATTATAGTAGTTATATTCTTGTACATAGGGGGCAGTATTATAGTAGTTATATTCCTGTACATAGGGGGCAGTATTATAGTAGTTATATTCTTGTACATAGGGGGCAGTATTATAGTAGTTATGTTCTTGTACATAGGGGGCAGTATAGTAGTTATATTCTTGTACATAGGGGGCAGTATTATAGTAGTTATATTCTTGTACATAGGGGGCAGTATTATAGTAGTTATATTCTTGTACATAGGGGCAGTATTATAGTAGTTATATTCTTGTACATAGGGGGCAGTATTATAGTAGTTATGTTCTTGTACATAGGGGGCAGTATTATAGTAGTTATATTCCTGTACATAGGGGGCAGTATTATAGTAGTTATGTTCTTGTACATAGGGGGCAGTATTATAGTAGTTATATTCTTGTACATAGGGGGCAGTATTATAGTAGTTATATTCTTGTACATAGGGGGCAGTATTATAGTAGTTATATTCCTGTACATAGGGGGCAGTATTATAGTAGTTATATTCTTGTACATAGGGGGCAGTATTATAGTAGTTATATTCTTGTACATAGGGGGCAGTATTATAGTAGTTATATTCTTGTACATAGGGGGCAGTATTATAGTAGTTATATTCTTGTACATAGGGGGCAGTATTATAGTAGTTATATTCTTGTACATAGGGGGCAGTATTATAGTAGTTATATTCCTGTACATAGGGGGCAGTATTATAGCAGTTATATTCTTGTACATAGGGGGCAGTATTATAGTAGTTATATTCTTGTACATAGGGGGAAGTATTATAGTAGTTATATTCTTGTACATAGGGGGCAGTATTATAGTAGTTATATTCTTGTACATAGGGGGAAGTATTATAGTAGTTATATTCTTGTACATAGGGGGCAGTATTATAGTAGTTATATTCTTGTACATAGGGGGCAGTATTATAGTAGTTATATTCTTGTACATAGGGGGAAGTATTATAGTAGTTATATTCTTGTACATAGGGGGCAGTATTATAGTAGTTATATTCTTGTACATAGGGGGCAGTATTATAGTAGTTATATTCCTGTACATAGGGGGCAGTATTATAGTAGTTATATTCTTGTACATAGGGGGCAGTATTATAGTAGTTATATTCCTGTACATAGGGGGCAGTATTATAGTAGTTATATTCCTGTACATAGGGGGTAGTATTATAGTAGTTATATTCTTGTATATAGGGGACAGTATTATAGTAGTTATATTCTTGTACATAGGGGGCAGTATTATAGTAGTTATATTCTTGTACATAGGGGGCAGTATTATAGTAGTTATATTCTTGTACATCGGGGGCAGTATTATAGTAGTTATATTCCTGTACATAGGGGGCAGTATTATAGTAGTTATATTCTTGTACATAGGGGGCAGTATTATAGTAGTTATATTCCTGTACATAGGGGGCAGTATTATAGTAGTTATATTCTTGTACATAGGGGGCAGTATTATAGTAGTTATATCCTTGTACATAGGGGACAGTATTATAGTAGTTATACTCTTGTACATAGGGGGCAGTATTATAGTAGTTATATTCCTGTACATAGGGGGCAGTATTATAGTAGTTATATTCTTGTACATAGGGGGCAGTATTATAGTAGTTATATTCTTGTACATAGGGGGCAGTATTATAGTAGTTATATTCTTGTACATAGGGAGCAGTATTATAGTAGTTATATTCTTGTACATAGGGGGCAGTATTATAGTAGTTATATTCTTGTACATAGGGAGCAGTATTATAGTAGTTATATTCTTGTACATAGGGGGCAGTATTATAGTAGTTATATTCTTGTACATAGGGGGCAGTATTACAGTAGTTATATTCTTGTACATAGGGGCAGTATTATAGTAGTTATATTCTTGTACATAGGGGGCAGTATTATAGTAGTTATATTCCTGTACATAGTGGGCAGTATTATAGTAGTTATATTCCTGTACATAGGGGGCAGTATTATAGTAGTTATATTCCTGTACATAGGGGGCAGTATTATAGTAGTTATATTCCTGTACATAGGGGGCAGTATTATACTAGTCCTTTATGTTAGGGATGCAGGGGGTCACTTACTTTCTTGGCTGCATCGTCTAGTGAGTTCTTCACAGCAGATCCGTCCCATTTGTCAACTTTTACTGGTTTGTCATCAATTTTCCACTGTAATGGTAAATGATTAGTGACATTAGACGCTTCCTCCTCCTCCTCCCAGTATTTCCCCCCGTCCTGGGTCTCTGTTCCCTCCTTCCTCCCTGGTTGTAGCTCGGATCTGCACTGGTCTCATGAGGCAATGACTATGGGTCTGGTCTCCCTCCTCTGGGCTGAGCGCTCGTCTCTCCTGATCCTGTGATGTTATATAATTGTCATCCTGAAGATGCAGGATGCTGGGAGTTGTGCTGCTGCGGCATGTGATGAGATCTGCTGCGGGCACATGTGACCGCGGTCCTGGCCTGAGGGGCCGCAGCCTAATTTGTCCTGATGCGCTGGATGAACATCTGTCACAGAATATTAGTGATAAAGTTGTTGCATTCACTGATCCCTACATCCTTTAAGGCCACCTCGATTTCTCCCTACATCGTACACATGACCCTCGGCCAATCCCTACACCGCACATGTGATTCCATCCTCGGCTGATCCCTATATGGTACACATGAATCCCGGCTGATCCCTACACTGCACACATGATTCCCCCCCCCCTCAGCCGGTCCCTACGCAGTGCACGTGATTCCCCCCTTGGCTGATCCCTACATTACACACGTAACCCCCCTGGCTGATCCCTACATGGTACAGGTGACTCCTGGGTGACCCCTACATTGTACATTTGACCCCAGAGCTGATCCCTACATGGTACAGGTCACCCCCAGCTGATCCCTACACAGTATATATCAGGGCTCCTTGCAGGGCATCCATATGGCGGTACATATAGTGCAAAATGTGAGGGGAGACACCGGGGGGCGCCATATATGATGGGGTCACAGCTCACCCCCACTCTGCCCTATGAGGGGGGTCTCCCTGTCATGTGACTGACCACACGCAGACACCCCTCTGCTGACTATCTACCCCTACACCAGGGTCCCCCCAGTCACCCCCTGTCCCCACATCCCCCAGTCTCAGCCCCCATTACTTTCTCCAGGAGCCCGTTCTTGCCGCCTCTCGCCGCCATCTTGTCTCATCCCTCTGTGTCTTGACCTGGCAGCCGCTGATTGGTCGCCTTGGAGCCGTGACGTAACGCCCACTTCTGCCTTTTCTACGCGTCATCGTTACAGGTTCTGCGGGACTACATATCCCAGCAGGCACCGCGGATGTGACGTCATGACGCAGAACGGCGGACGCCGAGGTGTGCCGGGAGTTGTAGTTCTGGGATGAGGAGGTAAGATGAGAGCGTCTCTTGTTGCTAGGATACGATGGGACATGAAGAGGAGTGCGGGGCTCCGGGAGCGGCCGGTGTGGGACCGTGAGGAGACGGGAAGTCACCTGTATCTGTGAGGTGAGACCCCCAGACAAGACCTCAGTCACATGATACGCGATATAGAGCGATTTTAGTCACATGACACGAGATATAGAGCGATTGTAGTCACAGGATACGAGATATAGAGCGATTGTAGTCACATGATACGTGATATAGAGCGATTGTAGTCACATGATACGTGATATAGAGCGATTGTCGTCACATAATACGTGATATAGAGCGATTGTAGTCACATGACACACGATATAGAGCGATTGTAGTCACATGACGTGAGATATGGAGCGATTATAGTCACATGATACGAGATATAAAGCGATTGTAGTCACATGACGTGAGATATAGAGCGATTGTAGTCACATGACACGCGATATAGAGCGATTGTAGTCACAGGATACGAGATATAGAGCGATTATAGTCACATGATACGAGATATAGAGCGATTGTAGTCACATGACGCGCGATATAGAGCGATTGTAGTCACAGGATACGAGATATAGAGCGATTATAGTCACATGATACGAGATATAGAGCGATTGTAGTCACATGACGCGCGATATAGAGCGATTGTCGTCACATGATACGTGATATAGAACGATTGTCGTCACATAATACGTGATATAGAGCGATTGTAGTCACATGACACACGATATTGAGCGATTGTAGTCACATGACGTGAGATATAGAGCGATTATAGTCACATGATACAAGATATAGAGCGATTGTAGTCACATGACGCGCGATATAGAGCGATTGTAGTCACAGGATACGAGATATAGAGCGATTGTCGTCACAGGATACGAGATATAGAGCGATTGTCGTCACATGATACGTGATATAGAGCGATTGTCGTCACATGATACGTGATATAGAGCCATTGTCGTCACATAATACGTGATATAGAGCGATTGTAGTCACATAACACACGATATTGAGCGATTGTAGTCACATGACGTGAGATATAGAGCGATTATAGTCACATGATACGAGATATAGAGCGATTGTAGTTACATGACATGCGATATATCACGATTCTTGTCACATGATATAATACTCAGCATTCTGCACACATGACACAACATTTAGTCAGATTCTGATCACCTGATACATATTTTCTGCATTCGGATCACATCTAGTGCTATTCTGGTCACATGATACGTTTAAAACTGTTCTGGTCACATGATCTGACATTAATAGTGATTCCTGTCCTATCCACAGGCACGGACCATGGCGGGCGCCGCTCCTCTCTATGTCACCAATTACTTCCCGGCCAGGAGCCTCCGCGCCAGCAATGGAGGTAAAGCTGCGCCTGTCCTAAGAGCACAGAGCATTTTTAATTTTTCCCCAATTTTATATTTCTGTATGTGTTTGAGGTCTTGTGTTTTGTGGGATAATTATAATTTGCTGATTTGAGTCTTTACTGGAGTGTGTTTCCCCAGGGGCCGGTCACTGGCGGGTGGCTCGCAGGAGTGCGCAGGACACGCGGTTTCGGACTGTGGTTTGTTCAGCCTCCTCCGAGCAGAAGAAAATGTCTGATACCAGAGAAGTAACACAGAGATCCCGGAGCTGCCGATCCAGGAAGACGGAGAACAGGGAGGAGCGCGTGCTGGACACATCATTCCTGGTGCGGAATATGGATTGCACATGCTCACAGTCGCCCTTATAACTCCTCCTCCTTATGTAGGACCTCCCCTTTCCAGTTATTGAGTCCCCTCCTCCTTTCGATAAAATTTGAGCCTATAATCCATGAAATTTTGGGCCAGCTTGGCCTGTGCTCCTGTAAGCACCTGCACCCTCCCCTGCGTCTCCTGTGCTGCTTTATAGGATCTGTATCTATTATATAAATCTTATTCTCCTGACACCAACTGCTTGTTCTGTGCCGCCCGCAGATGAGGACGCATCATGTCAGGAGACCGACGGATCTGTGCGCTGCCGACCTGAGCGACCGGGGTCTGACCGCAGTAAGTGAGGACTCGGGACTATTGTCTGTGCCTTATACATGAGCCGCACCAGTCACTGTGTAACAGAATACATCCTGTATTATACTCCAGAACTGCACTCACTATTCTGTTGCTGGTGCAGTCACTGTGTACATACATGACATTACTTATCCTGTACTGATCCTGAGTTACATCCTGTATTATACCCCAGAGCTGCGCTCACTATTCTGCTGCTAGTGCAGTCACTGTGTATATACATGACATTACTTATCCTGTACTGATCCTGAGTTACATCCTGTATTATACCCCAGAGCTGCACTCACTATTCTGCTGCTGGTGCAGTCACTGTGTACATACATGACATTACTTATCCTGTACTGATCCTGAGTTACATCCTGTATTATACTCCAGAGCTGCACTCACTATTCTGCTGCTGGTGCAGTCACTGTGTACATACATGACATTACTTATCCTGTACTGATCCTGAGTTACATCCTGTATTATACCCCAGAGCTGCACTCACTATTCTGCTGCTGGTGCAGTCACTGTGTACATACATGACATTACTTATCCTGTACTGATCCTGAGTTACATCCTGTATTATACTCCAGAGCTGCACTCACTATTCTGCTGCTGGTGCAGTCACTGTGTACATACATGACATTACTTATCCTGTACTGATCCTGAGTTACATCCTGTATTATACTCCAGAGCTGCACTCACTATTCTGCTGCTGGTGCAGTCACTGTGTACATACATGACATTACTTATCCTGTACTGATCCTGAGTTACATCCTGTATTATACTCCAGAGCTGCACTCACTATTCTGCTGCTGGTGCAGTCACTGTGTACATACATGACATTACTTATCCTGTACTGATCCTGAGTTACATCCTGTATTATAATCCAGAGCTGCACTCACTATTCTGCTGCTGGTACAGTCACTGTGTACATACATGACATTACTTATCCTGTACTGATCCTGAATTACATCCTGTATTATACCCCAGAGCTGCACTCACTATTCTGCTGCTGGTGCAGTCACTGTGTACATACATGACATTACTTATCCTGTACTGATCCTGAGTTACATCCTGTATTATACTCCAGAGCTGCACTCACTATTCTGCTGCTGGTGCAGTCACTGTGTATATACATGACATTACTTATCCTGTACTGATCCTGAGTTACATCCTGTATTATACCCCAGAGCTGCACTCACTATTCTGCTGCTGGTGCAGTCACTGTGTACATACATGACATTACTTATCCTGTACTGATCCTGAGTTACATCCTGTATTATACTCCAGAGCTGCACTCACTATTCTGCTGCTGGTGCAGTCACTGTGTACATACATGACATTACTTATCCTGTACTGATCCTGAGTTACATTCTGTATTATACCCCAGAGCTGCACTCACTATTCTGCTGGTGCAGTCACTGTGTACATACATGACATTACTTATCCTGTACTGATCCTGAGTTACATCCTGTATTATACCCCAGAGCTGCACTCACTATTCTGCTGCTGGTGCAGTCACTGTGTACATACATGACATTACTTATCCTGTACTGATCCTGAGTTACATCCTGTATTATACTCCAGAGCTGCACTCACTATTCTGCTGCTGGTGCAGTCACTGTGTATATACATGACATTACTTATCCTGTACTGATCCTGAGTTACATCCTGCATTATACTCCAGAGCTGCACTCACTATTCTGCTGCTGGTGCAGTCACTGTGTATATAGATGACATTACTTATCCTGTACTGATCCTGAGTTACATCCTGTATTATACCCCAGAGCTGCACTCACTATTCTGCTGCTGGTGCAGTCACTATGTACATACATGACATTACTTATCCTGTACTGATCCTGAGTTACATCCTGTATTATACTCCAGAGCTGCACTCACTATTCTGCTGCTGGTGCAGTCACTGTGTACATACATGACATTACTTATCCTGTACTGATCCTGAGTTACATCCTGTATTATACCCCAGAGCTGCACTCACTATTCTGCTGCTGGTGCAGTCACTGTGTACATACATGACATTACTTATCCTGTACTGATCCTGAGTTACATCCTGTATTATACTCCAGAGCTGCACTCACTATTCTGCTGCTGGTGCAGTCACTGTGTACATACATGACATTACTTATCCTGTACTGATCCTGAGTTACATCCTGTATTATACTCCAGAGCTGCACTCACTATTCTGCTGCTGGTGCAGTCACTGTGTACATACATGACATTACTTATCCTGTACTGATCCTGAGTTACATCCTGTATTATAATCCAGAGCTGCACTCACTATTCTGCTGCTGGTACAGTCACTGTGTACATACATGACATTACTTATCCTGTACTGATCCTGAATTACATCCTGTATTATACCCCAGAGCTGCACTCACTATTCTGCTGCTGGTGCAGTCACTGTGTACATACATGACATTACTTATCCTGTACTGATCCTGAGTTACATCCTGTATTATACTCCAGAGCTGCACTCACTATTCTGCTGCTGGTGCAGTCACTGTGTATATACATGACATTACTTATCCTGTACTGATCCTGAGTTACATCCTGTATTATACCCCAGAGCTGCACTCACTATTCTGCTGCTGGTGCAGTCACTATGTACATACATGACATTACTTATCCTGTACTGATCCTGAGTTACATCCTGTATTATACTCCAGAGCTGCACTCACTATTCTGCTGCTGGTGCAGTCACTGTGTACATACATGACATTACTTATCCTGTACTGATCCTGAGTTACATCCTGTATTATACTCCAGAGCTGCACTCACTATTCTGCTGCTGGTGCAGTCACTGTGTACATACATGACATTACTTATCCTGTACTGATCCTGAGTTACATCCTGTATTATACTCCAGAGCTGCACTCACTATTCTGCTGCTGGTGCAGTCACTGTGTACATACATGACATTACTTATCCTGTACTGATCCTGAGTTACATTCTGTATTATACCCCAGAGCTGCACTCACTATTCTGCTGGTGCAGTTACTGTGTACATACATGACATTACTTATCCTGTACTGATCCTGAGTTACATCCTGTATTATACCCCAGAGCTGCACTCACTATTCTGCTGCTGGTGCAGTCACTGTGTACATACATGACATTACTTATCCTGTACTGATCCTGAGTTACATCCTGTATTATACTCCAGAGCTGCACTCACTATTCTGCTGCTGGTGCAGTCACTGTGTATATACATGACATTACTTATCCTGTACTGATCCTGAGTTACATCCTGTATTATACCCCAGAGCTGCACTCACTATTCTGCTGCTGGTGCAGTCACTATGTACATACATGACATTACTTATCCTGTACTGATCCTGAGTTACATCCTGTATTATACTCCAGAGCTGCACTCACTATTCTGCTGCTGGTGCAGTCACTGTGCACATACATGACATTACTTATCCTGTACTGATCCTGAGTTACATCCTGTATTATACCCCAGAGCTGCACTCACTATTCTGCTGCTGGTGCAGTCACTGTGTACATACATGACATTACTTATCCTGTACTGATCCTGAGTTACATCCTGTATTATACTCCAGAGCTGCACTCACTATTCTGCTGCTGGTGCAGTCACTGTGTACATACATGACATCACTTATCCTGTACTGATCCTGAGTTATATCCTGTATTATACCCCAGAGCTGCACTCACTATTCTGCTGCTGGTGCAGTCACTGTGTACATACATGACATTACTTATCCTGTACTGATCCTGAGTTACATCTTGTATTATACTCCAGAGCTGCACTCACTATTCTCCTGCTGGTGCAGTCACTGTGTACATACATGACATTACTTATCCTGTACTGATCCTGAGTTACATCCTGTATTATACTCCAGAGCTGCACTCACTATTCTGCTGCTGGTGCAGTCACTGTGTACATACATGACATCACTTATCCTGTACTGATCCTGAGTTACATCCTGTATTATACCCCAGAGCTGCACTCACTATTCTGCTGCTGGTGCAGTCACTGTGTACATACATGACATCACTTATCCTGTACTGATCCTGAGTTACATCCTGTATTATACCCCAGAGCTGCACTCACTATTCTGCTGCTGGTGCAGTCACTGTGTACATACATGACATCACTTATCCTGTACTGATCCTGAGTTACATCCTGTATTATACTCCAGAGCTGCACTCACTATTCTGCTGCTGGTGCAGTCACTGTGTACATACATGACATTACTTATCCTGTACTGATCCTGAGTTACATCCTGTATTATACCCCAGAGCTGCACTCACTATTCTGCTGCTGGTGCAGTCACTGTGTACATACATGACATTACTTATCCTGTACTGATCCTGAGTTACATCCTGTATTATACTCCAGAGCTGCACTCACTATTCTGCTGCTGGTGCAGTCACTGTGTACATACATGACATTACTTATCCTGTACTGATCCTGAGTTACATCCTGTATTATACTCCAGAGCTGCACTCACTATTCTGCTGCTGGTGCAGTCACTGTGTACATACATGACATTACTTATCCTGTACTGATCCTGAGTTACATCCTGTATTATACTCCAGAGCTGCGCTCACTATTCTGCTGGTGCAGTTACTGTGTACATACATGACATTACTTATCCTGTACTGATCCTGAGTTACATCCTGTATTATACCCCAGAGCTGCGCTCACTATTCTGCTGGTGCAGTCACTGTGTACATACATGACATCACTTATCCTGTACTGATCCTGAGTTACATCCTGTATTATAATCCAGAGCTGCACTCACTATTCTGCTGCTGGTACAGTCACTGTGTACATACATGACATTACTTATCCTGTACTGATCCTGAATTACATCCTGTATTATACCCCAGAGCTGCACTCACTATTCTGCTGCTGGTGCAGTCACTGTGTACATACATGACATTACTTATCCTGTACTGATCCTGAGTTACATTCTGTATTATACCCCAGAGCTGCACTCACTATTCTGCTGCTGGTGCAGTCACTGTGTACATACATGACATTACTTATCCTGTACTGATCCTGAGTTACATCCTGTATTATACTCCAGAGCTGCACTCACTATTCTGCTGCTGGTACAGTCACTGTGTACATACATGACATTACTTATCCTGTACTGATCCTGAATTACATCCTGTATTATACCCCAGAGCTGCACTCACTATTCTGCTGCTGGTGCAGTCACTGTGTACATACATGACATTACTTATCCTGTACTGATCCTGAGTTACATCCTGTATTATACTCCAGAGCTGCACTCACTATTCTGCTGCTGGTGCAGTCACTGTGTATATACATGACATTACTTATCCTGTACTGATCCTGAGTTACATCCTGTATTATACCCCAGAGCTGCACTCACTATTCTGCTGCTGGTGCAGTCACTGTGTACATACATGACATTACTTATCCTGTACTGATCCTGAGTTACATCCTGTATTATACTCCAGAGCTGCACTCACTATTCTGCTGCTGGTGCAGTCACTGTATACATACATGACATTACTTATCCTGTACTGATCCTGAGTTACATTCTGTATTATACCCCAGAGCTGCACTCACTATTCTGCTGGTGCAGTCACTGTGTACATACATGACATTACTTATCCTGTACTGATCCTGAGTTACATCCTGTATTATACCCCAGAGCTGCACTCACTATTCTGCTGCTGGTGCAGTCACTGTGTACATACATGACATTACTTATCCTGTACTGATCCTGAGTTACATCCTGTATTATACTCCAGAGCTGCACTCACTATTCTGCTGCTGGTGCAGTCACTGTGTATATACATGACATTACTTATCCTGTACTGATCCTGAGTTACATCCTGCATTATACTCCAGAGCTGCACTCACTATTCTGCTGCTGGTGCAGTCACTGTGTATATAGATGACATTACTTATCCTGTACTGATCCTGAGTTACATCCTGTATTATACCCCAGAGCTGCACTCACTATTCTGCTGCTGGTGCAGTCACTATGTACATACATGACATTACTTATCCTGTACTGATCCTGAGTTACATCCTGTATTATACTCCAGAGCTGCACTCACTATTCTGCTGCTGGTGCAGTCACTGTGTACATACATGACATTACTTATCCTGTACTGATCCTGAGTTACATCCTGTATTATACCCCAGAGCTGCACTCACTATTCTGCTGCTGGTGCAGTCACTGTGTACATACATGACATTACTTATCCTGTACTGATCCTGAGTTACATCCTGTATTATACTCCAGAGCTGCACTCACTATTCTGCTGCTGGTGCAGTCACTGTGTACATACATGACATTACTTATCCTGTACTGATCCTGAGTTACATCCTGTATTATACTCCAGAGCTGCACTCACTATTCTGCTGCTGGTGCAGTCACTGTGTACATACATGACATTACTTATCCTGTACTGATCCTGAGTTACATCCTGTATTATAATCCAGAGCTGCACTCACTATTCTGCTGCTGGTACAGTCACTGTGTACATACATGACATTACTTATCCTGTACTGATCCTGAATTACATCCTGTATTATACCCCAGAGCTGCACTCACTATTCTGCTGCTGGTGCAGTCACTGTGTACATACATGACATTACTTATCCTGTACTGATCCTGAGTTACATCCTGTATTATACTCCAGAGCTGCACTCACTATTCTGCTGCTGGTGCAGTCACTGTGTACATACATGACATTACTTATCCTGTACTGATCCTGAGTTACATCCTGTATTATACCCCAGAGCTGCACTCACTATTCTGCTGCTGGTGCAGTCACTATGTACATACATGACATTACTTATCCTGTACTGATCCTGAGTTACATCCTGTATTATACTCCAGAGCTGCACTCACTATTCTGCTGCTGGTGCAGTCACTGTGTACATACATGACATTACTTATCCTGTACTGATCCTGAGTTACATCCTGTATTATACTCCAGAGCTGCACTCACTATTCTGCTGCTGGTGCAGTCACTGTGTACATACATGACATTACTTATCCTGTACTGATCCTGAGTTACATCCTGTATTATACTCCAGAGCTGCACTCACTATTCTGCTGCTGGTGCAGTCACTGTGTACATACATGACATTACTTATCCTGTACTGATCCTGAGTTACATTCTGTATTATACCCCAGAGCTGCACTCACTATTCTGCTGGTGCAGTTACTGTGTACATACATGACATTACTTATCCTGTACTGATCCTGAGTTACATCCTGTATTATACCCCAGAGCTGCACTCACTATTCTGCTGCTGGTGCAGTCACTGTGTACATACATGACATTACTTATCCTGTACTGATCCTGAGTTACATCCTGTATTATACTCCAGAGCTGCACTCACTATTCTGCTGCTGGTGCAGTCACTGTGTATATACATGACATTACTTATCCTGTACTGATCCTGAGTTACATCCTGTATTATACCCCAGAGCTGCACTCACTATTCTGCTGCTGGTGCAGTCACTATGTACATACATGACATTACTTATCCTGTACTGATCCTGAGTTACATCCTGTATTATACTCCAGAGCTGCACTCACTATTCTGCTGCTGGTGCAGTCACTGTGTACATACATGACATTACTTATCCTGTACTGATCCTGAGTTACATCCTGTATTATACCCCAGAGCTGCACTCACTATTCTGCTGCTGGTGCAGTCACTGTGTACATACATGACATTACTTATCCTGTACTGATCCTGAGTTACATCCTGTATTATACTCCAGAGCTGCACTCACTATTCTGCTGCTGGTGCAGTCACTGTGTACATACATGACATCACTTATCCTGTACTGATCCTGAGTTACATCCTGTATTATACCCCAGAGCTGCACTCACTATTCTGCTGCTGGTGCAGTCACTGTGTACATACATGACATTACTTATCCTGTACTGATCCTGAGTTACATCTTGTATTATACTCCAGAGCTGCACTCACTATTCTCCTGCTGGTGCAGTCACTGTGTACATACATGACATTACTTATCCTGTACTGATCCTGAGTTACATCCTGTATTATACTCCAGAGCTGCACTCACTATTCTGCTGCTGGTGCAGTCACTGTGTACATACATGACATCACTTATCCTGTACTGATCCTGAGTTACATCCTGTATTATACCCCAGAGCTGCACTCACTATTCTGCTGCTGGTGCAGTCACTGTGTACATACATGACATCACTTATCCTGTACTGATCCTGAGTTACATCCTGTATTATACCCCAGAGCTGCACTCACTATTCTGCTGCTGGTGCAGTCACTGTGTACATACATGACATCACTTATCCTGTACTGATCCTGAGTTACATCCTGTATTATACTCCAGAGCTGCACTCACTATTCTGCTGCTGGTGCAGTCACTGTGTACATACATGACATTACTTATCCTGTACTGATCCTGAGTTACATCCTGTATTATACCCCAGAGCTGCACTCACTATTCTGCTGCTGGTGCAGTCACTGTGTACATACATGACATTACTTATCCTGTACTGATCCTGAGTTACATCCTGTATTATACTCCAGAGCTGCACTCACTATTCTGCTGCTGGTGCAGTCACTGTGTACATACATGACATTACTTATCCTGTACTGATCCTGAGTTACATCCTGTATTATACTCCAGAGCTGCACTCACTATTCTGCTGCTGGTGCAGTCACTGTGTACATACATGACATTACTTATCCTGTACTGATCCTGAGTTACATCCTGTATTATACTCCAGAGCTGCGCTCACTATTCTGCTGGTGCAGTTACTGTGTACATACATGACATTACTTATCCTGTACTGATCCTGAGTTACATCCTGTATTATACCCCAGAGCTGCGCTCACTATTCTGCTGGTGCAGTCACTGTGTACATACATGACATTACTTATCCTGTACTGATCCTGAGTTACATCCTGTATTATAATCCAGAGCTGCACTCACTATTCTGCTGCTGGTACAGTCACTGTGTACATACATGACATTACTTATCCTGTACTGATCCTGAATTACATCCTGTATTATACCCCAGAGCTGCACTCACTATTCTGCTGCTGGTGCAGTCACTGTGTACATACATGACATTACTTATCCTGTACTGATCCTGAGTTACATTCTGTATTATACCCCAGAGCTGTACTCACTATTCTGCTGGTGCAGTTACTGTGTACATACATGACATTACTTATCCTGTACTGATCCTGAGTTACATCCTGTATTATACTCCAGAGCTGCACTCACTATTCTGCTGCTGGTACAGTCACTGTGTACATACATGACATTACTTATCCTGTACTGATCCTGAATTACATCCTGTATTATACCCCAGAGCTGCACTCACTATTCTGCTGCTGGTGCAGTCACTGTGTACATACATGACATTACTTATCCTGTACTGATCCTGAGTTACATCCTGTATTATACTCCAGAGCTGCACTCACTATTCTGCTGCTGGTGCAGTCACTGTGTATATACATGACATTACTTATCATGTACTGATCCTGAGTTACATCCTGTATTATACCCCAGAGCTGCACTCACTATTCTGCTGCTGGTGCAGTCACTATGTACATACATGACATTACTTATCCTGTACTGATCCTGAGTTACATCCTGTATTATACTCCAGAGCTGCACTCACTATTCTGCTGCTGGTGCAGTCACTGTGTACATACATGACATTACTTATCCTGTACTGATCCTGAGTTACATCCTGTATTATACTCCAGAGCTGCACTCACTATTCTGCTGCTGGTGCAGTCACTGTGTACATACATGACATTACTTATCCTGTACTGATCCTGAGTTACATTCTGTATTATACCCCAGAGCTGCACTCACTATTCTGCTGGTGCAGTTACTGTGTACATACATGACATTACTTATCCTGTACTGATCCTGAGTTACATCCTGTATTATACTCCAGAGCTGCACTCACTATTCTCCTGCTGGTGCAGTCACTGTGTACATACATGACATTACTTATCCTGTACTGATCCTGAGTTACATCCTGTATTATACTCCAGAGCTGCACTCACTATTCTGCTGCTGGTGCAGTCACTGTGTACATACATGACATCACTTATCCTGTACTGATCCTGATTTACATCCTGTATTATACCCCAGAGCTGCACTCACTATTCTGCTGCTGGTGCAGTCACTGTGTACATACATGACATTACTTATCCTGTACTGATCCTGAGTTACATCCTGTATTATACTCCAGAGCTGCACTCACTATTCTCCTGCTGGTGCAGTCACTGTGTACATACATGACATTACTTATCCTGTACTGATCCTGAGTTACATCCTGTATTATACTCCAGAGCTGCACTCACTATTCTGCTGCTGGTGCAGTCACTGTGTACATACATGACATCACTTATCCTGTACTGATCCTGAGTTACATCCTGTATTATACCCCAGAGCTGCACTCACTATTCTGCTGCTGGTGCAGTCACTGTGTACATACATGACATCACTTATCCTGTACTGATCCTGAGTTACATCCTGTATTATACTCCAGAGCTGCACTCACTATTCTCCTGCTGGTGCAGTCACTGTGTACATACATGACATTACTTATCCTGTACTGATCCTGAGTTACATCCTGTATTATACTCCAGAGCTGCACTCACTATTCTGCTGCTGGTGCAGTCACTGTGTACATACATGACATCACTTATCCTGTACTGATCCTGAGTTACATCCTGTATTATACCCCAGAGCTGCACTCACTATTCTGCTGCTGGTGCAGTCACTGTGTACATACATGACATTACTTACCCTGTACTGATCCTGAGTTACATACTGTATTATACTCCAGAGCTGCACTCACTATTCTGCTGCTGGTGCAGTCACTGTGTACATACATGACATCACTTATCCTGTACTGATCCTGAGTTACATCCTGTATTATACCCCAGAGCTGCACTCACTATTCTGCTGCTGGTGCAGTCACTGTGTACATACATGACATTACTTATCCTGTACTGATCCTGAGTTACATCCTGTATTATACTCCAGAGCTGCACTCACTATTCTCCTGCTGGTGCAGTCACTGTGTACATACATGACATTACTTATCCTGTACTGATCCTGAGTTACATCCTGTATTATACTCCAGAGCTGCACTCACTATTCTGCTGCTGGTGCAGTCACTGTGTACATACATGACATCACTTATCCTGTACTGATCCTGAGTTACATCCTGTATTATACCCCAGAGCTGCACTCACTATTCTGCTGCTGGTGCAGTCACTGTGTACATACATGACATCACTTATCCTGTACTGATCCTGAGTTACATCCTGTATTATACTCCAGAGCTGCACTCACTATTCTCCTGCTGGTGCAGTCACTGTGTACATACATGACATTACTTATCCTGTACTGATCCTGAGTTACATCCTGTATTATACTCCAGAGCTGCACTCACTATTCTGCTGCTGGTGCAGTCACTGTGTACATACATGACATCACTTATCCTGTACTGATCCTGAGTTACATCCTGTATTATACCCCAGAGCTGCACTCACTATTCTGCTGCTGGTGCAGTCACTGTGTACATACATGACATTACTTATCCTGTACTGATCCTGAGTTACATCCTGTATTATACCCCAGAGCTGCACTCACTATTCTGCTGCTGGTGCAGTCACTGTGTACATACATGACATTACTTATCCTGTACTGATCCTGAGTTACATCCTGTATTATACCCAGAGCTGCACTCACTATTCTGCTGCTGGTGCAGTCACTGTGTACATACATGACATTACTTACCCTGTACTGATCCTGAGTTACATACTGTATTATACTCCAGAGCTGCACTCACTATTATGCTGCTGTTTGACTCACTCTCTCTATGTTCTGGTGCAGGCGCAGTGGAAGGAATTCACACATTTCACATGTCTGGCGTATATTAATGCCTCAGAGAACTTGCTGTATCTAGGTAAGTGATAGATCTCTACTTTGACTACAGGGAAGAATAAAGCAATTGTGATGTTAGTAGAAGATGCTCTGTGGTCATTTTCTTATATTTGTTATTCGTGGCCTCCTTCCCTCCTGCTCATTGTAACAGCCTGTGAAGCTACTGCACAGAGGTAACACACCTCATAGCCCTTCTGATTCATTAGATAGCAAAGAGAGGTTGCAGGATCTGTCAGCACCAGGAACTCCTTGCTGATGGTTTCCATTCAGATTGGGGGTCATTTACTAAGGGCCCGATTCGCGTTTTCCCGACGTGTTACCCGAATATTTCCGATTTGCGCCGATTGTACCTGAATTGCCCCGGGATTTTGGCGCACGCGATCGGATTGTGGCGCATCGGCGCCGGTATGCGCGCGGCGGAAATGGGGGGGCGTGGCCAAACGAAAACCCGACGTATTCGGAAAAACCACTGCATTTAAGAACGGAAAATGTGTTGCTTGGGAAGCGCTTACCTTCACCTGGTCCAGCTCGGTGTATTCCGGCGCGTTCAGATGATTTTCAGCGCAGCAGCGCCACCTGGTGGACGGCGGAGGAACTACCTTCATAAATCCCGTCCGGACCTGAATCCTGTGCAGAGAACGCGCCGCTGGATCGCGAATGGGCCGGGTAAGTAAATCTGCCCCATTAACTTTGCATATTTGATCCTGCAATCTTGCTTATTGGTATTTTTCTCTATTTAGAGGCTTTTCGGACATTTCCGGCTCTCAGAGAACTTGATCTCTCCATGAATGGCATTCACAGAATCACTGTTATCCCCGGAGAGTTCCCGCATTTAGAGGTAGGTACTGCTAGCAGAATGGGTGTCCTCTGCTCCAGCTCCACTATGCTTTACACTGAAGCACAGAAGTGATTTAGTAACATCTGATCTTAAAGAATCACCTGATAGTCCGGAATATTCAGTTATTAAGATTTGCCTAAACATCTGGAATATTTAGGGTCCTCTAGAGTCAACCTCCTGACAGTCTGGAATATCTAAGATGTTCGAGAATTTCCTAATAATCACGGATATCCTAGGCCATTTAGAATTCCCAGATAATCTGGAACATTCGGATGTGGAATATTTAGAGTCATCCAAAATCCCTTCATAGATATTTCTAGATATTACATATTATATAATCTAGAACATTTATTCAGAAATATCTGGTTACGCAGAATATTCTGAGCGATCCAGAACATTATGATCTAGAACATTCAGGCCCATTTGCAATCCCCGGATAATGTTCTGTGTGTTCTCTCTGTACATGATTTTTCCCCAGGTCCTGGATCTTTCCTACAACAGCCTGTCCCCCGGGGATGTCCTGCATTTGGGGGTCCTCCCGCGCCTCAGAGTGCTTTACCTGACCGGGAACAGACTGACCCACCTACCCCCAGACCTGAGCGCTCCCCCCAGGTAAGTCGGAGCTTATTCAAAGGTCTTATCGGAATGACCTCATCACCACCACTGACCACATAGGTCGGCAGGCTCCCACTTATCTACATTGTCTATGGGGGTCATATGGTAGTCTGTACTCCACCCCCTGCCTCATCAGGTGCTTACAATGCATCTACCGCTTCCCTTTAGGGACATAGATTTCTGATCTCACTCTCCCCAATACTTTACACTCCGGCTCTGCTCCTTCACCATTGTGATAAGTGACTCCAGGTCTATTGGATTCTGTGGTTGTCTTAGGTTACTGTATAGTCTTCCCCATACTTTACACTTCAGCTCTGACCATTTTGGTTAGTTAAAAAGTAAATAACCCACTCAAAACAGAATAAGGGGAGGAGCATCAGCTATGGGGAGGAGCCTATGTATGTACATACCCTGCCGCCTCCTGTCACCTTCTATGTCTCCATAACTTTTGTTGTTATCCTCCAGGAAAGATGCAGAAATCCAGATGTTCCCCAATCTGGAAGTATTGATGTTAGACGATAACTTACTGTCCCTTCCAACTGTATTCATGAGCCTTGCTGGTTTACAGCGGTAAGTTATACTGAGCATATGTATATGACCTCACCAGCAGAATAGTGAGTGCAGCTCTGGAGTATAATACAGGATGTAACTCAGGATCAGTACAGGATAAGTAATGTCATGTATGTACACAGTGACTGCACCAGCAGCAGAATAGTGAGTGCAGCTCTGGGGTATAATACAGGATGTAACTCAGGATCAGTACAGGATAAGTAATGTCATGTATGTACACAGTGACTGCACCAGCAGCAGAATAGTGAGTGCGGCTCTGGAGTACAATACAGGATGTAACTCAGGATCAGTACAGGATAAGTAATGTCATGTATGTACACAGTGACTGCACCAGCAGCAGAATAGTGAGTGCAGCTCTGGAGTATAATACAGGATGTAACTCAGGATCAGTACAGGATAAGTAATGTCATGTATGTACACAGCGACTGCACCAGCAGCAGAATAGTGAGTGCAGCTCTGGAGTATAATACAGGATGTAACTCGGGATCAGTACAGGATAAGTAATGTCATGTATGTACACAGTGACTGCACCAGCAGCAGAATAGTGAGTGCAGCTCTGGAGTATAATACAGGATGTAACTCGGGATCAGTACAGGATAAGTAATGTCATGTATGTACACAGTGACTGCACCAGCAGCACAATAGTGAGTGCAGCTCTGGAGTATAATACAGGATGTAACTCAGGATCAGTACAGGATAAGTAATGTCATGTATGTACATAGTGACTGCATCAGCAGTAGAATAGTGAGTGCAGCTCTGGGGTATAATACAGGATGTAACTCAGGATCAGTACAGGATAAGTAATGTCATGTATATACACAGTGATTGCACCAGCAGCAGAATAGTGAGTGCAGCTCTGGTGTATAATACAGGATGTAACTCAGGATCAGTACAGGATAAGTAATGTCATGTATGTACACAGTGACTGCACCAGCAGCAGAATAGTGAGTGCAGCTCTGGAGTATAATACAGGATGTAACTCGGGATCAGTACAGGATAAGTAATGTCATGTATGTACACAGTGACTGCACCAGCAGCACAATAGTGAGTGCAGCTCTGGAGTATAATACAGGATGTAACTCAGGATCAGTACAGGATAAGTAATGTCATGTATGTACATAGTGACTGCATCAGCAGTAGAATAGTGAGTGCAGCTCTGGGGTATAATACAGGATGTAACTCAGGATCAGTACAGGATAAGTAATGTCATGTATGTACACAGTGACTGCACCAGCAGCAGAATAGTGAGTGCAGCTCTGGAGTATAATACAGGATGTAACTCAGGATCAGTACAGGATAAGTAATGTCATGTATATACACAGTGATTGCACCAGCAGCAGAATAGTGAGTGCAGCTCTGGTGTATAATACAGGATGTAACTCAGGATCAGTACAGGATAAGTAATGTCATGTATGTACACAGTGACTGCACCAGCAGCAGAATAGTGAGCGCAGCTCTGGGGTATAATACAGGATGTAACTCAGGATCAGTACAGGATAAGTAATGTCATGTATGTACACAGTGACTGCACCAGCAGCAGAATAGTGAGTGCAGCTCTGGAGTATAATACAGGATGTAACTCAGGATCAGTACAGGATAAGTAATGTCATGTATGTACACAGTGACTTCACCAGCAGCAGAATAGTGAGTGCAGCTCTGGAGTATAATACAGGATGTAACTCAGGATCAGTACAGGATAAGTAATGTCATGTATGTACACAGTGACTGCACCAGCAGCAGAATAGTGAGTGCAGCTCTGGGGTATAATACAGGATGTAACTCAGGATCAGTACAGGATTAGTAATGTCATGTATGTACCCAGTGACTGCACCAGCAGCAGAATAGTGAGTGCAGCTCTGGAGTATAATACAGGATGTAACTCAGGATCAGTACAGGATAAGTAATGTCATGTATGTACATAGTGACTGCATCAGCAGTAGAATAGTGAGTGCAGCTCTGGGGTATAATACAGGATGTAACTCAGGATCAGTACAGGATAAGTAATGTCATGTATGTACACAGTGACTGCACCAGCAGCAGAATAGTGAGTGCAGCTCTGGAGTATAATACAGGATGTAACTCAGGATCAGTACAGGATAAGTAAAGTCATGTATATACACAGTGATTGCACCAGCAGCAGAATAGTGAGTGCAGCTCTGGTGTATAATACAGGATGTAACTCAGGATCAGTACAGGATAAGTAATGTCATGTATGTACACAGTGACTGCACCAGCAGCAGAATAGTGAGCGCAGCTCTGGGGTATAATACAGGATGTAACTCAGGATCAGTACAGGATAAGTAATGTCATGTATGTACACAGTGACTGCACCAGCAGCAGAATAGTGAGTGCAGCTCTGGAGTATAATACATGATGTAACTCAGGATCAGTACAGGATAAGTAATGTCATGTATGTACACAGTGACTTCACCAGCAGCAGAATAGTGAGTGCAGCTCTGGAGTATAATACAGGATGTAACTCAGGATCAGTACAGGATAAGTAATGTCATGTATGTACACAGTGACTGCACCAGCAGCAGAATAGTGAGTGCAGCTCTGGGGTATAATACAGGATGTAACTCAGGATCAGTACAGGATTAGTAATGTCATGTATGTACCCAGTGACTGCACCAGCAGCAGAATAGTGAGTGCAGCTCTGGAGTATAATACAGGATGTAACTCAGGATCAGTACAGGATAAGTAATGTCATGTATATACACAGTGACTGCACCAGCAGCAGAATAGTGAGTGCAGCTCTGGTGTATAATACAGGATGTAACTCAGGATCAGTACAGGATAAGTAATGTCATGTATGTACACAGTGACTGCACCAGCAGCAGAATAGTGAGTGCAGCTCTGGGGTATAATACAGGATGTAACTCAGGATCAGTACAGGATAAGTAATGTCATGTATGTACACAGTGACTGCACCAGCAGCAGAATAGTGAGTGCAGCTCTGGTGTATAATACAGGATGTAACTCAGGATCAGCACAGGATAAGTAATGTCATGTATGTACACAGTGACTGCACCAGCAGCAGAATAGTGAGTGCAGCTCTGGGGTATAATACAGGATGTAACTCAGGATCAGTACAGGATAAGTAATGTCATGTATGTACACAGTGACTGCACCAGCAGCAGAATAGTGAGTGCAGCTCTGGAGTATAATACAGCATGTAACTCAGGATCAGTACAGGATAAGTAATGTCATGTATGTACACAGTGACTGCGCCAGCAGCAGAATAGTGAGTGCAGCTCTGGGGTAAAATACGGGATGTAACTCAGGATCAGTACAGGATAAGTAATGTCATGTATGTACACAGTGACTGCACCAGCAGCAGAATACTGAGTGCAGCTCTGGAGTTTACTACAGTATATACGTATGATGGATTAGTAAAGAGAGAGCTGACATTTCATACAGTTAGCAAGTGTGATAGAGCTCCCTAAAGATATGGATTTTAAGAGCATGTTTGGGGGTTGGGTATTCGTCTGTCCGGGGTAGGGCATTCCAGAGACTTGGTGCAGCTCGGGAGAAGTTCTGGAGACTATAGTGAGACGTTCAAATGAAGGATTAGATGAATCTAAGATCACTGGCAGGTGGAAGAGCAGGGGTTGGGCGATATACTGAGATGGGAGAGTAGAAATAGGTGCAGCACTGTGCAGAGCTTTATGGATGAGGGTGTTTATTAAACTGTATTTGGACGGACACGGGTAGCCAGTGCAGTGATTGGCGCAGACTGGAGGCATCTGTATAGCTTTTGGTCTGAAAGATGAGCCTGGCCGCTGCATTACGAGTAGATTGCAGAGGAGAGTGGAAAATCATTAGTCAGGAGTGACACTGCCGAGAGATCCAGAAGAATGAGAAGAGAATAGTCACCTTTGGATTTATCATTGGAGACTTTAGAAAGAGCAGTTTCGGTGGAATGCATAGGGGCACATTTACTTTTACGACGAGGATTCGGGTTAGCCACGATTCACTGAGATCGTGCGCCCGATATCCTGCATGTGTCGCTTCCCCGCTCAGGTCCGCCGGAGTTCACCTTCTTCTTCCCGGTGCATGTAAGTGCATGGCTTGCGACACAATTTTGAATGTTAAATCCCGCGCAATTTCGGAATCCATCGTTACGCCCCCCGATTTGTGTCGCGTGAAAGCCGGAGCGATGCGCCAAAATCTTCTAAATGCGGCGCACATTAGAAATCGGCAGATATTTTGGCGATAGTGGGGGCCGCTGACCCTTAGTAAATGAGCCCCATAGAGCGGAAAACAGATTGCAGGGGGTGAAGGAGGGAGAAAGCTGAAAGGTAGTAGGTTATAGGGAATAGACCAGGCGTTCCAGGAGTTTGGAGATGGAAGGGAGATTAGAGACGGGTCGGTAGTTAGCAGCACTGGATGGGTCCGGGGAAGGTTTCTTTAGTAATGGGGTGATAGACACCAGAAGAGAGAGAGAGGTAGAAGATGTTAGTGAGGTGAGAAGTGACAGCTGGGGAGAGAGACTGTACCAGATGTGAGGGGAAGGGGTCGCAGGTAATGGGGCGAGCAGAGGAGAGGAGCATGGAGGGAAGGGGATTAGTGGGGGGAATGGATTGGGATATTATTTCATGGTGAAGTAGATCACCCTGAGGTCAGTGAGAGGTGGCCGCACCCATGGTGTTAGTAATGAGGATAGAAGAGGCTTTTGGGGTTGTTAGAGAGGACATTAGTGAGACCCCTCAGGGGCAGAGTTCTAGGATCTGAGCATAGACCTGCAGTGTATAATGTCTGCAGATCATGTTATAACGTTTGGTCCCCATCAGGTTACATCTACTGAATCTGGATGACAACTCCATCCCTTGTGTCCCGTTCCTGTCCGGACCAGTCAGTCCTCCCGCCATTAGAAAGACAGAACCAGGCGGAGCTGTAGAGGGATCGGGTCACGTGGTTCAGGATGGATTGAAGATGAATATTACGGATGGAGACCGAGTGGATTATATGGTTTTGCGCAGCACAGAGGATCCTGACAGGACTGGTGAGTTAAAGGACTCCAAGTCTTTTGACCACGCCCCTTTGACACATTTCATTGTTGCAGAGCACTGGTGTCATTGCACTTCGTGCGTTTCTTCTGTTTGCAGAGGTCGTGTTCCCCTCCCCTCGCCATCCGATGACATCCCACCGAGCGCTGGTGAGTGCAGCACCCCCCATACCCCATGTAAGTGTCCCCCATTATTACTGGGGTCTCCTTTACACTAACTGTTCCATTGACAAGATCTCTGCTTGCAGTCAGTGAATAGTCGCCTTCTCTATCGCTCCAACCTCTGCTAATATTATTCACTTGTTATATGTATCGGTCCAGACTGCTCACACAGGACTGGATACAACTATAACAAACCCTCAGCTGTAAGCTCTTTATAAAGATTGTACTTCATGGAGGAGCCTGTAGAGGAGCTACAAGTCCCAGCATAAGGCAGACATTGATTGCTGAGACTTGTAGTTCGCTGGTGAGAGTTAGAGCGTGAGAGATTCCCCCTGTCTCGTAGTCACATGGGGTAAATGTCTGGAATCTCCTACTTCAGGATCGGTAGGAATCACTTTTTTATTGTGTGACAGGAACCTCTGGATGGCGCCGTTCACCCCTCACCCCCACCCAGCCCCCTGCCGTCATGTAGAGCGTCGCCTCCTCTGCCGAGCCTGAGGATCCTGAGCCTGGCCAACAACAAGGTAACCTGGCATGGATGGAGACACTGCACAGATTCACTAAGGGCCTGAGGGGGGATGAGTCATTCCCTGACACTGCTGTGCTCTTAGTTCTCTGCACTGAACTCCCCCCATTACCTCTTCTACTGCAATATTTAATGAAAAGCCAGTCCCAGCTTTGTGTCAGAGCAGAAGGAAAGGGCTTACAATAAGCTGAATGCAGAGAGCTCAGAGCACAGCAGTGTGAGCACATGCTTCCACTACATTTGGAGAAGCTACAATGCTGAAATATAAATCCAAATTTCACAGTCCTGCTGCTACTATCATCATACACAAAGGCCTTAATACACATCTCTCCGGGGACATTACCTAACAGTGGCTGCAGAGAGCACAGCAGTGTGAGGACACATCCTGAAATATAAATGCACATTTCACAGTCCTGCAGTTGGATAATGTCTGTGTGATATTACAGATATGTTATGAGGAGGATGTCCTGCCGGTGGCGCTTTTCCCCTCCCTAGAGGAGATCAATCTTAAAGGGAATCCCCTGACAACCCTCAGAAAAGGTATGTACAGTAACCGGGCTACAGCCCCTATATATAATGTATAGTGACCAGACTACAGCCCCTACATGTAATGTATAGTGACCAGACTACAGCCCTGATATATATTGTATAGTGACCAGACTACAGCCCCTTTATGTAATGTATAGTGACTGGACTACATCCCCTATATATAATGTATAGTGACCAGACTACAGCCCCTACATGTAATGTATAGTGACTGGACTACATCCCCTATATATAATGTATAGTGACTGGACTACAGCCCCTACATGTAATGTATAGTGACTGGACTACATCCCCTATATATAATGTATAGTGACCAGACTACAGCCCCTACATGTAATGTATAGTGACCAGACTACAGCCCTGATATATATTGTATAGTGACCAGACTACAGCCCCTTTATGTAATGTATAGTGACTGGACTACATCCCCTATATATAATGTATAGTGACCAGACTACAGCCCCTACATGTAATGTATAGTGACTGGACTACATCCCCTATATATAATGTATAGTGACTGGACTACAGCCCCTACATGTAATGTATAGTGACTGGACTACATCCCCTATATATAATGTATAGTGACCAGACTACAGCCCCTACATGTAATGTATAGTGACTGGACTACATCCCCTATATATAATGTATAGTGACCAGACTACATCCCTTATATATATAATGTATAGTGACCGGACTACATCCTATATATATAATGTATAGTGACCGGACTACATCCCTTATATATAATGTATAGTGACCAGACTACAGCCCCTACATGTAATGTATAGTGACTGGACTACATCCCCTATATATAATGTATAGTGACCAGACTACAGCCCCTACATGTAATGTATAGTGACTGGACTACATCCCCTATATATAATGTATAGTGACCAGACTACATCCCTTATATATATAATGTATAGTGACCGGACTACATCCTATATATATAATGTATAGTGACCGGACTACATCCCTTATATATAATGTATAGTGACCAGACTACAGCCCCTACATGTAATGTATAGTGACTGGACTACATCCCCTATATATAATGTATAGTGACCAGACTACAGCCCCTACATGTAATGTATAGTGACTGGACTACATCCCCTATATATAATGTATAGTGACCAGACTACAGCCCCTACATGTAATGTATAGTGACCGGACTACATCCTATATATATAATGTATAGTGACCGGACTACAACCCCTACATGTAATGTATAGTGACCGGACTACATCCTATATATATAATGTATAGTGACCGGACTACAACCCCTACATGTAATGTATAGTGACCAGACTACAGTCCCTATGTATAATGTATAGTTACTGGACTACAGCCCCTACATGTAATGTATAGTGACCAGACTACAGCCCCTACATGTAATGTATAGTGACCAGACTACAGCCCCTACATGTAATGTATAGTGACCAGACTACAGCCCCTACATGTAATGTATAGTGACCAGACTACAGCCCCTACATGTAATGTATAGTGACCAGACTACAGCCCCTATGTATAATGTATAGTGACTGGACTACAGCCCCTATATATAATGTATAGTGACCAGACTACAGCCCCTACATGTAATGTATAGTGACCGGACTACATCCTATATATATAATGTATAGTGACCGGACTACAACCCCTACATGTAATGTATAGTGACCAGACTACAGTCCCTATGTATAATGTATAGTTACCGGACTACAGCCCCTACATGTAATGTATAGTGACCAGACTACAGCCCCTACATGTAATGTATAGTGACCAGACTACAGCCCCTACATGTAATGTATAGTGACCAGACTACAGCCCCTACATGTAATGTATAGTGACCAGACTACAGCCCCTACATGTAATGTATAGTGACCAGACTACAGCCCCTACATGTAATGTATAGTGACCAGACTACAGCCCCTATGTATAATGTATAGTGACTGGACTACAGCCCCTATGTATAATGTATAGTGACTGGATGTAACTATATCCATAGGTGACCCTCCATTACTAAGGAGCTTCCTCCAGCAGAGACTCGGTATCAGAGTGATACGTAAAGAATCTCCAGATTTCCACAAACCTCATCTCATCATACCCAGAAGAGAGAAGAGGAAGGTGAGCGGGGGCGGGAACTGCCAGAAACCAACATATGTCATCTCCACGGTAACAGACTACAGGCAAACCCTGTGTAGTCTGATCCGCCAGTATGTTGTTACGCAGCTTCCTCATATACAGGCAGTAGCATAGGGGGCGCTCAGGAGCTTCATGTCTACAGGATGGAAGAGTCTATAAGAATTCTCTCATTATATTTTTTCACCAAGGTCACAACTCACGTTCCCAAAATCCCCAAACAACCTCTGATGTTAGAGTCTCTTCTACAACCCTACCTGAGACTGCCGCATGCCGAGAGTGATGTCACAGAAACTATGATGTCATCGAGCCCTTTACCACCAATCAGAACCTCTTCAGAACGAGATATGGACACTCCTCCTGGGAGGAGCCTGGCGTTAAAACAGGACATGTGCTTCAGCTGTGACCCAGAGGTGGAGTCTGTGTTCATCACTCAGGTCTGTAAGAAATGTAACGTGGAAGGGGTATCCATGTGATTAAAACTGGGAGGGTCTTACGGCTCCATACTTATTATGCATAGGTGGACAATATAGGGGATTCGTCTCCAGAGCCTCCTCACATCCCAAGCTCCGCCCCCGAGGAACAAGACACAGATAAAACACAGATCCCAGAGAAGTTCAGAGGCTACGAGGAGCTGTATAATGTGAAGATTGACCCTACATTCATAGAGCCAGTAGGTAAGTGACGGACATGGGGTACACAGGCTCCATCCCTGGTGTTGTGTACTTACCTGCCTGTGTATTACAGGTATACAAAACAATGTGCGGGCCCTAGAACATGCCCTGAAACACATGCTTGTCTACAGGGACTATAAACCCCGACTGCACAGTGTCCAGAAGCCATACGTCCACCGAGAAAGCAAGGTAAGAGCCTGAATAGGACAGAGTATTTGTAGGTTGTATTTTAATCCTTGGGGGCAGTTGTTGGGCCGAAGTTGAAAAGGTGAATACAGTAAATTGTCTAAAAAATAATATTAAGGAGCTATGAAAATTATGATATGAAAATTAAAGAGTGAGAGAAGGAGCAAGATCCTCCCGCAGCACCGAGTATTTGCAGGTTGTATTTTCTTGCTCCTTGAGGGTGGGCATTTCACTGCTAATGTTTGGAGACTCAACAAGGGAGTCTTGTCTATTGTCTGCCTGCAAAAAAGCAACTCTCAAGACCTTAGTAAGAGACTAATAGGGTAAAAGAAGGATTTTGCAGGAGCACAGAGTATTTGTAAGTTGGGATTTGCTCCTCAGGGGCAGGCACTTCACTGTTAATGTAGGGGAGCTCTAGAGGGAAATCTTGGTTATTGTCCAACCCAATAATAATACACAGCCATTAAGATATTAGTAAGAGACAGATTATCTAGGTAAAAGAAGGGTCCTCCAGCAGCACAGAGGATTTGTAGGCTAGGTCTTGCTCCTCAGGGGCGGACTCTTTTTAATGTGGGGAGATTCTATAGGGGAATCTTGCATGTTGTTCTTAGGTGAAAAATCAAGGTAAAATAAAGATCTTCAAGCAGCACAGAGTATTTGTAGGTTGTAGGTAAGCTACACAGACTGTCCAGGTAAAATAAGGACCTTAAATCTGCAGAGTGGATTTGTAGGTTGTATTTTCTTGCTCCTCGGGGGCGGACACTTCACTGTTAATGAGGGAAGAATTCAAAGGGGAATCTTATCTATTGTCCAACCCAATAATAATACATAACCATTCAGTTATTAGTAAAAGACACAGACTATCAGGGTAAAAGAAGCTTCCTTCAGCAGCACAGAGGATTTGTAGGTTGGGTCTTGCTCCTCGGGGGCTGGGATTTGGGAAAGTAATCTTGTCTATTGTTTACCTAAGAATAATAAATCTATGGAAACTTTGGTCATAGACTAAATATTGCAGAATGAAAAAGAAACCGCATCCTCCAGCAGCACAGAGTATTTTTAGCTTTCCTTTACACATCTATGTTGAAGTTTCGCTCCTTGGGGGTTGTTCTCAGCCGGGTATGTGAGTGCAGAGGAATCGGGGGTTATAAAAAGTGGTATCGGACTGAGAATTAGGCGAAGAAAGAAGCGGGATCCTTCTGCAGCACAGAGTATTTCAGGAGAGGAGTTCTCTGCTTTTGTAGCTACTGTATACTCATGCACTGGTCTAACTTCAGGGCCTCTCACTACTGCCCCCTGGTGGCTCTCTGTCTGTATTCTCATCCACTTTAAATAACTTTCCAGTTGGTAGAACTTTCCTCCTCGCCCCGGAAGAGTAAGATGGACCTGCTGGCAGAAGTGTTGGGTGAAATGAAGGAGCGGCGCCACCTGGTGGAGGTTCCTTTGGGTATGTTACATAAAAATATCATAGAAAAGGCCGAAGATACTGCTGAGAGCCAATCGGTGACCGGCTTTTCCTCTGTGCAGACTCCGCCCTAAAGGAGGGAGGGACCAGCAAAAAACACAAAGAAGCAAAACTTCTGCTGAAGGAGTTACAAAAGAAATATCAGCTCTTCCACCAGGAGGCAGCGCAGAGGGCGTCAGAGGTGGAGGCCGGACTCAGGGACACGGCCAGACAACTACTACTGGCACAAAGGAACGGGGCCGATGTACACAGGAGGGCGGCCAATGGAGGGACCACACACACAGCCCAAGACTCTACAGAGCCCATAAGGAATGAAAGCAACAAGCAGCATTTACAGTACTGAGACCTCAGAGCTGCACTCAGAATTCTGCAACTTTACACTTTCTGGTCTTGCTGGTTTAGTTACTGCCTAGAATATGATAAGTAATGTCACAGTGACTCCACCCGCAGAATAGTGAGTGCAGCTCTGGAGTATAATACAGGATGTAACTAGGTATTAGTACAGGATAAGTAATGTCGTGTATGTACACAGTGACTGCACCAGCAGCAGAATAGTGAGTGCAGCTCTGGGGTATAATACAGGATGTAACTCAGGATCAGTACAGGATAAGTAATGTCGTGTATGTACACAGTGACTGCACCAGCAGCAGAATAGTGAGTGCAGCTCTGGGGTATAATACAGAATGTAACTCAGGATCAGTACAGGATAAGTAATGTCATGTATGTACACAGTGACTGCACCAGCAGCAGAATAGTGAGTGCAGCTCTGGGGTATAATACAGGATGTAACTCAGGATCAGTACAGGATAAGTAATGTCATGTATGTACACAGTGACTGCACCAGCAGCAGAATAGTGAGTACAGCTCTGGAGTATAATACAGGATGTAACTCAGGATCAGTACAGGATAAGTAATGTCATGTATGTACACAGTGATTGCACCAGCAGCAGAATAGTGAGTGCAGCTCTGGAGTATAATAGAGGATGTAACTCAGGATCAGTACAGGATAAGTAATGTCATGTATGTACACAGTGACTGCACCAGCAGCAGAATAGTGAGTGCAGCTCTGGAGTATAATACAGGATGTAACTCAGGATCAGTACAGGATAAGTAATGTCATGTATGTACACAGTGACTGCACCAGCAGCAGAATAGTGAGTGCAGCTCTGGAGTATAATACAGGATGTAACTCAGGATCAGTACAGGATAAGTAATGTCGTGTATGTACACAGTGACTGCACCAGCAGCAGAATAGTGAGTGCAGCTCTGGGGTATAATACAGGATGTAACTCAGGATCAGTACAGGATAAGTAATGTCATGTATGTACACAGTGACTGCACCAGCAGCAGAATAGTGAGTGCAGCTCTGGAGTATAATACAGGATGTAACTCAGGATCAGTACAGGATAAGTAATGTCATGTATGTACACAGTGACTGCACCAGCAGCAGAATAGTGAGTGCAGCTCTGGGGTATAATACAGGATGTAACTCAGGATCAGTACAGGATAAGTAATGTCATGTATGTACACAGTGACTGCACCAGCAGAATAGTGAGTGCAGCTCTGGGGTATAATACAGGATGTAACTCAGGATCAGTACAGGATAAGTAATGTCATGTATGTACACAGTGACTGCACCAGCAGCAGAATAGTGAGTGCAGCTCTGGAGTATAATACAGGATGTAACTCAGGATCAGTACAGGATAAGTAATGTCATGTATGTACACAGTGACTGCACCAGCAGCAGAGTAGTGAGTGCAGCTCTGGGGTATAATACAGGATGTAATTCAGGATCAGTACAGGATAAGTAATGTCATGTATGTACACAGTGACTGTACCAGCAGCAGAATAGTGAGTGCAGCTCTGGGGTATAATACAGGATGTAACTCAGGATCAGTACAGGATAAGTAATGTCATGTATGTACACAGTGACTGCACCAGCAGCAGAATAGTGAGTGCAGCTCTGGAGTATAATGCAGGATTGCTTAAACAAACGACATGTAGCAAAAAAAAAAAAAAAAAAAAAAAGCAGCTCTGGATGTGAGTGGAGCATAAGACATGATCATTGTGAATGCAGCTTGGCATGTGACTACATTTTTAATACATGACCGTTTTCTATATCTGTGGATGAGACTGGGATTTTATGATATAGGAACACAGCACAGTGCAGCTTTGGATGTGACTGCAGTATGAGAAGTGTAAATGCAGCTTTGGATGTGACCAAAAGCAGAAGAAGGATAAATGCTGCTCTTGCTCTGAATGAAGTATATGGATAACCTAGTAACAGAATATAAAAAGTGCAGCTCTGGTAGTGACACAATACCAATGCAGAACTGTATGTGCAGCTTTGGATGTGACTAGGGAGTGCAAGGCCAGAATACAACTAGCGTATAACATTATGTTTGAGAATGCAGCTCTGGATGTGTCTGGAGCATAAGGCATGATCCTACAGAGATGTGATATGTATCGATGAGACTAAATATATAACATAATATGAGAGCAGAATAGTGCAGCTCTGGATGTGACTGGAGTATATAACAATGGTAATCAAATAGAAAGTGCAGCTCTTGTGGTGACTAGAGTATAAGACACACTATAAGAGAAGGGTGGACGCAGTTTTGTATACATTAAATGAAGTGAGGGGGTTAACGGAGCACTGCTGCAGACTCTTCCATTTTATATGCTTAAGATTCAGAATTTTGGGAAAGCTGGGTGAACACTCATGGGCATCACACAGCTTTCCAAGACTCCTGAACAGTAACCCTTCATTGCTATATAATGGATACACATCCCTCTTTAATTTATCATCAGATCCTAGGGCACACAAATCATTCAGGAGTCTGGGAAAGCAGAGGACCAAATACAGCCTCTCACCCAGCTTTCTAACATCCCTGAATGGAAAATCACACCAAATGCAATCCCTCATTTATGAAAAGTGTCTGAGGGGAAAGACATTTCCTCAATCTCAATGGAAAATAAATTAGGGAAAAGCAGTAATGAGGTCCATCTTGGTAGTCACCCAGCTTTCTAGGACTCCTGAATGATACTTTAGTCCAGTTATATCCTCTACTCCTAGCTCAATCGATATACAACTGGATTTTGTAAGAACATGTCTGGGAAAGCTGGGTCATCACCCCGTTGGCTATGTACTTGCTAGTTTGACAAATAGGCTATTCCTTTCCGGAGTTTAGAAAAGCTGGGTGACCCATGCATTAGTTTACCTCTTTTCAATTATATACCATATGGTTCATCTCTGCCTAGTCTCATACTCCGTTACAATACATATAATATATAGTCTGGGAAAGCTGGGTGATCACTCCAGTGGACAATATGTCAAGGAAAGAACCGTTTCCATGCAGGATTTTAAGAAAGCTGGGTTACCCATTCAGGACTGGGGTCCATCTTGGACAACAACCAATCCCAAATGATATTTCTGCAGAGCAATATGCTCACATCTCAACAGATACACAAGGGGATTTTGCAATCAGGATTCTGGAAAAGCCGGGTGACTTCCGCTCCAGCCATATAGTTGGTCACCCAGTTTTCAACTACACTTTTTAGGAGTTTGGGAAAGTTGGGTGACCTATGCAGTAATTGAATCCATCTAGGACAGCACCCAGCTTTCTGAGAGTCTTGAATGATCTTTCTATCCAGTTCTATAATTCCATCTTAATGGATATGCAAGGCGATTTTGCAATCAGGATTAGGGAAAGCTGGGTGACCTCCCCTCCACCTTTCATATACACATTCAAGAGTCTGAGAAAGCTGGGTAACCTCCCCTCAAGATTTCATTTACTTATTCAGGAGTCTGGGAAAGCTGGATGAGCATGCAGTAACTGTTCGTCACCCAGCTTTCCTGGTGACGTCGGACCAATCAGCGCCTCAGACATGTATTTTTAGGGATTGTTCTTTACTACAATAGAAAATGACAGCGACCCGTGTAGAAAAGCTGGGTGGCTAGCTGCTGGCGGCGGTGCTCTTGGATCGGAGCGGGTACTCGTCCCTGCTGCCCTTGCCCCGGTTCACCCGGCGCCGCTCCTTGTCGTACATCTGCTGCAGTTTCCTGGCCAGCTTCTTGTCCTCCTCCTCCTGGCGCAGCTTCTTCTCCGCCTCGCGCCACAAGCGCTGGAACCCCCCCTGCCCCGCGCCCCCCGCCCTGCAGGTCACCCGCAGCCTCTTATAGGCACCGTTCTTTTCCAAGTGTTTGGTTTTACAGCGTCTCTTTTGCCCCCGGCGCTGGGGGTACCCCGGGCTGATGTTGCCCGCACCGTTGGGGGCATTCTTCTTCTTGAGCGCCCGCTTGGTGCACTTGCACTGGGATATGCTCTTCTTGCTGGAGGTCAGTCGGGCCGCCAGACGGGTTTTGGTACCGGTGTTGGCGCCGCCCTCTAGGAAGTCTTTAACGGAAACGGGTTTCTGCAGACACCCTCGGCACAGGAGGGGCTGAGATCGGCCATCGCTGGGGGTCTCCTCCTGACTAGAGGAGGGGGTGAGCTCTGACACCTCCTTGGTGCCCTCCACACCCGCCCCCCCAGGGGTAGTCAGGGTCCCTTTGGACAGAGTCCTCTTCATCTGCCGGTCCTTGAAGACCTGCTCCCACTTCTTCAGGATGACGGGGCTGGCCTCGTAGCTGGTGGGCTTCTGCAGGTTCCGGCGCAGGTTCCTGGGGGTGGACTTGATGAGGACGGGGCTCAGCACTTGCCCGTCCGGGAGCCTCTTGGGAGGGGTGCAGGGCGAGCACACAATGGGCTTGAAGTGGTTCAGCTCCTCGGAGATGCTGTCGTTGCTCTCGGGGCTGATGGAACGCTCCGGCTTGTGCAGGGGGGTGAAGGAGTTGTAAGGGTTAATGACCAGGCGTTTCTCCGAGGTCAGGACCGGCGCAGAGAAGGAGCGACTGTTCTCTGTGGAGAGGAGGACGCCCGAAAAGATGCCCAGGGGGACCGATCCAGGGACCACCTGCAGGAGGAGCAGAAATGTGAGTCATGGAGGAACGAGACCCAGGAACTACAACCCCCAACATGGTGATGACACTGAAGGCCCCTCCCCCAGGCTGGAACAAGCAGATCCCTCCCCACAGTCCACGAGACACCAATGTCCCACAGTCCCAAGTCATACAATATACCTGGTTCATATATCAGTCACATCCAGAGCTGCGGCATATCTCTAGACTGTATACTCCTGTCACATCCAGAGCAATCACAATCCTGCTGAACTCTGGCCAACAACGGGCAGGACAATAAGAGAAGGAATCAAGCTGCAGCTCTTCATGTCAATGCAATAAGAGATAGCACAGAAGTACATGCAGCTCTGGAGGTGACTGGAGTATAAGACATTAAATCTACAGAAGTACATGCAGCTCTGGAGGTGACTGGAGTATAAGACATAAAATCTACAGAAGTACATGCAGCTCTGGAGGTGACTGGAGTATAAGACATTAAATCTACAGAAGTACATGCAGCTCTGGAGGTGACTGGAGTATAAGAGATACAGTCTAGAGATGTACAGTACATGCAGCTCTGGATGTGACTGGAGTATAAGAGATACAATCTAGAGATGTACAGTCCATGCAGCTCTGTATGTGACTGGAGTATAAGACATAAAATCTACAGAAGTACATGCAGCTCTGGATGGGACTGGAGTATAAGAGATACAATCTAGAGATGTACAGTCCATGCAGCTCTGGATGTGACTGGAGTATAAGACATAAAATCTACAGAAGTACATGCAGCTCTGGATGGGACTGGAGTATAAGAGATACAATCTAGAGATGTACAGTACATGCAGCTCTGGATGTGACTGGAGTATAAGAGATACAATCTAGAGATGTACAGTACATGCAGCTCTGGATGTGACTGGAGTATAAGAGATACAATCTAGAGATGTATAGTCCATGCAGCTCTGGATGTGTATACAGTCAGTGTGGTCTGTCCGATCACAGCTGCAGCCTCGCGGCCCAATTTAAGGTCACATCCAGGCGGCCATGTGCTCCCCGGGTCGGATACCTTGTGGGAGGTGCTCGGCCCCTGATTGCACATGCGTTTCCATAGAAATACATGCAATCAATTACCAGCACCGGTGTGAACGCAGCCCAATGTAAGATGCCTAGAATGGTCTATACCGGCTTATAGCACAGAAGACACTCGCATCTCCTCATTCTCCTCCAGGACAGAAAATACTCCTAAAAATTGGCAAGAGGAGAAATATTACCCCTGAGTACAGGTGATGTGTGCTGGGGGTTACCTTGGCTTTCTGCAGGTGGGGGGCTTTCCTGCGGCCGGGGGATGGGAGGGTCTCCGTCACATGATCGCTGCAGCTCTGGCTCCGCTCCACTCTGGACTGAAGGCTCCTGGGAAACAGAAGCAAAGAAACCAATTACTTCAGGGTCCCAATGGTCCGGCACCACCGCCCCATAATCCAGAATTTACAAGAAGAACCAGAAACCTTCTAATCCAGATCACATCAGGGAGAACCCAAAACAGACTCAAGACAACCAGGCGCCTGATAATCCAGGACAGACCCAGAAGAACCAGGCGCCTGATAATCCAGAACAGACCCAGAAGAACCAGGCGCCTGATAATCCAGAACAGACCCAGAAGAACCAGGCACCTGATAATCCAGGACAGACCCAGAAGAACCAAGCGCCTGATAATCCAGAACAAACACAGAAGAACCAGGCGCCGGATAATCCAGGACAGACCCAGAAGAACCAGGCGCCGGATAATCCAGGACAGACCCAGAAGAACCAGGCGCCTGATAATCCAGAACAGACCCAGAAGAACCAGGCGCCTGATAATCCAGGACAGACCCAGAAGAACCAGGCGCCGGATAATCCAGGACAGACCCAGAAGAACCAGGCGCCGGATAATCCAGGACAGATCCAGAAGAACCAGGCGCTTGATAATCCGGGACAGACCCAGAAGAACCAGGCGCCTGATAATCCAGGACAGACCCAGAAGAACCAGGCGCCGGATAATCCAGGACAGATCCAGAAGAACCAGGTGCTTGATAATCCGGGACAGACCCAGAAGAACCAGGCGCCGGATAATCCAGGACAGACCCAGAAGAACCAGGCGCCGGATAATCCAGGACAGACCCAGAAGAACCAAGCGTCTGATAATCCGGGACAGACCCAGAAGAACCAGGCACCTGATAATCCAGGACAGACCCAGAAGAACCAAGCGCCTGATAATCCGGGACAGACCCAGAAGAACCAAGCGCCTGATAATCCGGGACAGACCCAGAAGAACCAAGCGCCTGATAATCCGGGACAGACCCAGAAGAACCAGGCGTCTGATAATCCAGGACAGACCCAGAAGAACCAGGCGTCTGATAATCCAGGACAGACCCAGAAGAACCAGACGCCTGATAATCCAGGACAGACCCAGACGCCTGATAATCCAGGACAGACCCAGACGCCTGATAATCCAGGACAGACCCAGACGCCTGATAATCCAGGACAGACCCAGACGCCTGATAATCCAGGACAGACCCAGACGCCTGATAATCCAGGACAGACCCAGACGCCTGATAATCCAGGACAGACCCAGACGCCTGATAATCCAGGACAGACCCAGACGCCTGATAATCCAGGACAGACCCAGACGCCTGATAATCCAGGACAGACCCAGACGCCTGATAATCCAGGACAGACCCAGACGCCTGATAATCCAGGACAGACCCAGACGCCTGATAATCTAGACCAGAGCAGGATTATCAGGTGACACTATGGGGAGACGCTGCATTACCAGGAGAAGGAGGTGACGGCCCCTGGGTTGTTTTTGGAGACGAAGGCGGATCGGTGGAAGGTTCTCCGGGGGAGGGGCGGCTCCTCGTTCTCCGAATCCGATAGCGGCAGAGACTGCGGGGAGAGAGGGGCGTCAGATGTGCAGGAAGACACTAACGGGTTTTTGTGTTTCCAGCCCTGGTTATTGGGAAGTCACCAGGGTCTCCTCCGGGTACTCACCGCCCCGTGACTCGTCTTACACCCAGACTTGTCTTCCAGGTCTCGGCTCCCGGCAGCCACATCCTCTGGCGCTCGTCTCTGACACGCAGATTCCGGGTCACCAGCACCCTGAGGACATGAGAGAGGGAACAGATGGGTGAGCACCCGCAATATCACCCATCACTGGGACACTTCTGGGGGTTGCAAGGCTATGGGGACACTTCTGGTGGGGGGGTCACAGGGCTATGGGGACACTTCTGGTGGGGGGGTCACAGGGCTATGGGGACACTTCTGGTGGGGGGGTCACAGGGCAATGGGGACACTTCTGGAGGGGGGGGGTCACAGGGCAATGGGGACACTTCTGGAGGGGGGGGTCACAGGGCAATGGGGACACTTCTGGAGGGGGGGGAGGGTCACAGGGCAATGGGGACACTTCTGGAGGGGGGGGAGGGTCACAGGGCAATGGGGACACTTCTGGAGGGGGGGGGGGTCACAGGGCAATGGGGACACTTCTGGAGGGGGGGGGGTCACAGGGCAATGGGGACACTTCTGGAGGGGGGGGGTCACAGGGCAATGGGGACACTTCTGGAGGGGGGGGGTCACAGGGCAATGGGGACACTTCTGGCGGGGGGGGGGTCACAGGGCAATGGGGACACTTCTGGCGGGGGGGGGGTCACAGGGCAATGGGGACACTTCTGGCGGGGGGGGGTCACAGGGCAATGGGGACACTTCTGGCGGGGGGGGGTCACAGGGCAATGGGGACACTTCTGGCGGGGGGGTCACAGGGCAATGGGGACACTTCTGGCGGGGGGGTCACAGGGCAATGGGGACACTTCTGGCGGGGGGGTCACAGGGCAATGGGGACACTTCTGGCGGGGGGGTCACAGGGCAATGGGGACACTTCTGGCGGGGGGGTCACAGGGCAATGGGGACACTTCTGGCGGGGGGGTCACAGGGCAATGGGGACACTTCTGGCGGGGGGGTCACAGGGCAATGGGGACACTTCTGGCGGGGGGGTCACAGGGCAATGGGGACACTTCTGGCGGGGGGGTCACAGGGCAATGGGGACACTTCTGGCGGGGGGGTCACAGGGCAATGGGGACACTTCTGGCGGGGGGGTCACAGGGCAATGGGGACACTTCTGGCGGGGGGGTCACAGGGCAATGGGGACACTTCTGGTGGGGGGGGTCACAGGGCTATGGGGACACTTCTGGTGGGGGGGGTCACAGGGCTATGGGGACACTTCTGGTGGGGGGGGTCACAGGGCAATGGGGACACTTCTGGAGGGGGGGGGTCACAGGGCAATGGGGACACTTCTGGAGGGGGGGGAGGGTCACAGGGCAATGGGGACACTTCTGGAGGGGGGGGTCACAGGGCTATGGGGACACTTCTGGTGGGGGGGGTCACAGGGCTATGGGGACACTTCTGGTGGGGGGGGTCACAGGGCAATGGGGACACTTCTGGTGGGGGGGTCACAGGGCAATGGGGACACTTCTGGAGGGGGGGGGTCACAGGGCAATGGGGACACTTCTGGAGGGGGGGGGTCACAGGGCAATGGGGACACTTCTGGAGGGGGGGGGGGTCACAGGGCAATGGGGACACTTCTGGAGGGGGGGGGGTCACAGGGCAATGGGGACACTTCTGGCGGGGGGGGGGTCACAGGGCAATGGGGACACTTCTGGCGGGGGGGGGGTCACAGGGCAATGGGGACACTTCTGGTGGGGGGGTCACAGGGCAATGGGGACACTTCTGGTGGGGGGGTCACAGGGCAATGGGGACACTTCTGGTGGGGGGGTCACAGGGCAATGGGGACACTTCTGGTGGGGGGGTCACAGGGCAATGGGGACACTTCTGGTGGGGGGGTCACAGGGCAATGGGGACACTTCTGGTGGGGGGGGTCACAGGGCAATGGGGACACTTCTGGTGGGGGGGGTCACAGGGCAATGGGGACACTTCTGGTGGGGGGGGTCACAGGGCAATGGGGACACTTCTGGTGGGGGGGTCACAGGGCAATGGGGACACTTCTGGTGGGGGGGTCACAGGGCAATGGGGACACTTCTGGTGGGGGGGTCACAGGGCAATGGGGACACTTCTGGTGGGGGGGTCACAGGGCAATGGGGACACTTCTGGTGGGGGGGTCACAGGGCAATGGGGACACTTCTGGTGGGGGGGTCACAGGGCAATGGGGACACTTCTGGTGGGGGGGTCACAGGGCAATGGGGACACTTCTGGTGGGGGGGTCACAGGGCAATGGGGACACTTCTGGTGGGGGGGTCACAGGGCAATGGGGACACTTCTGGTGGGGGGGTCACAGGGCAATGGGGACACTTCTGGTGGGGGGGTCACAGGGCAATGGGGACACTTCTGGTGGGGGGGTCACAGGGCAATGGGGACACTTCTGGTGGGGGGGGTCACAGGGCTATGGGGACACTTCTGGTGGGGGGGTCACAGGGCAATGGGGACACTTCTGGAGGGGGGGGTCACAGGGCAATGGGGACACTTCTGGAGGGGGGGAGGGTCACAGGGCAATGGGGACACTTCTGGAGGGGGGGGTCACAGGGCTATGGGGACACTTCTGGTGGGGGGGGTCACAGGGCTATGGGGACACTTCTGGTGGGGGGGTCACAGGGCAATGGGGACACTTCTGGAGGGGGGGGGTCACAGGGCAATGGGGACACTTCTGGAGGGGGGGGAGGGTCACAGGGCAATGGGGACACTTCTGGAGGGGGGGGGGTCACAGGGCAATGGGGACACTTCTGGAGGGGGGGGGGTCACAGGGCAATGGGGACACTTCTGGAGGGGGGGGGTCACAGGGCAATGGGGACACTTCTGGCGGGGGGGGGGTCACAGGGCAATGGGGACACTTCTGGCGGGGGGGGGTCACAGGGCAATGGGGACACTTCTGGTGGGGGGGTCACAGGGCAATGGGGACACTTCTGGTGGGGGGGTCACAGGGCAATGGGGACACTTCTGGTGGGGGGGTCACAGGGCAATGGGGACACTTCTGGTGGGGGGGTCACAGGGCAATGGGGACACTTCTGGTGGGGGGGTCACAGGGCAATGGGGACACTTCTGGTGGGGGGGTCACAGGGCAATGGGGACACTTCTGGTGGGGGGGTCACAGGGCAATGGGGACACTTCTGGTGGGGGGGGTCACAGGGCAATGGGGACACTTCTGGTGGGGGGGTCACAGGGCAATGGGGACACTTCTGGTGGGGGGGGTCACAGGGCAATGGGGACACTTCTGGTGGGGGGGTCACAGGGCAATGGGGACACTTCTGGTGGGGGGGTCACAGGGCAATGGGGACACTTCTGGTGGGGGGGTCACAGGGCAATGGGGACACTTCTGGTGGGGGGGTCACAGGGCAATGGGGACACTTCTGGTGGGGGGGTCACAGGGCAATGGGGACACTTCTGGTGGGGGGGTCACAGGGCAATGGGGACACTTCTGGTGGGGGGGTCACAGGGCAATGGGGACACTTCTGGTGGGGGGGTCACAGGGCAATGGGGACACTTCTGGTGGGGGGGTCACAGGGCAATGGGGACACTTCTGGTGGGGGGGTCACAGGGCAATGGGGACACTTCTGGTGGGGGGGTCACAGGGCAATGGGGACACTTCTGGTGGGGGGGGTCACAGGGCAATGGGGACACTTCTGGTGGGGGGGGTCACAGGGCAATGGGGACACTTCTGGTGGGGGGGTCACAGGGCAATGGGGACACTTCTGGTGGGGGGGGGTCACAGGGCAATGGGGACACTTCTGGTGGGGGGGGGTCACAGGGCTATGGGGACACTTCTGGTGGGGGGGTCACAGGGCAATGGGGACACTTCTGGAGGGGGGGGTCACAGGGCAATGGGGACACTTCTGGAGGGGGGGGGGTCACAGGGCAATGGGGACACTTCTGGAGGGGGGGTCACAGGGCAATGGGGACACTTCTGGAGGGGGGGAGGGTCACAGGGCAATGGGGACACTTCTGGAGGGGGGGGGAGGGTCACAGGGCAATGGGGACACTTCTGGAGGGGGGGGGGTCACAGGGCAATGGGGACACTTCTGGAGGGGGGGGGGTCACAGGGCAATGGGGACACTTCTGGCGGGGGGGGGGGTCACAGGGCAATGGGGACACTTCTGGCGGGGGGGGGGGGAGTCACAGGGCAATGGGGACACTTCTGGTGGGGGGGTCACAGGGCAATGGGGACACTTCTGGTGGGGGGGTCACAGGGCAATGGGGACACTTCTGGTGGGGGGGTCACAGGGCAATGGGGACACTTCTGGTGGGGGGGTCACAGGGCAATGGGGACACTTCTGGTGGGGGGGTCACAGGGCAATGGGGACACTTCTGGTGGGGGGGTCACAGGGCAATGGGGACACTTCTGGTGGGGGGGTCACAGGGCAATGGGGACACTTCTGGTGGGGGGGTCACAGGGCAATGGGGACACTTCTGGTGGGGGGGTCACAGGGCAATGGGGACACTTCTGGTGGGGGGGTCACAGGGCAATGGGGACACTTCTGGTGGGGGGGTCACAGGGCAATGGGGACACTTCTGGTGGGGGGGTCACAGGGCAATGGGGACACTTCTGGTGGGGGGGTCACAGGGCAATGGGGACACTTCTGGTGGGGGGGTCACAGGGCAATGGGGACACTTCTGGTGGGGGGGTCACAGGGCAATGGGGACACTTCTGGTGGGGGGGTCACAGGGCAATGGGGACACTTCTGGTGGGGGGGTCACAGGGCAATGGGGACACTTCTGGTGGGGGGGTCACAGGGCAATGGGGACACTTCTGGTGGGGGGGTCACAGGGCAATGGGGACACTTCTGGTGGGGGGGTCACAGGGCAATGGGGACACTTCTGGTGGGGGGGTCACAGGGCAATGGGGACACTTCTGGTGGGGGGGTCACAGGGCAATGGGGACACTTCTGGTGGGGGGGTCACAGGGCAATGGGGACACTTCTGGTGGGGGGGTCACAGGGCAATGGGGACACTTCTGGTGGGGGGGGTCACAGGGCAATGGGGACACTTCTGGTGGGGGGGTCACAGGGCAATGGGGACACTTCTGGTGGGGGGGTCACAGGGCAATGGGGACACTTCTGGTGGGGGGGTCACAGGGCAATGGGGACACTTCTGGTGGGGGGGTCACAGGGCAATGGGGACACTTCTGGTGGGGGGGTCACAGGGCAATGGGGACACTTCTGGTGGGGGGGTCACAGGGCAATGGGGACACTTCTGGTGGGGGGGTCACAGGGCAATGGGGACACTTCTGGTGGGGGGGTCACAGGGCAATGGGGACACTTCTGGTGGGGGGGTCACAGGGCAATGGGGACACTTCTGGTGGGGGGGTCACAGGGCAATGGGGACACTTCTGGTGGGGGGGTCACAGGGCAATGGGGACACTTCTGGTGGGGGGGGGTCACAGGGCAATGGGGACACTTCTGGTGGGGGGGGTCACAGGGCAATGGGGACACTTCTGGTGGGGGGGGGTCACAGGGCAATGGGGACACTTCTGGTGGGGGGGGGTCACAGGGCAATGGGGACACTTCTGGTGGGGGGGGGTCACAGGGCAATGGGGACACTTCTGGTGGGGGGGGGGGTCACAGGGCAATGGGGACACTTCTGGTGGGGGGGGGTCACAGGGCAATGGGGACACTTCTGGTGGGGGGGGGTCACAGGGCAATGGGGACACTTCTGGTGGGGGGGTCACAGGGCAATGGGGACACTTCTGGTGGGGGGGGGTCACAGGGCAATGGGGACACTTCTGGTGGGGGGGGGGTCACAGGGCAATGGGGACACTTCTGGTGGGGGGGTCACAGGGCAATGGGGACACTTCTGGTGGGGGGGTCACAGGGCAATGGGGACACTTCTGGTGGGGGGGTCGCAGGGCAATGGGGACACTTCTGGAGGGGGGGGTCGCAGGGCAATGGGGACACTTCTGGTGGGGGGGTCACAGGGCAATGGGGACACTTCTGGTGGGGGGGTCGCAGGGCAATGGGGACACTTCTGGTGGGGGGGTCACAGGGCAATGGGGACACTTCTGGTGGGGGGGGGGGTCGCAGGGCAATGGGGACACTTCTGGTGGGGGGGGGGGTCGCAGGGCAATGGGGACACTTCTGGTGGGGGGGGGGGGTCGCAGGGCAATGGGGACACTTCTGGTGGGGGGGGGTCGCAGGGCAATGGGGACACTTCTGGAGGGGGGGGGTCGCAGGGCAATGGGGACACTTCTGGAGGGGGGGGTCGCAGGGCAATGGGGACACTTCTGGCGGGGGGGTCACAGAGCAATGGGGACACTTCTGGCGGGGGGGTCACAGGGCAATGGGGACACTTCTGGTGGGGGGGGTCACAGGGCAATGGGGACACTTCTGGTGGGGGGGGGGTCACAGGGCAATGGGGACACTTCTGGCGGGGGGGAGGGGTCACAGAGCAATGGGGACACTTCTGGCGGGGGGGGGAGGGGTCACAGAGCAATGGGGACACTTCTGGCGGGGGGGGGAGGGGTCACAGAGCAATGGGGACACTTCTAGCGGGGGGGTCACAGGGCAATGGGGACACTTCTGGTGGGGGGGGGTCACAGGGCAATGGGGACACTTCTGGTGGGGGGGTCACAGGGCTATGGGGACACTTCTGGTGGGGGGGTCACAGGGCAATGGGGACACTTCTGGAGGGGGGGGGTCACAGGGCAATGGGGACACTTCTGGAGGGGGGGTCACAGGGCAATGGGGACACTTCTGGAGGGGGGGGAGGGTCACAGGGCAATGGGGACACTTCTGGAGGGGGGGGGAGGGTCACAGGGCAATGGGGACACTTCTGGAGGGGGGGGGGTCACAGGGCAATGGGGACACTTCTGGAGGGGGGGGGGTCACAGGGCAATGGGGACACTTCTGGCGGGGGGGGGGTCACAGGGCAATGGGGACACTTCTGGCGGGGGGGGGGGGAGTCACAGGGCAATGGGGACACTTCTGGTGGGGGGGTCACAGGGCAATGGGGACACTTCTGGTGGGGGGGTCACAGGGCAATGGGGACACTTCTGGTGGGGGGGTCACAGGGCAATGGGGACACTTCTGGTGGGGGGGTCACAGGGCAATGGGGACACTTCTGGTGGGGGGGTCACAGGGCAATGGGGACACTTCTGGTGGGGGGGTCACAGGGCAATGGGGACACTTCTGGTGGGGGGGTCACAGGGCAATGGGGACACTTCTGGTGGGGGGGTCACAGGGCAATGGGGACACTTCTGGTGGGGGGGTCACAGGGCAATGGGGACACTTCTGGTGGGGGGGGTCACAGGGCAATGGGGACACTTCTGGTGGGGGGGTCACAGGGCAATGGGGACACTTCTGGTGGGGGGGTCACAGGGCAATGGGGACACTTCTGGTGGGGGGGTCACAGGGCAATGGGGACACTTCTGGTGGGGGGGTCACAGGGCAATGGGGACACTTCTGGTGGGGGGGTCACAGGGCAATGGGGACACTTCTGGTGGGGGGGGGTCACAGGGCAATGGGGACACTTCTGGTGGGGGGGGTCACAGGGCAATGGGGACACTTCTGGTGGGGGGGGGTCACAGGGCAATGGGGACACTTCTGGTGGGGGGGGGTCACAGGGCAATGGGGACACTTCTGGTGGGGGGGGGGGGTCACAGGGCAATGGGGACACTTCTGGTGGGGGGGGTCACAGGGCAATGGGGACACTTCTGGTGGGGGGGGGGTCACAGGGCAATGGGGACACTTCTGGTGGGGGGGTCACAGGGCAATGGGGACACTTCTGGTGGGGGGGGGTCACAGGGCAATGGGGACACTTCTGGTGGGGGGGGGGGTCACAGGGCAATGGGGACACTTCTGGTGGGGGGGTCACAGGGCAATGGGGACACTTCTGGTGGGGGGGTCACAGGGCAATGGGGACACTTCTGGTGGGGGGGTCACAGGGCAATGGGGACACTTCTGGAGGGGGGGGGGTCACAGGGCAATGGGGACACTTCTGGAGGGGGGGGGGTCACAGGGCAATGGGGACACTTCTGGCGGGGGGGGGGTCACAGGGCAATGGGGACACTTCTGGCGGGGGGGGGGGGAGTCACAGGGCAATGGGGACACTTCTGGTGGGGGGGTCACAGGGCAATGGGGACACTTCTGGTGGGGGGGTCACAGGGCAATGGGGACACTTCTGGTGGGGGGGTCACAGGGCAATGGGGACACTTCTGGTGGGGGGGTCACAGGGCAATGGGGACACTTCTGGTGGGGGGGTCACAGGGCAATGGGGACACTTCTGGTGGGGGGGTCACAGGGCAATGGGGACACTTCTGGTGGGGGGGTCACAGGGCAATGGGGACACTTCTGGTGGGGGGGTCACAGGGCAATGGGGACACTTCTGGTGGGGGGGGTCACAGGGCAATGGGGACACTTCTGGTGGGGGGGTCACAGGGCAATGGGGACACTTCTGGTGGGGGGGTCACAGGGCAATGGGGACACTTCTGGTGGGGGGGTCACAGGGCAATGGGGACACTTCTGGTGGGGGGGTCACAGGGCAATGGGGACACTTCTGGTGGGGGGGTCACAGGGCAATGGGGACACTTCTGGTGGGGGGGGGTCACAGGGCAATGGGGACACTTCTGGTGGGGGGGGTCACAGGGCAATGGGGACACTTCTGGTGGGGGGGGGTCACAGGGCAATGGGGACACTTCTGGTGGGGGGGGGTCACAGGGCAATGGGGACACTTCTGGTGGGGGGGGGGGGTCACAGGGCAATGGGGACACTTCTGGTGGGGGGGGTCACAGGGCAATGGGGACACTTCTGGTGGGGGGGGGGTCACAGGGCAATGGGGACACTTCTGGTGGGGGGGTCACAGGGCAATGGGGACACTTCTGGTGGGGGGGGGTCACAGGGCAATGGGGACACTTCTGGTGGGGGGGGGGGTCACAGGGCAATGGGGACACTTCTGGTGGGGGGGTCACAGGGCAATGGGGACACTTCTGGTGGGGGGGTCACAGGGCAATGGGGACACTTCTGGTGGGGGGGTCACAGGGCAATGGGGACACTTCTGGAGGGGGGGGGTCGCAGGGCAATGGGGACACTTCTGGTGGGGGGGTCACAGGGCAATGGGGACACTTCTGGTGGGGGGGTCGCAGGGCAATGGGGACACTTCTGGTGGGGGGGTCGCAGGGCAATGGGGACACTTCTGGTGGGGGGGGGTCGCAGGGCAATGGGGACACTTCTGGTGGGGGGGGGGGTCGCAGGGCAATGGGGACACTTCTGGTGGGGGGGGGGTCGCAGGGCAATGGGGACACTTCTGGTGGGGGGGGGGTCGCAGGGCAATGGGGACACTTCTGGAGGGGGGGGGGTCGCAGGGCAATGGGGACACTTCTGGAGGGGGGGGTCGCAGGGCAATGGGGACACTTCTGGCGGGGGGGTCACAGAGCAATGGGGACACTTCTGGCGGGGGGGTCACAGGGCAATGGGGACACTTCTGGCGGGGGGGTCACAGGGCAATGGGGACACTTCTGGTGGGGGGGGGTCACAGGGCAATGGGGACACTTCTGGTGGGGGGGGGTCACAGGGCAATGGGGACACTTCTGGCGGGGGGGAGGGGTCACAGAGCAATGGGGACACTTCTGGCGGGGGGGGGAGGGGTCACAGAGCAATGGGGACACTTCTGGCGGGGGGGTCGCAGGGCAATGGGGACACTTCTGGTGGGGGGGGGTCGCAGGACAATGGGGACACTTCTGGTGGGGGGGGGGTCGCAGGGCAATGGGGACACTTCTGGTGGGGGGGGGGTCGCAGGGCAATGGGGACACTTCTGGTGGGGGGGGGGTCGCAGGGCAATGGGGACACTTCTGGTGGGGGGGGGTCACAGGGCAATGGGGACACTTCTGGTGGGGGGGGGTCACAGGGCAATGGGGACACTTCTGGTGGGGGGGGGTCACAGGGCAATGGGGACACTTCTGGTGGGGGGGGGTCACAGGGCAATGGGGACACTTCTGGTGGGGGGGGTCACAGGGCAATGGGGACACTTCTGGTGGGGGGGTCACAGGGCAATGGGGACACTTCTGGTGGGGGGGTCACAGGGCAATGGGGACACTTCTGGTGGGGGGGTCGCAGGGCAATGGGGACACTTCTGGTGGGGGGGGGGGTCGCAGGGCAATGGGGACACTTCTGGTGGGGGGGGGGGGTCGCAGGGCAATGGGGACACTTCTGGTGGGGGGGGGGGGGGTCGCAGGGCAATGGGGACACTTCTGGTGGGGGGGGGTCGCAGGGCAATGGGGACACTTCTGGTGGGGGGGGGGGGTCGCAGGGCAATGGGGACACTTCTGGAGGGGGGGGGGTCGCAGGGCAATGGGGACACTTCTGGTGGGGGGGTCACAGGGCAATGGGGACACTTCTGGTGGGGGGGTCACAGAGCAATGGGGACACTTCTGGCGGGGGGGTCACAGGGCAATGGGGACACTTCTGGCGGGGGGGTCACAGGGCAATGGGGACACTTCTGGTGGGGGGGGGTCACAGGGCAATGGGGACACTTCTGGTGGGGGGGGGTCACAGGGCAATGGGGACACTTCTGGCGGGGGGGAGGGGTCACAGAGCAATGGGGACACTTCTGGCGGGGGGGGGTCGCAGGGCAATGGGGACACTTCTGGTGGGGGGGTCACAGAGCAATGGGGACACTTCTGGCGGGGGGGTCACAGGGCAATGGGGACACTTCTGGCGGGGGGGTCACAGGGCAATGGGGACACTTCTGGTGGGGGGGGGGTCACAGGGCAATGGGGACACTTCTGGTGGGGGGGGGTCACAGGGCAATGGGGACACTTCTGGCGGGGGGGAGGGGTCACAGAGCAATGGGGACACTTCTGGTGGGGGGGGGGTCGCAGGGCAATGGGGACACTTCTGGTGGGGGGGGGGTCGCAGGACAATGGGGACACTTCTGGTGGGGGGGGGGGGGTCGCAGGACAATGGGGACACTTCTGGTGGGGGGGGGGGTCGCAGGGCAATGGGGACACTTCTGGAGGGGGGGGTCGCAGGGCAATGGGGACACTTCTGGCGGGGGGGGGGCACAGAGCAATGGGGACACTTCTGGCGGGGGGGTCACAGGGCAATGGGGACACTTCTGGAGGGGGGGGGTCGCAGGGCAATGGGGACACTTCTGGCGGGGGGGTCACAGAGCAATGGGGACACTTCTGGCGGGGGGGTCACAGGGCAATGGGGACACTTCTGGCGGGGGGGTCACAGGGCAATGGGGACACTTCTGGTGGGGGGGTCACAGGGCAATGGGGACACTTCTGGTGGGGGGGGGGGGTCACAGGGCAATGGGGACACTTCTGGTGGGGGGGGGGGTCACAGAGCAATGGGGACACTTCTGGCGGGGGGGGGGGGTCGCAGGGCAATGGGGACACTTCTGGCGGGGGGGGGTCGCAGGGCAATGGGGACACTTCTGGCGGGGGGGGGGGGGGGCGCAGGGCAATGGGGACACTTCTGGTGGGGGGGGGTCGCAGGGCAATGGGGACACTTCTGGTGGTGGGGGGGTCGCAGGGCAATGGGGACACTTCTGGTGGGGTGGGGGTCGCAGGGCAATGGGGACACTTCTGGAGGGGGGGGTCGCAGGGCAATGGGGACACTTCTGGCGGGGGGGGGGGCAGGGCAATGGGGACACTTCTGGCGGGGGGGTCACAGGGCAATGGGGACACTTCTGGTGGTGGGGGGGTCACAGGGCAATGGGGACACTTCTGGCGGGGGGGGGGTCACAGAGCAATGGGGACACTTCTGGTGGGGGGGGTCGCAGGGCAATGGGGACACTTCTAGGGGGTCGCAGGGCAATGGGGACACTTCTAGGGGGTCGCAGGGCAATGGGGACACTTCTGGTGGGGGGGGGGAGGTCGCAGGGCAATGGGGACACTTCTGGGGTCAGTTCCGAGGTGTCACAGACACTTTTGGATCACTGATGACGTTGTGTGACATCAGGTCTGGAGCCGCCTCGTCACTTGTGTCAAATGACGTCACGTTGTCCCATGTGTGCTGGGGAGTCACGGGGCGCGCAGTGACATCACGCAGTTCTGTGCGCAGGTACCTGGGCTGTCGCTCTCCGGGACATGCCGAGCGGGAATCACATCTCCGGCCACCGAGACATCACCGGATATCCGCCCTCCCGCGCCTGACGTCACATAGCACCGGACATCCGTTCGGCCACAACTGACGTCATTATTTTTCTCAGATCTGACCGTGAATGACGTCCCCAGCGGCCGCACAGACCGCTCCTCACTTGAGTGGGCGTATACTAGGCGGTGACGAAGGGGATAGATCTAACTAGCAAACACCGCATTGGACACGCTCGTCCCACCCCTTTTGACGAGTGTAAATGACGTGTATCACGCGGTGCGAAGCAGGCGGCAAGACTACAAATCCCAGAGGGCCTAGCGGCAGAATGAGGGGAGGCGGGAACATGCTGGGACTAGTCCACCGTAACTACAGGACAGAGAGCGTGTGGTAACTAGACCGTATCACACAGGATAGGATTAGATACACAGCTCAGTAGATAGTATCACACAGGATAGGATTAGATACACCGCTCAGCAGACAGTATCACACAGGATGGGATTAGATACACAGCGCAGCAGACAGTATCACATAGGAGAGGATTAGATACACAGCTCAGCAGGCAGTATCACACAGGATAGGATTAGATACACAGCTCAGTAGATAGTATCACACAGGATAGGATTAGATACACCGCTCAGCAGACAGTATCACACAGGATAGGATTAGATACACCGCTCAGCAGACAGTATCACACAGGATGGGATTAGATACACAGCGCAGCAGACTGTATCACACAGGATAGGATTAGATACACGGCTCAGCAGACAGTACCACACAGGATAGGATGAGATACACAGCTCAGCAGGCAGTATCACACAGGATAGGATTAGATACACAGCTCAGCAGACAGTATCACACAGGATAGGATTAGATACACAGCTATGCAGACAGTATCACACAGGATAGGTTTAGATACACAGCTCAGCAGACAGTATCACACAGGATAGGATTAGATACACAGCTATGCAGACAGTATCACACAGGATAGGATTAGATACACAGCTCAGCAGACAATATCACACAGGATAGGATTAGATACACAGCTCAGCAGACTGTATCACACAGGATAGGATTAGATACACAGCTCAGCAGGCAGTATCACACAGGATAGGATTAGATACACAGCTCAGCAGACAGTATCACACAGGATAGGATTAGATGCACAGCTCAGCAGACAGTATCACACAGGATAGGATTAGATACACAGCACAGCAGACAGTATCACACAGGATAGGATTAGATACACAGTTCAGCAGCCAGTATCACACAGGATAGGATTAGATACACAGCTCAGCAGACAGTATCACACAGGATAGGATTAGATACACAGCTCAGCAGACAGTATCACACATGATAGGATTAGATACACAGCTCAGCAGGCAGTATCATACAGGATAGGATTAGATACACAGCTCAGCAGACAGTATCACACAGGATAGGATTAGATACACAGTTCAGCAGCCAGTATCACACAGGATAGGATTAGATACACAGTTCAGCAGCCAGTATCACACAGGATAGGATTAGATACACAGCTCAGCAGACAGTATCACACATGATAGGATTAGATACACAGCTCAGCAGGCAGTATCATACAGGATAGGATTAGATACACAGCTCAGCAGACAGTATCAAACAGGATAGAATTAGACACACAGCTCAGCAGCCAGTATCACACAGGATAGGATTAGATACACGGCTCAGCAGGCAGTATCACACAGGATAGGATTAGATACACAGCTCAGCAAACTGTATCACACAGGATAGGATTAGATACACAGCTCAGCAGGCAGTATCACACAGGATAGGATTAGATACACAGCTCAGCAGGCAGTATCATACAGGATAGGATTAGATACACAGCTCAGCAGACAGTATCAAACAGGATAGAATTAGACACACAGCGCAGCAGACAGTATCACACAAGAGAGGATTAGATACACAGCTCAGCACACAGTATCACATATGATAGGATTAGATACACGGCTCAGCAGGCAGTATCACACAGGATAGGATTAGATACACAGCTCAGCAGACAGTATCACACAGGATAGGATTAGATACACAGCTCAGCAGGCAGTATCACACAGGATAGGATTAGATACACAGCTCAGCAAACTGTATCACACAGGATAGGATTAGATACACAGCTCAGCAGGCAGTATCACACAGGATAGGATTGGATACACAGCTCAGCAGACAGTATCACACAGGATAGGATTAGATACACAGCTCAGCAGACAGTATCACATAGGAGAGGATTAGATACACAGCTCAGTAGACAGTATCACATAGGAGAGGATTAGATACACAGCTCAGCAGACTGTATCACACATGACAGGATTAGATACACAGCTCAGAAGAGAGTATCACACAGGATAGGATTAGATACACAGCTCAGCAGACAGTATCACACAGGATAGGATTAGATACACAGCTCAGCAGACTGTATCACACAGGATAGGATTAGATACACAGCTCAGCAGACAGTATCACACAGGAGAGGATTGGATACACAGCTCAGCAGACAGTATCACACAGGATAGGATTAGATACACAGCTCAGCAGACTGTATCACACAGGATAGGATTAGATACACAGCTCAGCAGACAGTATCACACAGGATAGGATTAGATACACAACTCAGCAGCCAGTATCACACAGGAAAGGATTAGATACACAGCTCAGCAGACAGTATCACACAGGATAGGATTAGATACACAGCTCAGCAGACTGTATCACACAGGATAGGATTAGATACACAGCTCAGCAGACAGTATCACACTGGAGAGGATTGGATACACAGCTCAGCAGACAGTATCACACAGGATAGGATTAGATACACAGCTCAGCAGACAGTATCACACAGGATAGGATTAGATACACAGCTCAGCAGACAGTATCACACAGGATGGGATTAGATACACAGCTCAGCAGACAGTATCACACAGGATGGGATTAGATACACAGCTCAGCAGGCAGTATCACACAGGATAGGATTAGATACACAGCTCAGCAGGCAGTATCACACAGGATAGGATTAGATACACAGCTCAGCACACAGTATCACATATGATAGGATTAGATACACGGCTCAGCAGGCAGTATCACACAGGATAGGATTAGATACACAGCTCAGCAGACAGTATCACACAGGATAGGATTAGATACACAGCTCAGCAGGCAGTATCACACAGGATAGGATTAGATACACAGCTCAGCAGGCAGTATCACACAGGAGAGGATTAGATACACAGCTCAGCAGACAGTATCACACAGGATAGGATTAGATACACAGCTCAGCAGACTGTATCACACAGGATAGGATTAGATACACAGCTCAGCAGACAGTATCACACAGGAGAGGATTAGATACACAGCTCAGCAGACAGTATCACACAGGAGAGGATTAGATACACAGCTCAGCAGACAGTATCACACAGGAGAGGATTAGATACACAGCTCAGCAGACAGTATCACACAGGAGAGGATTAGATACACAGCTCAGCAGACAGTATCACACAGGAGAGGATTAGATACACAGCTCAGCAGACTGTATCACACAGGAGAGGATTAGATACACAGCTCAGCAGACAGTATCACACAGGAGAGGATTAGATACACAGCTCAGCAGACAGTATCACACAGGGTAGGATTAGATACACAGCTCAGCAGGCAGTATCACACAGGATAGGATGAGATACACAGCTCAGCAGGCAGTATCACACAGGATAGGATGAGATACACAGCTCAGCAGGCAGTATCACACAGGATAGGATGAGATACACAGCTCAGCAGACAGTATCACACAGGAGAGGATTAGATACACAGTGTGTGTGCCCTGGCTGCTGAGTATCTAATCCTGGGTGATTACCTGGGTGGCGGATCCCATAGGTGGCGGCAGGATGTATGGGTGATGTCTGTGGCCGCGCTCTAGGATCGCTCTGTTATATCTTCTCTGCTGCGGATTCACAGGAAAATCCCTTCCTGTACAAGTCTGGGCTAGTCCTCGCCCTCACCCTGCACATATACATAATACACATATATACATACACACTTTGCGGGTACGGCTGTAGGCAGTGTGACAGGTAAGTACCGGGGGATGTATATGGTGATATGGGGGTACTCTCTCAGACTGTAAGCTCTTGTGATCCTCTGATTCCATATAGAGTTATACATCTGTATATTACACTGTGTTATATGAATGAGATCTTGATCAAGCCAAACTAGTAAAAAATAATTAAAAAAAAAAAGTTTAAAATACTGAATGAAATTTTTTTTTTTAATAAAAAGAATTAAATTAATTAAAAGTCCTCTAATCACCAACATTCCCTATACTCATCTAATAAAAAAGAAAAACCCACAAATCACCAAATCCCCCCCCCCCCCTCCCAAATGTTTGGTATCGCCGCATCAGTAACAATCTGTACAATAACTCAGAAACATTATTGGACCCACTCGGTGAACGCTGTAAAAACAAATCCTGAAAAAAATTGCCAAAAATTTTAAGTTTTCCTTAATTCCCTTCACAAAAATGTTCTAAAAAGGGATCAAAAAAAGTTGTGTGCCAAAATGTTAGCACAACGCAACACGTAAAAAATAAGCCCTAATCCAGCTCCGTCAACGGCGATATGAAAACAAGTAAGATTTTTTTTTATACAGTATTAGTTTTTTCCAGTAAAATTGTAAATAAAGATACCGTATATACTCGTGTATAAGCAGAGTTTTTCAGCACAAAAAATGGTCATTTACTAAGGGCCCGATTCGCGTTTTCCCGACGTGTTACTCGAATATTTCCGATTCGTGCCGATTCTCCCTGAATTGCCCCGGGATTTTGGCGCATGCGATCGGATTGTGGCGCATCGGCGCTGGCATGCACGCGACGGAAATCGGGGGGCGTGGCCGAACGAAAACCTGACGTATTCGGAATAACCGCCGCATTTAAGAAAAAAAATGTGTCGCGAAAATTACACTTACCTTCACCAGGTATAGGCCGGTGAATTTCAGGGCATTCCAGCTCGCCTCCGGGGAACTTCAGCGCAGCAGCGCCACCTGGTGGACGGCGGAGGAACTACCTTAGCGAATCCCGACCGGACCCGAATCCAGAGCAGAGAACGCGCCGCTGGATCACAAACGGACCGGGTAAGTAAATCTGCCCCTATGTGCTGAAAAACGTCCCCTCGGCTTATACACAAGTCTATGGAAAAATAAACTTATATACTCACCCTCCGGCACCCCCCGATGCTCCACGCGGCTTCCCGATGTCAGCGAGTCACGTCTTTTTTCTTCTGTCATGGACGCGGCCATGTTTTCCTACTACATGGGGGCAGGCTGGCTGGCTGTATACTACATGGGGGCTGGCTGGCTGTATACTACATGGGGGCTGGCTGGCTGGCTGTATACTACATGGGGGCTGGCTGGCTGTATACTACATGGGGGCAGGCTGGCTGGCTGTATACTACATGGGGGCAGGCTGGCTGTATACTACATGGGGGCAGGCTGGCTGGCTGTATACTACATGGGGGCAGGCTGGCTGGCTGTATACTACATGGGGGCAGGCTGGCTGGCTGTATACTACATGGGGGCAGGCTGCCTGGCTGTATACTACATGGGGGCAGGCTGCCTGGCTGTATACTACATGGGGGCAGGCTGCCTGGCTGTATACTACATGGGGGCAGGCTGCCTGGCTGTATACTACATGGGGGCAGGCTGCCTGGCTGTATACTACATGGGGGCAGGCTGCCTGGCTGTATACTACATGGGGGCAGGCTGCCTGGCTGTATACTACATGGGGGCAGGCTGCCTGGCTGTATACTACATGGGGGCAGGCTGCCTGGCTGTATACTACATGGGGGCAGGCTGCCTGGCTGTATACTACATGGGGGCAGGCTGCCTGGCTGTATACTACATGGGGGCTGGCTGGCTGTATACTACATGGGGGCAGGCTGGCTGGCTGTATACTACATGGGGGCAGGCTGGCTGTATACTCCTGGGGGCTGACTGTATACTACATGGGGGCTGGCTGTATACTACATGGGGGCAGGCTGGCTGGCTGTATACTACATGGGGGCAGGCTGGCTGGCTGTATACTACATGGGGGCAGGCTGGCTGGCTGTATACTACATGGGGGCAGGCTGGCTGGCTGTATACTACATGGGGGCAGGCTGCCTGGCTGTATACTACATGGGGGCAGGCTGCCTGGCTGTATACTACATGGGGGCAGGCTGGCTGGCTGTATACTACATGGGGGCTGGCTGGCTGTATACTACATGGGGGCAGGCTGGCTGGCTGTATACTACATGGGGGCAGGCTGGCTGGCTGTATACTACATGGGGGCAGGCTGGCTGGCTGTATACTACATGGGGGCAGGCTGGCTGGCTGTATACTACATGGGGGCAGGCTGGCTGGCTGTATACTACATGGGGGCAGGCTGGCTGGCTGTATACTACATGGGGGCAGGCTGGCTGTATACTACATGGGGGCAGGCTGGCTGTATACTACATGGGGGCAGGCTGGCTGTATATTACATGGGGGCAGGCTGGTTGTATACTACATGGGGGCAGGCTGGCTGGCTGTATACTACATGGGGGCTGGCTGTATACTACATGGGGGCAGGCTGGCTGGCTGTATACTACATGGAGGCAGGCGGGCTGTATACTACATGGGGGCAGGCTGGCTGTATACTACATGGGGGCAGGCTGGCTGTATACTACATGGGGGCAGGCTGGCTGGCCGTATACTACATGGGGGCAGGCTGGCTGTATACTACTGGGGGCAGGCTGGCTGTATACTACATGAGGGCAGGCTGGCTGGCTGTATACTACATGGTGGCAGGTTGGCTGTATACTACATGGGGGCAGGGTGGCTGGCTGTATACTACATGGGGGTAGGCTGGCTGTATACTACATGGGGGCTGGTTGTATACTACTGGGGGCAGGCTGGCTGAATACTACATGGGGGCAGGCTGGCTGAATACTACATGGGGGCAGGCTGGCTGAATACTACATGGGGGCAGGCTGGCTGAATACTACATGGGGGCAGGCTGGCTGTATACTACATGGGGGCTGGCTGTATACTACATGGGGGCTGGCTGTATACTACATGGGGGCAGGCTGGCTGTATACTACATGGGGGCTGGCTGTATACTACATGGGGGCTGCTCTATACTACTGGGGGCTGGCAGGCTGAATACTACATGGGGGCAGGCTGGCTGAATACTAGATGAGGGCAGGCTGGCTGAATACTACATGGGGGCTGGCTGTATACTACATGGGGGCTGGCTGTATACTACATGGGGGCTGGCTGTATACTACATGGGGGCTGGCTGTATACTACATGGGGACAGGCTGGCTGTATACTACATGGGGGCTGGCTGTATACTACATGGGGGCTGCTCTATACTACTGGGGGCTGGCAGACTGAATACTACATGGGGACAGGCTGGCTGAATACTACATGCGGGCAGGCTGGCTGTATACTCCTTGGGGGCTGACTGTATACTACATGGGGGCTGACTGTATACTACATGGGGGCTGGCTGTATACTACATGGGGGCTGGCTGTATACTACATGGGGGCTGGCTGTATACTACATGGGGGCTGGCTATATACTACATGGGGGCAGGCTGGCTGTATACTCCTGGGGGCTGACTGTATACTACATGGGGGCTGGCTGTATACTACATGGGGGCAGGCTGGCTGGCTGTATACTACATGGGGGCAGGCTGGCTGGCTGTATACTACATGGGGGCAGGCTGGCTGGCTGTATACTACATGGGGGCAGGCTGGCTGGCTGTATACTACATGGGGGCTGGCTGGCTGTATACTACATGGGGGCAGGCTGGCTGGCTGTATACTACATGGGGGCAGGCTGGCTGGCTGTATACTACATGGGGGCAGGCTGGCTGGCTGTATACTACATGGGGGCAGGCTGCCTGGCTGTATACTACACGGGGGCAGGCTGCCTGGCTGTATACTACACGGGGGCAGGCTGCCTGGCTGTATACTACACGGGGGCAGGCTGCCTGGCTGTATACTACACGGGGGCAGGCTGCCTGGCTGTATACTACACGGGGGCAGGCTGCCTGGCTGTATACTACACGGGGGCAGGCTGCCTGGCTGTATACTACACGGGGGCAGGCTGGCTGGCTGTATACTACACGGGGGCAGGCTGGCTGGATGTATACTACACGGGGGCAGGCTGGCTGGATGTATACTACATGGGGGCAGGCTGGCTGGCTGTATACTACATGGGGGCAGGCTGGCTGTATACTACATGGGGGCAGGCTGGCTGTATATTACATGGGGGCAGGCTGGCTGTATATTACATGGGGGCAGGCTGGTTGTATACTACATGGGGGCTGGCTGGCTGTATACTACATGGGGGCTGGCTGTATACTACATGGGGGCAGGCTGGCTGGCTGTATACTACATGGGGGCAGGCTGGCTGGCTGTATACTACATGGAGGCAGGCGGGCTGTATACTACATGGGGGCAGGCTGGCTGTATACTACATGGGGGCAGGCTGGCTGTATACTACATGGGGGCAGGCTGGCTGGCCGTATACTACATGGGGGCAGGCTGGCTGTATACTACTGGGGGCAGGCTGGCTGTATACTACTGGGGGCAGGCTGGCTGTATACTACATGAGGGCAGGCTGGCTGGCTGTATACTACATGGGGGCAGGTTGGCTGTATACTACATGGGGGCAGGCTGGCTGGCTGTATACTACATGGGGGTAGGCTGGCTGTATACTACATGGGGGCTGGTTGTATACTACTGGGGGCAGGCTGGCTGAATACTACATGGGGGCAGGCTGGCTGAATACTACATGGGGGCAGGCTGACTGTATACTACATGGGGTCTGGCTGTATACTACATGGGGGCTGGCTGTATACTACATGGGGGCAGGCTGGCTGTATACTACATGGGGGCTGGCTGTATACTACATGGGGGCTGCTCTATACTACTGGGGGCTGGCAGGCTGAATACTACATGGGGGCAGGCTGGCTGATTACTACATGAGGGCAGGCTGGCTGAATACTACATGGGGGCTGGCTGTATACTACATGGGGGCTGGCTGTATACTACATGGGGGCTGGCTGTATACTACATGGGAGCAGGCTGTATACTACATGGGGGCAGGCTGGCTGTATACTACATGGGGGCTGGCTGGCTGTATACTACATGGGGGCTGGCTGTATACTACATGGGGGCTGCTCTATACTACTGGGGGCTGGCAGACTGAATACTACATGGGGACAGGCTGGCTGAATACTACATGGGGGCAGGCTGGCTGTATACTCCTTGGGGGCTGACTGTATACTACATGGGGGCTGGCTGTATACTACATGGGGGCTGGCTGTATACTACATGGGGGCTGGCTGTATACTACATGGGGGCTGGCTGTATACTACATGGGGGCTGGCTGTATACTACATGGGGGCAGGCTGAATACTACATGGGGGCAGGCTGGCTGAATACTACATGGGGGCTGGCTGTATACTACATGGGGGCAGGCTGGCTGTATACTACATGGGGGCAGGCTGGCTATATACTACTGGGAGCTGGCTGACTATATACTACTGGGGGCTTTCTGGCTATATACTGGGGGGGGGGGGGGCTGTGATCAATGCATTGCCCACCCTTGGCTTCTACTCGTGTCAATAGTTTTTCTCAGTTTTTTTGGGGTAAAATTAGGGGTCTCGGCTTATACTCGAGTATATACGGTAATATATTATTTAAATGGTGCGGTGAACGGCCCCCAAAGAAACCAAAATTGACGATTTTCTTTTCCTTCTTACATTAAAGAGTCAATAAAATCTCATCAATAAAGCTACAGACCCACGAAAATGAAGTATTTGTAAAGTGCATCTCATGTCGCAGAGAATAAGCCCCTTATATGTCCAAATTGCCCCCAAAAAATAAAGATTGTATAGCCAGCCTGATTTTGTTTTTTAACCCCTGTAAAACAATTAAAGGGTTAACAAACTTCATAAAAGTTGTTTTACATACATGAAGGGGTTTAGTTTCTATAATGGGGTAATTTATGGGGTTTTAAAGTGACTTGAGACCTGAGCAGGTCCTTCAAAGTTTTTTTTTTTTTTTTTTGCATTTTTAAGTTCGAAAATCAAGAATTTTTCCAAATTTTCACCAAATCTCTGATTTTTCTCATAAATAAATGCAAAACATGCCACCAAAATTTTTCAACAAAGTGTCCCGAGAAAACTATTCCATAATCACTTGGATCTGATATAACGTTCCGAAGTTTTTGACCATTTATAGTGACACAGGGCTGATTTTGTGAGAAGGGGTTTCAGGGGTAAGGAGATACAGGATTAGCAGGAAACACAAGTGCCCCTGTAAAAAAAAAAAAATTGTATTAAAAGTAAAAAAATAAACAATTCAAAATAAATGTGAAATCCTTATGTCATCAACCCCACAAAAATAAATGATATAAATTTGTCAGCCCGGCTCGCTTTGTGGGGGACCTGGGGCCATCGGCAGCCCCGAATCGGGGTAAATGAGCCCCTATATATGAGTATGTGTGATGATGGGCGGGCGCGGAGGTAGGTGTGATGATGAGTAGGTACAGGTGTATGTATGGTGATGGGTGTGCGTGGGGCTATGTGTGGGGGGTACAGGGTAAGGCGTAGTGATGGGCAAGTGTAGGGGTACACGTGGTGGTGAGTAGGTGCGGGGGTAGGTGTGGTGATGAGTAGGCGCGGGGGTACGCGTGGTGATGAGTAGGCGCGGGGGTACGCGTGGTGATGAGTAGGCGCGGGGGTACGCGTGGTGATGAGTAGGCGCGGGGGTACGCGTGGTGATGAGTAGGCGCGGGGGTACGCGTGGTGATGAGTAGGTGCGGGGCTACGCGCGGTGATGGGTGGGATATTAATGCTATAGCATCCTGTTTTGCAGTGTTACACTATTTGGTGCAGTGCCTCTGTCAGCCACAAGATGTCCCCGCAGCACCATTCTTCACAATCAGCCACTGACAGGAGGGGAAGAGCTGTGACCCTTGTGGGGATTTGGCTCAGTAGAGACTGAGGTAGCGGAGATTTGGGATGCAGTTCAAGACACCAAAGTACAGACCAAACCAGGTCTCCCCTGCATTTATTCCTGCAGCAGGTAGCAAACAAAGCGGCCTTCACATGCAAGCATCAAACACGAACACAATCCTCCCCGTCTGGGCACTCGCTATACAGAGACTTCCCTTAATTCACTTCTAAAACATAAAGTCACCTGCAAGGACATGGAGGTCAGGGCTGTGTGCGCTCTGCCAGCTCTGCTCAGCAGCTCTATGCAGTCTGATGAGGCTGCTGCCACCACCATCCATTCTGTATAAATCCGGCGCAGGAAGAGTTTTAAACAACTGCTCCAACGAATAACTTGCTGCATCTGGACAAACACAACCTCCACATTAAGACCTTGCATAATAGGAAAACCTCGGGGAAACATATCGCCCATCCACAGTTAACCCCTTCAGTGTCTCACACCGTTTTTCTATACAGGCAGTCCCCGGGTTACATACAAGATAGGGTCTGTAGGTTCGTTCTTAAGTTGAGTTTGTATGTAAGTCGGAACCGTATACTTTATTATTGTAACCCCAGTCAAAATATTTTTGGTCTCTGTGACAATTGGATTTTAAAAATGTTGGGTTGTCATAAGAACCAGGATTAACACTAAAGCTTCATTACAGACGCCTGTGATAACTGTTATAGATGTTTATTGTAGCCTGGGGCTAAAGTACAGTAACTTACCAATATCCAGAGGTCCATTTGTAACTAGGGGTCGTATGTAAGTCAGGTGTTCTTAAGTAGGGGACTGCCTGTATAATAATTTCAGGCTCTGCTGTATACCACAGTGTCGTACAAAGTATAGGCTGTCCCACCTCAGATCACATGACATCACTGAACCGATTTTAAGGACATCCCCACGTTTTGGCCTCCGCTCCCCAGTGTCCCCGCCTTTTAGCCTCCGCTCCCCAGTGTCCCCGCCTTTTAGCCTCCGCTCCACGGTGTCCACGCCTTTTAGCCTCCGCTCCACGGTGTCCACGCCTTTTAGCCACGGCTCCCATGCACACGTTTCCCGAGTAGCAGCTGATTTAGAGCCGGCGTTGCTTGCATCACTCTGCTTGGTGTCTGCTGACTGTCTTGTCTCGCCATGGCTACAAAGAGACGAAATATGTAACCTCCAAGGACCCCAATCCCAGTAACCGATACTGCTGGGTGGTGAGTTGCAATGAATTTCTACACACATTTTAGGGTTAAAAGGCACCTAAAAGGTAAAATGCAAAACACATAATAGAAAGTGTAAAATTTGCGATCATAAGTCTAATTATGAAAAGTTTCCCTGTTTTGGGAAGATTATGGTGGAGGAATCCTTTGCTTGGGTGGAGTCCCAAAGAGGGGTCATCGGAGAGGAGGTACAAAGGTCAACTAAGGGCACCCGTAATCGGAGACCGGTTTTGGTTAATTCAGATCTCCTGTGTCCCTCTTCTTCAGCCCCTGTTTTAAATGTCAAGAATGACCACGGCATGTAAGTGCGCCCCCCCACCCCCCAAGTGTGCTTAAAGGGGGATCCAATCCATCCGGGGTCCAATGTGTGCCCCGAGGCTGCCGGCTCCGCTTCACACCAGGTTCCGCCTCCTGGCTGGACCCGGCTGTAACTAACTGAGCATGTGCAGCAATACATGTAAGTGATTGAATGGAGGCTTGTTCAGTCCCAAGTCTGGAAAAATTAAAAAATTTAAAAAAAAAAGGAAAGTAAGTGCCCCAATCAGCCTAATTACTTTTAAAACACAAATAAAGCAAATAAAACACACAGAAAAAGTGTACATATCTGGTATCAATCTGTACAATAAATCTAAAACAATACGTGAGCAGTGAACCTGCTCGGGGAACGGCGTAGAAAAAAAAAACACGAAGAACTTCCCGTAATGTAAAATTTTTAATCAAATACCCTCACAAAAAATGTTCTGAAAAGTGATCAAAAAAAGTTCCGTGCCTTAGTATGATACAACTGAAAAGAACAACTCTTTTCGCAAAAAACAAGCCCTCGGCTAGACCTGTCAACAGAAAAATACAGAAGTTATGGCCCTGAAAAGTTGTCGATAGTAAAAAAATAAAATAGATTTTCTCAAATATTGGTTTTGCTCAATAAAATTGAGCAAATATAAGAAAAACTAGATACACTCACCGGCCACTTTATTAGGTACACCTGTCCAACTGCTCGTTAACACTTAATTTCTAATCAGCCAATCACATGGCGGCAACTCAGTGCATTTAGGCATGTAGACATGGTCAAGACAATCTCCTGCAGTTCTCCCGAGCATCAGTATGGGGAAGAAAGGTGATTTGAGGCCTTTGAACGTGGCATGGTTGTTGGTGCCAGAAGGGCTGGTCTGAGTATTTCAGAAACTGCTGATCTACTGGGATTTTCACGCACAACCATCTCTAGGGTTTACAGAGAATGGTCCGAAAAAGAAAAAACATCCAGTGAGCAGCAGTTCTGTGGGCGGAAATGCCTTGTTGATGCCAGAGGTCAGAGGAGAATGGGCAGACTGGTTCGAGCTGATAGAAAGGCAACAGTGACTCAAATCGCCCCCCGTTACAACCAAGGTAGGCAGAAGAGCATCTCTGAACGCACAGTACATCGAACTTTGAGGCAGATGGGCTAGGGCAGCAGAAGACCACACCGGGTGCCACTCCTTTCAGCTAAGAACAGGAAACTGAGGCTACAATTTGCACAAGCTCATCGAAATTGGACAGTAGAAGATTGGAAAAACGTTGCCTGGTCTGATGAGTCTCGATTTCTGCTGCGACATTCGGATGGTAGGGTCAGAATTTGGCGTCAACAACATGAAAGCATGGATCCATCCTGCCTTGTATCAGCGGGTCAGGCTGGTGGTGGTGGTGTCATGGTGTCTTTGGGCGCCTTGGTACAACGCCACAGCCTACCTGAGTATTGTTGCTGACCATGTCCATCCCTTTATGAGCACAATGTACCCTGTAACATCTGATGGCTACTTTCAGCAGGATAATGCGCCATGTCATAAAGCTGGAATCATCTCAGACTGGTTTCTTGAACATGACAATGAGGTCACTGGACACAAATGGCCTCCACAGTCACCAGATCTCAATCCAATAGAGCATCTTTGGGATGTGGTGGAACAGGAGATTCGCATCATGGATGTGCAGCCGACAAATCTGCGGCAACTGTGTGATGCCATCATGTCAATATGGACCAAAATCTCTGAGGAGCTTCCAGCACCTTGTTGTATCTATGCCACGAAGAATTGAGGCAGTTCTGAAGGCAAAAGGGGGTCCAACCCGTTACTAGCATGGTGTACCTAATAAAGTGGCCGGTGAGTGTATATGAGGTATCAACGTAGTCGTAGTGAACCAGAGAATAAATGGAGAGCGGGGGGGGGGGATGGGAGTGATAAAAATTCTAAATAAATGCTAATTTTGGATTCCCCTTGAAATAGTTAATAAAGTTTCCTGAATAAGTTATAGATGCCCCAAAATTAATTAACTATACATAACATCTCACCCCACAAATAATAAACCCTCATATGTTCGCATTACCAAAAAATGTTTATGTTTTATAGCCTATGCAATGTGACATTACAAATGGGGTTGTCGATACTCGAGAGAAATTGGGTATCGCAGTCTGCAGAGCATTGCATTATTTAATTCATTATGAAAGTGTCATTTTTGGCCTAAATAAATGTATTTTCCCCCAAAAATTCTAAGTTTCAAAAATTCCACTTCCGTTTTATTTTCTAACATCCTTGGAAAAAGTAGCGGACGAATAAAGTATCATTCCAACCTAAAGCAGACATTCCGGAAATGTTAGTTATCTCACTTTTTGGGTAGTTTAACTATCTTTCTGGACAGAAGAAGATTTCAAACTTTGAAAATGAAGAATTTTTCCGAACTTTTGCCACAATTAAATTTTTTTTTTTTTAACGTAACGCAAAACTTATCACTTAACTTTTACAAACTAACGTGAAGTAAAATGTGTCTCGAGAGAACGATCTGGAAATCACCTGGAAATGTTAAAGCGTACTCAAGTCATAACCAATTAATGTCAGATTTTAAAAATCAAGTCTGGTCATTAAGCGTCGGGGTTAAAAATGGTCAGGCCTACCATGGACATTAAAGAGAGGACAGAACCAAAGTCAATTCAAGATATTGGGGGTCATTTACTAAGGGCCCGATTCACGTTTTCCCGAATATTTCCAATTTGCGCTGATTTCCCCTGTATTGCCCTGGGATTTTGGCGCACGCGATCGGATTGTGGCACATCGGCGCTGGCATGCACGCGACGGAAATCGGGGGGCGTGGAGAAACGAAAACCTGACGGAAAAAAAAAAGTGTTGCGGGACTCGCGCTTACCTTCACCAGGTATGGGATGGTGCATTCCGGCGGGCCTCAGGGAACTTCAGCGCAGCAGCGCCACCTGGTGGAGCCCGGAGAAACTGCCTTAGTGAATCCCGGCCTGACCCGAATCCACCGCAGAGAACGCGGCGCTGGATCTTGAATGGACCGGGTAAGTAAATCTGCCGCATCATGTTTGTGGGGTTGACACAAAAACGCATCTTCCCTGTAAATGACACAATTACTACACTTATTTCCAAAGAATGGAAAAATCCAGATAATAGATAATAATAATTCTTTATTTATATAGCGCACACAGATTACGCAGCGCTGCACAAAGCTTGTCACATCAGTCCCTGTCCCCATGGGGCTCACAATCTAAACAGCCTGACAGTATGTTTTTGGAGTGTGGGAGGAAACCGGAGGACCCAGAGGAAACCCACGCAAACACAGAGAGAACATACAAACTCTTTGCAGATGTTGACCTGGGTGGGATTCAAACCCAGGACCTCAGCGCTGCAAGGCAGAAGTGCTACTCACTAGATCTTTCCTCCCAAAAGAAAGTATCCATTTGACTTAGAAGCTAATTCCTCCCAGGGTTCCTCTACAAAGATTGATGTCTCAATTACTAAAATCTCTTAGGGACCCAATGGACAAAAAAAAAGCGGAAGGGCTCCTCAGTCTTGGGAGTCCGCTACTGCCTCCTTTAAACCAAATGTTGCACCAGCGTGTGTGGCACGTTCAGTTTTGGGGTAGATGAGCAAAATAAATTTCCTGGGGGAGTTATTGTCGCTTTTATCGCAAATCTTCATGGCTGATACCTCTATTGACGACCTAAGACTCTCTGCTAGGTCCAACTCTACCCGCTGAGCCTTAAGGCCAAGAGACGTTGTTTCTATGAACAAACTCTGCGGTACCCCCTGTGATGTCTTCTCTTTGGGTCTCTTTTAGATGACCTATTAAGCAATTAGATTCTCATCTCCATTCTGAAAGGTATAACCTCGGACTTCTGTTTCTCCTCCTCCAAGATTCCGAATAACCAAGATTCCATCAGGAGCCGACCAATTTCCCGTACTTGCAGGGATTTCAACACTCCTCTGCAGGAAGGTATTATGCCAAGCTCCCACAAAACGAGGAAGACTAGGGGTTTTTACGAGACGGCTACCAATCCAGACTACCAAAAATCCCTAAGAATAGCATTACAAACGGGTGCAAATGTTTTTCCACTTTCAATACAGGGCCCTACCTTTTTGGTATTTCCATTGCCCCAAGGCTATTTACCAAAATGGTCTCCGAAATGGCAGCATATAAGATATGCAGGTCCAGGGTTATTTATTCCATAAGCAGACGATTTCCTCCGAGTAAGTCCCTCACGCCAGGCAGTAACAGTTTCCAGAGTTTGCCAGATTCTACTTCTACTACAGGAATCCACAAAAATCTTCTATGACCCCCCCCCCCCCCCCCCCAACTTACAAAAGTTGTTTCTAGGTGTCAACCTGGATTATCGATGTCAGAAATCTTTCCTTCCTCAAAAAAAAAAAATCTACCTTGGTTTCCATGAGATCTGCCATGTAACTACTACAGCCATAATAACAGTTTCCCTGGGCTCAGTTTCACTCGAGAACACTGCAAAATGTTATTTTTCTAGCTTGGGACATCAAACCTCCTTAGACAAGACTCTTCAGATTCCAGAAGAAATACTAGAATCCTTCAATTGGTGGTTGGCCCCCAAAAACTTTCAAATAGGTCTGCCTTGGGCCCCGGTACAACGGATGTCAGTGGTGGGGACGTCACATTCTAGAGCAGGTGATTGACGGCTCATGGGACCAGTCAGAACTACACCTTTCTCCAAATAGCAAAGAGTTGCTGGTTTACAAACAGCTCCATCTACCCTTGTACAAAAGCGGGCATCGATCAGGTGAGACAACACTACCGCCATTGCATACATAAACGTGGGCACGAGATGTCCTTACCTTATGGAAATCGCTTCACAGATTTTTTTTTTTTTTTTGCATCTAGCAGAAGAACATTTTTCATCTCTAACAGCAGTTCACGTAAGGGGTACGGAAAACATACAAGCAGACTTTCCAAGTCGACTGATCCTACGTCGGGGAGAATAGGCTCGTAATAACCAAACTATGTACAGGGTACTCCCAAACCACTAGGTAAAACGATTCTACTTGCTCAGTCTAAGAGATCATCCTCTAGTGATGGACACCTCTGGACACCTCGAGAAAGATAAGACAGGATAAGGTAAAAGTCGCTCCTTTTTGGCCAAGTCGTGCTTGGTTGTCGAAACCCTCAAAGACCTGTCAATAGCTGATCCACAGGTTCTTCCGGATGTAGAAAAAGTTCTGTCCCAGGGTCCTGTTTGTCATCTAAGGCTGCATTCACACGACCGGTGCCCGCCGTACCGTAGCACGGCGGGCACACGGCAGCGTGCGGGGAGAGGAGGAGGGGGAGAGCGCTGCTCACCCCCACCCCTCTCCATAGGGATATATGGCGCACGGCGCCGTATGCACTGAAAAAATAGGACATGTCCTATTTTTTCACGGGGCACGGAGTACGTGCGGCACCGTACCGCTCCTGTAGGGCGCCGCACGCCCATTGCCGTCTATGGGGGACGTATATCGGCCGTATATACGTCCCCCTGGCGGTCGTGTGAATGCAGCCTAAAGGTGAGGAAACTGCATCTCGCGGCATGGCTATTGAAAGGCTAGTGCTCGAGCAAAAAGGCCTTTGTTCTAGGGTCATTCTTACTCTACAGAGTAGAAGAAAACCCAAAAGACTCCATCCCTCCAATAGATCTAGATTTCCACCCTGGGATGTAACTCTTGTATTAAAAGAGTAGTCGGGGGTCTCCCTTTAAACCTTTAGAAGAAATCCCATCAGACTCCTTACTCTAAAAGCAGTAGGGGACCTAGCAGCCCCGTCTTGGAGGCCTCCTTACTTCGACATGATAAAATTATTCTTAGACCAGATCCTGAAGTTCTGCCTAAGGTAGCGTCAAATTTTTAGCGATCTCAAGAGGATGTTCTCCCCTCTTTTTTGTTCCAACTTAAAATCAGAAAAAGAAAGATCATTTAACCATCTGGATGTTAGACACAGTATTATCCAGTACAGGCAGTCCCCGGGTTACATACAAGATAAGGTCCATAGGTTTGTTCTTAAGTCGAATTTGTATTTAAGTCGAAACTGTATATTTTATAATTCTAGATCCAGACAATTTTTGTTTTTTGTCCCAGTGACAATCGGAGTTTAAACATTTTTTGCTGTAATGGGACCAAGGATTATCAATAAAGCTTCATTACAGACACCTTACAGCTGATCATTGCAGTCTGGGAGTATAGTAACATCCAGAGAGGTCACCAGAGGTCACAGTGGGCGGAGGGGTCCGTCTGTAACTATGGGTCGTCTGTAAGTCGGGTGTCATTAAGTAGGGGACCGCCTGTATTTAAATGCTTCTAGTTCCCTAGTTTATTCTTTTTTTTTGGGCAAGAATGAAGGGAAAAAAAGCTTCATCAACAACTATTGCCAGAATCTAACCGGTCTATGAAGTGGCGGGAGAACTTGTCCCTGAAAATATTCGTGCCTGCTCTACCCGAGCTCTGGAGACATCTTGGACAGAGTTTAGAAATGCCTTTCTAGATCACATGTGTCAGGCTTCTTCTTGGTCTTCCCCATGCAACTTTTTCAAACACAGTGGGGCAGATTTACTTACCCGGTCCATTCGCGATCCAGTGGCGCGTTCTCTGCGCTGGATTCGGGTCCGGCCGGGATTTATTAAGGTAGTTCCTCCGCCGTCCACCAGGTGGCGCTGCTGCGCTGAAGAGCATCGGAACGCACTGGAGTTCACCGAGGCCGGCTGAGTGAAGGTAAGTGCAAGCTCCGCGACGCATTTTCCGTTTTTAAATGCGGCAGTTTTTCCGAATACGTCAGGTTTTCGTTCGGCCACGCCCCCGATTTCCGTCACGCGCATGCCGGCGCCGATGCGCCACAATCCGATCGTGTGCGCCAAAATCCCGGGGCAATTCAGGGAAAATCGGCGCAAATCGGAAATATTCGGGTAACACGTTGGGAAACCGCGAATCGGGCCCTCAGTAAATGACCCCCATTGGGACACATTTAATTACCCATCCGCGGAGTTCACAGAAAGTGCATTGTCCGTGTATAATGCACTGTGCCGTGTTTCACTAAGTTCGTGCACCCGATATCATGCATGTGTGGCTTCCCCGCTCAGGTCCGCCGGAGTTCACCTTCTTCTTCCTGGTGCATGTAAGTGCATTGGATGCGACACAATTTGAAAGATAAATCCCGCGCTCAGACCAAATCATTGGGATCGTCCGACGACACATCCCCTAAATTGTGTCGCATGAAAGCCGGCACAGCTGCGCCCAAAAAGTATTGCGTTCGCCAAAATCCCAGCGCAGACACCTGTTAAATACCTGTGCAAGCCGTGCAATCCCCAAAAACAGCGCACAGTCTGACGAAAGTGCATTTAAGTAGAACATTATTACCAGGAAGTAACTTCTGTTTTTATCCTCTTCTTTTGTCTTCCGTTTGGCTCTCCTCACCTTTCTCATCACTTCTTCTGGCCTCTCCTTTCCCTTTGCTTCTCTCTTTTCTTCTTTTCTCTTCTCAACTTTTATTTTATCCTTTCTTCACCTCTCCCTGTCCTCTTTTCTCCTCTTTCTTTTCATCTCCTCTCTATCTGTTCTTCTCTTTCTTCTTCTCCACTCCTGATTTTATATCCTCCCTCCTCTTCTCATTTCTTCACCTCTCCCTGCTTCCTCTCCTTTCTTTTCTTTTCTTCCTCTCTTTTTTTCTTCTTAATAATAATAATAATTCCATAGCGCACACAGATTCCGCAGCGCTGCACAGAGCTTGTCACATCAGTCCCTGTCCCCAATGGGGCTCACAATCTAATCAACCTACCAGTATGTTATGGAGTGTGGGAGGAAACCGGAGGAAACCTACGCAAACACTGAGAGAACATACAAACTCTTTGCAGATGTTGACCTGGGTGGGATTCGAACCTAGTCCCCAGCGCTGCAAGGCAAAAGTGCTACCCACTCTTGCCTTTGTCTCTTTGCACACCTATGTAAAGGTACCTAGAAGCAGGTGGTAGGTTACATTTCTTGTATTATCAGGCTGAGCCACCACTAGGGATTTGACCTCTTCCTCCGTGTTCTGTTCATCAGATGATTGCTCTTATTTAGCAGTTTTGATACCAGGAGATCGCTATAATAACCAGCGCCTGCATTGTGGAGCTGTCCCATGTATGGCGGTTGTCACCAAGACCTCACCTGCTGGAGCCGCACTCATTAGTCACTTGTTTTATTTTCTTTTACCCACAAACTGAAGTGTTCTTCAAGTCCAGGAGATGTGATTCTCCAAGATTAGTCACCGACTACCCACAGCCGAGATCTGAGCAGCGCTGAGAGGACCACGACCATCCATCACTACAGATGTGTCAGGAGACTGATGAGCTCATGTCACAGGACACTGCACATACTGGCCACGTACCGAGCGTTATATACCTGCACTAATACATGTAAGAGAGGTTATATACTGTCCTATCCCTCTAACATAGGGGGCAGTATTAAAGGAGTTATATTCATGTACATAGGGGGCAGTATTATAGTAGTTATATTCCTGTACATAGGGGGCAGTATTATAGTAGTTATATTCCTGTACATAGGGGGCAGTATTATAGTAGTTATATTCTTGTATATAGGGGGCAGTATTATAGTAGTTATATTCTTGTATATAGGGGGCAGTATTATAGTAGTTATATTCTTGTACATAGGGGACAGTATTATAGTAGTTATATTCTTGTACATAGGGGGCAGTATTATAGTAGTTATATTCTTGTACATAGGGGGCAGTATTATAGTAGTTATATTCCTGTACATAGGGGCAGTATTATAGTAGTTATATTCTTGTACATAGGGGGCAGTATTATAGTAGTTATATACTTGTACATAGGGGGCAGTATTATAGTAGTTATATTCCTGTACATAGGGGGCAGTATTATAGTAGTTATATTCTTGTACATAGGGGGCAGTATTATAGTAGTTATATTCTTGTACATAGGGGGCAGTATTATAGTAGTTATATTCTTGTACATAGGAGGCAGTATTATAGTAGTTATGTACTTGTACATAGGGGGCAGTATTATAGTAGTTATATTCCTGTACATAGGGGGCAGTATTATAGTAGTTATATTCTTGTACATAGGGGGCAGTATTATAGTAGGTATATTCCTGTACATAGGGGGCAGTATTATAGTAGTTATATTCCTGTACATAGGGGGCAGTATTATAGTAGTTATATACTTGTACATAGGGGGCAGTATTATAGTAGTTATATTCCTGTACATAGGGGGCAGTATTATAGTAGCTATATTCTTGTACTTAGGGGGCAGTATTATAGTAGTTCTATTCCTGTACATAGGGGGCAGTATTATAGTAGTTATATTCTTGTACAGAGGGGGCAGTATTATAGTAGTTATATTCCTGTACATAGGGGGCAGTATTATAGTAGAAATATTCTTGTGCATAGGGGGCAGTATTATAGTAGTAATATTCTTGTACATAGGGGGCAGTATTATAGTAGTTATATTCTTGTACAAAGGGGGCAGTATTATAGTAGTTATATTCCTGTACATAGGGGGCAGAATTATAGTAGTTATATTCTTGTACATAGGGGGCAGTATTATAGTAGTTATATTCTTGTACATAGGGGGCAGTATTATAGTAGTTATATTCATGTACATAGGGGGCAGTATTATAGTAGTTATATTCCTGTACATAGGGGGCAGTATTATAGTATTTATATTCTTGTACATAGGGGGCAGTATTATAGTAGTTATATTATGGTACAAAGGGGGCAGTATTATAGCAGTTATATTCTTGTACATAAGGGAAGTATTATAGTAGTTATATTCTTGTACATAGGGGGCAGTATTATAGTAGTTATATTCTTGTACATAGGGGGCAGTATTATAGTAGTTATATTCTTGTACATAGTGGGCAGTGTTATAGTAGTTATATATTCCTGTACATAGGGGGCAGTGTTATAGTAGTTATATTCTTGTACATAGGGGGCAGTATTATAGTAGTTATATTCTTGTACATAGGGGGCAGTATTATAGTAGTTATATCCTTGTACATAGGGGGCAGTATTATAGTAGTTATACTCTTGTATATAGGGAAAGTGTTATAGTAGTTATATTCTTGTATATAGGGAAAGTATTATAGTAGTTATATTCCTGTACATAGGGGGCAGTATTATAGTAGTTATATTCTTGTACATAGGGGGCAGTATTATAGTAGTTATATTCCTGTACATAGGGGGCAGTATTATAGTAGTTATATTCTTGTACATAGGGTGCAGTATTATAGTAGTTATATTCTTGTACATAGGGGCAGTATTATAGAAGTTATATTCTTGTACATAGGAGACAGTATTATAGTAGTTATATTCTTGTACATAGGGGGCAGTATTATAGTAGTTATATTCTTGTACATAGGGGGCAGTATTATAGTAGTTATATTCTTGTACATAGGGGGCAGTATTATAGTAGTTATATTCTTGTACATAGGGTGCAGTATTATAGTAGTTATATTCTTGTACATAGGGGGCAGTATTATAGTAGTTATATTCTTGTACATAGGGGGCAGTATTATAGTAGTTATATTCTTGTACATAGGGGGCAGTATTATAGTAGTTATATTCTTGTACATAGGGGGCAGTATTATAGTAGTTATATTCCTGTACATAGGGGGCAGTATTATAGTATTTATATTCTTGTACATAGGGGGCAGTATTATAGTAGTTATATTATTGTACAAAGGGGGCAGTATTATAGCAGTTATATTCTTGTACATAAGGGAAGTATTATAGTAGTTATATTCTTGTACATAGGGGGCAGTATTATAGTAGTTATATTCTTGTACATAGGGGGCAGTATTATAGTAGTTATATTCTTGTACATAGGGGGCAGTATTATTATAGTTATATTCCTGTACATAGGGGGCAGTAATATAGTAGTAATATATTTGTACATGGGGGGCAGTATTATAGTAGTTATATTCTTGTACAAAGGGGGCAGTATTATAGTAGTTATATTCCTGTACATAGGGGGCAGTATTATAGTAGTTATATTCTTGTACATAGGGGGCAGTATTATAGTAGTTATATTCTTGTACATAGGGGGCAGTATTATAGTAGTTATATTCATGTACATAGGGGGCAGTATTATAGTAGTTATATTCCTGTACATAGGGGGCAGTATTATAGTATTTATATTCTTGTACATAGGGGGCAGTATTATAGTAGTTATATTATTGTACATAGGGGGCAGTATTATAGCAGTTATATTCTTGTACATAAGGGAAGTATTATAGTAGTTATATTCTTGTACATAGGGGGCAGTATTATAGTAGTTATATTCTTGTACATAGGGGGCAGTATTATAGTAGTTATATTCTTGTACATAGGGGGCAGTATTATAGTAGTTATATTCTTGTACATAGGGGGCAGTATTATAGTAGTTATATTCTTGTACATAGGGGGCAGTATTATTATAGTTATATTCCTGTACATATGGGGCAGTATTATAGTAGTTATATTCTTGTACATAGTGGGCAGTGTTATAGTAGTTATATATTCCTGTACATAGGGGGCAGTGTTATAGTAGTTATATTCTTGTACATAGGGGGCAGTATTATAGTAGTTATATTCTTGTACATAGGGGGCAGTATTATAGTTGTTATATCCTTGTACATAGGGGGCAGTATTATAGTAGTTATACTCTTGTATATAGGGAAAGTGTTATAGTAGTTATATTCTTGTATATAGGGAAAGTATTATAGTAGTTATATTCCTGTACATAGGGGGCAGTATTATAGTAGTTATATTCTTGTACATAGGGGGCAGTATTATAGTAGTTATATTCTTGTACATAGGGGGCAGTATAATAGTAGTTATATTCTTGTACATGGGGTGCAGTATTATAGTAGTTATATTCTTGTACATAGGGGCAGTATTATAGAAGTTATATTCTTGTACATAGGAGGCAGTATTATAGTAGTTATATTCTTGTACATAGGGGGCAGTATTATAGTAGTTATATTCTTGTACATAGGGGGCAGTATTATAGTAGTTATATTCCTGTACATAGGGGGCAGTATTATAGTAGTTATATTCTTGTACATAGGGGGCAGTATTATAGTAGTTATATTCTTGTACATAGGGGGCAGTAATATAGTAGTTATATTCTTGTACATAGGGGGCAGTATTATAGTAGTTATATTCTTGTACATAGGGTGCAGTATTATAGTAGTTATATTCTTGTACATAGGGGCAGTATTATAGAAGTTATATTCTTGTACATAGGAGGAAGTATTATAGTAGTTATATTCTTGTACATAGGGGGCAGTATTATAGTAGTTATATTCTTGTACATAGGGGCAGTATTATAGAAGTTATATTCTTGTACATAGGAGGCAGCATTATAGTAGTTATATTCTTGTACATAGGGAGCAGTATTATAGTAGTTATATTCTTGTACATAGGGGGCAGTATTATAGTAGTTATATTCTTGTACATAGGGGGCAGTATTATAGTAGTTATATTCTTGTACATAGGGGGCAGTATTATAGTAGTTATATTCTTGTACACAGGGGGCAGTATTATAGTAGTTATATTCCTGTACATAGGGGGCAGTATTATAGTAGTTATATTCTTGTACATAGGGGGCAGTATTATAGTAGTTATATTCCTGTACATAGGGGGCAGTATTATAGTAGTTATATTCTTGTATATAGGGAAAGTGTTATAGTAGTTATATTCTTGTACATAGGGGGCAGTATTATAGTAGTTATATTCCTGTACATAGGGGGCAGTATTATAGTAGTTATATTCTTGTACATAGGGGGCAGTATTATAGTAGTTATATTCTTGTATATAGGGAAAGTGTTATAGTAGTTATATTCTTGTACATAGGGGGCAGTATTATAGTAGTTATATTCCTGTACATAGGGGGCAGTATTATAGTAGTTATATTCTTGTACATAGGGGGCAGTATTATAGTAGTTATATTCCTGTACATAGGGGGCAGTATTATAGTATTTATATTCTTGTACATAGGGGGCAGTATTATAGTAGTTATATTCTTGTACATAGGGGGCAGTATTATAGTAGTTATATTCTTGTACATAGGGGGGCAGTATTATAGTAGTTATATTCTTGTACATAGGGGGCAGTATTATAGTAGTTATATCCTTGTACATAGGGGGCAGTATTGTAGTAGTTATATTCTTGTACACAGGGGGCAGTATTATAGTAGTTATAGGGTTAGTTACATAGGGAAAGTGTTATAGTATACACCTGTCACATTGATGTTGGTACTTCCCTATAAATAGCATATTTTCTGGTAATGCGGAGTCACTTGATGGTAAGCTCATACGTACCTGGCTTAGTAATTCTGGGAATAGTAATGAATTACACCCCACACAATTCCTAAAACCTCCAGTCCCGCTGTTCCTCTCGTCTCTATGTAATTAGTCAGCGTGCGCGGCGGCGGCGGCCGTATTGTTGTACTTATGGCGTCCGTCTCTAAACAATGGCTTCCTTCTTTTTCCAGAATCTGGTGAGACATTGTAACGGATCTCAGTGACAGGTATTCGTGTTAACCCCCCCCTGACTGGTTATAATGGAAACTTGCGGCGGCTGCCAGCAGAATGATGAAGTATTCCATATAAACATGTCGCCCTGACAGCAGACGACGGCCTCGCTATCAAAATATATTATCCGCTGTTTCCCCACGCCGGGCTGTGAATGAGGCAGTGTGTCGTCCTGGCTCACCATTACCCCCCCCTCCCCCCAATACTCGCACCCATTTTTATTTTACTGCTGTTAATAGGGCGGTTCTTCCAGTGTAAACATCGCTAATTGGGGAGGGGGAGATGTTTGTGTGCCCCCCTCGAAGCCCTCGAAGGCTCTTAGGTCATACATGTTTGCTTGTGGGTCACAATGTGGCTATTGAATAGCGACGGGGGTTAAATTTACATCGTATGAGGGTGGAGGGGCGGCATTAGAGACTCTTTGCTAGCAGGTCCGAATCTGAGATGACCATCAAGTCACCTCATTTACAAAGTTATGTCACATTATGTGACCAGTGTGTGCACTAGTCCCATGCAGGCTGTGTCTCAGTGCTGGTGGCTGGAGACGAGTTGCTATGGGGTCTCCTATACACAGCAGATACACATTAGAGGAGAATCTGCCCAATTACTATCTTTCACATCAGAAGGCTATTATGTTATGCAGAAGTATTAACCTTTACTGATGAGAACAAAGCACTTTGGGCGTGATAGAAACTTTCTATAATCTCTATCAGCCTCTTTCTCTGCCTGTGTCCCTCCTCTATCACTGAGAAGCATATGAAGAAGTCTACTTTTGGGAACAAAGCACTTGGGGTGTGATAGAAACTTACTATCTCCAGCAGCTTCTGTCTGTGCATGTGTCTCTTTTATTATTCAGAAGCATCAACAGGATCATACAGGACATTATAGAGAGCTACTTCCCTGTACTGATGGGAATAAAGCACTTGGGGTTAGATAGAAGCTTGCTTTTATCTCTAGCAGCCATTGGGGGTCATTTACTAAGGGCCCGATTCACGTTTTCCCGACGTGTTGCCCGAATATTTCCGATTTGCGCCGATTTTCCATGAATTGCCCCGGGTTTTTGGCGCACGCGATCGGATTGTGGCGCATCAGCGCTGGCATGCACGCGACGGAAATCGGGGGGCGTGGCCGAACGAGAACCCGACGGATTCGGAAAAACCGCCGCATTTAAAACAAAAAATTGGTCGCACGGGCCATACTCACATGCACCAGGAAGAGATCAGTGAACTCCGACGCAACTCGGCGGACCTCGGCGCAGCAGCGACACCTGGTGGACATCGGGCGCAGGACCTTCATGAATCACCGGAAGACCCGAACGCTCATCGGAGAAGCCGCCGCTGGAACGCGAATGGACCGGGTAAGTAAATGTGCCCCATTGTCTTTGACTGTGGCTCCCTTTTATTGCACAGAAGCATCTGCAGGATGGTATAGGACATTATAGATAAATAATGACCTGCACTACTGGGAATACAGAATTAGGGGTGAGATAGAAACTTACTATTATCTCCAGCAGCTTCTGTCTGTGCTGGTGTCTCTCTTATATTACTCAGTAGCATCAGCTGGATTATACAGGATATTATAAAGAAGTACTATGGAAATAAAGCACTTGGGGTGAGATAGAAACTTTCTGTTATAGCCTTTGTCAGCTGCACATACCTCCCCCTCCTCTCTCCTCAGACTTCTGTGTAATCTGATACACTGAGAGGTCATTTCTAAGCTGTTTAGGTTCAGGTCTGGGCATCCACAAGTCAGAGCACCGCTGTTCTGTATGATACCTCCAAGCTTCATGCTCTCAGTATCCTGGATGTTTTGCTTAAGTCTTTTAAGTGATTTATTTTTTATTTATGTAGAACTTAGTTTTTCCATGACTATTTTGAGCCGGTGCCTCAGTCAGCAACGTCCAGACCGAACTCTCTTAAAGGAAAACTCCACTTTTGAACATTTTTACCAAGTTTCATAATTGACGTTGGATAACGTTTCATCCATTGGAATTTTATGTTGCACTTGTGCTGTGTCCTTACACTGCTGTGCTCTTAGCTCCAGAGCTCCTCGCCTGAGCTGCTATTACAACCACAGTCCTGCTAAAACCTCGGGAACAATTTCAATTTGATGTCTCAAGGCTCAAAGAATTCTAGGAAATTCTAAATTCCTGCGTTTGAGCCCACCTGTGTCCCATGACTCTACAGAACAGACCTGACCCTGATCGACATTTGCTTTTCCCGACCTCTAGCCTTTATCTTGGATTCTGCCTGTCTTCCACCCACCACTGATCTCCTGCTTGTAAGTCAAATTCTACCTGCCTTGACCCGAGACAGTCTTTGACTGTTGTGTACCTGAAATCTAGTGTCTTCCACTAGTGTCCTCTAACGTCTGTCTGGATATCAGGGACAGATTATAAGACTGGGCTGTATGAATATTATAGCCCCTGCAAGTCTAGAATTCCCTCTCTACATATTGGGGCTTATTTACTAAGGGTCCGTACACGCACTTTCATCGTTTTTTCCGACGTTTTCAGGATTTGCGCCGCTGGGACAGGTATTTAACTGGGGAATGTGTTGCACGCGATCAGATTTTGGCGCAGCTGCACTGCCTTTTATACGACAGAAATCAGGGGTGTGCCGTCAGACGATCCGACTGATTCGGACTGAGCACGGGATTTAGCTTTCAAATTGTGTCGCAAGATCAAGCACCTACATGCACCGGGTAGAAGAAGATGAACTCTGGTGGACCTGATTGGGGAAGCGACACATGCAGAATATCGGGCGCACAAACTTAGTGAAGCGGCAGAGTGCATGATCGTTGGACAATGCACATTCATGAACTCTGCAGGACCGGGTAATGGAAATGTGCCCCACTGTATTAGCTTCTTGAGGAATGGAGTATGTGCACCTTCTGCCTGATTTCTATCTGCAGTTTCAGGTCCTTTGAAACTACTTTTTGTGTGTATTAAGAGCATTAACAGATTTGGAGGCTTTCATGGGTGAAGTTCATTCACAGTATTAAATTAGGTGGGTGGTTTTGGTAGCCATAGGCCCCTAGAAGGCTTGGGCCCTGGGCTGCCTCCAAAACTACCTATATTATAATCCACTGCTCCTGGACATCTACACTGGTAGAACAAACACCGGACCCAATGAGTTACCAGTTTGGCTTTGAACTAATCCCAAGGACATTATCCAAGTGTCCCTGTCAGTTTTGACTTTTTAACCCCTATATGGTAACTAAAAGGCCAATATTTCTGGTGTAAGGGACAGCTGACCCAGGTGGTCTGCACCAAGGGTCAGTCAAAGCAGAGCCAGAGACAGTACAAGTTCAGGCCAGAAGGCAATCCAGCATTATCCAAATAACAAGCCATAGGTAGGAGTCAGAAAACAGATACAATTCAAAATACAGACTGGAGGACACGCTTACAGATACGGATCGGATTCAGGTCATGTCAGGATTGTCAACAAAGTGGAATTCAGAGTCGGAGAGCAGAGCAAGGTCTAACACAGAAAATCCAGAGCATCGCAGAAACCAAAGAGCCACAATGCTCAGGCACCTCCCTCAGGGTGAAGCTGCCTTTTATATAGAGGTCTGAGAACTTATTGGCAGCGGACACATTTGGACCAAGGGCACTGACCCTTTAATTCTATAGACTTGACACCTCGTGAGCCTTAGCTCCTAGGTGTTGCCAGACAGCAGCATGAAGCATGCAACCAAGACAGGGACCAGTCCGAAGTGCAAAGGTTGCAGCAACAGAATGCATTTTTACAACCGGGACTACTCAGAGTGGTATCTGCCTTGTGATGACGTTCTTAGGCTTAGCCGAAAGCCGATTAGTTGACACTGTGCACAGTTCTCTGGTTGTTGTGATTTGAAAGATCCTTTGAAGGATCTTAAAATTTATGTAGTTTCGAACAAAGAGTAAGTTCTAAGCGTCAATAATGGTGTGATAGACAGCACATTACCAGCCCTAATGGTGTAATTAATCCCAATAAAAAAACATTCTGGACCCCAGTGCACTGGAAACCGATGGGATGCAAGGAGCTGAGTAGTCGCAGATGGGGAATTGGCAGAATTTGTGGAACCTTCCCTCTTCAAACAGCATTAAGAGGCGGCCAGTTAGTCAGTGCCGTGTTCTCCGTATCATGTTTTTGTTTGGCCTTTGGCAAGCTCGGATTCACTTGAGTCCATTTTTTATTACAGTATTCTGAAATGGAGTGGAATTTATTGTCGGGGTTGGCACCTTCTTGGCATGACAGGGTTGTTAGAATTGGAAAGTAGAAGTGGCACAAGGAGAAGTGCGTCTTAGTGAAACCCGATGTGTCAGAAGAATAGCAGAGCTATTGAAGGACTTGTATAATTTCGAGTCAGTTGTGATCCCAGTTACATGGACTCTAGGCCTCCCAGACCGAAAGGACCATGCTACATCTTGTGATGAGGTGAAGTAATAGAAAATATATTCCCTCTACCAGCTATTTAATAGTAGGGAGTTGTAATATCTAAGACGGAAAGTAAGATGATAGTCAACGGCTGAGTTGATAACTTCACCCATAATTATTACCATGACCGGGAGCTTCAGTATATGTCGGCACACATCTGCTTCTCTAGAACCCCCATAGATATGAGGTGTTTTTTGGCACGTGCGCATGACTCTTCACCTGGTATTTAAGTGAATGCTTTCTTCTTTTGTTTTCAGACTACGCTTGTGGTGGTAAGATTTGAAGTTTAGCATGTCCTTCCTTCCTCCAACATCTTCTCTTCAGGGGAGGGTCAGCACAGTCACAGACACCAAAACTTTCAGGGAAATATAAACAAAGAATCCAGGATTGATGGCAAGACCAGTGTTATGACAGGACTGGTGACATCACTTGATTGCCCTGACTCCCAAGGGGTTTCCCTGAATTCCCTTAAAATCCTCTTCAAATAAGCTGCAATATAGGAGGTCATCTTGAAGTAGGGTTTACTTTAGAAACTTGACATTGGCATGCAACTGGACTATGAAAGCCACAGCCTTGCCCAGCAAGGCCATGATAGAAGACAAGTGCTGGTGCACCAAGAAAATAGGACATGGCTGAGGTTGCCATTATGGTGAATTATGATGAACCATCTCAAATGCCATACTTTTTGAGGAATTTCTTAATCTTTTATCTAAAACATACCTTGGCTGGAAGCTCAACTGGATGGATTAGTTCAATATTATCAATAACTTTCTTGGCTTCTATGTGGTGCCCATGGACTGCCAGATGTCTATGGGTTTCCATTTGGCACTAATAAAACCCAGTGTAGATAAAACACAAAAGATTTTTTTGGTCAAGCCTAAGGAGATGACTAGTATGACAACTATTTTTGGATAGTGATAGTAGTGGCTTGTTCAGATGACCAGAGTCTTGTGTGAATGGGCATTAGGCAACTGAGATTTCGAAAAGCTCTTGACTTTCAAACATCATCAGCAATTACATGTGAATGTTACAGCAATATTGATGCCATGGAGCTATGGCTGACCTATGTCCATCAAGAGAAGAACCAAAATGCATGCTAAAAAACATGGACCTTATGAGCCACAATACCTCTAGCATCACACCTAAAAATTTCAGATACCATTCTCTCCTGATCTGGTTTGGTTCCGGTGATACATCTGGTGTTCTTAATCTGTCCCCCATATGCACATGGTGGAGATCATAATTTATAGTTTTAATTTGCTGCAAAAAAATTTAATGGAGTAGTGGAAGGTCGCCTACGGCTGCCGGGGACGACACGTTTTTGGACAGCAATATCGCTGAATTGTTCTGGTCTCTGGTTTTATAGGAAGTCAGCCATTACACTGGGTCATTAACAAAGTATCATCTTCACGTCCCACAAATATTTTTGGATCATCCCTTCCTCGCATCCCCCAAGTGACCCTATACTAATTAAATAAATGATAATAAACATCTGTCCATCTCGTAATAAACAATGGTAACCAAAAAAATCTGTTTTCCATATTGCATTAGGTCATGGGAGGATTTTGAGCTTAGGTAATTTTGGAATAGACCTTTAGCTGCCTCTCTTAAAGGGGTTAAGGTGGACCATTATCCCGGATAATGCGTCTGTTCGTAAAGGACTCAACCCATTTCCACCGCTCGGATCCAGATTTCTGCCATTTCTCAGCAAACAAAACTCAAATAACAATCCCCTAGACGTCAAGATGTCTGGAGCTTCTTAGGATGAGAAATCCTGCACACCTGCTAGCGTACGCCCGATCATAAAACATCCCAAACAACTATAAACATCCATATCTCTTCCTGACAACTGTCAAGGCAAGAATTCATTATCTCCTTCTCTGAATTACAAGCGTCATATTACCTGGAGTCTCCATCATGGCCATTTTTGTTACTCTCTACGACAGTGATGTCATGGTATCATGATATCATAGTCCTTTGTGAGGATATAGACTGTGTCTTAGTTACAGTGTTTGGGCACATTGTTGTAATGGATCATGTACTTGGCAGATGGTGCCTTGATACTGCCACGGTGATACAATTTAATATATCTTGGGGTACGGCGAGGCAGGCAAACGTCGGCACACATCAGCAGGTCTGGCACCGTAACATGGTGAAATGTAGGACATGTCCTATATTTCTCTGTGCACACGATGACCAGGCACCATAGACGTCAATGAGGACCAATGTGGAAACTGAGATCTGCAAATTACTCTTCCAATCATGTTGAAGATATAGAGATACCAGGTCAAATTACACTTTTTTTGTAGCCATGTAAAAAAACCAGATCCAGTATTGTGGTCTTATTGTACCAAGCCTTCCGATTGACAACCACTTGTTACAAGATGAGAGGACTTTTTTTTTTTACTTCTTTATTTATTCTTTATTTTTTTTACTTCCGTAGATTGATAGCCAAGATTTTAGCATTGTTCAATGTTGCTTATGGTTGGGAGAAAGATGATTAACTGGAATGACATCTAGAGATGCACAGAGGCGAATCTCTGTATGGCTGGATCATGAGTAGAATGGAGAGCAAGTGATCAGTCTCGAAATGTGATGTCACACATAAATAGTGCATCATACAGGGTCTACACGAACCATGAGCAGGCGATCACACTAGAATAGGCTACTAAGCTGTTGTCCACCCACAGATATTCCATTGACCTCAGTTGGTAGTCAAAGACTACCATAGTGTAGAGCGAGACGGCAATGGAGGCTGGAATGGACGTCTATCCTCTAGCCATGAGTCCTGGTTTTGTTTGAGATGTAATTATAGCAGAGTATAGTCTGCAATTCATGTGAGGAACTCAATGAAGAGGTCTTCACATGGTAACTTCCTATGGTCCTGGATAATAATGTGGGTTTTCCTTTTAGCGTTAGGGGGAGATTAATCGAGATGTATGATTTGGTGGGCAATGCTCGAGGTTTCTCATTCTTAAGTTTAACTGAAGATTACAATAACTCACTTTGGGGGTACTTAGTCACAGGTGTAAGTGTGACACCACCACCTTTGATGAGCTTTGATTCAGGTACCATATGTAGGAAGTGAATCCCAGACATGTAGGAGCTATGATATTAATACAGCCCAGAGCCCATGGCAGTCTCAATCTGCCCTTGCACAAGGTGGCCGTCTGATATCTGAGCCCTGTAGTCACCAACAGGTCTAGGTTGGAGGCCAAGACTTGGACACCAACTTGGAGAGGTCACTCCTTTTTTCTGGAGTTAAGGGTTAGAATTGGAGGTCACCCTTGAATTCATGACTAAGATTAGCTAGAACCAAACTTATTCAGATATGGAAGTCAAAAACCTTTCCCTACACTTTCCAAGTAACTTAAATGTCTATTGTCAAGAATATCTTTGCAAATGTAGTCACCATTCTGTGGAGTTGTTGCTAAATACAGACTGTAATGTTTACTATAGTAGGCCAATATTACCTCCATGTTTATCGGGAATGTGAAAAGTGAAATTTGTTGTAGCCTATTTTTGTAAGTCTTCATGAGAAGTTGAGCAATACCACAGATGATCTGTCACGTTGACAGCGTACATCTGGATTTGAAGCTCGGTTGTATCGCAAATTAGACAGATAATTAGATGAAATATGACCTCTGATTTACAGAGGTAATAGGCCTCTCCAGGAATCAGACCTCCTGGATGGTTCAGCAGAAAGCTACAAGACGGAGAAACTCATCCATGATGTCACCAATAATTGGTCAAATGGGACCTTCTCACTATTAATAGCAGACTGAGTACACGAGGGAGGTAGTTCCTCTAATGACATTCCTATGCAATGAATTTTTCTCTGTTATTCCCTGAGTTGTAGAATAAGCCAAGTTCTGAAGTTCTAGGTCTGAATTTCTAGCACAATATACAAGTTTATAGAGGAGCTCTTTGTATTGATTTAAAAGTTGTATGTTGATGTGATGGCATAACGTACAGTATAAATTCCCTCCATCCAGTAAAAATTTGGTCCTGTGCAAACGCCTTAGGGTCTGATCTATGGGCACTCCAAGTATCATCTCATTGCGGCTGTCAGGCTCCAGGGGTAGTGGACCTACTGGACCACCGCGGATGATGATGTAAGCTGACACCTGGGACCAGAATGTAAGCGGCACCAGGTTTTCAATGGCACTAAGCACGAAGATCCGGCAGGGTGTGTAGGAAGTGGCCGGTTTATAAGGGATTCTGGGAAATGACCAGCACCAAAATTAACGTTCGGCTGGCCCTTTAAATCTAATGAAGCCGGCACACATGCGCCCTAGTAGTCGGGTATGCGTGCGCATGGACAGGAGAGGGGATGGGTAAGTTACAGCTGGGGTACAGAGAGGAGCACGGGTAAGCCGGTGACTCGATACCCCAGTGACAGTACCTCTCCTTCAGCCCCTCCCTCTTTTTGGCGGGAGAAATCTTTGTAGGAGATCATGGTCCAGGATTTGGTCCTCGCACTCCTAAGATCTCTCCTCCAGCCCAAATCCAGTCAACCAAGAAGAGCCACTTACCTCTCACCGTCTACATGTCTAGGATCTCTTTTACCTCAAAGATGTCGGTGGAGTCAGCCCTAGGAGCAGGAAGAGGTACTTGCTGGGAGAAGCGATCCAGGGTGACAGGCTTGAGTAACGATACATGGAAGAAGTTCGGAATGCGCATGGTGGGAGGAACTTGAAGGCCACTGGATTGATGTGCCTCAGCACCTCAAAGGGACCCAGGAAACGAGGACCAAGTTTGCAGCCAGGGATCTTTAGCCGGACATACCTGGAGGACAACCAGACTTTGTCACCTGGAGAAAAGATAGGAGGAGGCCTGCGTTTCTTATCAGCCTGGAACTTGGTTCGTGCAGAAGCCTGTAGCAAGGACAGACAAGTCTGCTCCCAAATGGACTTCAGATCCTTTACCAATTCTTCAACTGCAGGAACGTCCGAGGACACAGGGAGAGGATGCAGTCCATAATTAATGAAGAATGGAGCAGAGCCGGCAGATGCTGAATCCAGAGAGTTATATGAGAACTCCGCCCATGGCAACAGAGTGGACTACTCGCCCTGACGGGCAGTAATAAAATGGCGGTGTGATAAATATGGCCTGGGGGAGGGAGGCCATATACTACTCAAATCCCTCATTTCCCCCTAGCCTCAGTGTAATTGGCCTAATGGAGCTCACTAGTGTTACCTAACACGGCAGGTGTCCAAGCTTCAAAAGATCTCTGTAGCCGCATCGTTTCTAGAGGTTTCAGCTGATTTTCCCTCCATTTTCAAACAGGAGACAAAAAAATCATAAAAACTCTTAAATCAATCAGTTATGCAGTTATGGTCCATCTCAGCCCAAAGTCAAGTACATTTTTGGATATCTTATCGTCAGGAAATCACAGTGGCCCAATCCCGAGGCTCTAGAATTCTTAGGTCCAGAGATATAAATATCTCTGGGTAGGACCATAGCAAATGGGTTAGATTTGGTATCAATGCGATTCAGGGATGCACCCAGAAACATGACCCTACAACTTCCCCTTGAGAAGCTATGGCCTCTCCAGGGTTCAGAACATAATACCAGGTAGGAGGGACCCATGACCCCTCCTGGGAGTGGACAGAGGTGTGTCTGCACCTGATATAATCAGACACCTCTAAGGCCACATCGTCTTTGTCTGGGAACCCATTTTTTAACATCAAGTGCTGAGGAAGATCTTAAGGTGTGGACTATCAGGTTCCATTAGGCCCACACATAGGGGGATATGTATCATACGCTGGCGCTCGTGCGCCAGCGTATGATCGCCCCGCCGCTGCAAATCCGCAACCCGATACATCAAGAGGCATCTGCCTCTTGATGTATCGGGCTGCCAGCAGCGCATCGTTTATCCTGCAGACGGCGACTTTTCACGTATGAAAAGTCGCCGGCAGCAGCGAGTGCGCAGGCGCGGGGACAGTAACGCCCCGCACCGGCCCACTCCCGTACGGCCGCGCCCCCCACTCGGCCGGCCGCGCCCCCTCTTCACGCCCCACTGGCGTGAAGGTGGCGGATTGGGGAAAATAATCGCAAAAGCTAGCAATAAGCTAGCATTTGCGATTATTTCAGGGCCTCTGCGCCACTGGCGGTGCGCAGAGGTCCTGATAAATATGCCCCATAAGGTAACTAACTTACTGAACTGCTGTTATTTGTAGTGCTACCTTTGTATTTTGTACTCTGTTTACTGTATATATCTAATGCAGTTCGCTGGGTTGATAAGATTCTGTTTCACTAAGGCTGGTGAATTAAGTCTTATAGCCATACAGGGCTGTGATTTATTGTTGTGCCGTATCCAGAGGTTGTCTATAAAAGGACAATTAAGTGACCTTGGGTACCCTTCGGGGGTCCAAAACTTTTTCCTTCACAGGCGGAGATAGCAGCTCAGAGTCTGGTAAACTCTTTCTACTTGGCCATTAGACTGTGGGTGATAGGCGTGAGAAAAGTTCAATTTAACTTGAAGCTGGTTACACAAGTACCACCAGAATTTAGAAACAAACTGAACCCCTCGATCAGAAACAATGTGCTAGGGTAGTCCATGGAGCCGGAAGATGTGATGGAAGAACAGGCTGGTAAGGCATGGAGCAGACGGCAGATCTGGCAGAGGAACGAAATGGGACATTTTGGAAAACCGATCAGTTACCACCCAGATGACGGTATTGCCAGGGGAAGGCAGAAGGTCTGTGATGAAATCCATAGCCACGTGAGTCCAAGGGCAGCTGGGTATCAGCAACGGCTGAAGAAGACCAACAGGTTTAAGACGAGACAGCTTTTTTCGGGCACAGGAAGTGGAGGAGCCCACAGAGTCCCGTACATCCTTGACCAGATCTGGCCAACAATAGAAATGGGAAATGAGGACGACAGAGCACTGCACCCCAGGTTGCCCAGCCACACTTGAGCAATGTCCCTAAGTCAGAATCCTCTTCCGTAGAGCAGAGGTTGGACGTAGGTTTTGCCAGGAGGTAGCTGTCGAAGGTCCACTGGAGCGGCCACAACCAGGAGAGATGACATGCCTAGGAGCCGGTTCATCCCCAATGACATCTGAGGCAAGAGAGAGAGCATCAGCCTTGATGTTCTTTTCAGCCGGACGGAAGTGGATAAGGAAATTGAAACTGGAAAATTAGAGTGATCAGCGAGCTTGACGAAGGTTCTTGTGATCTGTGTATATGCAGTCCGGAAAATGAGCTCCGTCCAGGAGATAACGCCACTCGTCTAAGGCTAGTTTCATCGCCAACAGTTCTCGGTCCCCTATGGAGTAATTACTCTCTGAGCAGGAGAAGGTCTTTGAGAAAAAAACACAAGTGAGAGTTCAGCCTTTATGCCCTTTCTGGGTGAGCACCGCCCCAGCACCTACTGAGGAGGCATCAACTTCCAGGTGGAAAGGCTTCTCTATATCAGGTTGTGTGAGAACTGGGGCTGAGGCAAAAGCGGACTTCAATTTAGAGAAGTTTTTTTCGGCTGCTGGAGGCCAGAGTCGGGGATTGGCGACCTTCTTGGTGAGTACCACAATGGGAGACACAAGAGGAGAAGTGTGGGATAAACTGCCTGGAATAATTCGCAAAGTCCACGAATCTTTGTATTGCACGGACTCCTACTGGGCGAGGCCATTGAAGAACTGCTGACAACTTGGGAGAACCGCATTTACAGCCAGTCAGTCTGGTCCCTTGGGATCCAGCTCCCTCCACATTGTTTAGACCATTGTTTGGTGGGATAATATTGCAATTGGCAAGGGTCATCTGTGTAGCTTCTGACCTTTGGAAGTTCCTTTGGTCACAGGACCTACTGCAGCCAATCTGTGGCCTTAGGTAGCTCCAGTGACTTCACTTCTTTTGGTCCAAAACCTGGTGCAATTCATGGAAAACTCCCAGGTGTATCTCCATGCAGCGCTTCTTCCCCTCCCACAGCTTAAGTCTCATATATTATAAAAAAGCAGCTTCTCACTTCTCGCCTAATCTTTTCTGTGGACACTGCTGAAGATCCTTATGTTTTACTGTTTAAAAAATGGGATAATTTTGGAATAATAGGCACAATTTTCATCCTTCCTCATCATCATGGCTGCCCAATGTCCATAATCTACGTAAAGTAACTGTGGAGAATGTGTGACAACTCTGCATATCTTCCATCCCTTTGTAACCATGAAGCAGATGTTTTTGTGACATTCCATAGGATTTTTTTTGCATTTTGCGCCATCATTCGAAATAGACGTGAAGGTGTTTGCCGGTCAGCAGCCCACTCCTGAGCTGATATCATGATGACGTAGCTCTCCCGTTGTGTCTTCTCAGAGCTTTTATATCTGACCTTTGGGTCCCAATTCACACAGGATGCGCAATAAGTAGAAGCTTCCCACAGATAAAGTGCACGATGACCTAACCACAAGATGCCTCTCCAATGGATTAGATAATAAGGTCACTCAGATAATTTTGCTGATGGACAGACAGCTGCTCTTTATGTTTACTGCTCAGGGAATAGGCCACTCAAGGCTATAAACAAGTCATGTAACAACCCTGGCCTGGGAATAGCTGCATGTGGACCAGAAGGAAGACTAGAGTAACCCCTCTACGGCACTAAGACTTTTAGTCTACAAAATGTAGGGCAACAAATGACATCGGATACCAACAAAATTGCAGTATTCTTCATCGGACTTGGCATAACTTCTATGTAAGAGTTACTCCGATTATATAGAACGAACGCTGCACTCAGATGGATGGTATTGCATACCTCCAACTGATTCAATGGTGAGTCCACTAAACTGCACTATAAAAAAACATATATGACCCCCCCTAAACCGTCTTGTTGGACCCCTGTGGTGTTGGGAGATATGTAAAAACGCAAAACATGTGCTCTATCTGGTAAGTGTATGCATCTGGGGGTCTGAGATATTGATGGTCATCATCTATCTCTTTAATTAGTAGCACCTAGAAAGAACTGGAAGACCTGGTATCTTCTGACATTTAAATCTTTGGTGGCATTTAAAGGAAATTAACCACTTAAAAAAAACAAAAAGCTACAAATACTCAACCCCCGCTCCTCTTCACCTTGATCCCGGCTCTGTCTGTTATTAATCTTGACACGCCGGGATCATGATAGCACACAGTTTACAGATTTGGCTTAAGTTAGATGCCACCAGAGGAGTAGATGCCACCATTATGATAGTCCAAGGATTTAATGGTCAGTGGTATTATACTAAGACTTAATGATAAGACTCTCCATGGGTCATAGTCAGGAGATAAAACTTTGAGAATTTTGAGGAAAAAGCTAAATTGAGCAACATCTGATGGGTCTGTATGAGACGTCCAGGCACACCTATCCAACCAGTCTTCGATAGAGTCAAAGACTAGGACATGTCATATACGTGGCAGGTGGAGGCAGAACATTGTGTCCTGGGTACACCAGGTCTCGCTGGAATGCGAGTAGGAATTTTTTATTGGGATAACGTCATCCCAACCTGTTATGTAGAGATACATGTTCCAGTGTGAGAAAGCGATGTGTCAGACGTGCAGGCAGCAGCAGAACACAACACCAGGGACGACCCCGCTGGTAGCCAAGTCTGTCACAGATGGAAGCAGTGAGACGCATTTGTTATGTGATAATGCTTAAACCCCAGTGTTGTTCACAGCTGTGGAGCGAAACTGGAGGCTGAAGCTCATCCCAGTCCCCGGTGTTCTGGAGCCGAGCCCTGACATAATCAGCTGCAAGATTCATCTACAATGCTGGCAGTCAGCGCAGACCTGGTACCAACAAGTGCGGCCTGAGGCAGGCCATGTCAACCAGATGTCCTAGCTGTCCAATGTGGACAACCAGGGTGACATCCGCATGAGCACCTTATGCAGCTTATATAGAGACTGGGTAATACCGAAGCCTTTACTACTGGGTCATACCCATTATGATATAGCATAGTGTCATATCGTGCTATGCCAGGATGTGCCAGTGTCTGTATACCCAAGTTTATGGACAAGATTGACCAGGAGAACTTAAGATGGTCTGTGAAGAAGAGTAGGGCCCTATCACTCTGAATCCTGAACTGCCTAACATGGGTCTTCTAGGGAAATAGTGGCCGGAGTTGCACACACTATGTTGTGGTTCCCGTCCCCGTTACGTCATAGTGTATACACATGGGCCAGAAGAGGAGAAGATTGAGCCACAGGTAGAAGAAGCTTTTTTTTTTTTTCCAAGGGGACTCAATGTGGACATTTGTGTAAAGGGAGAGGGCCCTGCTGTGAAAATTTTTTACTAATGGGACACCTTTTAGTGTGGCCATTTCATTAAAGGGGGGCTCTGTTTTGTGCCCACCAGGACCTTTTAACCACTTTTTATGTGATCATCAGGACCCTGTAATGGTCATGTTATGTGCCCGCCAGGACATTATAATTGCCATGTTTTAAGCCCTCCAGAACCTTGTAATTGCCATGTTATGTGCACTCCAGAACCTTGTAATTGCCATGTTATGTGCCCTCCAGAACCGTGTAATTGCCATGTTATGTGCCCTCCAGAACCTTGTAATTGCCATGTTGTGTGCGCTGCTGGACCTTTTAACCACTATGTTACGCGCTCCTCGGTACCTTGTAGATGCCATGTTGTGTGCCCGCCAGGACTTTGTAACTGCCGTGATTTGTGCCAGCCAAAATCTTGTGACCACTATGCCCACCAGACATAAAGGGTCTTTACTATCCCCACCTGTAGTGTTCAGGTGAGAAGAGGTGGTCAGGAAGATGTATTTCAGTCTTTTAAAAACTCTACGGGCTTGAACATGTGCCACAGTCTCCCTATTGTTGAGCGTCCTACAATAGAGGGTCTGGTGGGTTTTGGGTCACATAGTTGTATGTGGAACTTTCCATATCCATACGCTCTGTACTGCACATAGTCTCCTTGTTCACATTCCCTCCTGTAAGCTCGGTTCTGCTGCGGGGATGTTCAGCGCGTGAGTCCGGCTCAGGAAGCGGTGACCTCACAGCTCATTTATTCAGGATATTAGAATGGACGGCCATGAAATTGCCTTGCAACAAAACAAGAGTCTGTGAGCTCATGGTACATTCCAGGCGCTAGTCCTGGATTCTGGAAAGCTGAAAAATTCAGAGGATCACTACCCCCATCGGTAACACTAGTGTGTGTTAGGATGGAGAGATGTGTGTTTTCTACTTTTCGGAAGATGTTCAATACAGGGTCTGTGAAGGAAACCGCAATGTTTCGGACCCCTGAACGGTGCACAAGGTCACTTAGTTATCCTGTAATAGACACTTCCACAACGCACGGGTTCTGAGAGGCGCAGGAAGTGATTTAAAGTTGTCCACTCAACTTCCGGATATGGTACAACAATAAATCACAGCCCTGAACTCAAGGAGCTGCTACCAGTTCTCCTTTAATATAAGCCCGGTCCGTAACGGGATTATATAGGGTGAGGAAGCAACCCGATAGCATGTATATATGCGAGACTCGGACGTGGGGATTCGTTGATCGAGATAAAAGAGCAACTCAGATTAGATTTTATATTTAATTGCCTTAGGGGCACACTAGACAAAACAATATATACAGAACAGAGTACAAAATACAAGGTAGCACTACAAGTATCAGCAGTTCAGTAAGTTAGTTACCTTGTATGTGGCCTAGTAGAACCTGTTAGTTCACACCTTAAGATTCTTCTCTGCTCTTGATGTCACAATGGTTTCCAGGCAAAAGAAAATGCGGCCTTAGAGGTGCCTGATTATATCAGTTGCGGACACACCTCTGCCCACCCAACAGGAGTCATGGGTCCCTCCTACCTGGTATTACAACCAGAACCAGGGGGAAGTTGTAGGGTCCTGGTTCTAGTATCATTGGATCCAGTTGAATCCCTGGATTGCATTGATACCAAACCTGACCCATTTGCTATGGTCCTATCCAGAAATATTGATATCTCTGGACTCAAGTATGCTAGAGTCCCAGGAATTGGACCATTGTGATCTCCAGAAAATAACAATTCCAAAAATGTATTTGTTCTTCTGGTGAGATGGACCATAACTCCATAACTGTCTCTATGCAACCTATTGGTTTAAGAGTTTTTATTGCTCTTGGTGTGAAACTTGAGGGGGGGGGGGGGTGCAAGGAGACGATTTGGCTGTTGAGGCCCTTTGAAGCTGGGATACCTGCTGTGTTTGTAAACGATCTAGCTCAATTAGGCCAATTAAGCTGAGGCTAGGGGAAATTGGGGTAGGAAAAAGCTTCAACACCCCCCCCCCCCCCAATCACATTTATTACAGGGTCCTGGATATAAGGCAACGTAAAAGCACCCCCAGACCTCCTGCCTTCCTCGTAGCTTCCTATCTAAGGAAGCTTTACCTACAGAAAGTTGCGTTAGTTATAGGTTTGTACCATGTTACAGAGCTGCTAAGGTGTCTGTATTTTTAGACATTTATCCTGACTTTGCACTGGATTACTTGCACAAACGTCTGCTTGCCCTGACCCTTCCCTGTCCCCTGACCACTTCCCTGTCTATCCCATTGTTACTGTGTGTCAGCGTCTCCTGGCCCACTTTTTCAGTGACATTTAAGGTTAAAGGGTGATTATTAACTTCCCTATTCCAGTAACCTAGTATCTTTATCCTATAGGAATAAAATTTAAAGGGGTTTTTCCAGAAATATAACATTGATGATTCCTCTATTGGTGTTCTGATACCATCAAGTACAGTGCCATCCGGTGTGTAGTGGCTGGGTTTTTATGTGCTATCCTTTACACAGCAGCTCATCCACCTACAGATGTCGGTAAGTGACTAGGCAGGGTTATGGGAGATGTTGCCTGTCCTTCCGCTAACACTCTGTATAAATTGCACCAGTCAGGTGGCTGTATGTGGCACTGGGCTCCTCTCCAGTCCTGCCCCGTGTCACTATCTCTTACATTTTTTGGTCTTCTCTTGTAATGATCAGACTCTTGAGCCATAATTGACTATTTTTTACCACCCGGGAGAGACAAGTATTGCTCTTGGCTATCTCTGACCATAGAGTATGAAAGGAGAGACAGAGAACATGCTCTACAGGACCCCTCATTTGGATGACACAGGATCGGGGAATCTCTATAAAAACTCATAAAACCCTCTGAACACGTTGAACCGTTTCGTTATAATTGTAACAAGGCCGCAGTGTAATTATCCAAGACCGATAACCCGTATATATATGGAAACAAGGATCCTAAATCTCCTCTCTAACATCAGCCGCCTCTGAAATATTCCAGATTCCCAACGTTATGACGAATGTGAAAATCACCAAAATGATATTATGACAAGAGCTGGAAAGTGTCATGGTGCCGGGGGAATCATTTCAGCTGAGGTCAGATTATCAAGAATTCTCCAAAATAGAAACAAGAAGGAAGTCCAGAGCTAAAGGGAAATGGTTCTCCATGGTGGCTGAAGTTAAAAGGGGGCGATCCACCTTAAATCCTTCTCTATCTCACTGCAAGGTGTGTGCAGTTTCTCGAAAATCTTCTGGACCCTTAGCACCTGCAATCCAATTACCAAGGTCTGGAAATAAGAAACCAAACCACAATCACTATTGTGTTCCTGTTTAGTGCAATGGGAGGTTGCAGGGAGGTGGTACCAATCCTGGTTGATGAGAGCCATATTTGTGCAACATGAATGTTGAGTTTGAGAGAAAATCTCAATAAGCCGTGGCAAGATGGCAGAATTCAGCCCACAGGGGGCCAAAAGAGGAGCGTGTCCAAACAGGGTACTTCAAGAAAAGAGAACACCAGTCCAATACAAATGGCCAACCCTACATTAGTGGAGTGAAGATTGAGAGAGTGGTCAAACCAGAAGCCATCCTAAACCAGTAGTGCGTGGAGCCAGTATATTGTTCTATAAATTTGGGAACATCCTCATAGGACCCTAAGTGGGGTTGGGTTCAAACCGTCAATTGAAGTTGTAAGACATAATCCAGATTGGCGATGGATAGACTAGGATGGAGAACAGTCTTCATTTAGCAGAGGGAGGAAACTCCAAATGAGAAATCTCACCAGAAGAGAGGGTCATCAGAAGAAAACAGACCTGCTGGGAGTCATTAGTGGTGGGACCACTAGTATTATGGAGGAAAACCCCTTGTTAGAGTCAACGAAAGCATCAATAGCAACAGTAACAAAGGGCCAAATACAGAATGAATCCAAATCTGCAGATAGCAATGGTGAACAGGTCTTCAAACGATGCAGACTTTCTCAAAGGTAAACCAAGTTTGTGCACATTGTAACGCACTGGATGAGGTACCTCTGTGTTTCTCATTGGATTTGATTTGTTGCCAAACTTTTTAGCCTTAACCCCCACATGGAATGGTAAATTTACTACAGTAAAACTGCCAGGCCCCTAACTCTTTAAGTGGTCTCCATTCAGTAACAGCTGACCAAATTTGTTTGAGAGCCATTAGTGTGTGGCACCCAAAGGTGGGACAGAGATATGGTCAGGGAACGAGCCAAGGTCAGAGCAGGCAGAATTTGTGCAATAGGGTAACTAAGCATGAACCTTAGTCTCATAACAAAACTAGGCTAGGACTGACAGAGCAGGATAAGAGTCAGGTAACAAGCCAAGGCCAGGACAGGCAGAACAGGGTAAAAATCAGGTAGGTGTTACACCGATGTGTTAAAGATCTCGTTATCTAGGGCTCAAAACAGCCCTTACCAGTTGTAAGGTGACTTTCGATTGAACTCTTTTAGCCAAAAATGGCTAATGGCATGTGGATGACAGCAGACACTAAGACACACCAATCTCTTAGAAAATGCAGACTCATCCCGGTACTGGTAGTCATTTTTGTCGCTGCTGCGCCGAGGACCACCGGAGTTCGCCCTCTTCCCGGTGTATGTGAGTGCATGATCTTGCGACACAATTATTTTTTAAATTCTGCTGTTTTTCCGAATCTGTGGACTTGTCCGACGGCAACGCCCCCCCCCCCCCCAATTTCTGTTGCGTGAAAGCCGGTGCCGATGCGCCAAAATCCGGTCACGTATGCCAAAATCCCGGGCAATTCGTCACAAATCGAGAATCAACGGGAAAGTTGACGAAAATGCGCTATTCGGACCCTTGGTAAATGAGCCCCACTGACATTGTCATTATTATTAACACCATAGGTGATAAGCGTCTTTAATGGGACATCCCCTTTAAACTATACTACAAGAGCATTAATATTTACCTTTCTCAACCTCTTTACTCAAAAAAGTTTTAGAATTATTGGCCACTTCTAGTAGATGAATCAATTCCAGCAAAATATTCGGGAGGCTGAGATCCAGTCAATGAATAATTAAAACCGAGGAATTAAAGGCTTTTTTTTGGATCTCCGCTGCAACTCGTAATTACTAACAATTCTGGGCAGAACCTCCTGTAATCCAAACCATCTCGTCTGTAGAGTCCTGAAGGACGCCGCTTTTTCATGCATACCTCCAGGATTAGCACCCTCCCCCTGATTGTGGAGGCGACGTTACAATCTCCCTGGCGCGCTGTCATGTGCCCTCAATAGGATGCCAGCCATATATCAGCATTATATTAAAATTCCCGTCTTACTATTGCGGCACGCCAACCGCTCACTGTTCTCCAGACCCAGATGTGAGATATGTCTCTGGGTATGAAATTAACCTGAAGTTCAGCGCATTACACAAAGTGAAGGTTTTAAACTTTTCTTGGACGGAGAAAAGCGGATCAAGCGGATTTATTACTCATTAGGGCAAAATCCTCGACCCTCGGACAATGTTGTTTACAGGAGTCTTTTGGAAGAGGGAAGGAACAAGGTCGACAAATTAATAAGGATCTCTGCATGAGCTGCCAAGGTTATAGTAAAAACAAAAAGATTCATTTGCAACATTTCATGGAACAGTCATCATGATCTGTGAAGTTACCATGTGGCGGAATAGTCTGCAATATACCTGTACATTCAAAGAATTCGAGAATTGTAATTGAGGTGTCCTAGACTGTATCCAACCACTGAGGTGTCCTCGAATGTATCCAACCACTGAGGTGTCCTAGACTGTATCCAACCACTGATGTGTCCTAGACTGTACCCAACCACTGAGGTGTCCTAGACTGTACCCAACCACTGAGGTGTCCTAGACTGTATCCAACCACTGAGGTGTCCTAGACTGTACCCAACCACTGAGGTGTCCTAGACTGTATCCAACCACTGAGGTGTCCTAGACTGTACCCAACCACTGAGGTGTCCTAGACTGTATCCCACCACTGAGGTGTCCTAGACTGTATCCAACCACTGAGGTGTCCTAGACTGTATCCCACCACTGAGGTGTCCTAGACTGTATCCAACCAATGATGTATTCTACACTGTATCCAACCACTGAGGTGTCCTAGACTGTATCCAACCACTGAGGTGTCCTAGACTGTATCCAACCACTGAGGTGTCCTAGACTGTATCCCACCACTGAGGTGTCCTAGACTGTATCCAACCAATGATGTATTCTACACTGTATCCAACCACTGAGATGTCCTAGACTGTATCCAACCACTGAGGTGTCCTAGACTGTATCCAACCACTGAGGTGTCCTAGGCTGTATCCAACCACTGAGGTGTCCTAGACTGTATCCAACCACCGAGGTGTCCTAGACTGTATCCAACCACTGAGGTGTCCTAGACTGTATCCAACCACTGAGATGTCCTAGACTGTATCCAACCACTGAGGTGTCCTAGCCTGTATCCAACCACTGAGATGTCCTAGACTGTACCCAACCACTGAGGTGTCCTAGCCCGTATCAAACCACTGAGGTGTCCTAAACTGTATCCAACCACTGAGGTGTCCTAGCCCGTATCAAACCACTGAGGTGTCCTAGACTGTATCCAACCAATGATGTATTCTAGACAGTATCCAACCAATGAGGTGTCCTAGACTGTATCCAACCACTGAGGTGTCCTAGACTGTATCCAACCACTGAGGTGTCCTAGCCTGTATTCAACCACTGAGATGTCCTAGACTGCATCCCACCACTGAGATGTCCTAGACTGTATCCAACCACTGAGGTGTCCTAGACTGTATCCAACCAATGATGTATTCTAGACTGTATCCAACCACTGAGGGGTACTAGCCTGTATCCAACCACTGAGGTGTCCTAGACTGTACCCAACCACTGAGGTGTCCTAGACTGTATCCAACCACTGAGGTGTCCTACACTGTATCCAACCACTGAGGTGTCCTAGACTGTATCCAACCACTGATGTGTCCTAGACTGTATCCAACCACTGAGGTGTCCTAGCCTGTATTCAACCACTGAGATGTCCTAGACTGCATCCCACCACTGAGATGTCCTAGACTGTATCCAACCACTGAGGTGTCCTAGCCTGTATCCAACCACTGAGATGTCCTAGACTGTACCCAACCACTGAGGTGTCCTAGCCCGTATCAAACCACTGAGGTGTCCTAGACTGTATCCAACCACTGAGGTGTCCTAGCCCGTATCAAACCACTGAGGTGTCCTAGACTGTATCCAACCAATGATGTATTCTAGACTGTATCCAACCACTGAGGTGTCCTAGACTGTATCCAACCACTGAGGTGTCCTAGACTGTATCCAACCACTGAGGTGTCCTAGCCTGTATTCAACCACTGAGATGTCCTAGACTGCATCCCACCACTGAGATGTCCTAGACTGTAACCAACCACTGAGGTGTCCTAGACTGTATCCAACCAATGATGTATTCTAGACTGTATCCAACCATTGAGGGGTACTAGCCTGTATCCAACCATTGAGGTGTCCTAGACTGTACCCAACCACTGAGGTGTCCTAGACTGTACCCAACCACTGAGGTGTCCTAGACTGTATCCAACCACTGAGGTGTCCTAGACTGTACCCAACCACTGAGGTATCCTAGACTGTATCCAACCAATGAGGTGTCCTAGACTGTATCCAACCACTGAGGTGTCCTAGACTGTATCCAACCACTGAGGTGTCCTAGACTGTATCCAACCACTGAGGTGTCCTAGACTGTATCCAACCACTGAGGTGTCCTAGCCTGTATTCAACCACTGAGATGTCCTAGACTGCATCCCACCACTGAGATGTCCTAGACTGTATCCAACCACTGAGGTGTCCTAGACTGTATCCAACCAATGATGTATTCTAGACTGTATCCAACCACTGAGGGGTACTAGCCTGTATCCAACCATTGAGGTGTCCTAGACTGTACCCAACCACTGAGGTGTCCTAGACTGTACCCAACCACTGAAGTGTCCTAGACTGTATCCAACCACTGAGGTGTCCTAGACTGTATCCAACCACTGAGGTGTCCTAGACTGTACCCAACCAGTGAGGTGTCCTAGACTGTATCCAACCACTGAGGTGTCCTAGACTGTATCCAACCACTGAGGTGTCCTAGACTGTATCCAACCACTGATGTGTCCTAGACTGTATCCCACCACTAAGGTGTCCTAGACTGTACCCAACCACTGAGGTGTCCTAGACTGTACCCAACCACTGAAGTGTCCTAGACTGTATCCAACCACTGAGGTGTCCTAGACTGTATCCAACCACTGAGGTGTCCTAGACTGTACCCAACCAGTGAGGTGTCCTAGACTGTATCCAACCACTGAGGTGTCCTAGACTGTATCCAACCACTGAGGTGTCCTAGACTGTATCCAACCACTGATGTGTCCTAGACTGTATCCCGCCACTAAGGTGTCCTAGACTGTACCCAACCACTGAGGTGTCCTAGACTGTATCCAACCACTGAGGTGTCCTAGCCCGTATCAAACCACTGAGGTGTCCTAGACTGTATCCAACCAATGATGTATTCTAGACTGTATCCAACCACTGAGGTGTCCTAGACTGTATCCAACCACTGAGGTGTCCTAGACTGTATCCAACCACTGATGTGTCCTAGACTGTATCCCACCACTAAGGTGTCCTAGACTGTACCCAACCACTGAGGTGTCCTAGACTGTACCCAACCACTGAAGTGTCCTAGACTGTATCCAACCACTGAGGTGTCCTAGACTGTATCCAACCACTGAGGTGTCCTAGACTGTACCCAACCAGTGAGGTGTCCTAGACTGTATCCAACCACTGAGGTGTCCTAGACTGTATCCAACCACTGAGGTGTCCTAGACTGTATCCAACCACTGATGTGTCCTAGACTGTATCCCACCACTAAGGTGTCCTAGACTGTACCCAACCACTGAGGTGTCCTAGACTGTATCCAACCACTGATGTGTCCTAGACTGTATCCCACCACTAAGGTGTCCTAGACTGTACCCAACCACTGAGGTGTCCTAGACTGTATCCAACCACTGAGGTGTCCTAGCCCGTATCAAACCACTGAGGTGTCCTAGACTGTATCCAACCAATGATGTATTCTAGACTGTATCCAACCACTGAGGTGTCCTAGACTGTATCCAACCACTGAGGTGTCCTAGCCTGTATTCAACCACTGAGATGTCCTAGACTGCATCCCACCACTGAGATGTCCTAGACTGTATCCAACCACTGAGGTGTCCTAGACTGTATCCAACCAATGATGTATTCTAGACTGTATCCAACCACTGAGGGGTACTAGCCTGTATCCAACCACTGAGGTGTCCTAGACTGTACCCAACCACTGAGGTGTCCTAGACTGTACCCAACCACTGAAGTGTCCTAGACTGTATCCAACCGCTGAGGTGTCCTAGACTGTATCCAACCACTGAGGTGTCCTAGACTGTACCCAACCACTGAGGTATCCTAGACTGTATCCAACCAATGAGGTGTCCTAGACTGTATCCAACCACTGAGGTGTCCTAGACTGTATCCAACCACTGAGGTGTCCTAGACTGTATCCAACCACTGAGGTGTCCTAGACTGTATCCAACCACTGAGGCGTCCTAGACTGTATCGCATGTATCCTAGACTGTATCCAACCACTGAGGTGTCCTAGACTGTATCCAACCACTGAGGTGTCCTAGACTGTATCCAAGCACTGAGGTGTCCTAGGCTGTATCCAAGCACTGAGGTGTCCTAGACTGTATCCAACCACTGAGGTGTCCTAGACTGTATCCAACCACTGAGGTGTCCTAGACTGTATCCAACCACTGAGGTGTTCTAGACTGTATCTGACCACTGAGGTGTCCTAGACTGTATCTGACCACTGAGGTGTCCTAGACTGTATACAACCACTGAGGTGTCCTAGGCTGTATACAACCACTGAGGTGTCCTAGACTGTATACAACCACTGAGGTGTCCTAGACTATATACAACCACTGAGGTGTCCTAGACTGTATCCAAGCACTGAGGTGTCCTAGACTGTATCCAACCACTGAGGTGTCCTAGACTGTATCCAACCACTGAGGTGTCCTAGACTGTATCCAACCACTGAGGTGTCCTAGCCTGTATTCAACCACTGAGATGTCCTAGACTGCATCCCACCACTGAGATGTCCTAGACTGTATACAACCACTGAGGTGTCCTAGACTGTATACAACCACTGAGGTGTCCTAGACTATATACAACCACTGAGGTGTCCTAGACTGTATCCAAGCACTGAGGTGTCCTAGACTCTATCCAACCAATGAGGTGTTCTAGACTGTATCTGACCACGGAGGTGTCCTAGACTGTATCTGACCACTGAGGTGTCCTAGACTGTATCTGCCCACTGAGGTGTCCTAGGCTGTATCCAACCACTAAGGTGTCCTAGACTGTATCCAACCACTGAGGTGTCCTAGACTGTATCTCACCACTGATGTATTCTAGACTGTATCCGACCACTGATGTATGTGAGGGGAGTTGCTGCTGGATATGTAATTAGTGAGGGGAGGCCACTGCTGGGTATGTTATTAGTTAGGAGAGGCCATTGCTGGACATGTTATTAGTGAGGAGAGGCCACTGCTGGGACATGTTCATGTTATTAGTGAGGGGAGGCTGCTGCTGGGTATGTTATTAGTTAGGAGAGGCTACTGCTGGACATGTTATTAGTGAGGGGAGGCCGCTGCTGCTGGACATGTTATTAGTGAGGGGAGGCCATTGCTGCTGGACATGTTATTAGTGAGGGGAGTCCACTGCTGCTGGACATGTTATTAGTGAGGGGAGGCCACTGCTACTGGACATGATAATAGTGAAGGGAGGCCGCGGCTGGGCATGTTATTAGTGAGGGGAGGCTGCTGGTGGACATGATATTAGTGGGGGGAGGCCGCTGCTGGACATGTTATTGTGAGGGCAGGCCGCTGCTGGGCATGTAATTAGTGAGGGGAGGCCACTTCTGGGACATGTTATTAGTGAGGGGAGGCAGCTGATGGGCATTTTATTAGGGAAAGGACACCACTGTATCTGACCACTGAGGTGTCCTAGACTGTATCTAACCACTGAGGTGTCCTAGACTGTATCTCACCACTGATGTATTCTAGACTGTATCCGACCACTGATGTATGTGAGGGGAGGCTGCTGCTGGATATGTAATTAGTGATGGGAGGCCACTGCTGGGTATGTTATTAGTTAGGAGAGGCTATTGCTGGACATGTTATTAGTGAGGGGAGGCCACTGCTGGCACATGTTCATGTTATTAGTGAGGGGAGGCTGCTGCTGGGTATGTTATTAGTTAGGAGAGGCTACTGCTGGACATGTTATTAGTGAGGGGAGGCCGCTGCTGCTGGACATGTTATTAGTGAGGGGAGGCCACTGCTGCTGGACATGTTATTAGTGAGGGGAGTCCACTGCTGCTGGACATGTTATTAGTGAGGGGAGGCCACTGCTACTGGACATGATAATAGTGAAGGGAGGCCGCGGCTGGGCATGTTATTAATGAGGGGAGGCTGCTGGTGGACATGATATTAGTGGGGGGAGGTCGCGGCTGGACATGTAATTAGTGAGGGGAGGCCACTTCTGGGACATGTTATTAGTGAGGGGAGGCAGCTGATGGGCATTTTATTAGGGAAAGGACACCACTGTATCTGACCACTGAGGTGTCCTAGACTCAGGGTGGACTGTCAAAATAATGCACCACCCAACAGGTCTTGGGGATCCTCCCACTCACTATAGCAAGCTGTGGAGAGCTCAGTGCAGCCTTCTGGCTATACAGTATGTGCCGGGTGCACACTGATGACATCACTGCCGCTGTCCTGCTGCTTACTGTCCGATAGCCTGAAGAAAGAGGAAGGAGGTATTATAATAGTTCTATTCTTGTACATAGGGGGCAGTATTATAGTAGTTATATTCTTGTACATGGGGAGCAGTATTATAGTAGTTATATTCTTGTACATAGGGGGCAGTATTATAGTAGTTATATTCTTGTACATAGGGGGCAGTATTATAGTAGTTATATTCTTGTACATAGGGAACAGTATTATAGTAGTTATATTCTTGTACATAGGGGGCAGTATTATAGTAGTAATATTTCTGTCTTCCTGGCTCTGTCAGGTCTCCAGTTGCTCCTGACCTTTCCGCCCTGTGACATTATCATTCTATCGCTCTTGTTCCGGGGTAGGGTTCGGGGATTATGTGTTGATATCCTATACGGGGTCTGGGACATTTACGGCCGATCAATAGGAAATAGTTTGGATACCTAAACATATTTTCACATCCGTGTCTCATGTGTCAGCGTCTGACTTGGTCTCCTTCCAGGAAGGTATCAGGATTCGTGGCTGCGCACTGCATGTGCACCCTCCATCACCTCCTTCCCCGTTTCTTGCTCAGGATTCTGCCCCCCCCCCTGTCCCGTATGTTTGCGATCGCTTGTAATTCCTCCTTGTCATCCTGAGATCTTGGATCCCCACCTCGGCTCCTTGGCTCGGGGCCAGGTCTCGGCTCGGCCTGCTGTTCCCAGCCTTCTGTAGAAAGCTCGCTTTGTATTTTACAATTGGATCCCGCTCTGCATACGATTCCAATTAGCGTCGGGTTACGGGGCCCGGCAGATGTGGAATGCGGCCCCGGCCCAGGTGGAAAACATCTATTGCCATAAAATCCCAGTAATGCCAATCACCCCGACCCAGGCTGCCCCATGCCCCCGCATGGGGCATGCTGGTATAACCTGGGGATCTCCTGTATATAGTGATATATGTACAGCCGTATAACCTGGGGATCTCCTGTATATAATGATATATGTACAGCTGGTATAACCTGGGGATCTCCTGTATATAGTGATATATGTACAGCCGGTATAACCTGGGGATCTCCTGTATATAGTGATATATGTACAGCTGGTATAACCTGGGCATCTCCTGTATATAATGATATATGTACAGCTGGTATAACCTGGGGATCTCCTGTATATAGTAAAATATATGCACAGCTGGTATAACCTGGGGATCTCCTGTATATAATGATATATGTACAGCTGGTATAACCTGGGGATCTCCTGTATATAATGATATATGTACAGCCGGTATAACCTGGGGATCTCCTGTATATAATGGTATATGTACAGGTGGTATAACCTGGGGATCTCCTGTATATAGTGATATATGTACAGCTGGTATAACCTGGGGATCTCCTGTATATAATGATATATGTACAGCCGGTATAACCTGGGGATCTCCTGTATATAGTGATATATGTACAGCTGGTATAACCTGGGCATCTCCTGTATATAATGATATATGTACAGCTGGTATAACCTGGGGATCTCCTGTATATAGTAAAATATATGCACAGCTGGTATAACCTGGGGATCTCCTGTATATAATGATATATGTACAGCTGGTATAACCTGGGGATCTCCTGTATATAATGATATATGTACAGCCGGTATAACCTGGGGATCTCCTGTATATAATGGTATATGTACAGGTGGTATAACCTGGGGATCTCCTGTATATAGTGATATATGTACAGCTGGTATAACCTGGGGATCTCCTGTATATAATGATATATGTACAGCCGGTATAACCTGGGGATCTCCTGTATATAATGATATATGTACAGCTGGTATAACCTGGGGATCTCCTGTATATAATGATATATGTACAGCCGGTATAACCTGGGGATCTCCTGTATATAATGGTATATGTACAGGTGGTATAACCTGGGGATCTCCTGTATATAGTGATATATGTACAGCTGGTATAACCTGGGGATCTCCTGTATATAATGATATATGTACAGCCGGTATAACCTGGGGATCTCCTTTATATAGTGATATATGTACAGCTGGTATAACCTGGGCATCTCCTGTATATAATGATATATGTACAGCTGGTATAACCTGGGGATCTCCTGTATATAGTAAAATATATGCACAGCTGGTATAACCTGGGGATCTCCTGTATATAATGATATATGTACAGCTGGTATAACCTGGGGATCTCCTGTATATAATGATATATGTACAGCCGGTATAACCTGGGGATCTCCTGTATATAATGGTATATGTACAGGTGGTATAACCTGGGGATCTCCTGTATATAGTGATATATGTACAGCTGGTATAACCTGGGGATCTCCTGTATATAATGATATATGTACAGCCGGTATAACCTGGGGATCTCCTGTATATAATGATGTATGTACAGCCGGTATAACCTGGGGATCTCCTGTATATAGTGATATATGTACAGCCGGTATAGCCTGGGGATCTCCTGTATATAATGATATATGTACAGCCGGTATAACCTGGGGATCTCCTGTATATAATGATAAATGTACAGCCGGTATAACCTGGGGATCTCCTGTATATAATGGTATATGTACACAGGGCCGCCGATAGGGCAGTACAACTGGTACTGCCCTATGGGGCCCGGACTCTAAGACACTAGGGGGGGGGCCCGGCCGGTGGGCCGCAGACTGTGCGGTCTGCAGGGGCGGACTGGCCATTGTACCCACCGGGAATTTTCCCGGTGGGCCGGTCGGTCCTGGGCCGGTCCGGAGCTTCTCCGGGGCCGGCCCGCACTCCCTCCCTACAACTTTTGATTTAATCTATAGTACCTGCATCGTACGATCGTACGATGCAGGTACTATTAATTAGTACACAGACGCAGCGCAGCACCGCTGCTTCTGCGTCTGTGTATACATTCAGCTACACAGGTCGCGCAATTGACTTCATTGCGCGACCTGTGTAGTGTGGAGGAGGCTGACTTACCAGCTGTCAGCTGTCCAGTCGCCTGCCTCCGTGTAGCTCCGCGGCTTGGTGTAAGAGGCGCGGAGCAGTGACGTCACTATCCCGCGCCTCTGCACCAAGCCGCCGAAGACCGAGGGAAGACGGGAAGAAACCTGCTCCAAAGAGGTGAGTATTATGTGTTTTTTGTTTTTTTTTTAATTATAGAATGGGGGGCTTTATTGTATATCGGGAAGGGGGGGATTCATTATATGGCAGGGGGCACTATTCTATATCTGGGACTGGCAGGGGGAATTAATTATATGGCAGGGGGGCATTTTTCTATATCTGGGGTTGGCAGGGGGCATTAATTTTATGCCTAGCCATGGGGCATTATTCTATATCTAGGGCTGGCAGGGGGGCATTAATTATATGGTGGGGGACATTATTCTATATCTGGGGCTGGCAGGGGGCATTAATTATATGTCTGGGGCGGGGGGGGGGGCATTAGTCCATATCTAGGGCTGGCAGGGGGCATTAATTATATGTCTGAGGCGGGCAGGGGGCATTATTATATGTCTGGGGCGGGCAGGGGGCATTAATTATATGGCGGGGGGCATTATTGTATATCTGGGGCTGACAGCGGGCATTAACTATATGTCTGGGGCGGGGGGCATTATTCTATATCTAAGGCTGGCAGGGGGCATTAATTATATGGCGGGGGCATTAATGTTTATCTGGGCCTGGCAGGGGGCATTTATTATATGTCTGAGGCGGGCAGGGGGCATTATTGTATATCTGGGGCTGGCAGGGGGCATTAATTATACGTCTGGGGTAGGGGTGGGGGGATTATTTTATATCTGGGGCTGGCAGGGGGCATTAATTATATGTGTGGGGCGGGCAGGGGGTATAATTTCTATGTCTGGGGTAGGTTGGGGGCATAAATTCTATGTCTGGGGTAGGCTGGGGCCATTAATTATATGTCTGGGGTAGGGGTGTTACATTATGGGGCACTATTTGTGTGGTACTAATATTTCAGGGGGCTCTATTACAGTATTTGTGGCACAGTATAGGTTATAGCAGAAGAAGGGACAATGGGAAAGTGCAGAACATAAGACGTCTGTTTGGTAAACTCTGCAGGAAAGCTGTGTACCTGGAGGAAGAGACAAGGAGATGGTGGAACTAATGGAGAAGATGAGGAACAAGTACAATCCGAGGAAACGTCACCTGATGTCTCTGGATGTAATAGGTGAGGATCTCGTGTGTTTTCTGTAGCTGTATATGATAAATACTGATTTTTTTCATGTTCGCTTCTGTGTATATATGTAGTATTATAGTAGTTATATTCCTGTACATAGGGGGCAGTATTATAGTAGTTATATTCTTGTACATAGGGGGCAGTATTATGGTAGTTATATTCCTGTACATAGGGGGCAGTATTATAGTAGTTATATTCTTGTACATAGGGGGTAGTATTATAGTAGTTATATTCTTGTACATAGGGGAGTATTATAGTAGTTATATTCCTGTACATAGGGGGCAGTATTATAGTAGTTATATTCCTGTACATAGGGGGCAGTATTATAGTAGTTATATTCCTGTACATAGGGGCAGTATTATAGTAGTTATATTCCTGTACATAGGGAGCAGTATTATAGTAGTTATATTCTTGTACATAGGGGGCAGTATTATAGTAGTTATATTCCTGTACATAGGGGGCAGTATTATAGTAGTTATATTCCTGTACATAGGGGGCAGTATTATAGTAGTTATATTCTTGTACATAGGGGGCAGTATTATAGTAGTTATATTCCTGTACATAGGGGGCAGTATTATAGTAGTTATATTCCTGTACATAGGGGGCAGTATTATAGTAGTTATATTCTTGTACATAGGGGGCAGTATTATAGTAGTTATATTCCTGTACATAGGGGGCAGTATTATAGTAGTTATATTCCTGTACATAGGGGGCAGTATTATAGTAGTTATATTCTTGTACATAGGGGCAGTATTATAGTAGTTATATTCTTGTACATAGGGGCAGTATTATAGTAGTTATATTCTTGTACATAGGGGCAGTATTATAGTAGTTATATTCTTGTACATAGGGGCAGTATTATAGTAGTTACATTCTTGTACATAGGGGGCAGTATTATAGTAGTTATATTCTTGTACATAGGGGGCAGTATTATAGTAGTTATATTCCTGTACATAGGGGCAGTATTATAGTAGTTATATTCTTGTACATAGGGGGCAGTATTATAGTAGTTATATTCTTGTACATAGGGGGCAGTATTATAGTAGTTATATCCCTGTACATAGGGGGCAGTATTATAGTAGTTATATTCTTGTATATAGGGGGCAGTATTATAGTAGTTATATTCTTGTACATAGGGGGCAGTATTATAGTAGTTATATTCTTGTACATAGGGAGCAGTATTATAGTAGTTATATTCCTGTACATAGGGGCAGTATTATAGTAGTTATATAGTAATTGGCTTGTATATGGGAGAAGGTATTGTAGTAGTTTTATTTTGTATATAGAAGGCAGGATTGAATGTGTTATTGTAGCATTATTCTTGTACATAGGAGGCAGTATCAATATATTCTTTCTCTGACTTGTACATGTACGGCACAGGGGAAAGGTATATAAGGCTTATCGGGTTGTGTGTTTGCATCATTTACTAATCGACAGGTCACATTCTTTGCTCATTAGATTCACTTACTAGCAAAAGATGTTATTGTTTTGCATTAAGGCCATCTACCAACAATTTGTCTGTTATAACCCCACCCACTTTATCTGACCACACCCACTTGTTTTGACTCCGCCCGTTAAATGGGGCCACTTTTATATTTTTTTCCAGGGCCATTTTAAATTCCCAGTCCGCCCCTGACCAGAAGAGTGTGCCTTGTCGTAGCAACAGGCCTCAAACCCTGTTTGTGAAAGGTCACTGCGGGGGGCAGGAGGCTTGTTCGGTTTTGGGGTGTGTTGGGGCCCAGACACTTTTGCTGTATGGGGCCCCGAATTTCCTGATGGCTGCCCTGTATGTACAGGTGGTATAACCTGGGGATCTCCTGTATATAGTGATATATGTACAGCCGGTATAACCTGGGGATCTCCTGTATATAATGATATATGTACAGCCGGTATAACCTGGGAATCTCCTGTATATAATGATATATGTACAGCCGGTATAACCTGGGCATCTCCTGTATATAATGATATATGTACAGCCGGTATAACCTGGGGATCTCCTGTATATAATGATATATGTACAGCTGGTATAACCTGGGGATCTCCTGTATATAATGATATATGTACAGCCGGTATAACCTGGGGATCTCCTGTATATAATGATATATGTACAGCTGGTATAACCTGGGGATCTCCTGTATATAATGATATATGTACAGCTGGTATAACCTGGGGATCTCCTGTATATAATGATATATGTACAGCCGCTATAACCTGGGGATCTCCTGTATATAGTGATATATGTACAGCTGGTATAACCTGGGGATCTCCTGTATATAATGATATATGTACAGCCGGAATAACCTGGGCATCTCCTGTATATAATGATATATGTACAGCCGGTATAACCTGGGGATCTCCTGTATATAATGATATATGTACAGCCAGTATAACCTGGGGATCTCCTGTATATAATGGTATATGTACAGGTGGTATAACCTGGGGATCTCCTGTATATAGTGATATATGTACAGCCGGTATAACCTGGGGATCTCCTGTATATAATGATAAATGTACAGCCGGTATAACCTGGGCATCTCCTGTATATAATGATATATGTACAGCTGGTATAACCTGGTGATCTCCTGAATATAATGATATATGTACAGCCGGTATAACCTGGGGATCTCCTGTATATAATGATATATGTAAAGCTGGTATAACCTGGGGATCTCCTGTATATAATGATATATGTACAGCCGGTATAACCTGGGGATCTCCTGTATATAATGATATATGTACAGCTGGTATAACCTGGGGATCTCCTGTATATAATGATACATGTACAGCTGGTATAACCTGGGGATCTCCTGTATATAATGATATATGTACAGCTGGTATAACCTGGGGATCTCCTGTATATAATGATATATGTACAGCCGGTATAACCTGGGGATCTCCTGTATATAATGATATATGTACAGCCGGTATAACCTGGGGATCTCCTGTATATAATGATATATGTACATCCGGTATAACCTGGGGATCTCCTGTATATAATGATATATGTACAGCTGGTATAACCTGGGGATCTCCTGTATATAATGATATATGTACAGCCGGTATAACCTGGGGATCTCCTGTATATAATGATATATGTACAGCTGGTATAACCTGGGGATCTCCTGTATATAATGATATATGTACAGCTGGTATAACCTGGGGGTCTCCTGTATATAATGATATATGTACAGCTGGTATAACCTGGGGGTCTCCTGTATATAATGATATATGTACAGCCGGTATAACCTGGGGATCTCCTGTATATAATGATATATGTACAGCCGGTATAACCTGGGGGTCTCCTGTATATAATGATATATGTACAGCCGCTATAACCTGGGGATCTCCTGTATATAATGATATATGTACAGCCGCTATAACCTGGGGATCCCCTGTATATAATGATATATGTACAGCCGGTATAACCTGGGGATCTCCTGTATATAATGATATATGTACAGCTGGTATAACCTGGGGATCTCCTGTATATAATGATATATGTACAGCTGGTATAACCTGGGGATCTCCTGTATATAATAAAATATGTACAGCTGGTATAACCTGGGGATCCCCTGTATATAATGATGTATGTGCAGCTGGTATAACCTGGGGATCTCCTGTATATAATGATATATGTACAGCTGGTATAACCTGGGAATCTCCTGTATATAATGATATATGTACAGCCGGTATAACCTGGGGATCTCCTGTATATAATGGTATATGTACAGGTGGTATAACCTGGGGATCTCCTGTATATAGTGATATATGTAGAGCCGGTATAACCTGGGGATCTCCTGTATATAATGATATATGTACAGCCGGTATAACCTGGGAATCTCCTGTATATAATGATATATGTACAGCCGGTATAACCTGGGGATCTCCTGTATATAATGATATATGTACAGCCAGTATAACCTGGGGATCTCCTGTATATAATGGTATATGTACAGGTGGTATAACCTGGGGATCTCCTGTATATAGTGATATATGTACAGCCGGTATAACCTGGGGATCTCCTGTATATAATGATAAATGTACAGCCGGTATAACCTGGGCATCTCCTGTATATAATGATAAATGTACAGCCGGTATAACCTGGGCATCTCCTGTATATAATGATATATGTACAGCTGGTATAACCTGGGGATCTCCTGAATATAATGATATATGTACAGCCGGTATAACCTGGAGATCTCCTGTATATAATGATATATGTACAGCTGGTATAACCTGGGGATCTCCTGTATATAATGATATATGTACAGCCGGTATAACCTGGGGGTCTCCTGTATATAATGATATATGTACAGCTGGTATAACCTGGGGATCTCCTGTATATAATGATATATGTACAGCCGGTATAACCTGGGGATCTCCTGTATATAATGATATATGTACAGCTGGTATAACCTGGGGATCTCCCGTATATAATGATATATGTACAGCTGGTATAACCTGGGGGTCTCCTGTATATAATGATATATGTACAGCTGGTATAACCTGGGGGTCTCCTGTATATAATGATATATGTACAGCCGGTATAACCTGGGGATCTCCTGTATATAATGATATATGTACAGCCGGTATAACCTGGGGATCTCCTGTATATAATGATATATGTACAGCCGGTATAACCTGGGGATCTCCTGTATATAATGATATATGTACAGCCGCTATAACCTGGGGATCCCCTGTATATAATGATATATGTACAGCCGGTATAACCTGGGAATCTCCTGTATATAATGATATATGTACAGCTGGTATAACCTGGGGATCTCCTGTATATAATGATATATGTACAGCTGGTATAACCTGGGGATCTCCTGTATATAATAAAATATGTACAGCTGGTATAACCTGGGGATCCCCTGTATATAATGATGTATGTGCAGCTGGTATAACCTGGGGATCTCCTGTATATAATGATATATGTACAGCTGGTATAACCTGGGGATCTCCTGTATATAATGATATATGTACAGCTGGTATAACCTGGGGATCTCCTGTATATAATGATATATGTACAGCTGGTATAACCTGGGGATCTCCTGTATATAATGATATATGTACTGCCGCTATAACATGGAGATCTCCTGTATATAATGATATATGTACAGCCGGTATAACCTGGGGATCTCCTGTATATAATGATATATGTACAGCCGGTATAACCTGGGGATCTCCTGTATATAATGATATATGTACAGCCGGTATAACCTGGGGATCTCCTGTATATAATGATATATGTACAGCCGGTATAACCTGGGGATCTCCTGTATATAATGATATATGTACAGCTGGTATAACCTGGGGATCTCCTGTATATAATGATATATTTACAGCTGGTATAACCTGGGGATCTCCTGTATATAATGATATATGTACAGCCGGTATAACCTGGGGATCTCCTGTATATAATGATATATGTACAGCTGGTATAACCTGGGGATCTCCTGTATATAATGATATATGTACAGCTGGTATAACCTGGGGATCTCCTGTATATAATGATATATGTACAGCCGGTATAACCTGGGGATCTCCTGTATATAATGATATATGTACAGCTGGTATAACCTGGGGATCTCCTGTATATAATGATATATGTACAGCCGCTATAACCTGGGAATCTCCTGTATATAATGATATATGTACAGCCGCTATAACCTGGAGATCTCCTGTATATAATGATATATGTACAGCCGGTATAACCTGGGGATCTCCTGTATATAATGATATCTGTACAGCCGGTATAACCTGGGGATCTCCTGTATATAATGATATATGTACAGCTGGTATAACCTGGGGATCTCCTGTATATATTGATATATGTACAGCCGCTATAACCTGGCGAACTCCTGTATATAATGATATATGTACAGCTGCTATAACCTGGGCATCTCCTGTATATAGTGATACATGTACAGCTGGTATAACCTGGGGATCTCCTGTATATAATGATATATGTACAGCTGGTATAACCTGGGGATCTCCTGTATATAATGATATATGTACAGCTGGTATAACCTGGGGATCTCCTGTATATAATGATATATGTACAGCCGGTATAACCTGGGGATCTCCTGTATATAATGATATATGTACAGCTGGTATAACCTGGGGATCTCCTGTATATAATGATGTATGTACAGTTGGTATAACCTGGGGATCTCCTGTATATAATGATATATGTACAGCCGGTATAACCTGGGGATCTCCTGTATATAATGATATATGTACAGCTGGTATAACCTGGGGATCTCCTGTATATAATGATGTATGTACAGCCGGTATAACCTGGGGATCTCCTGTATATAGTGATATATGTACAGCCGGTATAGCCTGGGGATCTCCTGTATATAATGATATATGTACAGCCGGTATAACCTGGGGATCTCCTGTATATAATGGTATATGTACAGCTGGTATAACCTGGGGATCTCCTGCATATAATGATATATGTACAGCTGGTATAACCTGGGGATCTCCTGTATATAATGATATCTGTACAGCCGGTATAACCTGGGGATCTCCTGTATATAATGATATATGTACAGCTGGTATAACCTGGGGATCTCCTGTATATATTGACATATGTACAGCCGCTATAACCTGGCGAACTCCTGTATATAATGATATATGTACAGCTGCTATAACCTGGGCATCTCCTGTATATAGTGATACATGTACAGCTGGTATAACCTGGGGATCTCCTGTATATAATGATATATGTACAGCTGGTATAACCTGGGGATCTCCTGTATATAATGATATATGTACAGCTGGTATAACCTGGGGATCTCCTGTATATATTGATATATGTACAGCCGCTATAACCTGGCGAACTCCTGTATATAATGATATATGTACAGCTGCTATAACCTGGGCATCTCCTGTATATAGTGATACATGTACAGCTGGTATAACCTGGGGATCTCCTGTATATAATGATATATGTACAGCTGGTATAACCTGGGGATCTCCTGTATATAATGATATATGTACAGCTGGTATAACCTGGGGATCTCCTGTATATAATGATATATGTACAGCCGGTATAACCTGGGGATCTCCTGTATATAATGATATATGTACAGCTGGTATAACCTGGGGATCTCCTGTATATAATGATGTATGTACAGTTGGTATAACCTGGGGATCTCCTGTATATAATGATATATGTACAGCCGGTATAACCTGGGGATCTCCTGTATATAATGATATATGTACAGCTGGTATAACCTGGGGATCTCCTGTATATAATGATGTATGTACAGCCGGTATAACCTGGGGATCTCCTGTATATAGTGATATATGTACAGCCGGTATAGCCTGGGGATCTCCTGTATATAATGATATATGTACAGCCGGTATAACCTGGGGATCTCCTGTATATAATGGTATATGTACAGCTGGTATAACCTGGGGATCTCCTGCATATAATGATATATGTACAGCTGGTATAACCTGGGGATCTCCTGTATATAATGATATCTGTACAGCCGGTATAACCTGGGGATCTCCTGTATATAATGATATATGTACAGCTGGTATAACCTGGGGATCTCCTGTATATATTGACATATGTACAGCCGCTATAACCTGGCGAACTCCTGTATATAATGATATATGTACAGCTGCTATAACCTGGGCATCTCCTGTATATAGTGATACATGTACAGCTGGTATAACCTGGGGATCTCCTGTATATAATGATATATGTACAGCTGGTATAACCTGGGGATCTCCTGTATATAATGATATATGTACAGCTGGTATAACCTGGGGATCTCCTGTATATAATGATATATGTACAGCCGGTATAACCTGGGGATCTCCTGTATATAATGATATATGTACAGCTGGTATAACCTGGGGATCTCCTGTATATAATGATGTATGTACAGTTGGTATAACCTGGGGATCTCCTGTATATAATGATATATGTACAGCCGGTATAACCTGGGGATCTCCTGTATATAATGATATATGTACAGCTGGTATAACCTGGGGATCTCCTGTATATAATGATGTATGTACAGCCGGTATAACCTGGGGATCTCCTGTATATAGTGATATATGTACAGCCGGTATAGCCTGGGGATCTCCTGTATATAATGATATATGTACAGCCGGTATAACCTGGGGATCTCCTGTATATAATGGTATATGTACAGCTGGTATAACCTGGGGATCTCCTGCATATAATGATATATGTACAGCTGGTATAACCTGGGGATCTCCTGTATATAATGATATATGTACAGCCGCTATAACATGGAGATCTCCTGTATATAATGATATATGTACAGCCGGTATAACCTGGGGATCTCCTGTATATAATGATATATGTACAGCCGGTATAACCTGGGGATCTCCTGTATATAATGATATATGTACAGCCGGTATAACCTGGGGATCTCCTGTATATAATGATATATGTACAGCCGGTATAACCTGGGGATCTCCTGTATATAATGATATATGTATAGCTGGTATAACCTGGGGATCTCCTGTATATAATGATATATGTACAGCTGGTATAACCTGGGGATCTCCTGTATATAATAATATATGTACAGCCGGTATAACCTGGGGATCTCCTGTATATAATGATATATGTACAGCTGGTATAACCTGGGGATCTCCTGTATATAATGATATATGTACAGCCGGTATAACCTGGGGATCTCCTGTATATAATGATATATGTACAGCCGGTATAACCTGGGGATCTCCTGTATATAATGATATATGTACAGCCGGTATAACCTGCGGATCTCCTGTATATAATGATATATGTACAGCCGGTATAACCTGGGGATCTCCTGTATATAATGATATATGTACAGCTGGTATAACCTGGGGATCTCCTGTATATAATGATATATGTACAGCCGCTATAACCTTGGAATCTCCTGTATATAATGATATATGTACAGCCGCTATAACCTGGAGATCTCCTGTATATAATGATATATGTACAGCCGGTATAACCTGGGGATCTCCTGTATATAATGATATCTGTACAGCCGGTATAACCTGGGGATCTCCTGTATATAATGATATATGTACAGCTGGTATAACCTGGGGATCTCCTGTATATAATGATATATGTACAGCCGCTATAACCTGGCGAACTCCTGTATATAATGATATATGTACAGCTGCTATAACCTGGGGATCTCCTGTATATAATGATATATGTACAGCTGGTATAACCTGGGCATCTCCTGTATATAGTGATACATGTACAGCTGGTATAACCTGGGGATCTCCTGTATATAATGATATATGTACAGCTGGTATAACCTGGGGATCTCCTGTATATAATGATATATGTACAGCCGGTATAACCTGGGGATCTCCTGTATATAATGATATATGTACAGCCGGTATAACCTGGGGATCTCCTGTATATAATGATATATGTACAGCTGGTATAACCTGGGGATCTCCTGTATATAATGATATATGTACAGCTGGTATAACCTGGGGATCTCTTGTATATAATGATATATGTACAGCCGGTATAACCTGGGGATCTCCTGTATATAATGATATATGTACAGCTGGTATAACCTGGGGATCTCCTGTATATAATGGTATATGTACAGATGGTATAACCTGGGCATCTCCTGTATATAATGATATATGTACAGCCGGTATAACCTGGGGATCTCCTGTATATAATGATATATGTACAGCCGGTATAACCTCAGGATCTCCTGTATATAATGATATATGTACAGCCGGTATAACCTGGGGATCTCCTGTATATAATGATATATGTACAGCCGGTATAACCTGGGGATCTGCTGTATATAATGATATATGTACAGCCGGTATAACCTGGGGATCTCCTGTATATAATGATATATGTACATCTGGTATAACCTGGGGATCTCCTGTATATAATGATATATGTACAGCTGGTATAACCTGGGGATCTCCTGTATATAATGATATATGTACAGCCGGTATAACCTGGAGATATCCTGTATATAATGATATATGTACAGCCGGTATTTCCTGGGGATCTCCTGTATATAATGATATATGTACAGCTGGTATAACCTGGGGATCTCCTGTATATAATGATATATGTACAGCCGGTATAACCTGGGGATCTCCTGTATATAATGATATATGTACAGCTGGTATAACCTGGGGATCTCCAGTATATAATGATATATGTACAGCTGGTATAACCTGGGTATATCCTGTATATAATGATATATGTACAGCCGGTATAACCTGGGGATCTCCTGTATATAATGATATATGAACAGCTGGTATAACCTGGGGATCTCCTGTATATAATGATATATGTACAGCTGGTATAACCTGGGGATCTGCTGTATATAATGATATATGTACAGCTGGTATAACCTGGGGATCTCCTGTATATAATGATATATGTACAGCCGGTATAACCTGGGGATCTCCTGTATATAATGATATATGTACAGCCGGTATAACCTGGGGATCTCCTGTATATAATGATATATGTACAGCCGGTATAACCTGGGGATCTCCTGTACATAATGATATATGTACAGCCGGTATAACCATGGGATCTCCTGTATATAATGATATATGTACAGCTGGTATAACCTGGGGATCTCCTGTATATAATGATATATGTACAGCCGGTATAACCTGGGGATCTCCTGTATATAATGATATATGTACAGCCGGTATAACCTGGGGATCTCCTGTATATAATGATATATGTACAGCCGGTATAACCTGGGGATCTGCTGTATATAATGATATATGTACAGCCGGTATAACCTGGGGATCTCCTGTATATAATGATATATGTACATCTGGTATAACCTGGGGATCTCCTGTATATAATGATATATGTACAGCTGGTATAACCTGGGGATCTCCTGTATATAATGATATATGTACAGCCGGTATAACCTGGAGATATCCTGTATATAATGATATATGTACAGCCGGTATTTCCTGGGGATCTCCTGTATATAATGATATATGTACAGCTGGTATAACCTGGGGATCTCCTGTATATAATGATATATGTACAGCCGGTATAACCTGGGGATCTCCTGTATATAATGATATATGTACAGCTGGTATAACCTGGGGATCTCCAGTATATAATGATATATGTACAGCTGGTATAACCTGGGTATATCCTGTATATAATGATATATGTACAGCCGGTATAACCTGGGGATCTCCTGTATATAATGATATATGAACAGCTGGTATAACCTGGGGATCTCCTGTATATAATGATATATGTACAGCTGGTATAACCTGGGGATCTGCTGTATATAATGATATATGTACAGCTGGTATAACCTGGGGATCTCCTGTATATAATGATATATGTACAGCCGGTATAACCTGGGGATCTCCTGTATATAATGATATATGTACAGCCGGTATAACCTGGGGATCTCCTGTATATAATGATATATGTACAGCCGGTATAACCTGGGGATCTCCTGTACATAATGATATATGTACAGCCGGTATAACCATGGGATCTCCTGTATATAATGATATATGTACAGCTGGTATAACCTGGGGATCTCCTGTATATAATGATATATGTACAGCCGGTATAACCTGGGGATCTCCTGTATATAATGATATATGTACAGCCGGTATAACCTGGGGATCTCCTGTATATAATGATATATGTACAGCCGGTATAACCTGGGGATCTCCTGTATATAATGATATATGTACAGCCGGTATAACCTGGGGATCTCCTGTATATAATGATATATGTACAGCTGGTATAACCTGGGGATCTCCTGTATATACTGATATATGTACAGCTGGTATAACCTGGGGATCTCCTGTATATAATGATATATTTACAGCCGGTATAACCTGGGGATCTCCTGTATATAATGATATATGTACAGCCGGTATAACCTGGGCATCTCCTGTATATAATGATATATGTACAGCCGGTATAACCTGGGGATCTCCCGTATATAGTGATATATGTACAGCTGGTATATCCTGGGCATCTCCTGTATATAATGATAAATGTACAGCCGGTATAACCTGGGCATCTCCTGTATATAATGATATATGTACAGCTGGTATAACCTGGGGATCTCCTGTATATAATGATATATGTACAGCCGGTATAACCTGGGGATCTCCTGTATATAGTGATATATGTACAGTTGGTATAACCTGGGGATCTCCTGTATATAGTGATATATGTACAGCCGGAATAACCTGGGGATCTCCTGTATATAATGATATATGTACAGCCGGTATAACCTGGGGATCTCCTGTATATAATGATATATGTACAGCTGGTATAACCTGGGGATCTCCTGTATATAATGATATATGTACAGCTGGTATATCCTGGGGATCTCCTGTATATAATGATATATGTACAGCCGGTATAACCTGGAGATCTCCTGTATATAATGGTATATGTACAGCTGGTATAACCTGGGGATCTCCTGCATATAAAGATATATGTACAGCTGGTATAACCTGGGGATCTCCTGTATATAATGATATATGTACAGCCGGTATAACCTGGAGATCTCCTGTATATAATGATATATGTACAGCCGGTATAACCTGGGGATTTCCTGTATATAATGATATATGTACAGCCGGTATAACCTGGGGATCTCCTGTATATAATGATATATGTACAGCCGGTATAACCTGGGGATCTCCTGTATATAATGATATATGTACAGCCGGTATAACCTGGGGATCTCCTGTATATAATGATATATGTACAGCCGGTATAACCTGGGGATCTCCTGTATATAATGATATATGTACAGCCGGTATAACCTGGGGATCTCCTGTATATAATGATATATGTACAGCTGGTATAACCTGGGGATCTCCTGTATATACTGATATATGTACAGCTGGTATAACCTGGGGATCTCCTGTATATAATGATATATTTACAGCCGGTATAACCTGGGGATCTCCTGTATATAATGATATATGTACAGCTGGTATAACCTGGGGATCTCCTGTATATACTGATATATGTACAGCTGCTATAACCTGGGGATCTCCTGTATATAATGATATATGTACAGCCGGTATAACCTGGGGATCTCCTGTATATAATGATATATGTACAGCCGGTATAACCTGGGGATCTCCTGTATATAATGATTTATGTACAGCCGGTATAACCTGGGCATCTCCTGTATATAATGATATATGTACAGCCGGTATAACCTGGGGATCTCCTGTATATAATGATATATGTACAGCCGGTATAACCTGGGGATCTCCTGTATATAATGATATATGTACAGCCGGTATAACCTGGGGATCTCCCGTATATAGTGATATATGTACAGCTGGTATAACCTGGGCATCTCCTGTATATAATGATATATGTACAGCCGGTATAACCTGGGCATCTCCTGTATATAATGATATATGTACAGCTGGTATAACCTGGGGATCTCCTGTATATAATGATATATGTACAGCCGGTATAACCTGGGGATCTCCTGTATATAGTGATATATGTACAGCTGGTATATCCTGGGGATCTCCTGTATATAATGATATATGTACAGCCGGTATAACCTGGAGATCTCCTGTATATAATGATAAATGTACAGCCGGTATAACCTGGGGATCTCCTGTATATAATGATATATGTACAGCCGGTATAACCTGGGGATCTCCTGTATATAATGATATATGTACAGCCGGTATAACCTGGGGATCTCCTGTATATAATGATATATGTACAGCCGGTATAACCTGGGGATCTCCTGTATATAATGATATATGTACAGCCGGTATAACCTGGGGATCTCCTGTATATAATGATATATGTACAGCTGGTATAACCTGGGGATCTCCTGTATATAATGATATATGTACAGCCGGTATAACCTGGGGATCTCCTGTATATAATGATATATGTACAGCTGGTATAACCTGGGGATCTCCTGTATATAATGATATATGTACAGCTGGTATAACCTGGGGATCTCCTGTATATGATGATATATGTACAGCTGGTATAACCTGGGGATCTCCTGTATATAATGATATATGTACAGCCGGTATAACCTGGGGATCTCCCGTATATAGTGATATATGTACAGCTGGTATAACCTGGGCATCTCCTGTATATAATGATATATGAACAGCCGGTATAACCTGGGCATCTCCTGTATATAATGATATATGTACAGCTGGTATAACCTGGGGATCTCCTGTATATAATGATATATGTACAGCCGGTATAACCTGGGGATCTCCTGTATATAGTGATATATGTACAGCTGGTATATCCTGGGGATCTCCTGTATATAATGATATATGTACAGCCGGTATAACCTGGAGATCTCCTGTATATAATGGTATATGTACAGCTGGTATAACCTGGGGATCTCCTGCATATAATGATATATGTACAGCTGGTATAACCTGGGGATCTCCTGTATATAATGATATATGTACAGCCGGTATAACCTGGAGATCTCCTGTATATAATGATAAATGTACAGCCGGTATAACCTGGGGATCTCCTGTATATAATGATATATGTACAGCCGGTATAACCTGGGGATCTCCTGTATATAATGATATATGTACAGCCGGTATAACCTGGGGATCTCCTGTATATAATGATATATGTACAGCCGGTATAACCTGGGGATCTCCTGTATATAATGATATATGTACAGCCGGTATAACCTGGGGATCTCCTGTATATAATGATATATGTACAGCCGGTATAACCTGGGGATCTCCTGTATATAATGATATATGTACAGCCGGTATAACCTGGGGATCTCCTGTATATAATGATATATGTACAGCCGGTATAACCTGGGGATCTCCTGTATATAATGATATATGTACAGCTGGTATAACCTGGGGATCTCCTGTATATAATGATATATGTACAGCCGGTATAACCTGGGGATCTCCTGTATATAATGATATATGTAGAGCTGGTATATCCTGGGGATCTCCTGTATATAATGATATATGTACAGCCGGTATAACCTGGAGATCTCCTGTATATAATGGTATATGTACAGCTGGTATAACCTGGGGATCTCCTGTATATAATGATATATGTACAACTGGTATAACCTGGGGATCTCCTGTATATGATGATATATGTACAGCTGGTATAACCTGGGGATCTCCTGTATATAATGATATATGTACAGCTGGTATAACCTGGGGATCTCCTGTATATAATGAAATATGAACAGCTGGTATAACCTGGGTATCTCCTGTATATAATGATATATGTACAGCCGCTATAACATGGAGATCTCCTGTATATAATGATATATGTACAGCCGGTATAACATGGAGATCTCCTGTATATAATGATATATGTACAGCCGGTATAACCTGGGGATCTCCTGTATATAATGATATATGTACAGCCGGTATAACCTGGGGATCTCCTGTATATAATGATATATGTACAGCCGGTATAACCTGGGGATCTCCTGTATATAATGATATATGTACAGCCGGTATAACCTGGGGATCTCCTGTATATAATGATATATGTACAGCCGGTATAACCTGGGGATCTCCTGTATATAATGATATATGTACAGCCGGTATAACCTGGAGATCTCCTGTATATAATGATATATGTACAGCTGGTATAACCTGGGGATCTCCTGTATATAATGATATATGTACAGCTGGTATAACCTGGGGATCTCCTGTATATAATGATACATGTACAGCCGGTATAACATGGGGATCTCCTGTATATAATGATATATGTACAGCCGGTATAACCTGGGGATCTCCTGTATATAATGATATATGTACAGCCGGTATAACCTGGGGATCTCCTGTATATAATGATATATGTACAGCCGGTATAACCTGGGGATCTCCTGTATATAATGATATCTGTACAGCCGGTATAACCTGGGGATCTCCTGTATATAATGATATATGTACAGCTGGTATAACCTGGGGATCTCCTGTATATTATGATATATGTACAGCTGGTATAACCTGGGGATCTCCTGTATATAATGATACATGTACAGCCGGTATAACCTGGGGATCTCCTGTATATAATGATATATGTACAGCCGGTATAACCTGGGGATCTCCTGTATATAATGATATATGTACAGCCGGTATAACCTGGGGATCTCCTGTATATAATGATATATGTACAGCCGGTATAACCTGGGGATCTCCTGTATATAATGATATATGTACAGCTGGTATAACCTGGGGATCTCCTGTATATAATGATATATGTACAGCCGGTATAACCTGGGCATCTCCTGTATATAATGATATATGTACAGCCGGTATAACCTGGGGATCTCCTGTATATAATGATATATGTACAGCCGGTATAACCTGGGGATCTCCTGTATATTATGATATATGTACAGCTGGTATAACCTGGGGATCTCCTGTATATAATGATATATGTACAGCCGGTATAACATGGAGATCTCCTGTATATAATGATATATGTACAGCCGGTATAACCTGGGGATCTCCTGAATATAATAATATATGTACAGCCGGTATAACCTGGGGATCTCCTGTATATAATGATATATGTACAGCCGGTATAACCTGGAGATCTCCTGTATATAATGATATATGTACAGCCGGTATAACCTGGGGATCTCCTGTATATAATGATATATGTACAGCCGGTATAACCTGGGGATCTCCTGTATATAATGATATATGTACAGCTGGTATAACCTGGGGATCTCCTGTATATAATGATATATGTACAGCTGGTATAACCTGGGATTCTCCTGTATATAATGATATATGTACAGCCGGTATAACCTGGGGATCTCCTGTATATAATGATATATGTACAGCTGGTATAACCTGGGGATCTCCTGTATATAATGACATATGTACAGCTGGTATAACCTGGGCATCTCCTGTATATAATGATATATGTACAGCCGGTATAACCTGGGGATCTCCTGTATATAATGATATATGTACAGCCGGTATAACCTGGGGATCTCCTGTATATTATGATATATGTACAGCTGGTATAACCTGGGGATCTCCTGTATATAATGATATATGTACAGCCGGTATAACATGGAGATCTCCTGTATATAATGATATATGTACAGCCGGTATAACCTGGAGATCTCCTGTATATAATGATATATGTACAGCTGGTATAACCTGGGGATCTCCTGTATATAATGATATATGTACAGCCGGTATAACCTGGGGATCTCCTGTATATAATGATATATGTACAGCTGGTATAACCTGGGGATCTCCTGTATATAATGATATATGTACAGCTGGTATAACCTGGGCATCTCCTGTATATAATGATATATGTACAGCTGGTATAACCTGGGGATCTCCTGTATATAATGATATATGTACAGCTGGTATAACCTGGGGATCTCCTGTATATAATGGTATATGTACAGCTGGTATAACCTGGGGTCTCCTGTATATAATGATATATGTACAGCCGGTATAACCTGGGGATCTCCTGTATATAATGATATATGTACAGCCGGTATAACCTGGGGATCTCCTGTATATAATGATATATGTACAGCTGGTATAACCTGGGGATCTCCTGTATATAATGATGTATGTACAGCCGGTATAACCTGGGGATCTCCTGTATATAGTGATATATGTACAGCCGGTATAGCCTGGGGATCTCCTGTATATAATGATATATGTACAGCCGGTATAACCTGGGGATCTCCTGTATATAATGGTATATGTACAGCTGGTATAACCTGGGGATCTCCTGCATATAATGATATATGTACAGCTGGTATAACCTGGGGATCTCCTGTATATAATGATATATGTACAGCCGCTATAACATGGAGATCTCCTGTATATAATGATATATGTACAGCCGGTATAACCTGGGGATCTCCTGTATATAATGATATATGTACAGCCGGTATAACCTGGGGATCTCCTGTATATAATGATATATGTACAGCCGGTATAACCTGGGGATCTCCTGTATATAATGATATATGTACAGCCGGTATAACCTGGGGATCTCCTGTATATAATGATATATGTATAGCTGGTATAACCTGGGGATCTCCTGTATATAATGATATATGTACAGCTGGTATAACCTGGGGATCTCCTGTATATAATAATATATGTACAGCCGGTATAACCTGGGGATCTCCTGTATATAATGATATATGTACAGCTGGTATAACCTGGGGATCTCCTGTATATAATGATATATGTACAGCCGGTATAACCTGGGGATCTCCTGTATATAATGATATATGTACAGCCGGTATAACCTGGGGATCTCCTGTATATAATGATATATGTACAGCCGGTATAACCTGGGGATCTCCTGTATATAATGATATATGTACAGCCGGTATAACCTGGGGATCTCCTGTATATAATGATATATGTACAGCTGGTATAACCTGGGGATCTCCTGTATATAATGATATATGTACAGCCGCTATAACCTTGGAATCTCCTGTATATAATGATATATGTACAGCCGCTATAACCTGGAGATCTCCTGTATATAATGATATATGTACAGCCGGTATAACCTGGGGATCTCCTGTATATAATGATATCTGTACAGCCGGTATAACCTGGGGATCTCCTGTATATAATGATATATGTACAGCTGGTATAACCTGGGGATCTCCTGTATATAATGATATATGTACAGCCGCTATAACCTGGCGAACTCCTGTATATAATGATATATGTACAGCTGCTATAACCTGGGGATCTCCTGTATATAATGATATATGTACAGCTGGTATAACCTGGGCATCTCCTGTATATAGTGATACATGTACAGCTGGTATAACCTGGGGATCTCCTGTATATAATGATATATGTACAGCTGGTATAACCTGGGGATCTCCTGTATATAATGATATATGTACAGCCGGTATAACCTGGGGATCTCCTGTATATAATGATATATGTACAGCCGGTATAACCTGGGGATCTCCTGTATATAATGATATATGTACAGCTGGTATAACCTGGGGATCTCCTGTATATAATGATATATGTACAGCTGGTATAACCTGGGGATCTCTTGTATATAATGATATATGTACAGCCGGTATAACCTGGGGATCTCCTGTATATAATGATATATGTACAGCTGGTATAACCTGGGGATCTCCTGTATATAATGGTATATGTACAGATGGTATAACCTGGGCATCTCCTGTATATAATGATATATGTACAGCCGGTATAACCTGGGGATCTCCTGTATATAATGATATATGTACAGCCGGTATAACCTCAGGATCTCCTGTATATAATGATATATGTACAGCCGGTATAACCTGGGGATCTCCTGTATATAATGATATATGTACAGCCGGTATAACCTGGGGATCTGCTGTATATAATGATATATGTACAGCCGGTATAACCTGGGGATCTCCTGTATATAATGATTTATGTACATCTGGTATAACCTGGGGATCTCCTGTATATAATGATATATGTACAGCTGGTATAACCTGGGGATCTCCTGTATATAATGATATATGTACAGCCGGTATAACCTGGAGATATCCTGTATATAATGATATATGTACAGCCGGTATTTCCTGGGGATCTCCTGTATATAATGATATATGTACAGCTGGTATAACCTGGGGATCTCCTGTATATAATGATATATGTACAGCCGGTATAACCTGGGGATCTCCTGTATATAATGATATATGTACAGCTGGTATAACCTGGGGATCTCCAGTATATAATGATATATGTACAGCTGGTATAACCTGGGTATATCCTGTATATAATGATATATGTACAGCCGGTATAACCTGGGGATCTCCTGTATATAATGATATATGAACAGCTGGTATAACCTGGGGATCTCCTGTATATAATGATATATGTACAGCTGGTATAACCTGGGGATCTGCTGTATATAATGATATATGTACAGCTGGTATAACCTGGGGATCTCCTGTATATAATGATATATGTACAGCCGGTATAACCTGGGGATCTCCTGTATATAATGATATATGTACAGCCGGTATAACCTGGGGATCTCCTGTATATAATGATATATGTACAGCCGGTATAACCTGGGGATCTCCTGTACATAATGATATATGTACAGCCGGTATAACCATGGGATCTCCTGTATATAATGATATATGTACAGCTGGTATAACCTGGGGATCTCCTGTATATAATGATATATGTACAGCCGGTATAACCTGGGGATCTCCTGTATATAATGATATATGTACAGCCGGTATAACCTGGGGATCTCCTGTATATAATGATATATGTACAGCCGGTATAACCTGGGGATCTCCTGTATATAATGATATATGTACAGCCGGTATAACCTGGGGATCTCCTGTATATAATGATATATGTACAGCTGGTATAACCTGGGGATCTCCTGTATATACTGATATATGTACAGCTGGTATAACCTGGGGATCTCCTGTATATAATGATATATTTACAGCCGGTATAACCTGGGGATCTCCTGTATATAATGATATATGTACAGCCGGTATAACCTGGGCATCTCCTGTATATAATGATATATGTACAGCCGGTATAACCTGGGGATCTCCCGTATATAGTGATATATGTACAGCTGGTATATCCTGGGCATCTCCTGTATATAATGATAAATGTACAGCCGGTATAACCTGGGCATCTCCTGTATATAATGATATATGTACAGCTGGTATAACCTGGGGATCTCCTGTATATAATGATATATGTACAGCCGGTATAACCTGGGGATCTCCTGTATATAGTGATATATGTACAGTTGGTATAACCTGGGGATCTCCTGTATATAGTGATATATGTACAGCCGGAATAACCTGGGGATCTCCTGTATATAATGATATATGTACAGCCGGTATAACCTGGGGATCTCCTGTATATAATGATATATGTACAGCTGGTATAACCTGGGGATCTCCTGTATATAATGATATATGTACAGCTGGTATATCCTGGGGATCTCCTGTATATAATGATATATGTACAGCCGGTATAACCTGGAGATCTCCTGTATATAATGGTATATGTACAGCTGGTATAACCTGGGGATCTCCTGCATATAAAGATATATGTACAGCTGGTATAACCTGGGGATCTCCTGTATATAATGATATATGTACAGCCGGTATAACCTGGAGATCTCCTGTATATAATGATATATGTACAGCCGGTATAACCTGGGGATTTCCTGTATATAATGATATATGTACAGCCGGTATAACCTGGGGATCTCCTGTATATAATGATATATGTACAGCCGGTATAACCTGGGGATCTCCTGTATATAATGATATATGTACAGCCGGTATAACCTGGGGATCTCCTGTATATAATGATATATGTACAGCCGGTATAACCTGGGGATCTCCTGTATATAATGATATATGTACAGCCGGTATAACCTGGGGATCTCCTGTATATAATGATATATGTACAGCTGGTATAACCTGGGGATCTCCTGTATATACTGATATATGTACAGCTGGTATAACCTGGGGATCTCCTGTATATAATGATATATTTACAGCCGGTATAACCTGGGGATCTCCTGTATATAATGATATATGTACAGCTGGTATAACCTGGGGATCTCCTGTATATACTGATATATGTACAGCTGCTATAACCTGGGGATCTCCTGTATATAATGATATATGTACAGCCGGTATAACCTGGGGATCTCCTGTATATAATGATATATGTACAGCCGGTATAACCTGGGGATCTCCTGTATATAATGATTTATGTACAGCCGGTATAACCTGGGCATCTCCTGTATATAATGATATATGTACAGCCGGTATAACCTGGGGATCTCCTGTATATAATGATATATGTACAGCCGGTATAACCTGGGGATCTCCTGTATATAATGATATATGTACAGCCGGTATAACCTGGGGATCTCCCGTATATAGTGATATATGTACAGCTGGTATAACCTGGGCATCTCCTGTATATAATGATATATGTACAGCCGGTATAACCTGGGCATCTCCTGTATATAATGATATATGTACAGCTGGTATAACCTGGGGATCTCCTGTATATAATGATATATGTACAGCCGGTATAACCTGGGGATCTCCTGTATATAGTGATATATGTACAGCTGGTATATCCTGGGGATCTCCTGTATATAATGATATATGTACAGCCGGTATAACCTGGAGATCTCCTGTATATAATGGTATATGTACAGCTGGTATAACCTGGGGATCTCCTGCATATAATGATATATGTACAGCTGGTATAACCTGGGGATCTCCTGTATATAATGATATATGTACAGCCGGTATAACCTGGAGATCTCCTGTATATAATGATAAATGTACAGCCGGTATAACCTGGGGATCTCCTGTATATAATGATATATGTACAGCCGGTATAACCTGGGGATCTCCTGTATATAATGATATATGTACAGCCGGTATAACCTGGGGATCTCCTGTATATAATGATATATGTACAGCCGGTATAACCTGGGGATCTCCTGTATATAATGATATATGTACAGCCGGTATAACCTGGGGATCTCCTGTATATAATGATATATGTACAGCCGGTATAACCTGGGGATCTCCTGTATATAATGATATATGTACAGCCGGTATAACCTGGGGATCTCCTGTATATAATGATATATGTACAGCCGGTATAACCTGGGGATCTCCTGTATATAATGATATATGTACAGCTGGTATAACCTGGGGATCTCCTGTATATAATGATATATGTACAGCCGGTATAACCTGGGGATCTCCTGTATATAATGATATATGTACAGCTGGTATAACCTGGGGATCTCCTGTATATAATGATATATGTACAGCTGGTATAACCTGGGGATCTCCTGTATATGATGATATATGTACAGCTGGTATAACCTGGGGATCTCCTGTATATAATGATATATGTACAGCCGGTATAACCTGGGGATCTCCCGTATATAGTGATATATGTACAGCTGGTATAACCTGGGCATCTCCTGTATATAATGATATATGAACAGCCGGTATAACCTGGGCATCTCCTGTATATAATGATATATGTACAGCTGGTATAACCTGGGGATCTCCTGTATATAATGATATATGTACAGCCGGTATAACCTGGGGATCTCCTGTATATAGTGATATATGTACAGCTGGTATATCCTGGGGATCTCCTGTATATAATGATATATGTACAGCCGGTATAACCTGGAGATCTCCTGTATATAATGGTATATGTACAGCTGGTATAACCTGGGGATCTCCTGCATATAATGATATATGTACAGCTGGTATAACCTGGGGATCTCCTGTATATAATGATATATGTACAGCCGGTATAACCTGGAGATCTCCTGTATATAATGATAAATGTACAGCCGGTATAACCTGGGGATCTCCTGTATATAATGATATATGTACAGCCGGTATAACCTGGGGATCTCCTGTATATAATGATATATGTACAGCCGGTATAACCTGGGGATCTCCTGTATATAATGATATATGTACAGCCGGTATAACCTGGGGATCTCCTGTATATAATGATATATGTACAGCCGGTATAACCTGGGGATCTCCTGTATATAATGATATATGTACAGCCGGTATAACCTGGGGATCTCCTGTATATAATGATATATGTACAGCCGGTATAACCTGGGGATCTCCTGTATATAATGATATATGTACAGCCGGTATAACCTGGGGATCTCCTGTATATAATGATATATGTACAGCCGGTATAACATGGAGTTCTCCTGTATATAATGATATATGTACAGCCGGTATAACCTGGGGATCTCCTGAATATAATAATATATGTACAGCCGGTATAACCTGGGGATCTCCTGTATATAATGATATATGTACAGCCGGTATAACCTGGAGATCTCCTGTATATAATGATATATGTACAGCCGGTATAACCTGGGGATCTCCTGTATATAATGATATATGTACAGCCGGTATAACCTGGGGATCTCCTGTATATAATGATATATGTACAGCTGGTATAACCTGGGGATCTCCTGTATATAATGATATATGTACAGCTGGTATAACCTGGGATTCTCCTGTATATAATGATATATGTACAGCCGGTATAACCTGGGGATCTCCTGTATATAATGATATATGTACAGCTGGTATAACCTGGGGATCTCCTGTATATAATGATATATGTACAGCTGGTATAACCTGGGCATCTCCTGTATATAATGATATATGTACAGCCGGTATAACCTGGGGATCTCCTGTATATAATGATATATGTACAGCCGGTATAACCTGGGGATCTCCTGTATATTATGATATATGTACAGCTGGTATAACCTGGGGATCTCCTGTATATAATGATATATGTACAGCCGGTATAACATGGAGATCTCCTGTATATAATGATATATGTACAGCCGGTATAACCTGGAGATCTCCTGTATATAATGATATATGTACAGCTGGTATAACCTGGGGATCTCCTGTATATAATGATATATGTACAGCCGGTATAACCTGGGGATCTCCTGTATATAATGATATATGTACAGCCGGTATAACCTGGGGATCTCCTGTATATAATGATATATGTACAGCTGGTATAACCTGGGGATCTCCTGTATATAATGATATATGTACAGCTGGTATAACCTGGGGATCTCCTGTATATAGTTATGTCTGATGAGGAGAAGGATTGGTTTACCATTACTATATTTGCTACTGTGGTTGCTCTGTTACTTCTTTGGCTACTGTGGGGTTAATGTTTTGTTGTTAACTATTGTGGTGGGTCTTTTGTTTCTAAATTGGCGATAGTGGGTGGACACAAATACTGTATTGGCTACTACAGGGGTATAAAAATTATTGTGCAGCAGAACTGTATAAAATTTTGCAGAGTAGACAACTACTACAAGTTTTGTGTTGCTAAATCTTTAGAGATGAGTTTTGGGTTGAAGAAGCTCACATAGTGGTCAGTGGCTCTCTTGTGTTATCTTCTCTAATATGTCAGATTTATCATTCAGCATTAGACTCCGTCATAAATCTTGTGAAGTATGTAAGCTTGCCTCTGGTGCTGTATCTATGTAGTAAGCTTAGTTCTGATGTTGTAGCTATGTAGTAAGCTTAGTTCTGGTATTATATGTATGTATGTAGTTAGCTTGCTTCTGGTATTGTATCTATGTAGTGAGCTTAGTTCTGATATTGTATATATGTAGTAAGCTTAGTTCTGATGTAGTATCTATGTAGTAAGCTTAGTTCTGATGTTGTATCTATGTAGTAAGCTTAGTTCTGATATTGTATCTATGTAGTAAGCTTAGTTCTGATGTTGTATCTATGTAGTAAGCTTAGTTCTGGTATTATATGTATGTAGTTAGCTTGCTTCTGGTATTGTATCTATGTAGTGAGCTTAGTTCTGATATTGTATATATGTAGTAAGCTTAGTTCTGATGTAGTATCTATGTAGTAAGCTTAGTTCTGATGTTGTATCTATGTAGTAAGCTTAGTTCTGATATTGTATCTATGTAGTAAGCTTAGTTCTGATATTGTATCTATGTAGTAAGCTTATTTCTGCTATTGTATCTATGTAGTAAGCTTAGTTCTGATATTGTATCTATGTAGTAAGCTTAGTTCTGATATTGTATCTATGTAGTAAGCTTAGTTCTGATATTGTATCTATGTAGTAAGCTTATTTCTGCTATTGTATCTATGTAGTAAGCTTAGTTGTGGTGTTGTATCTATGTAGTAAGCTTAGTTCTGATATTGTATCTATGTAGTAAGCTTAGTTCTGATATTGTATCTATGTTGTAAGCTTAGTTCTGATATTGTATCTATGTTGTAAGCTTAGTTTTGATATTGTATCTATGTAGTAAGCTTAGTTTTGATATTGTATCTATGTAGTAAGCTTAGTTTTGATATTGTATCTATGTAGTAAGCTTAGTTCTGATGTTGTATCTATGTAGTAAGCTTAGTTCTGATGTTGTATCTATGTAGTAAGCTTAGTTCTGATGTTGTATCTATGTAGTAAGCTTAGTTCTGATGTTGTATCTATGTAGTAAGCTTAGTTTTGATGTTGTATCTATGTAGTAAGCTTAGTTCTGATATTGTATCTATGTAGTAAGCTTAGTTTTGATATTGTATCTATGTAGTAAGCTTAGTTCTGATATTGTATCTATGTAGTAAGCTTAGTTTTGATATTGTATCTATGTAGTAAGCTTAGTTTTGATATTGTATCTATGTAGTAAGCTTAGTTCTGGTGTTGTATCTATGTAGTAAGCTTAGTTCTGGTGCTGTATCTGTGTAATAATCTTGGTTTTGCTACCATATCTAATTATTAAGCTTGGTTCTGGTATTGTGTTTACGTATTAATTTTGGTTTAGGTAATGTATCTATGTAGTAATCTTGGTTCTGGTATCGTTTCTATGTATTAAGCTTGGTTCTGCTAACATATAAATATATATATCAATGTTGGTTTTGGTGATGTATATGTAGGTATTGTATCTATGTAGTAGTCTTGGTTCTGGTAATCTGTGGTTCTGGTATCTATGACTGTGGACCAGGGTCACCATCGGGGCAGTTTCCTATGACTGCAGTTAGGGGCAGGAGGGGGGCCTGGAGTCACAGAACCCCCTTTCCATAGTTGTAAGCATGTGTTCATGACATCGTGTAACAGTCAGGGGCCCCAAAATTCCTTGTGGTGGCCCTGCTCTGGAGGAGGCCACAATCTCTTTACACTGGACTGCCTCCTACAGACACAGAATCCTCCTACGCTCCTTCCCTTCTTTTCCTTCTCCGTTAAGAGCTTTGGAATATGTCGGTGACATATAAATAAAAGCCTAATTGTTTCTCAGCGAGTGCAGAGATTCTGAGCAGCCGCTTATGCTGGAAAGAGACATTTAAAGGATATCTACCACCAGGATGAAGGATTGTAAACCAAGCACACTGACATACTGGTGTGTGCCCCATCTAGTAGGGTCTGTTCTTCTTTTAGCTTCTTACATCCTTGTCTATACAAAAAAGGCTTTCAAAATTATGCAAATGAGACTGAGGGGCTCTGGGCTCCATAGCTGTTAATTGAGCCTGGATCTCCTGAGTCTCATTTGCATAACCTTTAAAGCCTTTTTTCATAAAAACTATGGCATAAGAAGCTAAGATAAGAGCGGATCCTACCCGAGGGGTCACACACCAGTATGTCAGTGTGCTTGGTTTACAGTCCTTCATCCTGGTGGTAGATTTCCTTTAATACACATAGTAACAATTAGCAAAATTAATTACAAATTGTATTATCTTTGAACTTGCTATAAATGTCAATCATATGTATAATTGACACCAAATTGCAGCAGAGCTAAATATTTGGTAGGGGCTTCGAGCTCACAGAAATCAAACTCAACTCTCTGAGTGCAATATTATAAAATTGTTTATCCTCTGCCTCCAGCAAGTGCACGTTCCAGCTTATTCCCAAATTTATTGTATCATTACTTGTTAAACCCCCCGAAACGTGTTGTTATATTCTTTTTGTATGGTTCCTACAAGGCACAGGCTACTGAACTGAAATGCTCAGTGTTTAAGCAGATGAAGCCAAATCCCATATCCTCCTCCTGGCTCGAGACTCAGCTCCCAACTCCCAAGTGTATCTGCAAGTCAACACCAAGAGCAGATTGACTGCAGGTGGACGAGCTGATAGACTTGGAAACCTCCACAGCAGCAGCAGAAGCAGCAGCAGCCGCGTCCCAGCTGCTCTCGCCGAAATACGTAATATCGTGAGGGCAGCGAGCAAAAAACAAACATCTTTTTGTCATCTCTCGGATTTTGCTTCTCGTCGAGGAGTGAAATTAAAAGCACATTGTATTCGGGCTCGCGCGCACAGACGGAGCCAACTTTCGACTTTCTACCTCACAAGCGTTTTTTTCCGACCTCTTGGCTCTTGACAACTTCGCACTTCCACGTCTTGCTTTGAAATCGTAGACCTTCTTATCTGATCTGCTCGTGTTTTTACAACTTTTTTTCATGGTGAAGCCAAAAAAGTTGGAAAGGAAGTCCCGTAGATTTCTTACATTTTTAGGAAGAGTCTACCAGAGATTGCAGATAGTGCTGTGGGGGTAAGGACGGGGGCCAACGAAGGAATGTGGTCAATAATGAGGTGTAACAATAAAACATGTTCACACAGTATAATCATTTATAACAACATGGTTGGGCAGTAGAGAAACTCCAGCTCCATTGCTCCAATTCAGGAGAGAAGCTCCGACCCCCCAGTAAGGTCCTTTTACAGCAATTTGGGAGAAAGCTTCGACCACCAGTACGATTTTTCTATTGAAGCTCCAATGTGGGAAAGAAGCTCAGATCACCAATCAGGTCCCTTCTACAGCTGCTCCAATACAGAAGAAAAGTTTGGACCACCAGTTAGGTCCTTTTACAGAAACTCCAATGTGAGAGAGAAGCTGCCACCACCAGTAAGGTCCTTCTACATCAGCTTCAATATGGAAAAAAAAGAGCTCGGACCGCCTGTAATGTCTGTCTAGAGCAGCGGCAATGCGGGAGAGAAGCTCCGACTCTCTCTTCAGCAGCTTCAGTTCAGGAGAGAAGCTCCGACCATCAGTCAGGTCATTTTACAGCATCTCCAAGGTGGTTAGAGAAAAGCTCTTGCCACCATTCAATAGAAGCTTCAATGTGTGAGAAAAGCTTGGACTACCAGTCAGGTCCCATCAATAGAAGCTTCAATGTTGGAGAAAAGCTTGGACTACCAGTCAGGTCCCATCAATAGAAGCTTCAATGTTGGAGAAAAGCTTGGACTACCAGTCAGGTCCCATCAATAGAAGCTTCAATGTTGGAGAAAAGCTTGGACTACCAGTCAGGTCCCATCAATAGAAGCTTCAATGTTGGAGAAAAGCTTGGACTACCAGTCAGGTCCCATCAATAGAAGCTTCAATGTTGGAGAAAAGCTTGGACTACCAGTCAGGTCCCATCAATAGAAGCTTCAATGTTGGAGAAAAGCTTGGACTACCAGTCAGGTCCCATCAATAGAAGCTTCAATGTTGGAGAAAAGCTTGGACTACCAGTCAGGTCCCATCAATAAAAGCTTCAATGTTGGAGAAAAGCTTGGACTACCAGTCAGGTCCCATCAATAGAAGCTTCAATGTTGGAGAAAAGCTTGGACTACCAGTCAGGTCCCATCAATAGAAGCTTCAATGTTGGAGAAAAGCTTGGACTACCAGTCAGGTCCCATCAATAGAAGCTTCAATGTTGGTGAAAAGCTTGGACTACCAGTCAGGTCCCATCAATAGAAGCTTCAATGTGGGAGAAAAGGTCTAACCACAAGTAAGATCCTTTTATCAAATGCTCCAATTTGCATAAGAATCTCCGACCATCTGTCAGAGACTTCTCCAGCAACTCCAATGTGAAAGAAAAGCTCAATGTGGGAAAGAAGCTCGGACCACAAATAAGAGCCTTTTCTAACAGCTCCAATGTGGAGGAATTGAATAGACCACCTTAAGAAGCTCCAAAGTGGGAAAGAAGCTCGGACCACAAGTCAGGTCCTTCTCCAGCAGCTCCAATGTAGAAGAAAAGCTCTGACCACCAGTATGGAGCTGGGACCTCATTCCTATCTCTCCATCTGATTATCTTATTACTATGTCATGTATTATTTTATTTGTACCCCATAATTTTCAAAGCGCTGGAGAATATCATGGCTCTTTATGAATAAAGGTTTATTATTCTAAAGAAGCTCCAATGAGGGAAAGAAGCTTGGACCACAAGTTAGATCTTTTTATCGCAGCTCTAAGGCTATAAAAAAAGCTCTGGCCACCTAACTGGTCCATCTGTAGAAGCTTTATCTTTCACAGCTAAAACAACAAAATGTACCAGTGATTTCAAATTACATATTTTGGAGCAAATTATTTATAGACACGATTGAAGCCACCATATTTCTTATTAGCGATGCAGGTAGGAGCATAGGAGCTCACTTTGTAGATGTCTTCCCGCGGAGGCCTCCCACTTTCCTCAAGTCATAAAGAGGGACTTAAAATGCTTTTCAAAAGTTGTACAAAGCTTGTTAGAGTTTTGGCATTATTAACACTATAAATCTACAAACGTGTTCTAGGGTCATGTGCTAGCGTTTTTATTCCTTTCTATGGGTTCATGCACACGGCCATGGATTCTCCAGCCCCCTTGAACCGCCTCAATCACCAGGCAATAGGTGGAAAGTGGATCCCTTTCTAATGGGTCGTTGGTTCTTCTTCTGGTTCCTACACAGACTGAGGAAAGCATGGTGTGAACCAACAGGACAGCAGTGCCTCCAGAGCTATGTCTATGCTGAACTATATGGAAAGAAGCTTTTTTGTGGCAAACTAGGAGACCTCTCAGAAATTCGGTGACCCCTCCCAGCATAGCACTTGTCTAATTCTCCTCAGTCCCATTTCCCATATTCTGGACATCTTAATGGAATATCTTGAAGCTGACTTCCAAGAAAACCCCATTACTCAGTCCTAATCCTCCAACGCTGACAGCAGCGAATCGATTATTTTGGAGGATAGAAGAGATTTCTTCATTTGAATCGTCTTCGAGATGAAACATTAGGATGAGGGTCTCGGATATCACTGGGCTTAGTGCTGGAGCACAAGTGTGAGCCGGAGATGTCCTCCACTGACAATGCGGAGTGTGGCGAGTGCAACTCTGCTCTGTCTCTCTCTAACATCTCCAGCGGAAAATCCCAACCTAAACATCCTATGTTTATGGAAACTTCCAGAAGCAGAAGATGAAAATATTCTATGGGATTGGAAGACTTATTTTTCTTTCCAGGAATTTTCCTCTGTTTATTGGAGAAGAGAAGGTGCTTGGTTTCCCCTTAACATAGATGGCAGATCCGTGCAAAAGGGAAACTCTGCCTTCTTCAGGAGTCGGGTCCTTCTACATTAACTCCTACCTACCAGACGGGTCAAAAATAATTTGCTTGTTCTTCAATCTTTTAGTCTGTGTCTCCCTGTACATGTCTCGGTGGGGGATTTGTCATACAACATGAATATTTGAGAAGCCTTTGTCATCCAATTATCCAATGATGGTCGGTTGACCAAGAGGTCAAAGATGAAGCCACACATCTGACACTTGGTCTCCTGGTCTTTCATACTTAGACGTTGACAGGTCAGGACAATACCAAACTAAATTTTCCTGCTCTCCCAAAACATGTGGAATTTGGAGCGTACCTATATGGGGGTTACAGTGTGTCCTCCTTGTGATTGATCTCTCCGTCATGAACTATAGCCCAGTTATTACTCATAGTTCTGGTAACTCAACGACAGGAAATCCACTCCTGATTATTTACTCTTACAAAAGTGTCGAACAATCTGCAATTCTCCAAGAAGGGACTTCTCCAGAGCCTTGTAAAAATGTTTAAAGTGAAGCCCTTTGTGTGTGATGCTTTTCTGTAGCAGAACAGCTGGAATGAATCCCATCCAATGTGTCCACATAACCAATAAACGTCTCAACGCAACAGCAGCAGCTTGTGTCTCACAGATAGGATGGCATCAGCCCTGAGGTCGGCTCATTATCATGGGTCTGACCACATGGGGGAGGTGGATGGGCTGCGATTGTGAGCAGAAGCAAATGAGAGTAGTTCAAAGCAAAGGAAGCTACAATCCTGGAATATTGACCCATATGTCACAGTCCTGCCTCTACTAACAACATGTACAAAGGTCTGAGTACACATCTGACCATGGGCCAGTACCTAACACTGTGTGCAGAGAGCACAGAACAGAGCAGTGTGAGGAGACATCCCCTCTTCTCTTGGAGAAGCTTCAATCCTGGAATTTAAATCCAAATAGAACAGTCCTGCTGCTACTAATAATAAACACAAAAGTACTATTACGCATCTGTCCATAGTCAATACCCAACACTGTCTGCAGAGAGCACAGAACAGAGCAGTGTGAGGGGACATCCACCTCTGTTCTTTGAGAGGCTGCAATCCTGGAATATAAATATGTATTTCACAGTCCTGCTGCTACTAACAACATAGACAAATATATTATTAAAGGGGTTTGTTCTTGGATTGGGTATAACAAATCTGATACGTGGAGGTCTAACCATTTGGATCGTGGGGGCAGGACCTGCACAGAACGTGGTTATTCACTACCCAGTATTTAAACATCCGTCTTTACACTCTACATAGTCACACCTGCTGACAGGTTCCCTCTGAGAATACTTATATGATAAAATAACTTACCTCTTTGTGTAAATGATAGGACACAGATAAGATAAACAATTTTTTGTGATTTTATGGACTTAAAAAAAAAATTCTAATAAAATGTATCAGTTCTTAGTGGTGGATACATTGTTGCCAACATCTTGGACCTCTGACTGGTTACGTTGTGTTTGCCACAGACAGGAGCCCCCCATCCCCCCCAGTCCTGAGTATAAGATGTTCTTTATTATGTTTTCCTCCCATGATCTACTACCTGGCTATTTTTCAGGTTGGCGACGTCCCAGTCCCTTACACCAAAGGTGTAACAGAGATTGCAGTCTACCAGACACATTCTGGGCACTCCGGCCTCTCAGAGGGAGAGCAAAAACTGTCAACGCTTTGCAGAGACAGTCGCCGGGGGACGATACATTCGGAGTGTCCCGTCAAAATTTTATGGGAGGTTTTGGCTAATTTATGTGTTTAAGAAGAGGCTTAGTGGCATCCCGTCATAAGAGATGCCCATTAATGTGTCTCCGTGCTTGGAACGTCCCATACGGGAGGTGTCTGGCTACTGGACCACTCCATGTCCTCATCCCCATTCTCTATGGGAAATGGGCGATAGACGGTGCCCAAGATGAAGTCAGGATGGCGAGAGAGACGGAGTAGGAGGGGGGCTCGGTGGTGGCACTTGGCACAGAGGTTGCTTTTTTAGTTCTCAGCAGGTGTGACTTGGGGCTTGGCATGACTTCTGCTTCTGTGTAAGCTGCCCGTCTTGCATTCCCATTTACAAGCTCTCTTCATCAAAGAACGGCTGTCAGCACCACGGCTCCTGAAATCACGTCTTCTCGAGAGGGAAGAAGGGGGGGGGGGGCGAGAGCCAAGGAGGAGGGGGCTGAATGGCAAGTGAAAGCCTTTTAACAAGCTCCTGCTATGATTCATGTTTACCCCCAAAGACAACTGATGAAACCTCAGTGGTGACTCGACGTTTGCAGCCAAAGACAGTCCTTAATGATGCAATTTATAGAGTGCCTTTAACAACCTCATCCCAAGGCACCAGCGGCCATAAACCGCGGGCACACACACGCTCAACGCCGAGGAGAAGGTCTCAAGTCTAGGAAAGTTGGCCACAACTATTTATGGTTAAATGCTAGGATGAGCTTCAAGGGATGGGGAGAGGAGATCATGTGGAGAAGAAAATGACAACATGTGGAAAAGATCAGGAGCGGCGAGCTGGTGGTCTCAGGACAAGTCAAGACCCAAGATCTCCTCAAAGCTATTGATCTAGATAGAGCAACTGTAGGGTTACCAAATACACCCTGATTGATACTGGTCAATAGTTCAAAAGTGGAATTATGGCTTTACCTAGACAAGTTGCCCTCAGTTTTACATTTACCTCGCTCTAATGTAACATTATAAGACTATGTATAATACAAGTCAACTTGGGTTCATCTCTGTGCTGAATGAAGACCTCCAAGAGGTAGCGACTTGGTGGTTTTCCTGGAGCAAACAATTGCTTTGCTAATAGAACTTGCCCCTGTCTATAAAGAACCACTGAAGACAACAGAAATATAACATCTAATACAAGAGCAGCTACAGTCTACTGGTAAAGAGGTAGCAACCTGGTGGAAAGTGACTTTGAGTTGTTGCCCTTAATTATGCTGATACCTTTCTGAAATGTAACATTTTAGGTCACTATCTAAGCCAAGGTGGCTTGGATACATCAGAATGACTCTCTACTGAATGAAGACATCTCTAAGAGGTAGTGACCTGGTGGTTTTCCTATAACAGACAGTTAGCTTTGCCAATAGAAGTTGTACAGTTAAACCTGCACAAATGTAACATTGATTACATTACAAGTGGAGAGTTGGTTTGCAAAGAGAACTTGCCATTGTCTATTCAGAACCACTACAGAAATAAAACACCCTCTAATGCAAGAGCAGCTTGTTTCTACTGGTAAAGAGGTAGCAACCTGGGGGTTTCATTGTATTGGAAAGTATCCTTACCAAGAGATATTGCCCTTGGTTACACAGACCCCTGTGTAACATTGTGGTGCACTGCCCAATTCATTGAATCTACTGGACAAGAGCTAGCGACCTAGTAGTTGCCCTGCAACACATCACAGTGTGGAAATTAAAGGGTGAATACTCAAGGAGCTCCCTTTATGATATTCAAATGACCCAAACCTTTACAAAAATAATTGGAAAAAGATCCAGCTAAAAATCTAGAAACAAAATCATGGACCCCAGACTGTCCTCGCATTAATATGATACTGATATTTGATGCTTTCCCATCATCCACATGGGCAGAAGTGCAGGGTATGAGGTCCTGCTGCCCGGTAATGAGAGGACATTGATATTTATAGCGGAGAGGACTATACTTGACATGGGATGATGCATTGAAGAATTGATGCCAACGATATCACATTTCTGAAGCTGATGTCACCAGAGTTCCTATCTTGGCATTTGTGAGGAAGCCAAGGAAAAGGCGCAGGGGCCAAAGCACTTGTGTCAAGTAGGACCCGCTGACAGAATTAGCATATCGGCTGACACCCCATCCCAGCAGGGCATCATGTATAAAGGGCACAGAATCAGCTACGCCACATCTGACCTTAAAGGGAAAAGCACAGAGTTCCATCAGAACAAGATGAAGCCGAGCAGAAAGTAGTCATGAGTTGTAAAACTTCCACATTCACATCCTGTATTATACTCCAGAGCTGCACTCACTATTCTGCTGCTGGTGCAGTCACTGTGTACATACATGACATTACTTATCCTGTACTGATCCTGAGTTACATCCTGTATTATAATCCAGAGCCGCACTCACTATTCTGCTGCTGGTGCAGTCACTGTGTACATACATGACATTACTTATCCTGTACTGATCCTGAGTTACATCCTGTATTATACCCCAGAGCTGCACTCACTATTCTGCTGCTGGTGCAGTCACTGTGTACATACATGACATTACTTATCCTGTACTGATCCTGAGTTACATCCTGTATTATACTCCAGAGCTGCACTCACTATTCTGCTGCTGGTGCAGTCACTGTGTACATACATGGCATTACTTATCCTGTACTGATCCTGAGTTACATCCTGCATTATACTCCAGAGCCGCACTCACTATTCTGCTGCTGGTGCAGTCACTGTGTACATACATCACATTACTTATCCTGTACTGATCCTGAGTTACATCCTGTATTATACTCCAGAGCCGCACTCACTATTCTGCTGCTGGTGCAGTCACTGTGTACATACATCACATTACTTATCCTGTACTGATCCTGAGTTACATCCTGTATTATACTCCATAGCTGCACTCACTATTCTGCTGCTGGTGCAGTCACTGTGTACATACATGACATTACTTATCCTGTACTGATCCTGAGCTACATCCTGTATTATACCCCAGAGCTGCACTCACTATTCTGCTGCTGGTGCAGTCACTGTGTACATACATGACATTACTTATCCTGTACTGATCCTGAGTTACATCCTGTATTATACCCCAGAGCTGCACTCACTATTCTGCTGCTGGTGCAGTCACTGTGTACATACATGACATTACTTATCCTGTACTGATCCTGAGTTACATCCTGTATTATACCCCAGAGCTGCACTCACTATTCTGCTGCTGGTGCAGTCACTGTGTACTTACATGACATTACTTATCCTGTACTGATCCTGAGTTACATCCTGTATTATACTCCAGAGCTGCACTCACTATTCTGCTGCTGGTGCAGTCACTGTGTACATGCATCACATTACTTATCCTGTACTGATCCTGAGTTACATCCTGTATTATGCTCCAGAGCTGCACTCACTATTCTGCTATGTGTTATATAATATTAGGTATGCTGTTGTATGCCCCATTTCCCAGTCTCAGTGATGGTCTGGGCTCGCTGTGCCCCCCATGGTCAGGGCGACTCTGTAGATGTCACGGTTTGGGTTTCATTGGCACAGGGGGCTTGTATTCTGCGCAGGTAAAATAAACGTATAAATCTTGCGGGGTCTCACACGCGGCTCCGTGCTGCGCGCAGTCTCCATGAGGTTGGCTACTGGTGTGGGCTACAGGCATCTGTTTTCATGTAGAAGGAATTTATTGGAGCTGGCGGATCTATGGCTTCTCCTAAAATCCACAGGATGATTAGTCTGGACCTCACCCGCCGCCCGGCACTTACACAGGGTCTTGTATTCAGCAAACTGCATTGTGTCAGGAAATCATCCAGCGCCCTCCATATAGAGGGACAGGGACATATTAGGAAATCCCTGGAAAATCATCCGGAAATTTCTAATAGACATTTCTATGCATAATTCAGATGCTTTGTTACAGTGTATCAGTGCAGGCCGTCTATGTCACACCCTCTGCTACAGTGGACGCTACTGTAACAATGTGACAAACATGATCCCATATCCTGGTCATGTCATCATATTGGAATATGTTAGTGATGTCATCATGGTTTTATATCCCGATGGTGATGTCATCACGTTCCTGTACCCCGGTGATGTCATCACCTTTGTATATCCTGGTGATGTCATCATGTTGCCATATTATAGTGATGCCATCATGTTCCTGTACCCCGGTGATGCCATCATGTTCCTGTACCCCGGTGATGCCATCATGTTCCTGTACCCCGGTGATGTCATCACGTTCCTGTATCCTGGTGATGTCATCAAGTTCCTGTACCCCGGTGATGTCATCACGTTCCTGTATCCTGGTGATGTCATCACCTTTGTATATCCTGGTGATGTCATCATGTTTGTACAGGCGAGTGATGTCATATTCTAATGATATTTGCCTTTCTCCTCCCACATCTTCTCTGAGAATAAACGCGGGGCCGTCGGTAGAATAGATTAATACTTTATTATAAATTTTACAAACACAAAACAAACATTCATAAACAAGAAAAAAATAATTCTAAAAATATTTTAATTAAATCTTTTCTTTAGGTTTTCTCAGACAGAAATATATATCAAAATAAATAGATGAGCTGAGAGGCGGTCAGTGAGGAGACCACCACCCACAACCCGACACTGAGGACCCCCCTCCCCCACAGGAGACAAGCATCCAGCACCCCGACATTGCGGACCCCAGCCCCCAAGATGCCCACCTACCTCCGGGAGACTGACCATCCAGCACCCTGACACTGCGGAACCCTCCCCCCCACAGGAGACCGACCACCCAGCACCCCGACACTGTGGAACCCTCCCCCAGGACGCCCACCTATCTCTAGGAGACCGACCACCAGCACCCCGACACTGAGGACCCCCCTCCCCCACAGGAGACCGACCACCCAGCACCCCGACACTGTGGAACCCTCCCCCCCAGGACGCCCACCTATCTCTAGGAGACCGACCACCCAGCACCCTGACACTGCGGATCCCCCTCCCCCAGGACGCCCACCTATCTCCAGGAGACAGACCTCCTCCAGGACGCCCCCTGTTTCCAGGAGAGCGACCACCCAGCACCCCAACACTGCGGACCCCCCTCCTCCAGGACGCCCACCTATCTCCAGGAGACCCACCACTGTGGATCCCCCTCCCCCCAGGACGCTCACCCACCGACAGGAGACCACCATCCAGCACCCTGACTCTGTGGACCCCACCCAGGACACCCACCTACCTCCAGGAGACTGACCATCCAGCACCCTGACGCTGTTGACCCCCCCCATCCCTCCCCCGCCGCCCAGGACGCCCACCTACCTCCAGGGGAGCAACCGTTCAGCACCCTGACTGTGGGCCCACAACTACCTCCAGGAGACTGAACATCCAGCTACTTGACCCTGCACCTCCTCCAGGAGTTCACCACCCTTCGCCCTGACATTGCGGACCCCTCCCCCCAGAGCCCCCAACTACCTCCAGGAGCCCGTCCATCCAGCACCCTAACACTGCGGACCCTCCCCTAGGACTCCCACCTACCTCCAGGAGAACATTACAGTAGATAAGATAGAAGAAACATGAACATCTGAGACGCGTATAATCCCCCACTGATGTCTATGGGCGGAAATACCATCAGCATACAGGGAAACCATCAGCAGGTGTGACCATAGGCTGCCACCAGTGCCATGTACTGTCCCTGGGCAGAAGTGTAATCAGATCTTTGTGCCATGAGCCGCAGGACTGTGATGTATGGATTCATATTCCAGGATTGTAGCTTCTCCAAGTTCACTTGGGGTGTGTCCTCACACTGCTGTTCTCTGTGCTCTCTTCAATGAGCTGTTCCTTGGCCCCTCCTAGCAGTGAAAAAGTGAATACTAGCTGAGTACAACAGCAGTCTCTTAAAGCAGATAGGAGGGGACTGTGTGGCAGACCATTGGAGAGAGCTATCAGCACAGAGCACAGCAGTGTGAGGACACAGTGCACTTGGAGGAGATATAATCCTGCAGTGCAAACTCCTTTTTCACAGTTTTGCTGCTACTTACATACACAACAGTATGATTACACCTATGTCCAGGAGTGATGCATAACACTGGTTGCAGAGCACAGCAGTGTGAGGACCCCAAGTACTTGGAGAAACTTCAATCCTGGAATGTAAATGCATTTTTCAGGGTCCTGCTGCTATTAAAAACATACACAAAGATATGATTACACATCTCCTCAGGGACAATACCTAACACTGGCTGCAGTGAGCACAGAGCACAGCAGTGTGAGGACATGCATGGTCACACTTGCTGATAGGTTCCCTTTAATAGCGACATGACATGTGTGTTAAATTAGTTGTGGTTTTGGCCACATCCTACATCTTTAAATATATACACAGGATTTGGAGTCCTAAACCATTTGCTCAGACATAGACTTACATGACGAAATTACATCCTCCTGCAGCCACCACTAGAGGGCGCTCTAGAGCTGTATATTTGTTACACTCTGAATTACACGGTCTACAGAAAGCTTCCTGGTATTTACACTTTAAAAACTCAAATTCACCTTTCAAGCTCCATATGACATGAGGAATCTACATAAAGTTCTTAAAATGTGCAGTAATATTATTGTATTGATATTGAATCTCACCCCCGCCCCTGCTGATTCAGGATCTGCACAAAGCAAGCTCTGCCCTGGGGCATAACTTATGTACTTATCTGGGTAAGGCCTTGTTAACTAGTCTGATATAAATAATAATACAACAAAAAAGCTACACTCTTAAGAGACTGAACCAGCAGAAGCTGTGGAGAGGTATGAGCTAAGAATGAGGCAATAGAATCTTCTCTGGAGTTTTGCTGGGGGATAAGACATAAAAAAAACACCTCAAAATAAATAGAAGGAAGGTCATGAAACAGGATGAACAGATTGAATTGGCAGGGGCTGCCAGAAATTGTGAGCTCAGAGCAATCAAGAAAAAATAAACTTTTTGTGCAATTCTGCTGGTGAACAAAATATGAAATATCAAGCGCAATATGAAGTAAGGCACCGTCATAAAACATGGCAAGACCACTGAACCAGCAGGGGCTGCCAAGAAGAAGAAGGCAGAATACTCTGTGTAGTTCTTATTGGAGGATAATACAAGCAATAACTCAGGAGCAATATAAGAAAAATAAGGCAAAGGCATAGAAAAGAAAATGAAGGACTTAAGTTGACACTGAACCAGCAGTAGTTTTAGTTAGATGTGAGCTCAGAGCTATGAAAAAGCCAACAGAGGGATGAAAGCACAAAGCCAAAAATAAGCCAATACAACCTTCTGTGCAATCCTGATACAAGTCACGACCAATACAAGAGAAGGAAGTATCTTTCTGACATGAAGACACTGATCAAGCAGAAGCTAATGGAGGATGTGCATGAACCTATTAAGAAAGGAGGAGAAATCTCTGCGCAGTTCTGCAGTAGGATAAGACATTGAATAAAACAGGAAAAATATGTGAACGACAAAAACACTAGACTGACACTGAACAAGCAGGAGGTACTGGAAGATGTGAGCTCAGAGCTATAAATAAGCCAACAGGATCTTCTGTCCAGTTCTGTTAAATGGCAAGAAGTAAAAAAAAAAAAAAAATAAAAACTCAAAAGCAATAGAAGAAAAATAAGGCACCATTGTCAAACATGACGAGCAAAATAAACGCTGAAACAGAAGAAACTGCTAAAAGATGTGAGCTCAGAGTTAAAAATAAGCAAGAATCTTCTGTGCAGTTCTGTAGGAGGATAAGACATGAAATAACTGAAAGTCAATAAAATACATGTAAAGCTGAGTCTTAAAACTAGGAACGAAGGATAAACCCGACACTGAACCAGCAGGAGCTACAGGAAGATGTGAGCTCAGAGCGAAGCAGAAGATATTTAGCAGTTCTGCAGGAGGATAAGACATGAAATAACATAAAAACATTACAGCAGACGTAAAGCAGACTCTTCTGACCAGAAGATGGAATAGGACACTGAACAAGCAGGGGCAGAAGGGAGATGTGAGCTCAGAGCTTGAAAAAAAAAAATTAAAAAAAAAAATTGGAAAACGTTACATTCCGTTTGCTTCCAAGTTTCAGAATTTCAAGGAAGTGTTTACATTCTAATCATTTTGCTTGCAGTAGACGAGTTACAAAGAGGAGCAACGCAAATCTCTCCTGGGTCCCAGCGCAGCAAGAAGGAAAGTCTCCGACCCCAGAGGAGGCGGAGCTGGAGGAGGAGCCAGTGTCTGCTCAGACCTTCCTCTTCTGACTCGACCACAGTCTCTGCTCAGCACAGATACAAGTCTCTTCTTCTCCAAGGTCCCATCACCTTGAAAATCAGATTAGGTAATGTTTTTGGTATAAAAGTTTTTGGTTTTCAGTCTTTGTATCGGCGGAGGGTCGAGTTGTCACTACAACGTTCTGGTCTGCAGCTCGGTGACCTCTGTCATGTTCAGGTCTGGAGGCTGAGGCCTGAAGATGTTCCACTGACCTGGAGGGAGGCAAGGAGGAGGAGATAAGAAATGAGAGGTAGTCACAGCCCCACCCCCTGCCTGTATATCATGTGTGAGAGGTAGGCCCAGCCCCGCCCCCTGCTTGTACATCACGTGTAAGAGGTAGTCACAGCCCCGCCCCCTGCCTGTACATCATGTGTGAGAGGTAGTCACAGCCCCGCCCCCTGCCTGTACATCACGTGTAAGAGGTAGTCACAGCCCCGCCCCCTTCCTGTACATCACGTGTGAGAGGTAGTCACAGCCCCGCCCCCTGCCTGTACATCATGTGTGAGGGGTAGTCACAGCCCCTCCCCCTGCCTGTATATCATGTGTGAGAGGTAGTCACAGCCCCACCCCCTGCCTGTACATCATGTGTGAGAGGTAGTCACAGCCCCACCCCCTGCCTGTACATCATGTGTGAGAGGTAGTCACAGCCTCGCCCCCCGCCTGTACATCACGTGTGAGAGGTAGTCACAGCACCGCCCCCTGCCTGTACATCATGTGTGAGAGGTAGTCACAGCCCCACCTCCTGCCTGTATATCATGTGTGAGAGGTAGTCACAGCCCCGCCCCCTTCCTGTACATCATGTGTGAGAGGTAGTCACAGCACCACCCCCTGCCTGTACATCACGTGTAAGAGGTAGTCACAGCCCCTCCCCCTGCCTGTACATCGTGTGTAAGAGGTAGTCACAGCCCTGCCCCCTGCATGTACATCATGTGTGAGAGGTAGTCACAGCCCAGCCCCCTGCCTGTACATCACGTGTGAGAGGTAGTCACAGCCCCGCCCCCTGCATGTACATCATGTGTGAGAGGTAGTCACAGCCCCGCCCCCTGCCTGTACATCATGTGTGAGAGGTAGTCACAGCCCTGCCCCCTGCATGTACATCATGTGTGAGAGGTAGTCACAGCCCCACCCCCTGCCTGTACATCATGTGTGAGAGGTAGTCACAGCCTCGCCCCCCGCCTGTACATCACGTGTGAGAGGTAGTCACAGCACCGCCCCCTGCCTGTACATCATGTGTGAGAGGTAGTCACAGCCCCACCTCCTGCCTGTATATCATGTGTGAGAGGTAGTCACAGCCCCGCCCCCTTCCTGTACATCATGTGTGAGAGGTAGTCACAGCACCACCCCCTGCCTGTACATCACGTGTAAGAGGTAGTCACAGCCCCTCCACCTGCCTGTACATCATGTGTGAGAGGTAGTCACAGCCCTGCCCCCTGCATGTACATCATGTGTGAGAGGTAGTCACAGCCCAGCCCCCTGCCTGTACATCACGTGTGAGAGGTAGTCACAGCCCCGCCCCCTGCCTGTACATCATGTGTGAGAGGTAGTCACAGCCCCGCCCCTGGGTGACATCACATAACACAGCTCTGCCTTGGATTTCCATGCATTCTGCTCCTGCCGTTCCCCTTCTCCTCGCGCTTCCGCCCCCAGCACTGGCACAGGATCACCTCATCTATTTTACTTTCTGGCTGCTACATTTTTACAAGTTCTGTCATGAAATTCTCACTCCGTGCAGCGAGGAGTCCAGTAACAAACATCCACAGGCTGATTTATGGGATTCAGGGGCGAGAGACGACTCCACACTCACTCCAGACATCCTTACACTCCAAGAGGGAACCATAAAACCCTGAGAAGAGGAGCAGCCACTCACCCGCCATAAATCACCCGCAGCACACAGAGAAATACTACACAGCAATGTACCCCCATCCCGGGGCAGTTATATTCCTGTACATAGGGGGCAGTATTATAGTAGTTATATTCCTGTACATAGGGGGCAGTATTATAGTAGTTATATTTTTGTACATAGGGGGCAGTATTATAGTAGTTATATTCCTGTACATAGGGGGCAGTATTATAGTAGTTATATTCCTGTACATAGGGGGCAGTATTATAGTAGTTATATTCTTGTACATAGGGGGCAGTATTATAGTAGTTATATTCCTGTACATAGGGGGCAGTATTATAGTAGTTATATTCTTGTACATAGGGGGCAGTATTATAGTAGTTATATTCTTGTACATAGGGGGCAGTATTATAGTAGTTATATTCTTGTACATAGGGGGCAGTATTATAGTAGTTATATTCTTGTACATAGGGGGCAGTATTATAGTAGTTATATTCTTGTACATAGGGGGCAGTATTATAGTAGTTATATTCTTGTACATAGGGGGCAGTATTATAGTAGTTATATTCTTGTACATAGGGAGCGGTATTATAGTAGTTATATTCCTGTACATAGGGGGCGGTATTATAGTAGTTATATTCCTGTACATAGGGGCAGTATTATAGTAGTTATATTCTTGTACATAGGGGCAGTATTATAGTAGTTATATTCTTGTACATAGGGGCAGTATTATAGTAGTTATATTCCTGTACATAGGGGGCAGTATTATAGTAGTTATATTCTTGTACATAGGGGGCAGTATTATAGTAGTTATATTCCTGTACATAGGGGACAGTATTATAGTAGTTATATTCTTGTACATAGGGGGCAGTATTATAGTAGTTATATTCCTGTACATAGGGAGCAGTATTATAGTAGTTATATTCCTGTACATAGGGAGCAGTATTATAGTAGTTATATTCTTGTACATAGGGGGCAGTATTATAGTAGTTATATTCTTGTACATAGGGGGCAGTATTATAGTAGTTATATTCCTGTACATAGGGAGCAGTATTATAGTAGTTATATTCTTGTACATAGGGGGCAGTATTATAGTAGTTATATTCTTGTACATAGAGGGCAGTATTATAGTAGTTATATTCCTGTACATAGGGGGCAGTATTATAGTAGTTATATTCTTGTACATAGAGGGCAGTATTATAGCAGTTATATTCTTGTACATAGGGGGCAGTATTATAGTAGTTATATTCCTGTACATAGGGGGCAGTATTATAGCAGTTATATTCTTGTACATAGGGGGCAGTATTATAGCAGTTATATTCTTGTACATAGGGAGCAGTATTATAGTAGTTATATTCCTGTACATAGGGGCAGTATTATAGTAGTTATATTCCTGTACATAGGGGCAGTATTATAGTAGTTATATTCCTGTACATAGGGGGCAGTATTATAGTAGTTATATTCTTGTACATAGAGGGCAGTATTATAGCAGTTATATTCTTGTACATAGGGGGCAGTATTATAGTAGTTATATTCCTGTACATAGGGGGCAGTATTATAGCAGTTATATTCTTGTACATAGGGGGCAGTATTATAGTAGTTATATTCTTGTACATAGGGGGCAGTATTATAGTAGTTATATTCTTGTACATAGGGGGCAGTATTATAGTAGTTATATTCCTGTACATAGGGAGCAGTATTATAGTAGTTATATTCTTGTACATAGGGGGCAGTATTATAGTAGTTATATTCTTGTACATAGAGGGCAGTATTATAGTAGTTATATTCCTGTACATAGGGGGCAGTATTATAGTAGTTATATTCTTGTACATAGAGGGCAGTATTATAGCAGTTATATTCTTGTACATAGGGGGCAGTATTATAGTAGTTATATTCCTGTACATAGGGGGCAGTATTATAGCAGTTATATTCTTGTACATAGGGGGCAGTATTATAGCAGTTATATTCTTGTACATAGGGAGCAGTATTATAGTAGTTATATTCCTGTACATAGGGGCAGTATTATAGTAGTTATATTCCTGTACATAGGGGCAGTATTATAGTAGTTATATTCCTGTACATAGGGGGCAGTATTATAGTAGTTATATTCTTGTACATAGAGGGCAGTATTATAGCAGTTATATTCTTGTACATAGGGGGCAGTATTATAGTAGTTATATTCCTGTACATAGGGGGCAGTATTATAGCAGTTATATTCTTGTACATAGGGGGCAGTATTATAGCAGTTATATTCTTGTACATAGGGAGCAGTATTATAGTAGTTATATTCCTGTACATAGGGGCAGTATTATAGTAGTTATATTCCTGTACATAGGGGGCAGTATTATAGTAGTTATATTCTTGTACATAGGTGGCAGTATTATAGTAGTTATATTCCTGTACATAGGGGCAGTATTATAGTAGTTATATTCTTGTACATAGGGGCAGTATTATAGTAGTTATATTCTTGTACATAGGGGGCAGTATTATAGTAGTTATATTCCTGTACATAGGGGGCAGTATTATAGTAGTTATATTCCTGTACATAGGGAGCAGTATTATAGTAGTTATATTCTTGTACATAGGGGGCAGTATTATAGTAGTTTTATTCCTGTACATAGGGGGCAGTATATTCTCTTTAGTATATTTGGTCCCTCGGGGTCTCTTCCCTTCTGTCCAGCAGTGATCAGGTTAGACTATGCGGAATATTTTTGCTCATTTTATAGGTGTTACTTACATAAATGTGTGAAAATATATTTATTTCGAAAAGGGCAAATAATGAGGGAAGGTGATGGAACACTAATAGAGGACGTTGCGCTCCCGGGAGGTCTCACCGCACGGCTATAAACATGTGGAAAACATGGAGGGTGCTCCATGCACTACACAGTCCTGGAAAGTTGGGTGGTGACCACCATGACTGCGATTTCCAATTCCCATCTTAAGGGGGTGATGGACAAGTTTAATGTGTTTGCCCTATAGAGGTCTATGGTGACAGGGGCCACTTCCCCTTTAAGTGACCTTTCCATGTCGGTGGTGACCGGCAGTAACTTCACTTTCCCCAGTCTGGTGGCAGCGGAGGCTCCGATTTCCAGGTGTGGATATTCCACTTTCCCCTCGGCTTTTCCTACCACATTTATTATTTGTGGCCCCATAACATTCCCCTCCAGCTCCGCACACAGGTCACCACCCGCACACAAGGGGATGGATTATCCCCCCCAAAATAGATGTAAAATATCAAGATCTGGAGTCTCCGCTATAACGTGAGCATCCAGCAAGCCTTAAAGGGCCCGAACAATGACAACATCTCTAAATCCAAGAGCGTTCTTTAATTGTCCGGTAAATTCTATGAAAAAACTTCATTTCCATTATCAAGAACTGTGCTTGCTGTCAGTGAAAGGAAAACTACCATCACAATGCATCCTGATGAACCAGGGGCATTACTCCTAGATCCAGTGACTGTGCTAATCTTCTTATATGTGTTATCCATGGCCCCCTCCCTTCTAAAATCAACTATTAAAATTATTCCTTTGAGCCTGATGGGCACTGGGGGTGTTACCAGAGCCCCTCCGTTCTGTAGCTTCACAGGCTGTTACTCTACTTTACTACCAATGACTGAAATTACCTTCACTCGTCCTTGTCACCAGCCGGAAATGTTCTGCTTCTTGCTTAAAGTCTTGTTTTGCCACTTTTTTAATCTGGATTAAGTGAAAAATTCCTGCAAAAAATTAGCAATACAAACATTATACTTCAGAGCTGCGCTCACAATGTATCTCAGGATCAGTACAGGATAAGTAATGTCATGTATGTACACAGTGACTGCACCAGCAGCAGAATAGTGAGTGCAGCTCTGGGGTATAATACAGGATGTAACTCAGGATCAGTACAGGATAAGTAATGTCATGTATGTACACAGTGACTGCACCAGCAGCAGAATAGTGAGTGAAGCTCTGAGTATAATACAGGATGTAACTCAGGATCAGTACAGGATAAGTAATGTCATGTATGTACACAGTGACTGCACCAGCAGCAGAATAGTGAGAGCAGCTCTGGGGTATAATACAGGATGTAACTCAGGATCAGTACAGGATAAGTAATGTCATGTATGTACACAGTGACTGCACCAGCAGCAGAATAGTGAGTGCAGCTCTGGAGTATAATACAGGATGTAACTCAGGATCAGTACAGGATAAGTAATGTCATGTATGTACACAGTGACTGCACCAGCAGCAGAATAGTGAGCGCAGCTCTGGGGTATAATACAGGATGTAACTCAGGATCAGTACAGGATAAGTAATGTCATGTATGTACACAGTGACTGCACCAGCAGCAGAATACAGAGTGCAGCTCTGGGGTATAATACAGGATGTAACTCAGGATCAGTACAGGATAAGTAATGTCATGTATGTACACAGTGACTGCACCAGCAGCAGAATAGTGAGTATAGCTCTGGGGTATAATACAGGATGTAACTCAGGATCAGTACAGGATAAGTAATGTCATGTATGTACACAGTGACTGCACCAGCAGCAGAATAGTGAGTGCAGCTCTGGAGTATAATACAGGATGTAACTCAGGATCAGTACAGGATAAGTAATGTCATGTATGTACACAGTGACTGTACCAGCAGCAGAATAGTGAGTGCAGCTCTGGGGTATAATACAGGCTGTAACTCAGGATCAGTACAGGATAAGTAATGTCATGTATGTACACAGTGACTGCACCAGCAGCAGATAGTGAGTGCAGCTCTGGAGGCGGTTACCTCGTTAGAGGAGGGTGTGTCTGTGTGTGAAGCTGCTCTGTGCTTGTGCTCCTGAGCTCCTGGAGGATCCATCTACCTACCCAGGGCCTGCTCTCTCCTCTCCCAGGGAGGGAGTTAGGTTCCTGGGGATGAGCGAGGGAGCCGACTCCCAGGCTCCTGCTTCCCGGGCCAGGCCGGCGGGGGGCAGGAGAGGACAGCAACCGGCCAGCGCTATGGAGGACTCAGGGGTGAGACGTTCCACCAGGAGTCGCAGCAGTGTGACTCCCACCCCCCCTGAGTCCAATGTGAAGCAACACCGTAAGAAGCCGGACGTCCATGATGGTGCGGGTGAGAGCGGTCCTTCCGGGGCTGGAGCCATGAAGCGGAGTGCTCACAGGGGTAAGGCTGACCATGCGGGGGGAGGCTGGGCGGTGCAGGGACCCCGGGAGTCTTTGTCCACCTATGCCTCCCGGGTCCAGAGCCACCTCTGTGAGTACGAAGAGGCGACAAAGACCATCAGGAGGCTCCGGGAGGAGCTGCGATGTGCCCGCGCCAGGGCGAACACGGCGCCTAAGAAGAGAAAAACTGAGATATGTTGTGAAATTAACAAACTTAAAGCGGATATTGATAAACTGCTGAAAAGAAAAAACTTTATTTGCAACAACAGCGGACCATTTCAAGAAAAACTTTTAAATGATGACCGATTTGCTCAGATGGCTGATACCAGAGAGCAAAGGCTGAAGGGGTTGCAGCCTGCGAGCCAGGTGGAGGAGGAGGATGATGATGATGATAACGAGCAGCAGTTCCCACCTGGCGGCCTGCAGGAAGATCAGCAGGCCTCGTGCAGTGGGCCCCCTGCAGGACAGCCAGCAGTAACACCTCGCTCGGGGGAGGACAGTGACACCGGCAGCCAGGGAGGGGCGCTCATGGCGGAGATCCGGCTGCTCGAGTCCCCAGTGCGCATGCAGAACTTTTCGTTTGGTGATGAACTCCCAGAGGAAGCCGCTGGGGGGAGCAGCCGGAGGAAGGCGAAGAAGACCAGGCCCAAGCAGCAAGAAGAGGTACGTTTCATCTTTACCCCCCTCCCTGTAAACCCCCCCGGGCAAAGCGCAGGGTCAGCTCACTGTGCAAGCCCTGCTACCCAAACCCCCCCGAGTTCTGCTGTGGACCCGGTGCAAAGGTGCAGGGAGATTACAGGTGTGACATCTGATGTGGCGATGGGCTCCGTCTCTGTTTGTGGTAACAGTGGGGGAGCAGAGGAGGCATCAGCCGCAAGGCCGGACAGTCAGGGCGGCTTGGCAGTGGCGATAACATCAAAATCCAGTGCTGCGGTGCGTCCCCTGGTGGGAGGGGGGGATAGCCCAGCACTGGTGGCAGCTTCCGGTGCCTCGGTGCCTCTTCGTGCCTCGGCGCCTCTTCATGCTGTCGCTGCTGATCACTTGGTTATGGGGCGGCGTCAGTGTGGAGGGGTCGCTGAGGCTGAGAGCTCCGGACCTCCCAGACAGAAGGTACTCTTTTGTGTCGGTGTTGGGGATAATGACAATTCTGTGCAGACCGGAGATCAGCGGCGCCTCACACCGGCTAAGGAGCAGCGGCGATTGTTACCAAGTCCCAGGAAAAGCAAAATAACATCTGCTACCGATGATGCGGAGGGCACAAGTGCGACAAGAGTTGGGCTCCCCTTTGGGCGATGCTCTGCGAGGGGACCCCCGTCCCTTGTGCCCGAAGATGCGGAGGTGGTCATGTCCCCTGATGTTGTTGCTGGTCCAGCCAGTGTGAGTGGTGTCAGTAATGTTGTGGTGGCTAGTGAGAATGGTGTCAGTAATGTTGTGGTGGATAATGTGAGTGGAGTGAGTGGTGCAGAACCGTTACCAGTTATGGGAGTGAGTGATGGAGGGACTGGTGGTGCGGGTGGCATGGAGGTGGGTAGTATTAATGTGGTGGGTGCAGGGGTTGGTCCGGTTGCTCCCCCAGTGGCGGCCCCCGTTAAGAGCTATGCCAGTGTCGCTGCTGGGGGAAGTAGGGGTCCATCATCCTCGTCTCTGGGCTCTGGGGACGGCTTTTTGCAACGGCGCCTCCTGCAGGCCTTACAGAAGGGAGAAAGGACGATCAATGTAGCGGGGCAGGAGGTTGATTTGTCGTTTTGGATAGAGAGGCACGGCCTGTCTGCCTTCCGAGAGCAAAGAGGCAGGGAGACATCATGGTCGCTCCCGACAACCGGGCCGGGTGCTAACCGTAGGAATGTGGTGCGTCTTCGGTGGCGTGGCAGTGATGTGTGTCCCCCTCGGGCACGGGTAGTTGAGCTGCTGCTGAAGATGGACTTCAAGGCGGCTGACATCTTTGCCTTGATCCATCCCTATGGTACATCTGAGTTTGATGTCAGCTTTGTTCGGCCGGAGGGGCTTGAGCTCTTCTGGTCCAACTATGAGCTGAGATACAACGAGCCCGAGTGGCGGGACTTTGCTGTGCAAGCAGTGTCCCGCCAGAACGAGGTCAAGAAAGTGACCGTTCTTACCCGTAACGAATCATTATCTTGCTTTGACATCATGACCTGGATGAATCGTTATGGAGAGGTACTGGGAGTACCCGAGAAAAATCGAGACGAGTTTGGTATCTGGTCAGGGGCCTGGACCTTCATGGTAAAGTTGAGGCGTTCAGGTAACTCAGTCGCCCACATCCCTTCATCAGCCTTCCTGGGGAGGGATCGTATCCTGATCTTCTACCGGGGGCAGCCTAAGCTGTGTCACAGGTGCGGTGACCCCACACATTTCAGCGCAAACTGCACCGTGCAGAAGTGTGCGTTGTGTGGGGGTGTCGGCCATCTCGCTGCATCCTGTACAGGGCAGATTAGGTGTAACCTGTGTGGTGATCTCGGTCACCCGTACAGTCGTTGTCCTCTTTCCTTCGCTAATGCGGGCTCAACCTCAGCGGATGAAGGCCATGAGGCTGAATCTGCTGGGGAGGGGACTAGCAGAGGCGGAGGAATGGAGGGGCCAAGGAAGAAAGACAGGAAAAAGACGCCTGCCCAGCTAAGGCGTCTAGAGAAGCGTCAACAGGAGAGAGAGCGGGGGGAGTCTCGGGCTGCTGGGACAACCTCTGGCGCTATCCTGAAGACCACACCTGTCGCTGAGGCCCCAGGGGATGATGTACTGGATGAGGAGGTCAGGAGGATCGAGAGAGAGGAAGGTGCCACGTCCTCAGACTCCTCCCATTATGAGAGTATGGACGAGGATAATAGGGCGTGGCTAGAGGAAAAGCGTAAGCGTGGCGCCAAAAAGAAGAAAAAGGGTAAAAAGAAGGGAGGTGTAAGATCTTCTCCCACCCTGACTAAGGTACCCAAGGAAGGTGCAACCGACCCCCCGCTGGTCGAACTTTCAAATCGATTCCTGGCCCTGGATGGAGCCTCTCCTGCCGATGGAGGGGCTGAGGGTGAAGGGCCAGAGGTGGCGGAGCCTGCAGGGGGTGCCGAGTCTCCCCCTGGGGAGTCAGGGTCCTCAGGAGGGGAGACTGGCCCAGAGTCTGGAGACGAGGATGAGGGGGCAGGTCCTGGATCTGCCCCTGAAGCATCAGAGGTGCGGGAGATGGACACCACAATATGTCTAAAAAGGGGGTGTTCATTTCCCGAGGGTGGTGGTAAGATGGGTAAAAAGAAAGCCGTCTAACTCAATCACTCATGATGGCGGCACCCACTCCGTTGACGCTGGCGTCCATTAATGTCGCCAGCATTAAGTCTGATGCGGCTAGATTTGCGGCCTTTGATTTTCTTGGCCGTGTTGAAGCCGACATTTTATTTTTGCAGGAGACCAGGCTGCCAGATTTGGCGGCCGTGTTTAAAGCTAAGAGGGAATGGAGACACGGGCCTTCCTATTGGTCTCTTGCGGCCGAGCCGTATAGCGGAGTGGCGGTACTTTTTACCGCACCGGTAGAATGCCGACGAGTTATTGAGTTAGAAATGGGGAGGTGCCTGATCCTGGATGTCCTCATGAAGGGACAAGAACTTCGCCTAATTAACATCTATGGTCCCCAGTCCAAGTGGGACAGGAAGTGTCTCTTTATGAGGATCAAGCCCTACCTTTTTACAAGTCGGCAGGTGGTCTTTGGAGGGGACTTCAATGCTGTCACGAGGTCCCAGGATAGGGGAGGTTCCAGAGACAAGCTGACTTATGATAGCGTCGCTCTTAATAGCATAGCTAGTGAGGCTCGCCTGGTGGATGTCCACATCCGGCACACCCCAGGCCACGCGGGGTTCACCTATTATAGGGGTAGCTGCAGGTCTAGAATAGACAGGTTTTATTTAAAGGAGGAAGCCATCTCTTCAGCAGTGTCCGTTGTTGAGGTGGAGTTCTCCGACCACTGTTTAATTTTGTTTTCTCTGAATGTTACAGAGACCCCCCGGATGGGAAGAGGCTACTGGAAGCTCAATTCATCTCTCCTGGAGGAAGCAGAGATCAGACAATCCTTTGAGGACTTTCTTCAGAGCCAGGTACCATTGCTGGGCCTTTGTAGCAGTAAGTCAGAGTGGTGGGAGATGCTCAAGAAAAGGGTGGCGAGATTCTTCCGCCAGCTCTCGAGCCTCAGGAGCCTGGACAGGTACCGCCTGTATCAGGGCCTGAGGAGGAAACTCGAGCATCTCGTCTCGACTGGGGGTAGTCGTGAGGACATCTCCAGAGTGAAATCCTTGCTGAAGAGGTGTCAGTACGATAGACACGCATCTTTGGTTTTTGAGAGGGATTACGGGAAATACCGCTCGCCCGACCCTTACAGAAACTGCAAGATGTCAGTGAATGGTAAAGTTGTCACGGGACTGGTTGACAGTACGGGATCCCTGAAAAGGTCCAGATCAGGGATCCTGGAGGTCGTCAGATCCTTCTACTCGCACCTCTTGGGCAGGAAGGATCTAGATCGGGATGTGATGTCGGCTTTCCTGGCTGAAACTGTCCCTGAGCCAGGAGTAGACCCCTCTCTTGATGTTTTGACAGAGATGATCAGGGAAGAGGAAGTCAGCCGGGCGATTGAAGGGCTCGCCCTCAAGAAATCGCCAGGCCCGGATGGCTTAACATCTGAGTTTTATAAGACCTTTAAGGACGCCTTGGTTCCCCTCTTGACTGAGGTATTCAATGAGTGTCTTTCCTCGGGCGCTCTGCCGAAGTCAATGAGGAGGTCTGCCCTGATCATCCTGTCAAAGGGTAAGGACCGATCTCGTATTGAGAACTGGCGTCCCATAGCGCTTCTCAATACGGACAGAAAGGTTTTGGCAAAGGTGCTGTTTAATCGGCTGGTGCAGTTTGCGCCCCGGCTCCTTTCGGGGACCCAGCACTGCTCTGTTCCAGGCCGCAGTACATTTAGTGCTGTGCTTTGTGTTCGGGAGGCAGTGGAGCAGGGCAGGGCTGGTAACTGGAAGGGGTACTTGCTGTCCTTGGATCAGGCAAAAGCGTTTGATCGGGTTAACCACGAGTACCTCTGGTCTGTCCTTCTGAGGTATGGCCTGCCTGGGGAGTTTGTCAATTGGCTGAAAGTTTTGTACGCAGGGGCAGAGAGTTTCCCGCTTGTGAACGGTTGGATTGGCCGCTCTTTTGAGGTCGGGTCTGGTGTTCGCCAGGGTTGTCCTCTGAGCCCACTTTTATACGTGTTCGCGATTGACCCATTCCTTAGGAGGGTTGATCGTGGGCCGTTGGTGGGAGTCGGGATGGATCGGGCAGCACCGGAAGCCACTCTAAGGGTGGTAGCGTATGCTGATGATGTCACTGTTTTCGTGTCCTCGGGAGGGGAGGCGCAATGGGTGATGTCAGAGGTTGACCGCTACTCAGAGGTTTCTGGGTCCAAGATCAACCGGGATAAGTGTGAGAGTCTCTGGCTGGGAGAGGGGGATCCAGGCTTTGATCTCCCGGACACTCTTCCAGGGTCCCAGGACTCCGCCAAAGTTCTCGGCATCGAATTCGGCCAGGGGGATTACCCCATGCAAAACTGGGACGGCAGGCTTAAGATCGCCGCTCAGAAGGTGGACCAGTGGAAGGGTTGGTCTTTGACCCTCAGAGAAAGGGTTAATCTGATCAAAACTTACCTGCTCCCGTTGCTGATTTATCTGGGCAGTGTGTGCATGTTGCCAGAACCCCTCTGGACTCGGGTGTACAGTCTGTTCTTCCAGCTGTTATGGGGGAATAGGCTGAACCTAATCAAGAGGGAGGTTACTTACCGCACGAGGAGACAAGGAGGGTTGTGTATGGTCAACCCTGTGGTGTTCCTAGTGAATACCTTTCTTAAGATCAATGTAGCAAACCTCTGGAAAGAGAGGGCTCCTCCGTGGGTATACTCCTGTAGGGGATGGTTTCGGCCTTTCTTCCAGGAATGGGAGACAGGAGGGCGAGTGAAGGATCTCCGTACACCGCATGGGCATCTTCCGGCTTACGCTACCCCGGTTCTGAAGGTGATTCGCCGGTGGGGTCTGGGAATGTGGGAGATCAGGACCATGTCGAGGAAAGTCCTTGACAAGAGGGTTCTGTTGACCCATTTCCAGAAGCCTCTGGCCCTCAGGGATTGCCCAAGTCGGGATCTGGGGGTGGGTTTGAGTTTATTGAATTCTATCCGGATCCCCTTGAAGTTTTGGGACTTGGCTTGGCGCTGCTTCCATGGAAAGCTGTGTGTGAGGGACAATCTGAAGTGTAGGAGCTCTGAGGAAAGGGGTTGTCCCCGGGAGGAGTGCGGTGGCCTGCTGGAGAGCATGGACCACTTCCTGCTTCAGTGCCCCTTTAACACAGAGGTGTACAACCGGGTGGGCGCTTCCATCCATTGGCCCGGGTTGGCCGGTCTCTCCTATGCGGAGTGGGCCTATGGAGCATTCAGAGGCCTGGGTGGCCGGGACCGCTGCACGTTATTTCTAGTCAGCCTAGTGGTCAGGTACCACATGTGGAACGCACGGTGTTTAGTATCGACGCAGCGTAAAATCCTCCCGGTGGATGAGGTGGTTAGGAACATTCTGGGTGACCTGGTGATGGTGCGCTCTCTGGAGTATGAGAGGCTGGGCACGGGGAGGGCCTCTCTCCTTTGGAGGGGGTTCTCCTTTAGTGTCCCTTAGTCTGTCATCTCCTCTCCTGGTGTTGGGCTGATGCTGCACTGTAGATTTTTGTTTTGTGTTCTGAGGTTATAGTGATGTAGCGGCTTGCAGGCGCCGAACCTGGGCTTTATGTGGTTTTGATTGAAGTTGTTTAGATTTTATTTGTATTCTGTTTTCTTTATGTTGTGTTGTAAATACTGTATATATTGTATATATTGTATATAGTGGGGTTTGGGACATAGCGTTAGGTTGGGAGGGGGGTGATGGTGGTGGGACTTATGAACGACCCTGGGCACTGGTCTGGACTACTTAACGCAAACTTTGGACGTTAGACCAGTGTCTGGGGGGAAGGGGAGGGTGCGGGCGAGGGATCTAGTTTAGTGTAGTGTTGTGTGTATTATGTATTATATATTTAAAAAAAAAAAAAAAAAAAAAAAACGGGTGTGGGATGTGATCTGAGTGGGGTGGTTTGTTATTAGAGGGTGTGGGGTGGGTTTATGTATATTTATAGTCATTTATGTTTATTTGTGGGTGTGGCTTGTCTTATTGTTTATTGATTTGGTTGAGGATGTGATAATCGGTTGGGTGGGGGTTGTGGTATTTGGTGTTATTCATTTCGGTGTATTGTAAGTTATTGTTTTGCTAGGAGTGAATGTGGCTGGACCAGCAGGTAAGATTGTATATATTGTATATTATGTTTTGTTTGTATTGTTATGTTTTTTACTTTTATATAAAATAAAAGATCTACAGGATGTAACTCAGGATCAGTACAGGATAAGTAATGTCATGTATGTACACAGTGACTGCACCAGCAGCAGAATAGTGAGTGCAGCTCTGGGGTATAATACAGGATGTAACTCAGGGTCAGTACAGGATAAGTAATGTCATGTATGTACACAGTGACTGCACCAGCAGCAGAATAGTTAGTGCAGCTCTGGGGTATAATACAGGATGTAACTCAGGATCAGTACAGGATAAGTAATGTCATGTATGTACACAGTGACTGCACCAGCAGCAGAATAGTGAGTGCAGCTCTGGAGTATAATACAGGATGTAACTCAGGATCAGTACAGGATAAGTAATGTCATGTATGTACACAGTGACTGCACCAGCAGCAGAATAGTGAGTGCAGCTCTGGAGTATAATACAGGATGTAACTCAGGATCAGTACAGGATAAGTAATGTCATGTATGTACACAGTGACTGCACCAGCAGCAGAATAGTGAGTGCAGCTCTGGAGTATAATACAGGATGTAACTCAGGATCAGTACAGGATAAGTAATGTCATGTATGTACACAGTGACTGCACCAGCAGCAGAATAGTTAGTGCAGCACTGGAGTGTAATACACGAGGTAACTCAGGATCAGTACAGGATAAGTAATGTCATGTATGTACACAGTGACTGCACCAGCAGCAGAATAGTGAGTGCAGCTCTGGGGTATAATACTGGATGTAACTCAGTACAGAATGAGAAATGTCACATGGATACATAGAAACTTGAGCAACTTTGTAACATACTCTGCATTACAACCCCTCTCCATCTTCTATATTTCAGCTTGCTCTCAGTCAATAGGAACCCCAATATATTTCACAGCGGAGAATTTGCTACTGTGTATCCAGTTCATGCGATTACATCAGGTAAATATATATATATGAGCAGCACGTATGTCCTGATAGTATTACACTCCATCAGACTTAGAATTATGATGTTAGGTTACTCAGTGTCGGACAGGCCCACCATAGAATCAGAGGATCCTATGGTGGGCCCAAGCTCTAACCCTGGGCATGCTACCCGTGACCGCACACCACGGTCACATCCCCAGCGACTGATATTGTGGGGCCAGCAGGAGCGCAGGGGGCCACTATGGACAGTGCGGCTGTCACTAGGTTTGTCACCTCGCTGCAGGACCAGGGCAACCCCCGCACTGGGGAGACTAGAAAGGCGAGTATCAAAAAAATGGGCACTATAAAAGTGGGCATAATGAATGGGGGAGTAAAACCATTACAATTTCTCATGTGGCCCTATGGGAAAATTAACTGCCCACCCCTGGTCTAACCCAATGATGGACCCGAGATGTCAAGCACAAGACAAAACAAATTGGGGGCTACTAAGGTCTAATCTCTAGGGGCTAATGGAGGTTGAGCCCAACTTCGGAGGTGATGAATGGAAAGAGTTGTAACAAACCTCCAGCTGTGAAGAGTAGACGGCTTGGCCTGTGTTTTGGTTCTCACCTTTCACCATCTTCCAGACATAAATCTCCACGTCCTCGGACGCTTCCTTCTCGATGGCGATCTTTCGGAGGTTCTCCTTCTGGTTTGCGGAGTTGGGGGACATGTACATGTAGACCAGGATCTTGTTGAGGTTCTTCACACACCGGGGGGAGATGACCTCTGCCGTGGGCTTCACCTTCTCATCTGGGATGAAGTAGAAGATGTTCTTACATCTATTGGATATTACACTACACACATCTAATATATAAAGCTGTGTGTGTATATATATATGTATGTGTATGTATGTATGTATGTATATGTATGTGTATGTATATGTGTGTATATGTGTATGTATGTGTGTGTGCTAAAGGAATCTGCACCATCGCATTTACAATCACCAAATTTTGCACTGTCGTTCTCTGTGACCCAGGGAACGTCATAGACCCGAGCTGTAACCCCACACTTTCCAAAATCTACTTATTAACCACCATATACAGGAGCCATTGTCTGCTGCTGCTGTGGCAGGTGGAAGCTGAGCTGTGATTGGTTACTTTTCTGCCACAGGTCATTAATATGAGCTCTGAGCTGTGATTGGTTACTATAGGCAATGAGCATAATGCAGCTTAGTTGTGAGGTAAGATGGAGAGGGATACAGAGATAGGGAGAGATTTATCAGAAGTGTCTGAGGTAAAACTGTTCTAGTTGCCCATGGAAACCAATCAGAGATCAGATGTCATTTAATAAACAGCTGTGGGAAAATGAAATTTGAGCTTTGATTGGTTGCCATGGGGAATTCAGTTCTGCTCTCAGACACTTCCAATAAATCTCTCCATAGACAAAGTGACAATCAGGGACAAAGACAGAGATAGTCAGAGACAGACAGAGAAAACTAGAACCAGAGACAGCAACAGACAGAGACAATCAGAGACAACCGGAGTCAGAGAAAGACAGAGACAGTCATAGACAGAGACAATCAGTGACAGATAGACAGAACCAGTCACAACAGTCAGAGATGGATAGATACATATAAAATATTTTGTGTTAACCCATTCTTTTTGTTATAGCGAAGAGCAGTTATTTACTATCGCGGACAACGCCGGGAGCTACCGCTAATATTTTATATTAATCAAATAACGTCATCATTTCGTGTCCACAGCCCCTGTGCAGAGCCATGTCATCGGTCTCTACAGTCACACTGCCTTCTCTCTAATGTCCTCTAATTCTCAATCACCTACCGAATATAGGTAAGGAAGAAACAGCGGGATGACTGCAGGATCAGACTACATAAAGATTTGCTTGTAGTCTGTTGCCATGGAAAAAAAATCGTTCTGCATAGAAGCTGCAGACACATAAATATAGACCGGCAAACTGGTTGATGAATACAATGGCAGCAGTGCAGTACAGACTGACACATATGTTCTTACCCTGGCAGACCTTGCAGCACTTCCCTTCAACTTTCTCCGGATAATCGCAGGAATATTCCTCCGGACAGGTGATCCGCTGACAGTCTTGGTTCCCGTCTTTGCACGTACACAGGATACAAGGGATTGCTCCAAAATTCCGGAAGACGGGATGCCAGACTTCACCGTGGGAATACGTTTTCCCATTATAGACGCAGGCTACGGGGAGAAGAAGGGCAATCACGGGAATAAAGGTGGAGGGACTATAGGGGAAACAGAGGTGGTCGTCACATCCAGACACTACAGTGGTTGTCCGTGGGCAGAGATGTGTATGTAGAGAGAGACCTCTGTGTATGTAGCAGCAGGACTGTGATATATGGATTTCTATTCAATAATTGTAGCTTCTCCAAGTGTACGGAGGTGGTGTCCTCACACTGCTGTGCTCTGTGCGCTCTTCAGCCAGTGTTATGTACTGTCCCTGAAGAGATGTGTAATCAGACCTCTGTGTATGTTGTTAGTAGCAGCAGGACTGTGATCTATGGATTTCTATTCAATGATTGTAGCTTCTCTACGTGCACTGAGGTGGTGTCCTCACACTGCTGTGCTCTGTGCGCTCTTCAGCCAGTGTTATGTATTGTCCCCGGAGAGATGTGTAATCAGTATCTTGTTAGTAGCAGCAGGACTGTGATATATGGATTAATATTCCAGGATCCCAGGACTGGATAGGTTTGGCAGGGGGATACAGTCAAGCCCTGATAGCCCTACCATCCTAGCTGAGTAGCTGGAGGAGATTGGATGGTATGATTACTGGCTAGTAAAACATCCGGAGGTCTGCCAGTTCTATTTTGGGTATTGCACAGCTATGTCTCAGATGTAGACTGCTCGCCCTGCAGCGTATTGGACCACTCTCCGATATTCATCAAAATGGTGTTTTCATCGGATATTATCCATCAAGTAGGCAGCTGCCGAAAAATCCCTTTTGGATACAATGAGTAGATAAGGGGGACTTATTCCCTAAGGAAATTGAAACTTTCAAAGAAATGCCGATTCTATAGCGGGGGGGCGATGAAGATTTATATTAAGGGGGGGGGGGGGATCTATAGACATAATTCCAAATTACTTACTATGGACATGCAGCAGAGGGTCTCATCTCTGAGACCAACTGGAAAGAGGCCCAGACACTCCTTACACGGTAGGTTCCTACTATTGGCGTCATCCACATGCTGTATCCAGCATATCTAAGAGTTTAGTAGAATCTTAGCAAAACGTATCCTTCATTTATGCAAATCATTGGCTGCGTCAGTGCATCCTTATCGTCATTTCAGCTTTCTCATTGTGAAGCCGGAGTTCGGCGCATGCACAGAAGGCGGCGCCAACGCATTGATGGGAGGGAGAGGCCACTACTACAGGGGTGAGGAGTATCCATAGCTCCTGCTCCATGGCAGTAGAGCCGCGGCTGATGATTTGCATAACTGAAAGATAAGTTTTGCTTATATTCTACTATATACAGTATGGGGAGGATGAGGCCGATGGTACCATTGGACCTACCTTGTAAGGTACATACCTGATGGTAGGTTTCCTTTAAAGGATCAAGTGTTGAATTTATGGAAAACATCAAGTATTTTCCTAAGGGTTTTACAGATCTAAGCTCCGATGCGATATATATCTGGAATACATGATTATTTCAATGCTATAGCATAAACCAGACGGCCTCAGTGTCCGGTGGAAAGCCTAGAATCACCAATGTCACTGAAGATCCTCCCCCAATGATAAGGCGCCGGGGTTAGATGGTCTACCAGGGGTAATCTTTAGAGGTACTGTTACCCTGGTTATTACAGGTGCTACAAGAGTCTAATACACAGGGTTCCCTTCCACCATCAATGCGCGAAGCCATTGTAGACCTCATACCTAACCCAGACAAGGACCTGAGATGAGCAGACTCCTACCGCCTTAATATATACTATTGGCAGACGTCAAGATTACCCAAAGCCCCGGCTCACCGCCTTCTGAAAGTTATTACCCCCACAGGCCAATCCGGGCGAATTCCACTTCCATTAATATACAAAGTTTGAAGTTTGAGGGCCTTTCCCTCAAGGCTGCCAAAGACTTTGACAGAATGGACTGGAACTTTTTATGGGCCGTGATACACAGGTTGGGGTTTATTATGTGGGTCGATTGCTCTATTCCCAACCAAAGGCAAGGGTTAAGGTCAATGGTAGCATCTCGTATGCCTCTGAATTGGAGAGGGGGACAAATCAGTCCTACTCCCTCTAGACCCAATCCCTCAGACTCTGGGCCCTTTGCAGGTCGTATTTCGGATCATATATTTATAGGTAGTAGTGACCTGTCAGCTGAGGGATCACATTGCAGATAACCTGGAAACATTACTTTCCCCCTTTTTATATAAAATATATGACTGGGAAAATTGATTGCAGCACATTGGATAAGGCCGAGGCCTTTATTAGAAGTCTCTTAGAGCGGACCTGTTCTAGTTGCCCATGGCAACCAATCAGAGCCCAGCTTTCATTTTCCCACAGCTGTTTATGAAATGAAAGTTGAGCTCTGATTGGTTTCCATGGGCAACTAGACCAGTTTTACCTCAGAAACTTGATGATAAATCTTCTCCATAATGAATAATGTCCTCAGACCGGAATATGGTTTATACCTGAAACTTAACTGTAAATCTAAATTTAATTAAAAATTTGGGGGATGTGTATGGACACGCCAGGACTCCCATCACGACCTCTGACACCGCTACTCTCTCTGGCTCTTTAAGGGGTTTTCTCACTGATAAGTTAGTTATCCTGTGGATAGGGCCTAACAAGGTGATCTGTGGGGGTCTTAGTGATGAGACCTGCAAAGATCATGAGAACGGGGGGCCCCGTCAGACCATTTGTCGCTCCCCGAGATGAGCGGAGCAGACGGTCGCGCATGTCCGGGCCGCCCCATTCATCTCTATGGAGCGGACTATGGAGAGATTGCTCCATAGAGATGAGCAGGGCAGACTGGTTGTGCGCAAGCGTCTGCTCCGCTTATCTCAGGGAGCGACGAGGGGTCCAACAGAGGTACATCGGACCCCCTTTTCTCATGATCTGTGCAGGTCCTTGTGGATAGCGCCTATCTTGTTTCGTGGGAAAACCCCTTTAAGCCTATATCTGGAGGTTATGGAGGCTCTTTAGGAACAATAGTTTTCTAGGGCAGGAGGGGCCCTAACTCTGGTAGCTCTGGGATGGTTGGGGGTGGGTTAAAAAACACAAAAAATTATTCTAAATTTTTAGCATCTTTTCCAAGTGCTCTGGAGGTGTTTCCTCACACTGCTGTGCTCCATTTAACTACTACACATCCTCCATCCTCTACTCTGAGGGACTACTTTATACTCATAGAGGCTTAGATCAATTCATTGAAAAGTGTGAAAAGCACAGCAGTGTGAGGACCCCCCCTACCCCCCCCCCCCCCCCCCCCCCACACACACACTGTTCAATGAATTGATCTGAGCCTCTACAAGTATTTGATGTAGGAGTCTTCTAGTTAAATAGTAAAGAAGTCGCTTTGAGCAGAGAGGAGGATGTATAGTAGGTCAGTGCAGAGAGCACAGCAGTGTGAGGACAAAGCTCCAGAGTTCTTAGAGAAGCTGAAATCTTGGAATATTAATCCATACATCACTGTCCTGCTGCTTCTAACAAAAATCCACAACAGTATGATGACGCATCTCTCTAGGTATAATACCTTAAACTATCTGCAAAGGGCACAGAGCACAGCAGTGTGAGGAAACACCCCCCAGTTCGCTTGGAGAAGTTACAATCATTGAATAGAAATCCATAAATCATAGTCCTGCAGCTACTCACTACATTTATAAATGTATGATTACACATTATTCTACAGTGATAATACCCTACACTGACGGCAGAGAGCGCAGCAGTGTGAGCACACACCCACTGTGCACTTTTAGATACTACAAGCCTGGAATATTAATGCAAATATCACAGTCCTGCTGCTACTTACACAATACACAACAGTATGATTACACAACTCTTATGGGACAATACCTTAAACTGTCTGCAGAGAGCACAGAGCACTGGAGTGTGAGGACACCCCCCCAGTCCAATTGGAGAAGTTACAATCATTAAAATATAAAATCTGTATTTCACAGCCCTGCTGCTACTAACAATATACACAAAGGTCTGATTACACATCTCTCCAGGGACAATACATAACACTGGCTGCAGTCTGTATGGTCCCACCTGCTGATAGATGCCTATAGAGAAGCAGAGCCGCAGTGTAAAGCATGAGGGGGGGGGGGTGGTGAGAGGGGACGTCCATATTCCTGCTCACCTTTCTTATGCTTCTCCTTCATCAGGATCTTCACCGTCGTCCCCCCTCCGCCACCTTTCTGCTTGAAGCTGCGAGGGTTGAACCCCAGGGAGGAGCTGACGATGGTGGACTCTGTGGCCCCCAGGGTTTTCTTGCTGAGCAGCTCGCTAAGACACTGGTCCTGGGAATGTCTCTGCGGGGGACAGACACGTCACACACTACTAAGACCCCCTAAACTTCACTTATCAAAATCTAATGGAAGGCAACAGAGGGGGCAGGAGATCAAAACCGAAATACAGCAGTGGTCACACCTGATATGGGGGGCTACAATGTGATAAGAACAGCGCCACACCTGATATAGTGGTGACATTTGGTATTGCAGCTTAGCAGGTCATGTGAGGATCGGAACATCCCTGTAATTGCATAGTGAGAATACAGCCAGAGACTGGGCCGTGTGAGGTTGGGGAGGTAGAGGGGATGATGGGGGCTCCGGACCCCCCGGGATCTGTAATTGGGGACGTCATACAGAAAATAGAGGAGAATGTCACGTACAACACCTCTGTGTAACTGCAGCGGCTCCTCCTCCAGCGAGCGATCGTACGAGCCGTCTGCAAGAAACAAACACCGCAACTTTTCACTACCTCCACTTCATGTCAGTGAACAGGTACAATTTCAGAAAATATCATGTCACATCCAATAACTAAATACCATTCGCTGAGGCCATTTGTTCTGCAGCAGCCGAGGGATTTACTATGAGGGGTGCGTTATGATGTTCTGCAGCAGCCGAGGGGTGCGTTATGATGTTCTGCAGCAGCCGAGGGGTGCGTTATGATGTTCTGCAGCAGCCGAGGGGTGCGTTATGATGTCCTGCAGCAGCCGAGGGGTGCGTTATGATGTCCTGCAGCAGCCGAGGGGTGCGTTATGATGTCCTGCAGAAGCTGAGGGATTTACTATGAGGTTCTGCAGCAGCCGAGGTGTGCGTTATGATGTTCTATAGTGGCTGAGGGATGTATTAAGAGGTTCTGCAGCAGCTGATGTGTGTATTATAATGTTTGGCAGCAGACTAGGTAAGTCTTATATAACACTGGTGCAGGAGACAAGGGGTGGCCACTTACCTCTGCACACTGGACAGCAGGAGTCGGGTACAGTCAGTGGTGAGGAGCAGACCAGTTCGGGACAGGTCACCAGGCCGCAGTATATCTGCCCGTCCTGATAGAAGAACCAATCAGAAGTGACTTGATTATAACATATAATACACCAGAATGTCAGAAGTCCTTATACTTCTCACAGCTGAGGGTTTGTTACAATTGCATCCAGCCTGAATTGCAGATACATTCTATCTAATGATACATTGTAACAGGACATAAGAGATGTGATTTCTACAGACTGCACACACTGTAACAAACCCTCAGCTGTGAGAAGTACTAGGTAAGAATTCAGACCACGGAATGTAAACAGTGTACATTCCAGCAACAATCCTGAAGGCAGCGGACCGATCAGATGACTAGCTGGAACAGTCCAGCCCCCGGGCCAGTGAGCCCACACACTGACCGCCGCTCCGTAGGACGTGTAACGTGATCTGTTGATCCTGCCGCGTCTCACAGGCAGCATTCATCATCCAGGGATTATATATACAGAAAAAAAATCACAAAAAAAACCCAAAAATAAACCAAGGTATAAAAACGATCAAGCACAACATAAAAGCTGAGGCTTTCCGGGAACAGACTGACACTGGCTGCTCAGAACTGGGTGATACCAACTGTCCAGCTTATGGGGGAGGGGGGTTAGTGATATTACAGGTGAACACCTAAAGGGCAGCTTATTCCCCCATAACTTATACACTCACTGGCCACTTTATTAGGTACACCATGCTAGTAACGGGTTGGACCCCCTTTTGCTTTCAGAACTGCCTCAATTCTTCGTGGCATAGATACAACAAGGTGCTGGAAGCATTCCTCAGAGATTTTGCTCCATATTGACATGATGGCATCACACAGTTGCCGCAGATTTGTCGGCTGCACATCCATGATGCGAATCTCCCGTTCCACCACATCCCAAAGATGCTCTATTGGATTGAGATCTGGTGACTGTGGAGGCCATTTGTGTCCAGTGACCTCATTGTCATGTTCAAGAAACCAGTCTGAGATGATTCCAGCTTTATGACATGGCGCATTATCCTGCTGAAAGTAGCCATCAGATGTTACAGGGTACATTGTGCTCATAAAGGGATGGACATGGTCAGCAACAATACTCAGGTAGGCTGTGGCGTTGTACCAAGGGGCCCAAAGACACCATGACACCACCACCACCAGCCTGAGCCGCTGATACAAGGCAGGATGGATCCATGCTTTCATGTTGTTGACGCCAAATTCTGACCCTACCATCAGAATGTCGCAGCAGAAATCGAGACTCATCAGACAAGGCAACGTTTTTCCAATCTTCTACTGTCCAATTTCGATGAGCTTGTGCAAATTGTAGCCTCAGTTTCCTGTTCTTAGCTGAAAGGAGTGGCACCCGGTGTGGTCTTCTGCTGCTGTAGCCCATCTGCCTCAAAGTTGGACGTACTGTGCGTTCAGAGATGCTCTTCTGCCTACCTTGGTTGTAACGGGTGGCGATTTGAGTCACTGTTGCCTTTCTATCAGCTCGAACCAGTCTGCCCATTCTCCTCTGACCTCTGGCATCAACAAGGCATTTCCGCCCACAGAACTGCCGCTCACTGGATGTTTTTTCTTTTTCGGACCATTCTCTGTAAACCCTAGAGATGGTTGTGCGTGAAAATCCCAGTAGATCAGCAGTTTCTGAAATACTCAGACCAGCCCTTCTGGCACCAACAACCATGCCACGTTCACAGGCCACAAATCACCTTTCTTCCCCATACTGATGCTCGGGAGAACTGCAGGAGATTGTCTTCACCATGTCTACATGCCTAAATGCACTGAGTTGCCGCCATGTGATTGGCTGATTAGAAATTAAGTGTTAACGAGCAGTTGGACAGGTGTACCTAATAAAGTGGCCGGTGAGTGTATACAGAGACTGTAACAAAATCACAAAAATTCCCCATATATCAATCGGTCATAAGAAACAAGAAGCAGAACATTAAAAGCTGAGGCTTTACAGGACTAGACTGACACAAGCCGCTCAGAACTGGGCGATACCAACTGCGTGGGCTACAGGAACATCAATAGAATAATAGGGGGGTCCACTTTATTGTTCATCCTGGACCTCCTGGTTCATGAACTCAATGCCAGAGTCACAGTAAGGACTAACAATCATTCAGGGAAGTAAAGAAAGGCATAAGATGAGGGATCGCCACTACATAACTTGGGAGAAATCTGCTCATCCAGTACCTCCTGGTTCATGAATAGAATTAAACACAATAAAAAGCACTTCAAACCTATTCATATTTAGAGTAATCAGGGTGTGGGGAAAGCTGGGTGACAAGACTCTTTGTCTGTACAGGGGCAGGAAAACACAGCAGAGGGTTTGTTACAGCCTCATCCAATCAATCCTCTATTTGCCATTTGAGGATTAGTCATTTGTGTCTCATGATATACCAGTAATACGTCACTTTCCGATATCCCAGATTTTGGGGTGTCCTCTCTATGGCGGGGGTGCACCCCTTATAGGCGGCCACTTACTGAGCAGCTGCACTGCACACACTGATTGGACTGTCTGGACGGGAAGAGCTCCTGGGTCGTGAACATCTCCCCCTGCTGGTAGGTCGTCCCATTGTGCTGACAAACCTTTGGAGGGGCCCGGAGCCCTGAGGGGGAGTGCGGCTCTGCAAGAGAGGATACAGCTTTATCATTCAAGCTTTTCGGGAAAAAAAAACAAACATACAAAAAACTTCTCATAGGTGAGGGTTTGTTACAATTGCATCATCATTCTCTCCAAGTTAAACAGTTCCAAGTGATGCGTTCCTCTCCTGACACATTGTAACAAACACAGAGCTGGAGAAAAATGTGCACTTCACCGCACAGAGGACCTGATACAGCTGTAACAAACCCTCAGCTGTAGAAAGGGATAAGGTCCGGCAGGATTTTTGGCCTTTAAATGTAAATATTATTTCCAGAATTCACTAAAACATAATTTTTTAGAATAGGTCCCGATATTACTTTTCACAGCTGGGGGTTTGCTACCATTGTATCCAGTCTATATAACTGTACACGGTTACATTTTACCAGCACTGATACATTGCAACAAACGCTGGAGAGAAGGGAGATGCATTACTGATGTGTTCCCAGGATAGGATAAATCTGTAACAAACCCTCTGCTGCGAGAAGAACTAGGTCAAAGACCTACCTACACAACGTGGGCAGCACTGCTGGGGATCCGTGACAGTGTGGACACAAGGCAGGACTGGGCACTTTATCCTGTAGCAGCCGACGGTGCCGCCCTGCAGGACACAAAAGAACACACAAATGTTACATCTACACCGGACGCAACTGTAACAAAGCCTCTGCTCTGAGAAGTAACAGCTATTTGCAGGTATTCTGCATTGATTTCTATTCACTAACAACAGGATTGAGCTCAGAACAGGGCCCATCAGTGGTGGCGCCGGCACCCATCAGCGGTGGCACCGGCAGATACAGCGCCCTCTCTGTGCACAGGCTCGGTGCGGTATAGCAGATCGGCCTCATTAGGTTGGGCCAAGTTTGTTATCCCCCATGTGATCTGAGAGGGTCCCACCAAACAGGAGAACGAGGGTCCTGCATAGAACTTACAGAGTAACTGAATGGAGCAGAAGGACCTGGCATTCCATCAATTAGGACCCCGTTCTCCTGTGTAGTGGTGGTCCCAGGGCTGTGACCCTCACCGACCAGATGGTAATCCTCAGGACTTTGGCCACCCATGATCTGGATATGAGTAAGGGGGGGGGGGCAGTACATGGTTTCTGCTGGTCAGGTCACATCTCCAGTAGGTCTTTAGTTCTCCACAATAAGTGAAGGAAAGAAGAGAAGTGACCCGAGCCTCACATATTAGGTGCAGGTACATACAGTGCATGGAGCTGGGACTGGATCTCCTGTGGTTGCTGGTGGAGGATGGTGATCCACAGATGTAAGTTGGTTGGTTTTGGTGTTGAATGGGAGATGTTAGTGGCTTCTCACTACGAGTTGGTTGGTCTCAGCTAGTGGCTTGTCACTACGAGTTGGTTGGTCTCAGCTGGTGGCTTGTCACTACAAGTTGGTTGGTCTCAGCTGGTGGCTTGTCACTACGAGTTGGTTGGTCTCAGCTGGTGGCTTGTCACTACGAGTTGGTTGGTCTCAGCTGGTGGCTTGTCACTACGAGTTGGTTGGTCTCAGCTGGTGGCTTGTCACTACGAGTTGGTTGGTCTCAGCTGGTGGCTTGTCACTACGAGTTGGTTGGTCTCAGCTGGTGGCTTGTCACTACGAGTTGGTTGGTCTCAGCTGGTGGCTTCTCGCTACGAGTTGGTTGGTCTCAGCTGGTGGCTTGTCACTACGAGTTGGTTGGTCTCAGCTGGTGGCTTGTCGCTACGAGTTGGTTGGTCTCAGCTGGTGGCTTCTCGCTACGAGTTGGTTGGTCTCAGCTGGTGGCTTCTCGCTACGAGTTGGTTGGTCTCAGCTGGTGGCTTCTCGCTACGAGTTGGTTGGTCTCAGCTGGTGGCTTCTCGCTACGAGTTGGTTGGTCTCAGCTGGTGGCTTCTCGCTACGAGTTGGTTGGTCTCAGCTGGTGGCTTCTCGCTACGAGTTGGTTGGTCTCAGCTGGTGGCTTCTCGCTACGAGTTGGTTGGTCTCAGCTGGTGGCTTCTCGCTACGAGTTGGTTGGTCTCAGCTGGTGGCTTCTCGCTACGAGTTGGTTGGTCTCAGCTGGTGGCTTCTCGCTACGAGTTGGTTGGTCTCAGCTGGTGGCTTCTCGCTACGAGTTGGTTGGTCTCAGCTGGTGGCTTCTCCCTACGAGTTGGTTGGTCTCAGCTGGTGGCTTCTCCCTACGAGTTGGTTGGTCTCAGCTGGTGGCTTCTCCCTACGAGTTGGTTGGTCTCAGCTGGTGGCTTCTCCCTACGAGTTGGTTGGTATCAGCTGGTGGCTTCTCCCTACGAGTTGGTTGGTATCAGCTGGTGGCTTCTCGCTAGGAGTTGGTTGATATCTGCTGGTGGCTTCTCGCTAGGAGTTGGTTGATATCTGCTGGTGGCTTCTCCCTACGAGTTGGTTGGTCTCAGCTGGTGGCTTCTCCCTACGAGTTGGTTGGTATCAGCTGGTGGCTTCTCCCTACGAGTTGGTTGGTATCAGCTGGTGGCTTCTCCCTACGAGTTGGTTGGTATCAGCTGGTGGCTTCTCCCTACGAGTTGGTTGGTATCAGCTGGTGGCTTCTCCCTACGAGTTGGTTGGTATCAGCTGGTGGCTTCTCGCTACAAGTTGGTTGATATCAGCTGGTGGCTTCTCGATAGGAGTTGGTTGGTATCAGCTGGTGGCTTCTCGCTAGGAGTTGGTTGGTATCAGTCTCTTGATATGGGTTGCTCAATATCAGCTGTGGCTTCTTGCATTGAATTGGATGGCATTAGCTGGTGGCTTCTCGCTAGGTTAGTATCAATAGGTTAGGAATAGGTTAGTATCAGATTGTCCTTTCTCACTATAAACTGGTTGGTATCAGCTGGTGGCTTCTTCACCATGTGTTGATTGGTATCAGTTGGTGGTTTTTCTCTAGGAGTTGAGTTGTGGTTACTGGCTAATGGCTTCTCGCTAGGAGATGGTTGGTATCAGCTGGTGGCTTTTTTCTAGGAGAAGGTTGGTATCAGATTGTGCTTTCTCTTTGTGAAACTGTAGGTAGTAGCTGTTGGCTTCTCAACATGGGTTGGTTGGTATCAGTTGTTGGTTTCTCTCTAGGAGTTAATTTGGATCTGCTGGTGGCTTCTTGTTATGAGTTGGTTGGTATCATTAGTGCTTTCTCACTGTGAATCGGTTGGCATCAGTTATTACTCGTTGCTTGTCAATATCAGCTTTGTCATCATCTGTTGGCTAGTAGTTGTTGGTAACCAGCTATTGAAGTTGTTACTATCTATTCATTGGTTAGAACAAGCTGCTGGTTATCACTTACTGGTTGGAAGCTTCCACCTAAGGATTAGTTACTACTAGTTAGTCACTAGTGTCCATCACCCTCTCCCAGTTGGTAGTTGTGTGTTATTAACTAATAATTGGTGGTGACTAGAGCCCCCAAAGCTAGCTAGATACATTTCCTGGTCTCTATAGATGATTTATTGACCAATGAAGGGATGTGGGATGAAGATCCACCAGAGATCTTCCAGCAGGAGAAATATGTGGCTTAGGTCATCAGATGCAAACCCTGATGCTGAAGAAGAGCGTCCACTGTGGATGATCAACACATCACCCAAGGAGCCGACGAGGAACCTTTCTCCAGGTTACTTTGTCCCATTCCTAAACATGATGAGGTCTCCTCCCAAAACCCTGTACACCAAACCTCATAAGACCCATCACACATACCTCACACGTGCAACGTATGCAGTAGACAATCCCTTGAGGCTCCAGGTGGGGATGCCAGCTCTCTCCGGGGTTGTACTTCTTGCCATGAAATAGGCAGAACATATCTGGACCTAAAATAATCATAAAAAAAAAATTAAATTCTGTTGAACCTCAGCACATGAGCCAACCAGAGTGTATTGCAATTATATTCTACTTATTGTTGGCCTCTCCTATGCACAGGACATGGATACGTATCACCCCCTTTAGTAATAAACAAGAGTTCTGCCCAAAAACCAAAAACATTGTTCTAGGTTCTGAAACGCAAGATGACCAAGGAATTCACCCAAAAAATTCAAAGAGCGTCCACCATGGCTGCTACCAGCTTCTATTCCTGCAGAATCCCAAGGAACATCCCAAAGGAAGAGAGAAACAAATCGGAACAAATCGGCAGAGCTTGGGATGACGCTTGTAATCCATCACTGAATAATCGTAGTCCACAGGTTACATCATAATCCACAATCCAATAGGAAAGAGTCAATTCATAATCCACAGGGTTGTTATCTCCAGTCAGTCCAAGTTATTATCCATGGGGCGCAAAAAGGCTTGTAATCCAATGGAGGGGATTATGTAGGACTCCACATTTATAATCCATGGGATGCGGTGGATGATATGGTCCTCCAGCTGGAGAGCATCACGGAGCTCAGGTCCTGGATCATGGAGGAGATCTGTATCCTGGATAATAATGTGTGACAACTGATATACTTCAAGGAGAAATCCAGAGGACAAAGAAGTCCCGGAGACATGAAGATCCCTTGTCCAAGATCCTCAGCAGCAATTATGTATCAACCATGAGAACCAGAGGGGCAGAGAGGCCACATATACACTAGAGATGCGAGGCTCAGAATATAATAGCCATGAGGACCACTGATAAATATAGAATATACAAGAAGAATTTAGAAAAAACTATAATACTGCCTCCTATGTACAAGAATATAACTACTATAATACTGCCCCCTATGTACAGGAATATAACTACTATAATACTGCCCCCTATGTACAGGAATATAACTACTATAATACTGCCCCTTATGTACAAGAATATAACTACTATAATACTGCCCCCTATGTATAAGAATATAACTACTATAATACTGCCCCCTATGTACAGGAATATAACTACTATAATACTGCCCCCTATGTACAGGACTATAACTACTATAATACTGCTCCCTATGTACAAGAATATAACTACTGTAATACTGCCCCCTATGTACAAGAATATAACTACTATAATACTGCCCCCTATGTACAGGACTATAACTACTATAATACTACCCCCTATGTACGAGAATATAACTACTATAATACTACCCATATGTACAAGAATATAACTACTATAATACTGCCCCCTATGTACAGGAATATAACTACTATAATACTGCCCCCTATGTACAGGAATATAACTACTATAATACTGCCCCCTATGTACAGGAATATAACTACTATAATACTGCCCCCTATGTACAAGAATATAACTACTATAATACTGCCCCCTATGTACAAGAATATAGCTACTATAATACTGCCCTCTATGTACAAAAATATAACTACTATAATACTGCCCCCTATGTACAAGAATATAACTACTATAATACTGCCCCCTATGTACAAGAATATAACTACTATAATACTGCCACCTATGTACAGGAATATAACTACTATAATACTGCCTCCTATGTACAGGAATATAACTACTATAATACTGTCCCCTATGTACAAGAATATAACTACTATAATACTGCCCCTATGTACAGGGATATAACTACTATAATACTGCCCCCTATGTACAAGAATATAACTACTATAATACTGCCCCCTATGTACAAGAATATAACCACTATAATACTGCCCCCTCTGTACAAGAATATAACTACTATAATACTGCCCCCTATGTACAAGAATATAACTACTATAATACTGCCCCCTATGTACAAGAATATAACCACTATAATACTGCCCCCTCTGTACAAGAATATAACTACTATAATACTGCCCCCTATGTACAAGAATATAACTACTATAATGCTGCCCCCTATGTACAAGAATATAACCACTATAATACTGCCCCCTCTGTACAAGAATATAACTACTATAATACTGCCCCCTATGTACAGGAATATAACTACTATAATACTGCCCCCTATGTACAAGAATATAACTACTATAATACTGCCCCCTATGTACAAGAATATAACTACTATAATACTGCCCCCTATGTACAGGAATATAACTACTATAATACTGCCCACTATGTACAAGAATATAACTACTATAATACTGCCCACTATGCACAAGAATATAACTACTATAATACTGCTCCCTATGCACAAGAATATAACTACTATAATACTGCCCACTATGTACAGGAATATAACTACTATAATGCTGCCCACTATGTACAAGAATATAACTATTATAATACTGCCCCCTATGTACAAGAATATAACTACTATAATACTGTCCCCTATGTACAAGAATATAACTACTATAATACTGCCCCCTATGTACAGGAATATAACTACTATAATGCTGCCCACTATGTACAAGAATATAACCACTATAATACTGCCCCCTCTGTACAAGAATATAACTACTATAATACTGTCCCCTATGTACAGGAATATAACTACTATAATGCTGCCCACTATGTACAAGAATATAACTACTATAATACTGCCCCCTATGTACAAGAATATAACTACTATAATACTGCCCCCTCTGTACAAGAATATAACTACTATAATACTGCCCCCTCTGTACAAGAATATAACTACTATAATGCTGCCCCCTATGTACAAGAATATAACTACTATAATGCTGCCCCCTATGTACAAGAATATAACTACTATAATACTGCCCCCTATGTACAAGAATATAACTACTATAATACTGCCCCCTATGTACAAGAATATAACTACTATAATGCTGCCCCCTATGTACAAGAATATAACTACTATAATACTGCCTCCTATGTACAAGAATATAACTACTATATTACTGCCCCCTATGTACAGGAATATAACTACTATAATACTGCCCCCTATGTACAGGAATATAACTACTATAATACTGCCCCCTATGTACAAGAATATAACTACTATAATACTGCCCCCTATGTACAAGAATATAACTACTATAATACTGCCCCTTATGTACAAGAATATAACTGCTATAATACTGCCCCCTATGTACAGGAATATAACTACTATAATGCTGCCCACTATGTACAAGAATATAACTACTATAATACTGCCCCCTATGTACAGGAATATAACTACTATAATACTGCCCCCTATGTACAAGAATATAACTACTATAATACTGCCCCCTCTGTACAAGAATATAACTACTATAATACTGCCCTCTATGTACAAGAATATAACTACTATAATACTGCCCCCTATGTACAGGAATATAACTACTATAATACTGCCCCCTATGTACAAGAATATAACTACTATAATACTGCCCCCTGTGTACAAGAATATAACTACTATAATACTGCCCCCTATGTACAAGACTATAACTACTATAATACTGCCCCCTATGTACAAGAATATAACTACTATAATACTGCCACCTATGTACAAGAATATAACTACTATAATACTGCCCCCTATGTACAGGAATATAACTACTATAATACTGCCCCCTATGTACAGGAATATAACTACTATAATACTGCCCCCTATGTACAAGAATATAACTACTATAATACTGCCCCCTATGTACAGGAATATAACTACTATAATACTGCCCCCTATGTACAGGAATATAACTACTATAATACTGCCCCCTATGTACAAGAATATAACTACTATAATACTGCCCCCTATGTACAAGAATATAACTACTATAATACTGCCCCTTATGTACAAGAATATAACTGCTATAATACTGCCCCCTATGTACAGGAATATAACTACTATAATGCTGCCCACTATGTACAAGAATATAACTACTATAATACTGCCCCCTATGTACAGGAATATAACTACTATAATACTGCCCCCTATGTACAAGAATATAACTACTATAATACTGCCCCCTCTGTACAAGAATATAACTACTATAATACTGCCCTCTATGTACAAGAATATAACTACTATAATACTGCCCCCTATGTACAGGAATATAACTACTATAATACTGCCCCCTATGTACAAGAATATAACTACTATAATACTGCCCCCTGTGTACAAGAATATAACTACTATAATACTGCCCCCTATGTACAAGACTATAACTACTATAATACTGCCCCCTATGTACAAGAATATAACTACTATAATACTGCCACCTATGTACAAGAATATAACTACTATAATACTGCCCCCTATGTACAGGAATATAACTACTATAATACTGCCCCCTATGTACAGGAATATAACTACTATAATACTGCCCCCTATGTACAAGAATATAACTACTATAATACTGCCCCCTATGTACAGGAATATAACTACTATAATACTGCCCCCTATGTACAAGAATATAACTACTATAATACTGCCCCCTATGTACAGGAATATAACTACTATAATACTGCCCCCTGTGTACAGGAATATAACTACTATAATACTGCCCCCTATGTACAAGAATATAACTACTATAATACTGCCCCCTCTGTACAAGAATATAACTACTATAATACTGCCCCCTATGTACAGGAATATAACTACTATAATACTGCCCACTATGTACAAGAATATAACTACTATAATACTGCCCCCTCTGTACAAGAATATAACTACTATAATACTGCCCCCTATGTACAAGAATATAACTACTATAATACTGCCCACTATGTACAGGAATATAACTACTATAATACTGCCCACTATGTACAAGGATATAACTACTATAATACTGCTCCCTATGTACAAGAATATAACTACTATAATACTGCCCCCTATGTACAAGAATATAACTACTATAATACTGCCCCCTATGTACAAGAATATAACTACTATAATACTGCCTCCTATGTACAGGAATATAACTACTATAATACTGCCCCCTATGTACAAGAATATAACTACTATAATACTGCCCCCTATGTACAGGAATATAACTACTATAATACTGCCCCCTATGTACAAGAATATAACTACTATAATACTGCCCCCTATGTACAGGAATATAACTACTATAATACTGCCCCCTATGTACAGGAATATAACTACTATAATACTGCCCCCTATGTACAAGAATATAACTACTATAATACTGCCCCCTATGTACAAGAATATAACTACTATAATACTGCCCCCTATGTACAGGAATATAACTACTATAATACTGCCCCCTATGTACAGGAATATAACTACTATAATACTGCCCCCTATGTACAGGAATATAACTATTATAATACTGCCCCCTATGTACAAGAATATAACTACTATAATACTGCCCCTATGTACAAGAATATAACTACTATAATACTGCCCCCTATGTACAAGAATATAACTACTATAATACTGCCCCCTATGTACAAGAATATAACTACTATAATACTGCCCCCTATGTACAAGAATATAACTACTATAATACTGCCCCTATGTACAAGAATATAACTACTATAATACTGCCCCCTATGTACAGGAATATAACTACTATAATACTGGCCCCTATGTACAAGAATATAACTACTATAATACTGCCCCCTATGTACAAGAATATAACTACTATAATACTGCCCCTATGTACAAGAATATAACTACTATAATACTGCCCCCTATGTACAAGAATATAACTACTATAATACTGCCCCCTATGTACAAGAATATAACTACTATAATACTGCCCCTATGTACAAGAATATAACTACTATAATACTGCCCCCTATGTACAGGAATATAACTACTATAATACTGCCCCCTATGTACAGGAATATAACCACTATGATACATTGTAGCCTCCTGTGTGTAGTATATCAGGTTATTATATAGCAGCAGTATTTTCCTGTAATAAGCAGGGGGTGCGGTGCCTGTAGGTGGGGGGGACAGCATTGAACCCTCTCATCACTGTCCTGGGGGTCATGTGGACCCTCTCTGCCGGTCTTGGTATATTATTTCGGATCGTCAGCTCGCGGTTTCCCGCCATCAGTGCCGGGACAATCAGACTAGTGCCGGGTGCTTGTAATGAGTTCGGTTCCATTAGGTTAGGTATTAGGTTGTCAGCCCTGAATGCAGCCAACACATCACAGCCTGAGCTACTACAAGTACCAGCATGCCCAGAGAGCACGGCGTCTATGCCGAAATACTATATGGCTGGTACCGAACTACACTCCTGAAATACTCTGTGCTGCTGGAGGACCCTTCTCCTCCTGATACAATAAAATGACAGTGTGTGATCTCCTACAAGTTCTGCACACTCCTCTCCTGAAACACTCTGTGCTGCTGTGAAGCCTGCTCCATCCTCCATGTAAGTCTCTGTCTGTGACCCACCAGAAGATCCATACACTCCCGGGCTGAAACACTCTGTGCTGCTGTGAAGCCTGCTCCATCCTCCATGTAAGTCTCTGTCTGTGACCCACCAGAAGATCCATACACTCCTGTCCTGAAACACTCTGTGCTGCTGTGAAGCCTGCTCCATCCTCCATGTAAGTCTCTGTCTGTGACCCACCAGAAGATCCATACACTCCTGTCCTGAAATACTCTGTGCTGCTGTGAAGCCTGCTCCATCCTCCATGTAAGTCTCTGTCTGTGACCCACCAGAAGATCCATACACTCCCGGGCTGAAATACTCTGTGCTGCTGTGAAGCCTGCTCCATCCTCCATGTAAGTCTCTGTCTGTGACCCACCAGAAGATCCATACACTCCCGGGCTGAAATACTCTGTGCTGCTGTGAAGCCTGCTCCATCCTCCATGTAAGTCTCTGTCTGTGACCCACCAGAAGATCCATACACTCCCGGGCTGAAATACTCTGTGCTGCTGTGAAGCCTGCTCCATCCTCCATGTAAGTCTCTGTCTGTGACCCACCAGAAGATCCATACACTCCTGTCCTGAAATACTCTGTGCTGCTGTGAAGCCTGCTCCATCCTCCATGTAAGTCTCTGTCTGTGACCCACCAGAAGATCCATACACTCCTGTCCTGAAACACTCTGTGCTGCTGTGAAGCCTGCTCCATCCTCCATGTAAGTCTCTGTCTGTGACCCACCAGAAGATCCATACACTCCCGGGCTGAAATACTCTGTGCTGCTGTGAAGCCTGCTCCATCCTCCATGTAAGTCTCTGTCTGTGACCCACCAGAAGATCCATACACTCCCGGGCTGAAATACTCTGTGCTGCTGTGAAGCCTGCTCCATCCTCCATGTAAGTCTCTGTCTGTGACCCACCAGAAGATCCATACACTCCTCTCCTGAAACACTCTGTGCTGCTGTGAAGCCTGCTCCATCCTCCATGTAAGTCTCTGTCTGTGACCCACCAGAAGATCCATACACTCCCGGGCTGAAACACTCTGTGCTGCTGTGAAGCCTGCTCCATCCTCCATGTAAGTCTCTGTCTGTGACCCACCAGAAGATCCATACACTCCCGGGCTGAAATACTCTGTGCTGCTGTGAAGCCTGCTCCATCCTCCATGTAAGTCTCTGTCTGTGACCCACCAGAAGATCCATACACTCCCGGGCTGAAACACTCTGTGCTGCTGTGAAGCCTGCTCCATCCTCCATGTAAGTCTCTGTCTGTGACCCACCAGAAGATCCATACACTCCCGGGCTGAAATACTCTGTGCTGCTGTGAAGCCTGCTCCATCCTCCATGTAAGTCTCTGTCTGTGACCCACCAGAAGATCCATACACTCCCGGGCTGAAATACTCTGTGCTGCCTCTTCCAGGCACTACATGAGGCTACATGTCGGGTTCCTGCAGTACAGCGCCACATGTTTCACGTTACACAGAACCATGGACAGCGATCGCTGCAGACTGTGAGCGCACACAGAGCGTTCCCATAAAGGGATGTGAGACCTCCTGGCATCTACTATCTAAGGGGGGACGCTGGGTGTGGGGGGCTCCCGCCTGGTGTCCAGGATACAGAATCCCTTCATAGGAAACTCCTGAACATGTCATAATTTATATCACATATTACCCATTATGCAAAGAAGACACATGGAAGCTAAACCACCAGACACCAGGGACCGGGACACTAACCCATTGGACACCAGGGACCAGGACACTAACCCATTGGACACCAGGGACCGAGACACTAAACTACTGGACACCAGGGACCGAGACACTAACCCACTGGACACCAGGGACCGCGACACTAACCCACTGGACACCAGGGACCGCGACACTAACCCACTGGACACCAGGGACCGAGACACTAAACTACTGGACACCAGGGACCGAGACACTAACCCATTGGATTGTATAAAGAGAAAAATGGAGAGGGCCGGGAAAGTGCGCTAGTAACCGAACAGAAATCTCCAAGTGTAGTGATTAACACAATTTTTATTGGTTGCAGTGAAATCCAAAGGCAACGCGTTTCGGGGAGACCCCTTCGTCAGACCAAAATGGAAGTGCTGAGTGGGAACTCAGAAGAGGAGCGCTGAGAGGGAGCTCAGGCGGTCCTCTTCTGAGTTCCCACTCAGCACTTCCATTTTGGTCTGACGAAGGGGTCTCCCCGAAACGCGTTGCCTTTGGATTTCACTGCAACCAATAAAAATTGTGTTAATCACTACACTTGGAGATTTCTGTTCGGTTACTAGCGCACTTTCCCGGCCCTCTCCATTTTTCTCTTTATACAATCCATTTTACGGTACCTTTGGCTACCGGTTTTCGGAGAGCCTAATAGTTGCTGCAGTAACCTAGGATTCAAACCTCCGTACCTTCAAGGATCCTCCCCCTCACTGGATACTATATACCACTTGTATCCAAGTGGTTACCAGGTGAGCAACCATTTATCTCACCACAATTGGTACACTTGTCTCTACGTTATCATGCGAGGCGCCGTCCTCCTCCGCTGTTGTTTTTGTTTTTTTCTTTCACTAACCCATTGGACACCAGGGACCGGGACACTAACCCACTGGACACCAGGGACCGAGACACTAACCCACTGGACACCAGGGACCGGGACACTAACCCACTGGACACCAGGGACCGAGACACTAACCCACTGGACACCAGGGACCGAGACACTAACCCACTGGACACCAGGGACCGAGACACTAACCCATTGGACACCAGGGACCGGGACACTAACCCATTGGACACCAGGGACCGGGACACTAACCCATTGGACACCAGGGACCGGGACACTAACCCACTGGACACCAGGGACCGAGACACTAACCCATTGGACACCAGGGACCGGGACACTAAACTACTGGACACCAGGGACCGAGACACTAACCCACTGGACACCAGGGACCGAGACACTAACCCATTGGACACCAGGGACCGGGACACTAACCCACTGGACACCAAGGAACCGGGACACTAACCCACTGGACACCAGGGACCAAGACACTAACCCACTGGACCCCAAGGAACCGGGACACTAACCCACTGGACACCAGGGACCAAGACACTAACCTACTGGACACCAGGGACCGAGACACTCACCCACTGGACACCAGGGACCGGGACACTAAACTACTGGACACCAGGGACAGAGACACTAACCCATTGGACACCAGGGACCGGGACACTAACCCACTGGACACCAAGGAACCGGGACACTAACCCACTGGACACCAGGGACCGGGACACTAAACTACTGGACACCAGGGACAGGGACACTAACCCACTGGACACCAGGGACCAAGACACTAACCCACTGGACACCAGGGACCGGGACACTAATCCACTGGACACCAGGGACAGGGACACTAACCCACTGGACACCAGGGACAGGGACACTAACCCACTGGACACCAAGGAACCGGGACACTAACCCACTGGACACCAAGGAACCGGGACACTAAACCACCAGACACCAGTGGTTAAGTGTCCCGGTCCCTGGACATTAGGCATGGGGACACCAAAACAATTGACATTAAACCACTGGACACCAGGGACAGGGAGACTAAACCACTGGACACCAGGGACTAGACTCTGCTCTAGCAGCTTAGTAGCCTGAATTCCAGACTGATACATTGGCCCAGATTTATGAGAACCCATCTACATCTCCTTCTCAGGTCATTGATCGGGCGGGGAGCGGGGCATGAACGTCCGGCCCCCACATTTACCACAGTCCCCCCCGCCGGGCTCACCCGGGCTACAGCCCGGACTGTAACAGAGCAGCAGAGAGATCTGTGCAGCTGCTGAGCATGTCCTGATCTCACAGAGCATTGTCCTGACGCTGAGAGCAGGGGGCGCTGTGCCCTCACTGTTCACAGCTGAAGCTTCTGCACCTTGACATCATCCTCCATGTCCTGGAGTTATTGTAATGGAGCGGCTCTACAACCCCTTCTATAAGTGGATGAAGAGGGGAGGGGGCACATACTTCTGTCTATAATGTATATCACATCCACACAGTGCAGCCATAATAGCCCCAAACATCCACACAGCAAGACAGCGCCTCCCCATATATCATATAACAGCTGTAATACACACCACACAAAGCGTGTGGAAGAGCGCCCCCTGCTGGCCCCGCAGCACCCTGCAGCCTGTCATCTCCTGCACTGAAGCCGAGAAGAGGTAACAGAGGAGGATAACCAACATAATAGTACAGGACAGGGACACGCTGACACTTGGGGGACAGGACAGGGACACGCCGACACTTGGGGGACAGGACAGGGACACGCCGACACTTGGGGGACAGGACAGGGACACGCTGATACTTGGGGGAGAGGACAGGGACACGCTGACACTTGGGGGACAGGACAGGGACACGCTGACACTTGGGGGACAGGGACACGCTGACACTTGGGGGACAGGACAGGGACACGCCGACACTTGGGGGACAGGACAGGGACACGCTGATACTTGGGGGAGAGGACAGGGACACGCTGACACTTGGGGGACAGGACAGGGACACGCTGACACTTGGGGGACAGGGACACGCTGACACTTGGGGGACAGGACAGGGACACGCCGACACTTGGGGGACAGGACAGGGACACGCTGATACTTGGGGGAGAGGACAGGGACACGCTGACACTTGGGGGACAGGACAGGGACACGCTGATACTTGGGGGAGAGGACAGGGACACGCTGACACTTGGGGGACAGGACAGGGACACGCTGACACTTGGGGGACAGGGACACGCTGACACTTGGGGGACAGGACAGGGACACGCCGACACTTGGGGGACAGGACAGGGACACGCTGACACTTGGGGGACAGGACAGGAACACGTTGACACTTGGGGGGACAGGACAGGGACACGCTGACACTTGGGGGGACAGGACAGGGACACGCTGACACTTGGGGGACAGGACAGGGACACGCTGACACTTGGGGGACAGGACAGGAACACGTTGACACTTGGGGGGACAGGACAGGGCACACGCTGACACTTGGGGGACAGGACAGGGACACGCTGACACTTGGGGGGACAGGACAGGGACACGCTGACACTTGGGGGGACAGGACAGGGACACGCTGACACTTGGGGGGACAGGACAGGGACACGCTGACACTTGGGGGGACAGGACAGGGACACGCTGACACTTGGGGGGACAGGACAGGGACACGCTGACACTTGGGGGGACAGGACAGGGACACGCTGACACTTGGGGGGACAGGACAGGGACACGCTGACACTTGGGGGGACAGGACAAGGACACGCTGACACTTGGGGGACAGGACAGGAACACGTTGACACTTGGGGGGACAGGACAGGGACACGCCGACACTTGGGGGACAGGACAGGGACACGCCGACACTTGGGGGACAGGACAGGGACACGCCGACACTTGGGGGAACAGGACAGGGACACGCCGACACTTGGGGGACAGGACAGGGACACGCCGACACTTGGGGGAACAGGACAGGGACACGCTGACACTTGGGGGGACAGGACAGGGACACGCTGACACTTGGGGGGACAGGACAGGGACACGCTGACACTTGGGGGGACAGGACAGGGACACGCCGACACTTGGGGGACAGGACAGGGACACGCCGACACTTGGGGGACAGGACAGGGACACGCCGACACTTGGGGGAGAGGACAGGGACACGCCGACACTTGGGGGAGAGGACAGGGACACGCTGACACTTGGGGGAGAGGACAGGGACACGCTGACACTTGGGGGAGAGGACAGGGACACGCTGACACTTGGGGGAGAGGACAGGGACACGCTGACACTTGGGGGAGAGGACAGGGACACGCTGACACTTGGGGGACAGGGACAGGGACACGCTGACACTTGGGGGACAGGACAGGGACACGCTGACACTTGGGGGGACAGCACAGGGACACGCTGACACTTGGGGGACAGGACAGGGACACACTGACACTTGGGGGAGAGGACAGGGACACGCTGACACTTGGGGGACAGGACAGGGACACGCTGACACTTGGGGGACAGGACAGGGACACGCTGACACTTGGGGGACAGGACAGGGACACGCTGACACTTGGGGGACAGGACAGGGACACGCTGACACTTGGGGGACAGGACAGGGACACGCTGACACTTGGGGGACAGGACAGGGACACGCTGACACTTGGGGGACAGGACAGGGACACGCCGACACTTGGGGGACAGGACAGGGACACGCTGACACTTGGGGGAGAGGACAGGGACACGCTGACACTTGGGGGACAGGACAGGGACACGCTGACACTTGGGGGACAGGACAGGGACACGCTGACACTTGGGGGACAGGACAGGGACACGCTGACACTTGGGGGACAGGACAGGGACACGCTGACACTTGGGGGACAGGACAGGGACACGCTGACACTTGGGGGAGAGGACAGGGACACGCTGACACTTGGGGGAGAGGACAGGGACACGCTGACACTTGGGGGAGAGGACAGGGACCTGCTGACACTTGGGGGGACAGGACAGGGACACGCTGACACTTGGGGGGACAGGACAGGGACACGCTGACACTTGGGGGACAGGACAGGGACACGCTGACACTTGGGGGGATAGGACGGGGACACAGATGCTCTGTGAGCTAAACACATCGGCAGCGGCTGAACAGATCTCTATGATAGTTGGTTACAATGTTAAAGTCTGGACTTCAGGCTGTTAAGTTTAGAGAGAACTGTAAAGCCCTGATACAATTGTAGCAAACGCTCAGCAAAGAACAGGACTACTACTTCTAGAGGGTTCTCATTCACTGACAGCAAGCAGATCTGAAATACTGTGGAGGATTATTAAATAAACTGTATTATTGTTTTGAATATATTTAAACCTATGTGTATATTCAGCCCTAAACGGGAAACTGCTTAATATAAAATAAACTATAACCATATCAGATTCTCAGTAAAAATGTAGATGTATGTAGTGATCTCCCCCTAGTGGTGGTGTATAATCTGTATGTAGTAATCTCCCCCTAGTGGTGGCTGTATAATCTGTATGTAGTGAGCTCCCCCTAGTGGTGGTGTATAATCTGTATGTAGTGATCTCCTCCTAGTGGTGGTGTATAATCTGTATGTAGTGAGCTCCCCCTAGTGGTGGTGTATAATCTGTATGTAGTGATCTCCCCCTAGTGGTGACTGTATAATCTGTATGTAGTGATCTCCCCCTAGTGGTGGTGTATAATCTGTATGTAGTGATCTCCCCCTAGTGGTGGTGTATAATCTGTATGTAGTGAGCTCCCCCTAGTGGTGGTGTATAATCTGTATGTAGTGATCTCCTCCTAGTGGTGGTGTATAATCTGTATGTAGTGAGCTCCCCCTAGTGGTGGTGTATAATCTGTATGTAGTGATCTCCCCCTAGTGGTGACTGTATAATCTGTATGTAGTGATCTCCCCCTAGTGGTGGTGTATAATCTGTATGTAGTGATCTCCCCCTAGTGGTGGTGTATAATCTGTATGTAGTGATCTCCCCCTAGTGGTGGCTGTATAATCAGTATGTAGTGATCTCCTCCTAGTGGTGACTGTATAATCTGTATGTAGTGATCTCCCCCTAGTGGTGGTGTATAATGTGTATGTAGTGAGCTCCCCCTAGTGGTGTTGTATAATCTGTATGTAGTGAGCTCCCCCTAGTGGTGGCTGTATAATCTGTATGTAGTGAGCTCCCCCTAGTGGTGGTGTATAATGTGTATGTAGTGAGCTCCCCCTAGTGGTGGTGTATAATCTGTATGTAGTGAGCTCCCCCTAGTGGTGGCTGTATAATCTGTATGTAGTGAGCTCCCCCTAGTGGTGGTGTATAATCTGTATGTAGTGATCTCCCCCTAGTGGTGGTGTATAATCTGTATGTAGTGAGCTCCCCCTAGTGGTGGTGTATAATCTGTATGTAGTGATCTCCTCCTAGTGGTGGTGTATAATCTGTATGTAGTGAGCTCCCCCTAGTGGTGGTGTATAATCTGTATGTAGTGATCTCCCCCTAGTGGTGACTGTATAATCTGTATGTAGTGATCTCCCCCTAGTGGTGGTGTATAATCTGTATGTAGTGATCTCCCCCTAGTGGTGGTGTATAATCTGTATGTAGTGAGCTCCCCCTAGTGGTGGTGTATAATCTGTATGTAGTGATCTCCTCCTAGTGGTGGTGTATAATCTGTATGTAGTGATCTCCCCCTAGTGGTGACTGTATAATCTGTATGTAGTGATCTCCCCCTAGTGGTGGTGTATAATCTGTATGTAGTGATCTCCCCCTAGTGGTGGTGTATAATCTGTATGTAGTGATCTCCCCCTAGTGGTGGCTGTATAATCAGTATGTAGTGATCTCCTCCTAGTGGTGACTGTATAATCTGTATGTAGTGATCTCCCCCTAGTGGTGGTGTATAATGTGTATGTAGTGAGCTCCCCCTAGTGGTGGTGTATAATGTGTATGTAGTGAGCTCCCCCTAGTGGTGGCTGTATAATCTGTATGTAGTGAGCTCCCCCTAGTGGTGGTGTATAATGTGTATGTAGTGAGCTCCCCCTAGTGGTGGTGTATAATCTGTATGTAGTGAGCTCCCCCTAGTGGTGGCTGTATAATCTGTATGTAGTGAGCTCCCCCTAGTGGTGGTGTATAATCTGTATGTAGTGAGCTCCCCCTAGTGGTGGCTGTATAATATGTATGTAGTGAGCTCCCCCTAGTGGTGGTGTATAATCTGTATGTAGTGAGCTCCCGCTAGTGGTGGCTGTATAATCTGTATGTAGTGAGCTCCTCCTAGTGGTGGTGTATAATCTGTATATAGTGAGCTCCCCCTAGTGGTGGTGTATAATCTGTATGTAGTGAGCTCCTCCTAATGGTGGTGTATAATCTGTATGTAGTGAGCTCCCTCTAGTGGTGGTGTATAATCTGTATGTAGTGAGCTCCTCCTAGTGGTGGTGTATAATCTGTATGTAGTGAGCTCCTCCTAGTGGTGGTGTATAATCTGTATGTAGTGAGCTCCCCCTAGTGGTGGTGTATAATCTGTATGTAGTGAGCTCCCCCTAGTAGTGGTGTATAATCTGTATGTAGTGAGCTCCCCATAGTGGTGGTGTATAATCTGTATGTAGTGAGCTCCTCCTAGTGGTGGTATATAATCTGTATGTAGTGAGCCCCTTCTAGTGGTGGTGTATAATCTGTATGTAGTGATCTCCCCCTAGTGGTGGTGTATAATGTGTATGTAGTGATCTCCCCCTAGTGGTGGTGTATAATCTGTATGTAGTGAGCTCCCCCTAGTGGTGATGTATAATCTGTATGTAGTGAGCTCCCCCGAGTGGTGGTATATAATCTGTATGTAGTGAGCTCCTCCTAGTGGTGGTGTATAATCTGTATGTAGTGAGCTCCCCCTAGTGGTGGTGTATAATCTGTATGTAGTGAGCTCCCCCTAGTGGTGGTGTATAATCTGTATGTAGTGAGCTCCCCATAGTGGTGGTGTATAATCTGTATGTAGTGAGCTCCTCCTAGTGGTGGTATATAATCTGTATGTAGTGAGCTCCTCCTAGTGGTGGTGTATAATCTGTATGTAGTGAACTCCCCCTAGTGGTGGTGTATAATCTGTATGTAGTGATCTCCCCCTAGTGGTGGTGTATAATCTGTATGTAGTGAGCTCCCCCTAGTGGTGGTGTATATTCTGTATGTAGTAATCTCCTCCTAGTGGTGGTGTATAATCTGTATGTAGTGAGCTCCCCCTAGTGGTGGTGTATAATCTGTATGTAGTGATCTCCCCCTAGTGGTGACTGTATAAACTGTATGTAGTGATCTCCCCCTAGTGGTGGTGTATAATCTGTATGTAGTGATATCCCCCTAGTGGTGGTGTATAATCTGTATGTAGTGAGCTCCCCCTAGTGGTGGTGTATAATCTGTATGTAGTGATCTCCTCCTAGTGGTGGTGTATAATCTGTATGTAGTGAGCTCCCCCTAGTGGTGGTGTATAATCTGTATGCAGTGATCTCCCCCTAGTGGTGGTGTATAATCTGTATGTAGTGATCTCCCCCTAGTGGTGGCTGTATAATCAGTATGTAGTGAGCTCCCCCTAGTGGTGGTGTATAATCTGTATGTAGTGAGCTCCCCCTAGTGGTGGTGTATAATCTGTATGTAGTGATCTCCCCCTAGTGGTGGTGTATAATCTGTATGTAGTGATCTCCCCCTAGTGGTGGCTGTATAATCAGTATGTAGTGAGCTCCCCCTAGTGGTGGTGTATAATCTGTATGTAGTGAGCTCCCCCTAGTGGTGGCTGTATAATCTGTATGTAGTGAGCTCCCCCTAGTGGTGGTGTATAATCTGTATGTAGTGAGCTCCCCCTAGTGGTGGCTGTATAATATGTATGTAGTGAGCTCCCCCTAGTGGTGGTGTATAATCTGTATGTAGTGAGCTCCCGCTAGTGGTGGCTGTATAATCTGTATGTAGTGAGCTCCTCCTAGTGGTGGTGTATAATCTGTATATAGTGAGCTCCCCCTAGTGGTGGTGTATAATCTGTATGTAGTGAGCTCCTCCTAATGGTGGTGTATAATCTGTATGTAGTGAGCTCCCTCTAGTGGTGGTGTATAATCTGTATGTAGTGAGCTCCTCCTAGTGGTGGTGTATAATCTGTATGTAGTGAGCTCCTCCTAGTGGTGGTGTATAATCTGTATGTAGTGAGCTCCCCCTAGTGGTGGTGTATAATCTGTATGTAGTGAGCTCCCCCTAGTAGTGGTGTATAATCTGTATGTAGTGAGCTCCCCCTAGTAGTGGTGTATAATCTGTATGTAGTGAGCTCCCCATAGTGGTGGTGTATAATCTGTATGTAGTGAGCTCCTCCTAGTGGTGGTGTATAATCTGTATGTAGTGAGCCCCTTCTAGTGGTGGTGTATAATCTGTATGTAGTGATCTCCCCCTAGTGGTGGTGTATAATGTGTATGTAGTGATCTCCCCCTAGTGGTGGTGTATAATCTGTATGTAGTGAGCTCCCCCTAGTGGTGATGTATAATCTGTATGTAGTGAGCTCCCCCGAGTGGTGGTATATAATCTGTATGTAGTGAGCTTCTCCTAGTGGTGGTGTATAATCTGTATGTAGTGAGCTCCCCCTAGTGGTGGTGTATAATCTGTATGTAGTGAGCTCCCCCTAGTGGTGGTGTATAATCTGTATGTAGTGAGCTCCCCATAGTGGTGGTGTATAATCTGTATGTAGTGAGCTCCTCCTAGTGGTGGTATATAATCTGTATGTAGTGAGCTCCTCCTAGTGGTGGTGTATAATCTGTATGTAGTGAACTCCCCCTAGTGGTGGTGTATAATCTGTATGTAGTGATCTCCCCCTAGTGGTGGTGTATAATCTGTATGTAGTGAGCTCCCCCTAGTGTTGGCTGTATAATCTGTATGTAGTGATCTCCCCCTAGTGGTGGTGTATAATCTGTATGTAGTGAGCTCCTCCTAGTGGTGGTGTATAATCTGTATGTAGTGAACTCCCCCTAGTGGTGGTGTATAATCTGTATGTAGTGATCTCCCCCTAGTGGTGGTGTATAATCTGTATGTAGTGAGCTCCCCCTAGTGGTGGTGTATAATCTGTATGTAGTGAGCTCCCCCTAGTGGTGATGTATAATCTGTATGTAGTGAGCTCCCCCTAGTGGTGATGTATAATCTGTATGTAGTGAGCTCCCCCTAGTGGTGGCTGTATAATGTGTATGTAGTGAGCTCCCCCTAGTGGTGGCTGTATAATGTGTATGTAGTGAGCTCCCCCTAGTGGTGGCTGTAAAATGTGTATGTAGTGAGCTCCCCCTAGTGGTGATGTATAATCTGTATGTAGTGAGCTCCCCCTAGTGGTGATGTATAATCTGTATGTAGTGAGCTCCTCCTAGTGGTGGTGTATAATCTGTATGTAGTGAGCTCCCCCTAGTGGTGGTGTATAATCTGTATGTAGTGAGCTCCCCCTAGTGGTGATGTATAATCTGTATGTAGTGAGCTCCTCCTAGTGGTGGTGTTTAATCTGTATGTATTGAGCTCCCCCTAGTGGTGGTGTATAATCTGTATGTAGTGAGCTCCCCCTAGTGGTGATGTATAATCTGTATGTAGTGATCTCCCCCTAGTGGTGGTGTATAATCTGTATGTAGTGAGCTCCCCCTAGTGGTGGTGTATAATCTGTATGTAGTGAGCTCCCCCTAGAGGGGCCTGTATGATCTGTATGTAGTGGAGTTACTAACACAGGGGCACCGGACCCCACACACACTACTGAGAACACGGGAGAAGAGCTCTACTCATAGTGGCGTTACATAGGACTGCAGGGCACATCTACTACATGATCTGTACTCAGAGAGATATCACTGTGTTATCTGTGGTGTTACATAGGACTGCAGGACACATCTACTACATAATCTGTACTCAGAGATATCACTGTGTTATCTGTGGTGTTACATAGGACTGCAGGTCACATCTACTACATGATCTGTACCCAGAGAGATATCACTGTGTTATCTGTGCTGTTACATAGGACTGCAGGTCACACCTACTACATGATCTGTACTCAGATAGATATCACTGTGTTATCTGTGGTGTTACATAGGAGTGCAGGACACATCTACTACATGATCTGTACTCAGAGATATCACTGTGTTATCTGTGGTGTTACATAGGACTGCAGGACACATCTACTACATGATCTGTACTCAGAGATATCACTGTGTTATCTGTGGTGTTACATAGGACTGCAGGACACATCTACTACATGATCTGTACTCAGAGATATCACTGTGTTATCTGTGGTGTTACATAGGACTGCAGGACACATCTACTACATGATCTGTACTCAGAGAGATATCACTGTGTTATCTGTGGTGTTACATAGGACTGCAGGACACATCTACTACATGATCTGTACTCAGAGATATCACTGTGTTATCTGTGGTGTTACATAGGACTGCAGGACACATCTACTACATGATCTGTACTCAGAGATATCACTGTGTTATCTGTGGTGTTACATAGGACTGCAGGATACATCTACTACATGATCTGTACTCAGAGATATCACTGTGTTATCTGTGGTGTTACATAGGACTGCAGGACACATCTACTACATGATCTGTACTCAGAGAGATATCACTGTGATATCTGTGGTGTTACATAGGACTGCAGGACACATCTACTACATGATCTGTACTCAGAGAGATATCACTGTGTTATCTGTGGTGTTACATAGGACTGCAGGACAAATCTACTACATGATCTGTACTCAGGGAGATATCACTGTGTTATCTGTGGTGTTACATAGGACTGCAGGTGACATCTACTACATGATCTGTACTCAGGGAGATATCACTGTGTTATCTGTGGTGTTACATGGGACTGCAGGACACATCTACTACATGATCTGTACTCAGAGATATCACTGTGTTATCTGTGGTGTTACATAGGACTGCAGGACACATCTACTACATGATCTGTACTCAGAGAGATATCACTGTGTTATCTGTGGTGTTACATAGGACTGCAGGACAAATCTACTACATGATCTGTACTCAGGGAGATATCACTGTGTTATCTGTGGAGTTACATAGGACTGCAGGTGACATCTACTACATGATCTGTACTCAGGGAGATATCACTGTGTTATCTGTGGTGTTACATAGGACTGCAGGACACATCTACTACATGATCTGTACTCAGAGATATCACTGTGTTATCTGTGGTGTTACATAGGACTGCAGGACACATCTACTACATGATCTGTACTCAGAGAGATATCACTGTGTTATCTGTGGTGTTACATAGGACTGCAGGACATCTACTACATGATCTGTACTCAGAGATATCACTGTGTTATCTGTGGTGTTACATAGGACTGCAGGACACATCTATTACATGATCTGTACTCAGAGATATCACTGTGTTATCTGTGGTGTTACATAGGACTGCAGGACACATCTACTACATGATCTGTACTCAGAGAGATATCACTGTGTTATCTGTGGTGTTACATAGGACTGCAGGACACATCTACTACATGATCTGTACTCAGAGAGATATTACTGTGTTATCTGTGGTGTTACATAGGACTGCAGGACACATCTACATGATCTGTACTCAGAGATATCACTGTGTTATCTGTGGTGTTACATAGGACTGCAGGACACATCTACTACATGATCTGTACTCAGAGATATCACTGTGTTATCTATGGTGTTACATAGGACTGCAGGACACATCTACTACATGATCTGTACTCAGAGAGATATCACTGTGTTATCTGTGGTGTTACATAGGACTGCAGGACACATCTAATACATGATCTGTACTCAGAGATATCACTGTGTTATCTGTGGTGTTACATAGGACTGCAGGACACATCTACTACATGATCTGTACTCAGAGAGATATCACTGTGTTATCTGTGGTGTTACATAGGACTGCAGGACACATCTACTACATGATCTGTACTCCGAGATATCACTGTGTTATCTGTGGTGTTACATAGGACTGCAGGACACATCTACTACATGATCTGTACTCAGAGATATCACTGTGTTATCTGTGGTGTAACATAGGACTGCAGGTGACATCTACTACATGATCTATACTCAGAGAGATATCACTGTGTTATCTGTGGTGTTACATAGGACTGCAGGACACATCTACTTCATGATCTGTACTCAGAGAGATATCACTGTGTTATCTGTGGTGTTACATGGGACTGCAGGACACATCTACTACATGATCTGTACTCAGAGATATCACTGTGTTATCTGTGGTGTTACATAGGACTGCAGGACACATCTACTACATGATCTGTACTCAGAGAGATATCACTGTGTTGTCTGTGGTGTTACATAGGACTGCAGGACACATCTACTACATGATCTGTACTCAGAGAGATATCACTGTGTTATCTGTGGTGTTACATAGGACTGCAGGACACATCTACTACATGATCTGTACTCAGAGAGATATCACTGTGTTATCTGTGGTGTTACATAGGACTGCAGGACACATCTACTACATGATCTGTACTCAGAGATATCACTGTGTTATCTGTGGTGTTACATAGGACTGCAGGACACATCTACTACATGATCTGTACTCAGAGAGATATCACTGTGTTATCTGTGGTGTTACATAGGACTGCAGGTCACATCTACTACATGATCTGTACTCAGAGATATCACTGTGTTATCTGTGGTGTTACATAGGACTGCAGGTCACATCTACTACATGATCTGTACTCAGAGATATCACTGTGTTATCTGTGGTGTTACATAGGACTGCAGGACACATCTACTACATGATCTGTACTCAGAGATATCACTGTGTTATCTGTAGTGTTACATAGGACTGCAGGACACATCTACTACATGATCTGTACTCAGAGATATCACTGTGTTATCTGTGGTGTTACATAGGACTGCAGGACACATCTACTACATGATCTGTACTCAGAGAGATATCACTGTGTTATCTGTGGTGTTACATAGGACTGCAGGACACATCTACTACATGATCTGTACTCAGAGATATCACTGTGTTATCTATGGTGTTACATAGGACTGCAGCACACATCTACTACATGATCTGTACTCAGAGATATCACTGTGTTATCTGTGGTGTTACATAGGACTGCAGGACACATCTACTACATGATCTGTACTCAGAGATATCACTGTGTTATCTGTGGTGTTACATAGGACTGCAGGACACATCTACTACATGATCTGTACTCGGAGATATCACTGTGTTATCTGTGGTGTTACATAGGACTGCAGGACACATCTACTACATGATCTGTACTCAGAGATATCACTGTGTTATCTGTGGTGTTACATAGGACTGCAGGAGACATCTACTACATGATCTGTACTCAGAGATATCACTGTGTTATCTGTGGTGTTACATAGGACTGCAGGTCACATCTACTACATGATCTGTACTCAGAGATATCACTGTGTTATCTGTGGTGTTACATAGGACTGCAGGACACATCTACTACATGATCTGTACTCAGAGAGATATCACTGTGTTATCTGTGGTGTTACATAGGACTGCAGGTCACATCTACTACATGATCTGTACTCAGAGATATCACTGTGTTATCTGTGGTGTTACATAGGACTGCAGGTCACATCTACTACATGATCTGTACTCAGAGAGATATCACTGTGTTATCTGTGGTGTTACATAGGACTGCAGGTCACATCTACTACATGATCTGTACTCAGAGATATCACTGTGTTATCTGTGGTGTTACATAGGACTGCAGGAGACATCTACTACATGATCTGTACTCAGAGATATCACTGTGTTATCTGTGGTGTTACATAGGACTGCAGGTCACATCTACTACATGATCTGTACTCAGAGATATCACTGTGTTATCTGTGGTGTTACATAGGACTGCAGGATACATCTACTACATGATCTGTACTCAGAGAGATAACACTGTGTTATCTGTGGTGTTACATAGGACTGCAGGACACATCTACTACATGATCTGTACTCAGAGATATCACTGTGTTATCTGTGGTGTTACATAGGACTGCAGGATACATCTACTACATGATCTGTACTCAGAGATATCACTGTGTTATCTGTGGTGTTACATAGGACTGCAGGACACATCTACTACATGATCTGTACTCAGAGAGATAACACTGTGTTATCTGTGGTGTTACATAGGACTGCAGGACACATCTACTACATGATCTGTACTCAGAGATATCACTGTGTTATCTGTGGTGTTACATAGGACTGCAGGACACATCTACTACATGATCTGTACTCAGAGATATCACTGTGTTATCTATGGTGTTACATAGGACTGCAGGACACATCTACTACATGATCTGTACTCAGAGAGATATCACTGTGTTATCTGTGGTGTTACATAGGACTGCAGGACACATCTACTACATGACCTGTACTCAGAGAGATATCACTGTGTTATCTGTGGTGTTACATAGGACTGCAGGACACATCTACTACATGATCTGTACTCAGAGAGATATCACTGTGTTATCTGTGGTGTTACATAGGACTGCAGGACACATCTACTACATGATCTGTACTCAGAGAGATATCACTGTGTTATCTGTGGTGTTACATAGGACTGCAGGACACATCTACTACATGATCTGTACTCAGAGAGATATCACTGTGTTATCTGTGGTGTTACATAGGACTGCAGGACACATCTACTACATGATCTGTACTCAGAGATATCACTGTGTTATCTGTGGTGTTACATAGGACTGCAGGTCACATCTACTACATGATCTGTACTCAGAGATATCACTGTGTTATCTGTGGTGTTACATAGGACTGCAGGACACATCTACTACATGATCTGTACTCAGAGATATCACTGTGTTATCTATGGTGTTACATAGGACTGCAGGACACATCTACTACATGATCTGTACTCAGAGATATCACTGTGTTATCTGTGGTGTTACATAGGACTGCAGGACACATCTACTACATGATCTGTACTCAGAGATATCACTGTGTTATCTGTGGTGTTACATAGGACTGCAGGTGACATCTACTACATGATCTGTACTCGGAGATATCACTGTGTTATCTGTGGTGTTACATAGGACTGCAGGACACATCTACTACATGATCTGTACTCAGAGATATCACTGTGTTATCTGTGGTGTTACATAGGACTGCAGGACACATCTACTACATGATCTGTACTCAGAGATATCACTGTGTTATCTGTGGTGTTACATAGGACTGCAGGAGACATCTACTACATGATCTGTACTCAGAGATATCACTGTGTTATCTGTGGTTTAACATAGGACTGCAGGTCACATATACTACATGATCTGTACTCAGAGATATCACTGTGTTATCTGTGGTGTTACATAGGACTGCAGGACACATCTACTACATGATCTGTACTCAGAGAGATATCACTGTGTTATCTGTGGTGTTACATAGGACTGCAGGACACATCTACTACATGATCTGTACTCAGAGATATCACTGTGTTATCTGTGGTGTTACATAGGACTGCAGGTCACATCTACTACATGATCTGTACTCAGAGATATCACTGTGTTATCTGTGGTGTTACATAGGACTGCAGGACACATCTACTACATGATCTGTACTCAGAGATATCACTGTGTTATCTGTGGTTTAACATAGGACTGCAGGACACATCTACTACATGATCTGTACTCAGAGATATCACTGTGTTATCTGTGGTGTTACATAGGACTGCAGGACACATCTACTACATGATCTGTACTCAGAGAGATATCACTGTGTTATCTGTGGTGTTACATAGGACTGCAGGACACATCTACTACATGATCTGTACTCAGAGAGATATCACTGTGTTATCTGTGGTGTTACATAGGACTGCAGGACACATCTACTACATGATCTGTACTCAGAGAGATATCACTGTGTTATCTATGGTGTTACATAGGACTGCAGGACACATCTACATGATCTGTACTCAGAGAGATATCACTGTGTTATCTGTGGTGTTACATAGGACTGCAGGACACATCTACTACATGATCTGTACTCAGAGAGATATCACTGTGTTATCTGTGGTGTTACATAGGACTGCAGGACACATCTACTACATGATCTGTACTCAGAGATATCACTGTGTTATCTGTGGTGTTACATAGGACTGCAGGAGACATCTACTACACAATCTGTACTCAGAGAGATATCACTGTGTTATCTGTGGTGTTACATAGGACTGCAAATCACATCTACTACATGATCTGTACTCAGAGATATCACTGTGTTATCTGTGGTGTTACATAGGACTGCAGGACACATCTACTACATGATCTGTACTCAGAGAGATATCACTGTGTTATCTGTGGTGTTACATAGGACTGCAGGTGACTACTACATCATCTGTACTCGGAGATATCACTGTGTTATCTGTGGTGTTACATAGGACTGCAGGTGACTACTACATGATCTGTACTCGGAGATATCACTGTGTTATCTGTGGTGTTACATAGGACTGCAGGACACATCTACTACATGATCTGTACTCAGAGATATCACTGTGTTATCTGTGGTGTTACATAGGACTGCAGGACACATCTACTACATGATCTGTACTCAGAGATATCACTGTGTTATCTGTGGTGTTACATAGGACTGCAGGACACATCTACTACATGATCTGTACTCAGAGATATCACTGTGTTATCTGTGGTGTTACATAGGACTGCAGGAGACATCTACTACATGATCTGTACTCAGAGATATCACTGTGTTATCTGTGGTGTTACATAGGACTGCAGGTCACATCTACTACATGATCTGTACTCAGATATCACTGTGTTATCTGTGGTGTTACATAGGACTGCAGGTCACATCTACTACATGATCTGTACTCAGAGATATCACTGTGTTATCTGTGGTGTTACATAGGACTGCAGGACACATCTACTACATGATCTGTACTCAGAGATATCACTGTGTTATCTGTGGTGTTACATAGGACTGCAGGACACATCTACTACATGATCTGTACTCAGAGATATCACTGTGTTATCTGTGGTGTTACATAGGACTGCAGGTCACATCTACTACATGATCCTAACTCAGAGAGATATCACTGTGTTATCTGTGGTGTTACATAGGACTGCAGGTCACATCTACTACATGATCTGTACTCAGAGATATCACTGTGTTATCTGTGGTGTTACATAGGACTGCAGGGCACATCTACTACATGATAAGTACTCAGAGAGATATCACTTTGTTATCTGTGGTGTTACATAGGACTGCAGGACATATACTACATGATCTGTACTCAGAGATATCACTGTGTTATCTGTGGTGTTACATAGGACTGCAGGACACATCTACTACATGATCTGTACTCAGAGAGATATCACTGTGTTATCTGTGGTGTTACATAGGACTGCAGGACACATCTACTACATGATCTGTACTCAGAGATATCACTGTGTTATCTGTGGTGTTACATAGGACTGCAGGTCACATCTACTACATGATCTGTACTCAGAGAGATATCACTGTGTTATCTGTGGTGTTACATAGGACTGCAGGAAACATCTACTACATGATCTGTACTCAGAGAGATATCACTGTGTTATCTGTGCTGTTACATAGGACTGCAGGACACATCTACTACATGATCTGTACTCAGAGATATCACTGTGTTATCTGTGGTGTTACATAGGACTGCAGGACACATCTACTACATGATCTGTACTCAGAGAGATATCACTGTGTTACCTGTGGTGTTACATAGGACTGCAGGACACATCTACTACATGATCTGTACTCAGAGAGATATCACTGTGTTATCTGTGGTGTTACATAGGACTGCAGGTGACATCTACTACATGATCTGTACTCAGAGAGATATCACTGTGTTATCTGTGGTGTTACATAGGACTGCAGGACACATCTACTACATGATCTGTACTCAGAGATATCACTGTGTTATCTGTGGTGTTACATAGGACTGCAGGACACATCTACTACATGATCTGTACTCGGAGATATCACTGTGTTATCTGTGGTGTTACATAGGACTGCAGGACACATCTACTACATGATCTGTACTCAGAGATATCACTGTGTTATCTGTGGTGTTACATAGGACTGCAGGAGACATCTACTACATGATCTGTACTCAGAGATATCACTGTGTTATCTGTGGTGTTACATAGGACTGCAGGTCACATCTACTACATGATCTGTACTCAGAGATATCACTGTGTTATCTGTGGTGTTACATAGGACTGCAGGACACATCTACTACATGATCTGTACTCAGAGAGATATCACTGTGTTATCTGTGGTGTTACATAGGACTGCAGGTCACATCTACTACATGATCTGTACTCAGAGATATCACTGTGTTATCTGTGGTGTTACATAGGACTGCAGGTCACATCTACTACATGATCTGTACTCAGAGAGATATCACTGTGTTATCTGTGGTGTTACATAGGACTGCAGGTCACATCTACTACATGATCTGTACTCAGAGATATCACTGTGTTATCTGTGGTGTTACATAGGACTGCAGGAGACATCTACTACATGATCTGTACTCAGAGATATCACTGTGTTATCTGTGGTGTTACATAGGACTGCAGGTCACATCTACTACATGATCTGTACTCAGAGATATCACTGTGTTATCTGTGGTGTTACATAGGACTGCAGGATACATCTACTACATGATCTGTACTCAGAGAGATAACACTGTGTTATCTGTGGTGTTACATAGGACTGCAGGACACATCTACTACATGATCTGTACTCAGAGATATCACTGTGTTATCTGTGGTGTTACATAGGACTGCAGGATACATCTACTACATGATCTGTACTCAGAGAGATATCACTGTGTTATCTGTGGTGTTACATAGGACTGCAGGACACATCTACTACATGATCTGTACTCAGAGATATCACTGTGTTATCCGTGGTGTTACATAGCACTGCAGGACACATCTACTACATGATCTGTACTCAGAGAGATATCACTGTGTTATCTGTGGTGTTACATAGGACTGCAGGACACATCTACTACATGATCTGTACTCAGAGAGATATCACTGTGTTATCTGTGGTGTTACATAGGACTGCAGGACACATCTACTACATGATCTGTACTCAGAGATATCACTGTGTTATCTGTGGTGTTACATAGGACTGCAGGTCACATCTACTACATGATCTGTACTCAGAGATATCACTGTGTTATCTGTGGTGTTACATAGGACTGCAGGACACATCTACTACATGATCTGTACTCAGAGATATCACTGTGTTATCTGTGGTGTTACATAGGACTGCAGGACACATCTACTACATGATCTGTACTCAGAGATATCACTGTGTTATCTGTGGTGTTACATAGGACTGCAGGTGACATCTACTACATGATCTGTACTCGGAGATATCACTGTGTTATCTGTGGTGTTACATAGGACTGCAGGACACATCTACTACATGATCTGTACTCAGAGATATCACTGTGTTATCTGTGGTGTTACATAGGACTGCAGGAGACATCTACTACATGATCTGTACTCAGAGATATCACTGTGTTATCTGTGGTGTTACATAGGACTGCAGGACACATCTACTACATGATCTGTACTCAGAGATATCACTGTGTTATCTGTGGTGTTACATAGGACTGCAGGACACATCTACTACATGATCTGTACTCAGAGAGATATCACTGTGTTATCTGTGGTGTTACATAGGACTGCAGGACACATCTACTACATGATCTGTACTCAGAGATATCACTGTGTTATCTGTGGTGTTACATAGGACTGCAGGACACATCTACTACATGATCTGTACTCAGAGAGATATCACTGTGTTATCTGTGGTGTTACATAGGACTGCAGGACACATCTACTACATGATCTGTACTCAGAGATATCACTGTGTTATCTGTGGTGTTACATAGGACTGCAGGTCACATCTACTACATGATCTGTACTCAGAGATATCACTGTGTTATCTGTGGTGTTACATAGGACTGCAGGACACATCTACTACATGATCTATACTCAGAGATATCACTGTGTTATCTGTGGTGTTACATAGGACTGCAGGACACATCTACTACATGATCTGTACTCAGAGAGATATCACTGTGTTATCTATGGTGTTACATAGGACTGCAGGACACATCTACATGATCTGTACTCAGAGATATCACTGTGTTATCTGTGGTGTTACATAGGACTGCAGGAGACATCTACTACACAATCTGTACTCAGAGAGATATCACTGTGTTATCTGTGGTGTTACATAGGACTGCAAATCACATCTACTACATGATCTGTACTCAGAGATATCACTGTGTTATCTGTGGTGTTACATAGGACTGCAGGACACATCTACTACATGATCTGTACTCAGAGATATCACTGTGTTATCTGTGGTGTTACATAGGACTGCAGGACACATCTACTACATGATCTGTACTCAGAGATATCACTGTGTTATCTGTGGTGTTACATAGGACTGCAGGAGACATCTACTACACAATCTGTACTCAGAGAGATATCACTGTGTTATCTGTGGTGTTACATAGGACTGCAGGTCACATCTACTACATGATCTGTACTCAGAGATATCACTGTGTTATCTGTGGTGTTACATAGGACTGCAGGACACATCTACTACATGATCTGTACTCAGAGATATCACTGTGTTATCTGTGGTGTTACATAGGACTGCAGGACACATCTACTACATGATCTGTACTCAGAGAGATATCACTGTGTTATCTGTGGTGTTACATAGGACTGCAGGTCACATCTACTACATGATCTGTACTCAGAGATATCACTGTGTTATCTGTGGTGTTACATAGGACTGCAGGACACATCTACTACATGATCTGTACTCAGAGATATCACTGTGTTATCTGTGGTGTTACATAGGACTGCAGGTCACATCTACTACATGATCTGTACTCAGAGATATCACTGTGTTATCTGTGGTGTTACATAGGACTGCAGGACACATCTACTACATGATCTGTACTCAGAGAGATATCACTGTGTTATCTGTGGTGTTACATAGGACTGCAGGACACATCTACTACATGATCTGTACTCAGAGATATCACTGTGTTATCTGTGGTGTTACATAGGACTGCAGGACACATCTACTACATGATCTGTACTCAGAGATATCACTGTGTTATCTGTGGTGTTACATAGGACTGCAGGACACATCTACTACATGATCTGTACTCAGAGAGATATCACTGTGTTATCTGTGGTGTTACATAGGACTGCAGGACACATCTACTACATGATCTGTACTCAGAGAGATATCACTGTGTTATCTGTGGTGTTACATAGGACTGCAGGTCACATCTACTACATGATCTGTACTCAGAGATATCACTGTGTTATCTGTGGTGTTACATAGGACTGCAGGACACATCTACTACATGATCTGTACTCAGAGATATCACTGTGTTATCTGTGGTGTTACATAGGACTGCAGGTCACATCTACTACATGATCTGTACTCAGAGATATCACTGTGTTATCTGTGGTGTTACATAGGACTGCAGGACACATCTACTACATGATCTGTACTCAGAGATATCACTGTGTTATCTGTGGTGTTACATAGGACTGCAGGAGACATCTACTACATGATCTGTACTCAGAGATATCACTGTGTTATCTGTGGTGTTACATAGGACTGCAGGTCACATCTACTACATGATCTGTACTCAGATATCACTGTGTTATCTGTGGTGTTACATAGGACTGCAGGACACATCTACTACATGATCTGTACTCAGAGATATCACTGTGTTATCTGTGGTGTTACATAGGACTGCAGGACACATCTACTACATGATCTGTACTCAGAGATATCACTGTGTTATCTGTGGTGTTACATAGGACTGCAGGTCACATCTACTACATGATCCTAACTCAGAGAGATATCACTGTGTTATCTGTGGTGTTACATAGGACTGCAGGTCACATCTACTACATGATCTGTACTCAGAGAGATATCACTGTGTTATCTGTGGTGTTACATAGGACTGCAGGACACATCTACTACATGATCTGTACTCAGAGATATCACTGTGTTATCTGTGGTGTTACATAGGACTGCAGGACACATCTACTACATGATCTGTACTCAGAGATATCACTGTGTTATCTGTAGTGTTACATAGGACTGCAGGACACATCTACTACATGATCTGTACTCAGAGATATCACTGTGTTATCTGTGGTGTTACATAGGACTGCAGGACTCATCTACTACATGATCTGTACTCAGAGAGATATCACTGTGTTATCTGTGGTGTTACATAGGACTGCAGGACACATCTACTACATGATCTGTACTCAGAGAGATATCACTGTGTTATCTGTGGTGTTACATAGGACTGCAGGTCACATCTACTACATGATCTGTACTCAGAGAGATATCACTGTGTTATCTGTGGTGTTACATAGGACTGCAGGACACATCTACTACATGATCTGTACTCAGAGAGATATCACTGTGTTATCTGTGGTGTTACATAGGACTGCAGGACACATCTACTACATGATCTGTACTCAGAGATATCACTGTGTTATCTGTGGTGTTACATAGGACTGCAGGTCACATCTACTACATGATCTGTACTCAGAGATATCACTGTGTTATCTGTGGCGTTACATAGGACTGCAGGGCACATCTACTACATGATATGTACTCAGAGAGATATCACTTTGTTATCTGTGGTGTTACATAGGACTGCAGGACATATACTACATGATCTGTACTCAGAGATATCACTGTGTTATCTGTGGTGTTACATAGGACTGCAGGACACATCTACTACATGATCTGTACTCAGAGAGATATCACTGTGTTATCTGTGGTGTTACATAGGACTGCAGGACACATCTACTACATGATCTGTACTCAGAGATATCACTGTGTTATCTGTGGTGTTACATAGGACTGCAGGTCACATCTACTACATGATCTGTACTCAGAGAGATATCACTGTGTTACCTGTGGTGTTACATAGGACTGCAGGACACATCTACTACATGATCTGTACTCAGAGATATCACTGTGTTATCTGTGGTGTTACATAGGACTGCAGGACACATCTACTACATGATCTGTACTCAGAGATATCACTGTGTTATCTGTGGTGTTACATAGGACTGCAGGACACATCTACTACATGATCTGTACTCAGAGATATCACTGTGTTATCTGTGGTGTTACATAGGACTGCAGGTCACATCTACTACATGATCTGTACTCAGAGAGATATCACTGTGTTATCTGTGGTGTTACATAGGACTGCAGGACACATCTACTACATGATCTGTACTCAGAGAGATATCACTGTGTTATCTGTGGTGTTACATAGGACTGCAGGACACATCTACTACATGATCTGTACTCAGAGAGATATCACTGTGTTATCTGTGGTGTTACATAGGACTGCAGGACACATCTACTACATGATCTGTACTCAGAGAGATATCACTGTGTTATCTGTGGTGTTACATAGGACTGCAGGTCACATCTACTACATGATCTGTACTCAGAGATATCACTGTGTTATCTGTGGTGTTACATAGGACTGCAGGTCACATCTACTACATGATCTGTACTCAGAGAGATATCACTGTGTTATCTGTGGTGTTACATAGGACTGCAGGACACATCTACTACATGATCTGTACTCAGAGAGATATCACTGTGTTATCTGTGGTGTTACATAGGACTGCAGGTCACATCTACTACATGATCTGTACTCAGAGATATCACTGTGTTATCTGTGGTGTTACATAGGACTGCAGGACACATCTACTACATGATCTGTACTCAGAGATATCACTGTGTTATCTGTGGTGTTACATAGGACTGCAGGTCACATCTACTACATGATCTGTACTCAGGGAGATATCACTGTGTTATCTGTGGTGTTACATAGGACTGCAGGACACATCTACTACATGATCTGTACTCAGAGATATCACTGTGTTATCTGTGGTGTTACATAGGACTGCAGGACACATCTACTACATGATCTGTACTCAGAGAGATATCACTGTGTTATCTGTGGTGTTACATAGGACTGCAGGACACATCTACTACATGATCTGTACTCGGAGATATCACTGTGTTATCTGTGGTGTTACATAGGACTGCAGGACACATCTACTACATGATCTGTACTCGGAGATATCACTGTGTTATCTGTGGTGTTACATAGGACTGCAGGACACATCTACTACATGATCTGTACTCAGAGAGATATCACTGTGTTATCTGTGGTGTTACATAGGACTGCAGGTGACTACTACATGATCTGTACTCGGAGATATCACTGTGTTATCTGTGGTGTTACATAGGACTGCAGGTGACTACTACATGATCTGTACTCAGAGAGATATCACTGTGTTATCTGTGGTGTTACATAGGACTGCAGGACACATCTACTACATGATCTGTACTCAGAGATATCACTGTGTTATCTGTGGTGTTACATAGGACTGCAGGACACATCTACTACATGATCTGTACTCAGAGAGATATCACTGTGTTATCTGTGGTGTTACATAGGACTGCAGGACACATCTACTACATGATCTGTACTCAGAGAGATATCACTGTGTTATCTGTGGTGTTACATAGGACTGCAGGAGACATCTACTACATGATCTGTACTCAGAGATATCACTGTGTTATCTGTGGTGTTACATAGGACTGCAGGACACATCTACTACATGATCTGTACTCAGAGATATCACTGTGTTATCTGTGGTGTTACATAGGACTGCAGGTCACATCTACTACATGATCTGTGCTCAGAGATATCACTGTGTTATCTGTGGTGTTACATAGGACTGCAGGTCACATCTACTACATGATCTGTACTCAGAGATATCACTGTGTTATCTGTGGTGTTACATAGGACTGCAGGGCACATCTACTACATGATCTGTACTCAGAGATATCACTGTGTTATCTGTGGTGTTACATAGGACTGCAGGACACATCTACTACATGATCTGTACTCAGAGAGATATCACTGTGTTATCTGTGGTGTTACATAGGACTGCAGGACACATCTACTACATGATCTGTACTCAGAGATATCACTGTGTTATCTGTGGTGTTACATAGGACTGCAGGACACATTTACTACATGATCTGTACTCAGAGATATCACTGAGTTATCTGTGGTGTTACATAGGACTGCAGGACACATCTACTACATGATCTGTACTCAGAGATATCACTGTGTTATCTGTGGTGTTACATAGGACTGCAGGACACATCTACTACATGATCTGTACTCAGAGATATCACTGTGTTATCTGTGGTGTTACATAGGACTGCAGGAAACATCTACTACATGATCTGTACTCAGAGATATCACTGTGTTATCTGTGGTGTTACATAGGACTGCAGGACACATCTACTACATGATCTGTACTCAGAGATATCACTGTGTTATCTGTGGTGTTACATAGGACTGCAGGGCACATCTACTACATGATCTGTACTCAGAGATATCACTGTGTTATCTGTGGTGTTACATAGGACTGCAGGACACATCTACTACATGATCTGTACTCAGAGATATCACTGTGTTATCTGTGGTGTTACATAGGACTGCAGGACACATCTACTACATGATCTGTACTCAGAGATATCACTGTGTTATCTGTGGTGTTACATAGGACTGCAGGACACATCTACTACATGATCTGTACTCAGAGATATCACTGTGTTATCTGTGGTGTTACATAGGACTGCAGGACACATCTACTACATGATCTGTACTCAGAGAGATATCACTGTGTTATCTGTGGTGTTACATAGGACTGCAGGACACATCTACTACATGATCTGTACTCAGAGAGATATCACTGTGTTATCTGTGGTGTTACATAGGACTGCAGGACACATCTACTACATGATCTGTACTCAGAGAGATATCACTGTGTTATCTGTGGTGTTACATAGGACTGCAGGACACATCTACTACATGATCTGTACTCAGAGATATCACTGTGTTATCTGTGCTGTTACATAGGACTGCAGGTCACATCTACTACATGATCTGTACTCAGAGAGATATCACTGTGTTATCTGTGGTGTTACATAGGACTGCAGGTCACATCTACTACATGATCTGTACTCAGAGATATCACTGTGTTATCTGTGGTGTTACATAGGACTGCAGGACACATCTACTACATGATCTGTACTCAGAGATATCACTGTGTTATCTGTGGTGTTACATAGGACTGCAGGACACATCTACTACATGATCTGTACTCAGAGATATCACTGTGTTATCTGTGGTGTTACATAGGACTGCAGGTGACTACTACATGATCTGTACTCAGAGAGATATCACTGTGTTATCTGTGGTGTTACATAGGACTGCAGGACACATCTACTACATGATCTGTACTCAGAGATATCACTGTGTTATCTGTGGTGTTACATAGGACTGCAGGACACATCTACTACATGATCTGTACTCAGAGAGATATCACTGTGTTATCTGTGGTGTTACATAGGACTGCAGGACACATCTACTACATGATCTGTACTCAGAGATATCACTGTGTTATCTGTGGTGTTACATAGGACTGCAGGACACATCTACTACATGATCTGTACTCAGAGATATCACTGTGTTATCTGTGGTGTTACATAGGACTGCAGGACACATCTACTACATGATCTGTACTCAGAGATATCACTGTGTTATCTGTGCTGTTACATAGGACTGCAGGACACATCTACTACATGATCTGTACTCAGAGAGATATCACTGTGTTATCTGTGGTGTTACATAGGACTGCAGGACACATCTACTACATGATCTGTACTCAGAGAGATATCACTGTGTTATCTGTGGTGTTACATAGGACTGCAGGTCACATCTACTACATGATCTGTACTCAGAGAGATATCACTGTGTTATCTGTGGTGTTACATAGGACTGCAGGTCACATCTACTACATGATCTGTACTCAGAGAGATATCACTGTGTTATCTGTGGTGTTACATAGGACTGCAGGTCACATCTACTACATGATCTGTACTCAGAGATATCACTGTGTTATCTGTGGTGTTACATAGGACTGCAGGTGACATCTACTACATGATCTGTACTCAGAGAGATATCACTGTGTTATCTGTGGTGTTACATAGGACTGCAGGACACATCTACTACATGATCTGTACTCAGAGAGATATCACTGTGTTATCTGTGGTGTTACATAGGACTGCAGGTCACATCTACTACATGATCTGTACTCAGAGAGATATCACTGTGTTATCTGTGGTGTTACATAGGACTGCAGGTCACATCTACTACATGATCTGTACTCAGAGAGATATCACTGTGTTATCTGTGGTGTTACATAGGACTGCAGGACACATCTACTACATGATCTGTACTCAGAGATATCACTGTGTTATCTGTGGTGTTACATAGGACTGCAGGACACATCTACTACATGATCTGTACTCAGAGATATCACTGTGTTATCTGTGGTGTTACATAGGACTGCAGGACACATCTACTACATGATCTGTACTCAGAGAGATATCACTGTGTTATCTGTGGTGTTACATAGGACTGCAGGACACATCTACTACATGATCTGTACTCAGAGATATCACTGTGTTATCTGTGGTGTTACATAGGACTGCAGGCCACATCTACTACATGACCTGTACTCAGAGATATCACTGTGTTATCTGTGGTGTTACATAGGACTGCAGGACACATCTACTACATGATCTGTACTCAGAGAGATATCACTGTGTTATCTGTGGTGTTACATAGGACTGCAGGTCACATCTACTACATGATATGTACTCAGAGATATCACTGTGTTATCTGTGGTGTTACATAGGACTGCAGGACACATCTACTACATGATCTGTACTCAGAGATATCACTGTGTTATCTGTGGTGTTACATAGGACTGCAGGACACATCTACTACATGATCTGTACTCAGAGAGATATCACTGTGTTATCTGTGGTGTTACATAGGACTGCAGGACTGACCCCTCCCCTGACCTGTGATGATTTGTCTCTCCTGTCACTCTCCGGCTCCTGGTTGATCTCACACTCACTTCTTACCCCCTGGTTACAGTCAGTATTCAGTCATCTCTGACACTGGGGGTGAGTGTGCACTTATCATCTGTACAATCACTGTCCCCTCACACTCATATAGATGCCACTTACCTGCACAGGTGCTGATTCTTACTTACAGAATTTGCATATCTCTGCAGCTTTCTTATCACTGAGGGTCACTCACTGTCACCTCTTGCACTCAGTGTCACACACTGACACTCACCTGCACACACTCCCCTTCTGCTCATTCCCCCCTTGCACTTACCGTTACACTCAGTCACACACTCCCTGTCACTCACCTCCTGCACTCACTTGCACACATGTCATCTGTCACTCACCTGCACTCACACTCACCTGCACCCTCAGTCTCCCCCCTGTACTCACGGGCTCGGGCTCTGGCGGGCGTGCTCCGGGTGACACAGATGAGGGTGAGTGCCCCCAGGATGAGTGCGAGCTCCCGGGCTGCGGGTGTCATGTCTCCGGTGTCTCCTCTGCTCCGGCCGCTTCTCCTCCCCGGCTATAAGAGCCCAGCGGCCAGCGGGACAGCGCGACGTCACGGCCCGGGGCGCCACCTGCCGGACACAGGGGGGACTACAGGGAGGCTAAGGTACTACATCCACCAGCAACACCAGATACTGCACCAGGGCGCCACCTGCCGGACACAGGGGGCACTGCAGGGAGGCTAAGGTACTACATCCACCAGCAACACCAGATACTGCACCGGGGGCGCCACCTGCCGGACACAGGGGGGACTACAGGGAGGCTAAGGTACTACATCCACCAGCAACACCAGATACTGCACCAGGGCGCCACCTGCCGGACACAGGGGGCACTGCAGGGAGGCTAAGGTACTACATCCACCAGCAACACCAGATACTGCACCGGGGGCGCCACCTGCAGGACACAGGGGGAACTACAGGGAGGCTAAGGTACTACATCCACCAGCAACACCAGATACTGCACCGGGGGCGCCACCTGCCGGACACAGGGGGCACTGCAGGGAGGCTAAGGTACTACATCCACCAGCAATACCAGATACTGCACCGGGGGCGCCACCTGCAGGACACAGGGGGAACTACAGGGAGGCTAAGGTACTACATCCACCAGCAACACCAGATACTGCACCGGGGGCGCCACCTGCCGGACACAGGGGGCACTGCAGGGAGGCTAAGGTACTACATCCACCAGCAACACCAGATACTGCACCGGGACGCCACCTGCCGGACACAGGGGGGACTACAGGGAGGCTAAGGTACTACATCCACCAGCAATACCAGATACTGCCCCGGGGGCGCCACCTGCCGGACACAGGGGGGACTACAGGGAGGCTAAGGTACTACATCCACCAACAACACCAGATACTGCACCGGGGGCGCCACCTGCCGGACACAGGGGGGACTACAGGGAGGCTAAGGTACTACATCCACCAGCAATACCAGATACTGCACCGGGGGCGCCACCTGCAGGACACAGGGGGAACTACAGGGAGGCTAAGGTACTACATCCACCAGCAACACCAGATACTGCACCGGGGGCGCCACCTGCCGGACACAGGGGGGACTACAGGGAGGCTAAGGTACTACATCCACCAGCAACACCAGATACTGCCCCGGGGGCGCCACCTGCCGGACACAGGGGGCACTGCAGGGAGGCTAAGGTACTACATCCACCAGCAACACCAGATACTGCACCGGGACGCCACCTGCCGGACACAGGGGGAACTACAGGGAGGCTAAGGTACTACATCCACCAGCAACACCAGATACTGCACCGGGGGCGCCACCTGCCGGACACAGGGGGGACTACAGGGAGGCTAAGGTACTACATCCACCAGCAACACCAGATACTGCACCGGGGCGCCACCTGCCGGACACAGGGGGCACTGCAGGGAGGCTAAGGTACTACATCCACCAGCAATACCAGATACTGCCCCAGGGGCGCCACCTGCCGGACACAGGGGGGACTACAGGGAGGCTAAGGTACTACATCCTCCAGCAACACCAGATACTGCACCAGGGCGCCACCTGCCGGACACAGGGGGCACTGCAGGGAGGCTAAGGTACTACATCCACCAGCAACACCAGATACTGCCCCGGGGGCGCCACCTGCCGGACACAGGGGGGACTGCAGGGAGGCTAAGGTACTACATCCACCAGCAACACCAGATACTGCACCGGGGGCGCCACCTGCCGGACACAGGGGGGACTGCAGGGAGGCTAAGGTACTACATCCACCAGCAACACCAGATACTGCACCGGGGGCGCCACCTGCCGGACACAGGGGGGACTACAGAGAGGCTAAGGTACTACATCCACCAGCAATACCAGATATTGCACCGGGGGCGCCACCTGCTGGACACAGGGGGGACTACATCCACCAGCAACACCAGATACTGCCCAGGGGCGCCACCTCAGGACACAGGGGGGACTGCAGGAAGACTGCGGGACTACATCCACCAGCAATATCAGATACTGCACCGGGGCGCCACCTGCCGGACACAGGGGGAACTACAACCACCAGCAATACCAGATACTGCCCCGGGGCGCCACCTGCCGGACACAGGGGGGACTACAGGGAGGCTAAGGTACTACATCCACCAGCAACACCAGATACTGCACCAGGGGCGCCACCTGCCGGACACAGGGGGGACTACAGGGAGGCTAAGGTACTACATCCACCAGCAACACCAGATACTGCACCGGGGGCGCCACCTGCCGGACACAGGGGGGACTACAGGGAGGCTAAGGTACTACATCCACCAGCAATACCAGGTACTGCACCGGGGGTGCCACCTGCCGGACACAGGGGGAACTACAACCACCAGCAATACCAGATACTGCCCCGGGGGCGCCACCTGCCGGACACAGGGGGGACTACATCCACCAGCAACACCAGATACTGCCCAGGGGCGCCACCTCAGGACACAGGGGGGACTACATCCACCAGCAACACCAAATACTGCACCGGGGCGCCACCTGCCGGACACAGGGGGCACTGCAGGGAGACTAAGGTACTACATCCACCAGCAACACCAGATACTGCCCCGGGGGCGCCACCTGCCGGACACAGGGGGGACTACAGAGAGGCTAAGGTACTACATCCACCAGCAATACCAGATACTGCCCCGGGGGCGCCACCTGCAGGACACAGGGGGCACTGCAGGGAGACTGCGGGACTACATCCACCAGCAATACCAGATACTGCAACGGGGCGCCACCTGCCGGACACAGGGGGGACTACAGGGAGGCTAAGGTACTACATCCACCAGCAACACCAGATACTGCCCCGGGGGCGCCACCTGCCGGACACAGAGGGCACTGCAGGGAGACTGCGGGACTACATCCACCAGCAACACCAGACACTGCACCAGGGGCGCCACCTGCAGGACACAGGGGGGACTACAGAGAGGCTAAGGTACTACATCCACCAGCAATACCAGATACTGCCCCGGGGGCGCCACCTGCAGGACACAGAGGGCACTGCAGGGAGACTGCGGGACTACATCCACCAGCAACACCAGACACTGCACCAGGGGCGCCACCTGCAGGACACAGGGGGCACTGCAGGAAAACTGCGGGACTACATCCACCAGCAATATCAGATACTGCACCGGGGCGCCACCTGCAGGACACAGGGGGGACTGCAGGACTACATCCACCAGAAGTACCAGATTCTGCCCCAGGGGCGCCACCTACAGGACACACGGGGGACTGCAGGACTACATCCACCAGCAATACCAGATACTGCACTGCAGGCGCCACCTGCCGGACACAGGGGGGACTACAACCACCAGCAACACCAGATACTGCATTGGGGGGACGCCACTGCAGGGCACAGGGGGGACTACAGGACTACATCCACCAGCAATACCAGATACTGCACCAGGGGCGCCACCTGCAGGACACAGGGGGGACTGCAGGACTACATCCACCAGCAATATCAGACACTGCACCGGGGGCGCCACCTGCAGGACACAGGGGGGACTGCAGGACTACATCCACCAGCAATATCAGATACTGCAGCGGGGGCGCCACCTGCAGGACACAGGGGGGACTGCAGGACTACATCCACCAGCAATATCAGACACTGCACCGGGGGCGCCACCTGCAGGACACAGGGGGGACTGCAGGACTACATCCACCAGCAATACCAGATACTGCACCAGGGGCGCCACCTGCAGGACACAGGGGGGACTGCAGGACTACATCCACCAGCAATATCAGACACTGCACCGGGGGCGCCACCTGCAGGACACAGTGGGGACTACAGAGAGGCTAAGGTACTACATCCACCAGCAATACCAGATACTGCACCGGGGGCGCCACCTGCAGGACACAGGGGGGACTGCAGGACTACATCCACCAGCAATACCAGATACTGCAGCGGGGGCAGCACCTGCAGGACATAGGGGGAACTACAACCACCAGCAATACCAGATACTGCACCGGGGGCGCCACCTGCCGGACACAGGGGGACTACAACCACCAGCAATACCAGATACTGCACCGGGGGCGCCACCTGCCGGGGCGCCACCTACAGGACACAGGGAGACTGCGGGACTACATCCACCAGCAATACCAGATACTGCCCTGGGGCGCCACCTACAGGACACAGGGAGACTGCGGGACTACATCCACCAGCAATACCAGATACTGCAACGGGGGGGGGGGGGGGGGGGGGGGGCGCACCTACAGGACACAGGGGGGACTACAGGAAGACTGCAGGACTACATCCACCAGCAATACCCGATACTGCACCGGGGGCGCCACCTGCAGGGCACAGGGGGGACTACAGGAAGACTGCAGGACTACAACCACCAGCAACACCAGATACTGCAGCGGAGCTCCACCTGCAGGACATTGGGGGGACTATAAGAACCAGATTTTCTGGTGTGTATGGCATCTCTACCCATACCTCTGTTCTGACGTGTCACATGTAATTTGTGGATGTAATAAAGAATAGAGCCTGGTTTGAAGTTGGATTGTGATGCTTTCTTCCCATCATATATAACAGGAACTACAAGATCAGCAGCAGTAATTCTGTGCTCTCTGTAGTATTGTTCCTGGTGAGATGTGTAACCTGTAGCGTTGTGTATGTTGTTAGTAGGGGAAGGACTGTGATATATGGGTATATATGAACATACACAACGGTAGAATTACACATCTCTCCAGGGACAATACCACACAGAGCACAGCAGTGTGAGGACTGGGGTACGGTTAACCCTGGGCTGGCAGAGTATGGAAACATTGAAGTTACATGGTTTCTGGACAGAATGCAGCCAGCAGGGGGAGCCGCAAGAAGAGACATAGACACAGATACTACATGTGTATACATTTTCTGTAACTAAAAGGAACCCTCCAGTCACAGCAGATTCATTGATTTATACCTTGTGCAGGTCCTGAAGGGAGGAGCAGGACTCCAGGTTCTAGGAATACAATGAGAATAAATAATGCTCCTTCCTTCAGGCCCGGCACCATGTGTTATTCAACACAGGCTCCTTCACCTCCTTATTCTACACTGAACCTTCCCGTGTCCTGCTCCTGAGCCTCCTCTTTCTGGAATGAAGATTCTTGTGCTTTGCTCCTGAGCTTTCACCTTCTCCACTGAAACTTGCTCCTGAACCTCGTCCTTCTGCACTGAACCTTCCTGTATTCTGCTCCTGAACCTCGTCCTTCTGCACTGAACCTTCCTGTGTCCTGCTCCTGAACCTCGTCCTTCTGCACTGAACCTTCCTGTGTCCTGCTCCTGAACCTCGTCCTTCTGCACTGAACCTTCCTGTGTCCTGCTCCTGAACCTCGTCCTTCTGCACTGAACCTTCCTGTGTCCTGCTCCTGAACCTCGTCCTTCTGCACTGAACCTTCCTGTGTCCTGCTCCTGAACCTCGTCCTTCTGCACTGAACCTTCCTGTGTCCTGCTCCTGAACCTCGTCCTTCTGCACTGAACCTTCCTGTGTCCTGCTCCTGAACCTCGTCCTTCTGCACTGAACCTTCCTGTGTCCTGCTCCTGAACCTCGTCCTTCTGCACTGAACCTTCCTGTGTCCTGCTCCTGAACCTCGTCCTTCTGCACTGAACCTTCCTGTGTCCTGCTCCTGAACCTCGTCCTTCTGCACTGAACCTTCCTGTGTTCTGCTCCTGAAGCTCGTCCTTCTGCACTGAACCTTCCAGTGTCCTGCTCCTGAAGCTCGTCCTTCTGCACTGAACCTTCCAGTGTCCTGCGCCTGAGCTTCCTTCTGCACTGAACCTTCCAGTGTCCTGCGCCTGAGCTTCCTTCTGCACTGAACCTTCCAGTGTCCTGCGCCTGAGCTTCCTTCTGCACTGAACCTTCCAGTGTCCTGCGCCTGAGCTTCCTTCTGCACTGAACCTTCCAGTGTCCTGCGCCTGAGCTTCCTTCTGCACTGAACCTTCCAGTGTCCTGCGCCTGAGCTTCCTTCTGTAATGCTCCAGAGCCTGGTCCTTCTCCATTGCACTGAACCTTCCGGTGTCCTGCACTTTCACTTCTTGCACTGAACTTTCCTGTGTCCTGCCCTGAGCTTTTGCTTCTTGCACTGAACCTTCCTGTGTCCTGCTCCTGAGCTTTTGCTTCTTGCACTGAACCTTCCTGTGTCCTGCTCCTGAGCTTTTGCTTCTTGCACTGAACCTTCCTATGTCCTGAGCTTACTTCTGTACAGCTCCAGAGCCTTTCTCCTTTGTTGCAGGACACAGGAAGGTTCAGTGCACCTTCTGCACTTAAGCTTTTTGTGCGTTGCTTCCACCGTTGTACTGGCCTACAAGAGTACCAGGAATAATTGGCCCTAGGAGCTCAAGTCCCAGCCTGAGCCTCCTTCACCAAAACCTTTTTCTGAACATTCTCCTCCGCCAAAGAGCGATCCTGGGTCCTGCTGCTTCTCTCCCACCACTGAACCGAACCACTGGTACCTCCTCCTACACAATACCTTCCTGTGCTCTGTTCCTGGCATCCAGAAACTGCGTACCCTTCAGGGTGATGACTATTCACTGAAAAGTGGAAGGGGCATTCTTTATGCTGAACCTCTCCAGTCCTGCTCCTCAGCCTCCTCCTTAAACCTTCATCTGTCTTGTACCAGAGCCGCCTCCTCCTTTGAACCTTTGTGTGAACCTCCTTCTCCATTGATGATTCCTGAAATTCTTTTTCTGAGCAATCTTCCCCCTAAATAAAACTTTGCCCTGCTCCTAAACCTCTTCCTGCACTAAATCTTACAGTCTCCTGATTTTGAGTCCCCTTTCACTCCATTAAAACCGTCTGCTGCTCCTGAGCCTCCTCGTGCACCAAACTTTCCCGATTCCCCCTACTCCTGAGCCTACGGCTTTACTGAACCTTCCCGACTCCTTTACCGAACTTTCCTGGATACTGCTCCTGAGATTCCTCATGGAACCTTCTTTAGTCCTGCTCCTGAGCCATCCTCTCCTCCAACAAACCTTCCTGTGACCTGGTCCTGAGCCTTTCCCCTCTCAAACATTTCTGTGTCCTTCTGCAACTTTATTCTCCATTGAACCTTCATCTCTTTTGCTCCTGAGCCTCCACATCCAGCAGATCATCAGGAATCCTGCCCCTAAGCCTCTTGCACCACAATACATTCCCGTGTCCGGCTCCCCAAGACCCTTTTCTTCACAGAAGCTTCTCATGCTCTAATCCTGAGCATCATCCTCCTCCGTCAAACCTTCCCGTCTCTTGCTTCCGAGCCTCCTCATCCACAAACCTTTCTGGAGTCCTGTTCTGATGCCTTCTCTTACATATAACTTTCAACACCGGGACACATAAGTTTCCTGCACCAAATCCACCTATATCCTGGTTATGCTCCTCCACCAAACGATCCTTTGTGCTACTCCTGAGCCTTTAACCAACCTTCCTGTGCCTTGTGTACAGATCTTATCATAAGGTCTGACCTGGAACAACATGTACCAGCCATTTGATGGTGGATGGACACAAGATGATGACATATCTTGAAAAAGAATGATAAAAACTGGAGAAAAAAAAAAAACATCATGGCATGGTCTATATATACTCCATCCAGCTCCCCCACCCTATGGCAACCATCCATCACCTCTAACTCCTGCCCCTGTCCATGGTGCTGAACATGAGATGGGACATCCGGTCATGGTCACATTGTATCTGCACCGCACCTGATACATGGGGAGGGGGCACATTCTACAATACAATGGAGTCCTGGGTCTATTGCAAATTACTTACTATTACTGTTTCTGCTTAGGATTTTTTGCTATAACTTTCATTTTTACATCATGACAAAAATATTCTGAAGGCAATTCACAAGGAACTTTTATCATCTGACATTTATTAAATCTTGTTTGAGCATCCTGGAGGACTATTTTGGGGGAGACAGACATTTAGGCACAAGGAACACACAGAACCATCTCTCCATATAGACTGCGGAGGAGGTGCCCCATGTGTCGCACACAGAGGAGGCTCCAGCGGTGGTCTCACTCCCAGACACAGAACATCTCCTCCGTGATTCCTTACAGTCGATAGTCTCCAGGCTCCCAGAATCCGATAGAAAATCTGCAGATTACATCTGGAGCCCCTAATACCTGACCTTATTTAGAGACGTGCGAAGACCGAGACTGGAGCGTCGCCAATCACGTCAGTCTCCAGCAGTCAGGATAATCCAAGGTCTTGGCGAGTGTAACATTAGCAGCGCAACGCCGTGTCACCATGTCAGCGTTACCCAATTATCCGCACAGCGTAGTGTGAAATGTGCGACATGTCAACACTGACAGGGTGGTACAACCTGCAAAACACTACCTACTACAGAGAGCAAACATGTATCTTATATCATGTATAGAGATGTATGATACTGCCCCCTATGTACAAGAATATAACTGCTATAATACTGCCCCCTATGTACAGGAATATAACTACTATAATACTGCCCCCTATGTACAAGAATATAACTACTATAATACTGCCCCCTATGTACAAGAATATAACTACTATAATACTGCCCCCTATGTACAAGAATATAACTACTATAATACTGCCCCCTATGTACAAGAATATAACTACTATAATACTGCCCCCTATGTACAAGAATATAACTACTATAATACTGCCCATATGTACAAGAATATAACTACTATAATACTGCCCCCTATGTACAAGAATATAACTACTATAATACTGCCCCCTATGTACAAGAATATAACTACTATAATACTGCCCCCTATGTACAAGAATATAACTACTATAATACTGCCCCCTATGTACAAGAATATAACTACTATAATACTGCCCCCTATGTACAAGAATATAACTACTATAATACTGTCCCCTATGTACAGGAATATAACTACTATAATACTGCTCCCTATGTACAAGAATATAACTACTATAATACTGCCCCCTATGTACAAGAATATAACTACTATAATACTGCCCCCTATGTACAAGAATATAACTACTATAATACTGCCCCCTATGTACAAGAATATAACTACTATAATACTGCCCCCTATGTACAAGAATATAACTACTATAATACTGCCCCCTATGTACAAGAATATAACTACTATAATACTGCCCCCTATGTACAAGAATATAACTACTATAATACTGCCCTCTATGTACAAGGATATAACTACTATAATACTGCCCCTATATACAGGAATATAACTACTATAATACTGCCCCTATATACAGGAATATAACTACTATAATACTGCCTCCTATGTACAAGAATATAACTACTATAATACTGCCCCCTATGTACAGGAATATAACTACTATAATACTGCCCCCTATGTACAAGAATATAACTACTATAATACTGCCCCCTATGTACAAGAATATAACTACTATAATACTGCCCCCTATGTACAAGAATATAACTACTATAATACTGCCCCCTATGTACAAGAATATAACTACTATAATACTGCCCCCTATGTACAGAAATATAACTACTATAATACTGCCCCCTATGTACAGAAATATAACTACTATAATACTGCCCCCTATGTACAGGAATATAACTACTATAATACTGCCCCCTATGTACAAGAATATAACTACTATAATACTGCCCCCTATGTACAAGACTATAACTACTATAATACTGTCCCCTATGTACAAGAATATAACTACTATAATACTGCTCCCTATGTACAAGAATATAACTACTATAATACTGCTCCCTATGTACAAGAATATAACTACTATAATACTGTCCCCTATGTACAAGAATATAACTACTATAATACTGCCCCCTATGTACAAGAATATAACTACTATAATACTGCCCCCTATGTACAAGAATATAACTACTATAATAGTGCCCCCTATGTACAGGAATATAACTACTATAATAGTGCCCCCTATGTACAGGAATATAACTACTATAATACTGCCCCCTATGTACAAGAATATAACTACTATAATACTGCCCCCTATGTACAGGAATATAACTACTATAATACTGCCCCCTATGTACAAGAATATAACTACTATAATACTGCCCCCTATGTACAAGAATATAACTGCTATAATACTGCCCCCTATGTACAAGGATATAACTGCTATATAAAGTTCTTTATTTGCTTATCAATGTACTTACTGCACCCCATCTTGACAGAAAAAGATGAAAGATTTTTGCTATTTAAACAAGAAAAACTGAAATATCACAGTTATAAGTATTCAGACCCTTTGCTGTGACACTTGTTTATAACCCACATGCTGTCCATTTCCTTCTGATCCTCCTTGAGATGGTTCTACTCCTTTATTGGGGTCCAGCTGTGTTTAATTAAACTGATTAGACTTGATAAGGAAAGGTGCACACCTGTCTATAGAAGACCTCACAGCTCACAGTGCATGTCAGAGCACATGAGAATCATGAGATCTAAGGAACTGCCCAAGGAACTTAGAAACAGAATGGTGGCAAGGCACAGATCTGGCCAAGGTTAAAAAGAATTTCTGCAGCACTTAAGGTTCCTAAGAGCACAGTAGCCTCCATAATCCTTAAAAATGGAAGAAGTAGTTTAGGAGGACCATATCTCTTCCTTGACCTGGCCATCCAGCCAAACTAAGCAGTCGTGAGAGAAGAAAAGAAGAGCCCCAAGATCACTGTGGCCGAGCTCCAAAGATGCAGTAGGGAGATATGGAGGCTGCAGTGATAGGTAACGCCATAGTCAGGGCTTTACAGAAGCCTCTCCTCAGTACAAGACACATGAAAGCCACAAACAGTGCCCAAAACACATGAAGGATCCGAGACTATGAGGAATAAGATTCTCTGCTCTGATGAGATGAAGATTGAACTTTTTGGTTCTAATTCTAAGCAGTGCAGAAAACCAGGCGCCGATCATCACCTGCCAAATACAATCCCAGCACTGACACATGGTGGTGGCAGCATCAGGCTATTGGGGGGGACAGGACCACCGCGTGTAATGGAAGGAAAGATGAATGCGGCCAAGTACAGAGATATCCTGGATGAGAACCTCTTCCAGATGCTCTGAACCTCAGACTGGGCCGAACCTTTCAACAAGACAATGACCCTAAGGACAAGCTAAAATAAACACAGCAGAGGCTGCAGAACATCTCAGTGACTATTCCTGACTGGCCCAGACACAGCCCCGACCTCTTTGGAGAGACCTGAAAATGGCTTCCACCATCGTTCACCATCCAACCTGAGGGACCTGGAGAGGATCTACAAGGAAGAGGCTGAGGATCCCCAAATCCAGGTGTGAGAAACCCCTGGCTGCTCCAAAACTGTTTCTACTCAACACTGAGTAAAGGGGCCAAATACTTATCACCAGGGGACATTTCAGTTTTTCTTGTTTAATTAATAAAAATATCTTCATTTCTTGTTTTTTTTTGTCAATGGGACACAGAGTGTAAAAAATATCTGAATACTTCTGTACCCACAGTATGCAAACACACAGAGGGGACATGTATTGGTTTAAAACCAGATTCAGTAGAAGGTTCAAGAATCCATGTCATCCAAAGATCAGGCTTCTTCCTCTTCACAGCACAGACTGGACCTTTTCTGGTCACATTTTGAAGGACACATCTTGGCCAAAACTTTTGACTTCGGGTGACCACATGGAAAGTTTGTTTCCAGAAAGTTTTGAAGATGATGAAGTTCAATACAAACGCTATACACCTAGACAAGAGACGAACCAAGAAGGCTTTTGGGAACAAAAGGCAAGTCTTGGCATATAGTCTTTAGGTGCCCAAATGGACAGTTTCTCCAGAAGGTCCTGTCTTATCTCTTGTTCCGGGCTCTGTATCACTTTCATCATCACGTCGGTTCCAATAATACATTCTGATTCAAGGATCTACTTCATGTAACCCAAAGATCTTTTTTGAAGGACACATTTCAATTCAAATTCAGGTGATCAAATGAAGTGTTTTTCTAAAAAAAATTCTTGTGTAGATCCGGCTTCTGTATGACTTTTTTCTTTAATGGTAGTCCCCTTCTTTCTATCTGCCGCAAGAGAATCATTGTCCTGGAATTTATCCAGATTCTATAGAAGGTTCCATTTCATGTCACCCAAAGAACAGGTTTCTACATATTCCCCGCTACAGCTTGGACCATACCAAGTCAATTTTCTGTAGGATACAAATTGGCCTACCTAAGACATTTTGGCCTACCTTTCCACTTCAAGTAACTATTTGGACAATGCTTTTCTTGAAGGTCTCATCTCCGGTCTAGTTCCGGTCTCTTCTTAGTGACCGTTTTCATATGTTCCAGAATAGTCTTCAAATAAGTTCAGTGGAAGGATCCACATCATTTCACCTAAAGATTTGTCCCCCACCCTACAGCCTGGACCATCTCTGGTCAATGTTTGGAAAGATACATTTTTCCGTTGTTTACTTGAAGAACATCTTTTTTAAGGACACATTTCCGCCTTTTTCTTCTAGTAGGACATCTTTTGTGAAGGAGACATCTCGGCCTTTTGTTTTTGGCCCTTTCATTCTGGCAGAACGATCTCCAAAATTCCAGAGAAAATTATAGGCGTCTCAGTCCAACAGTGTGTACCCTCACCACATAAATTATCCCGCCGCAGAGCTGACGTCTCCTCTTGATCGCTACTGACTTCCCGTAGATCAAGAATTTTATCATCTTTGCCTTCCTTCACGGTTCCCGAAATATCACGTTTCATAGAGGAGTCAAAACAAATCAGATAAATGTTTTTGGACAGGCCTGAAAATCGAAGAAAAATCTCGTAAAGAAATTTTACTATACATCCAAGTAGGAAGTCGTGGAGCCAGCAACAGAAAATATGGAAAGGGGGGGGATCCAAGTCTCGTAAAGTGTTGACAACCACATGCTGTGTCATCTCCGCTTCTAAGAAACAATAACCTTCTCACTCCCCCACTCGCCATGTGGCAGAAGACAGGTATTTACTGTGACATTTTTTGAGGGGTGATGACGCGGTGCCGGGGGGGAGATATAACCGCACTGGGATTGTTCCAAGAGAATTTTTCAATTTTCGACAAACATCTTATTATGGCAAATTATTTTTCCAACTGCTGAGTCGTAAAGGTTGTCGAGAACTTAACTACTTCAGAGAAGATAGGAGATGAACTTTTGCAGTCCCTAGTAGAAACCAAAGTTGAACTTTTTTTTTAATGGACCAGTGCAAAAAAAAAACTGTAATGGGCCCGGATCCTTCCATGTGGTGTCATCGGACCTGGCAGAAGGGGTCGTATTAGACAGTAGTACCAGAAAAATTTTCCCTCTAAACCTCCTAAAGATACAACCATTGTCCCCAGGCATGTAGTCGTAGTCAGAGTCCATAAGCCAACTCTTCCTCCCTCTTTAGAGCCATCATTGCCGATTTGGGTTCTTCGAAGGAAAACCTGCGCAATTGGGTCAACAAACATCTACAATCATTGGTTCAGGGGACACGTGGGTTCTTCAAAGAGACACAGATTACAATTCTGCTTCATTTGGTGCATAATAACACAACTTGCGACATTACGCTGCTGTACCTGTGTACATAGCATTGGAAGCACTCCCTATCCAACTTAAAGGAAACCTGTCACCACCTTTTCACAAATACAGCTAGTAGCATAGTGACCCATAGAGCCCTATTAAGTGACACCCTTTTAAATAAAAAATGTTTTCCCTCAAGTCTCCATTACTCAACTTTCTCTTCTATAGCCTGCATCAGAGCGAGCATGTCCTGCTCAGCTGGCCCCTCCCATCTATTCCTCCTCCCCTGCCTCTAAGCATTCAGAACTTCCTGTCATGGGACCAGGGTAATATCATCTAACAATCTTTTTTTACATTTGAATGATCTACCCCGTGTATTTATCTGATCACATGAAATGACAGCAGCCAGCATAGAGGTGTAAAAGTCTATGGAGGCTGCTGCGATTTCATGTGATCAGATACACACATAGGGTAGGTGAGGCAAATGTAAATGGACCTTTAATGACATCACCGTGGTAAGAAGAGATGAAGTGCCCAATAATGTAACCGATGTCTCTCTCAATGTACCATACAGCAGCATGTGCTAGCAGTGACACCTGTCAATCAGGAACAAGTAGGTGGGGCAATGCAGTAACCACTTGGACTCGCAGAACTCTCCTGATTTGAGTCCGATAAAAAACAAAAATTATTTTTTTTTTTAACATTGCAGAAACGGAAAAGGAACTATGTAGGGATAAGGGCAAAACTTTAAAATCAGAGTTTTTAAATATGCATTTATTCCGAGTGTGTTAATTTCAATGGTGGGTTTACAATCCTATAATAGGTACAATGGATACACGGATTACCTAAAGGAATGTCTATGCTACGTTACAATCTTTTTCAGGCAAATTATTTGTTTTAATGGCAATTATTTCTTAACATCTAGGGAGCCGCTATGGGGGTCTACGTTAACCCCTTATTTTTACCTTTAATGCAAAGTTATAACTTTGGAACATTTTCATATAACCAAGCTCATTACACATTGCACTTGGTTAAAAAGTTTGAAAGTTTTCTGTTTTTTTGCCCCCCTCCCCCCCCCCCAACTTCTTCTTAGTTATCAAAGCGTTTGGGTGAAATCTGTTTTAATATTTACCGGATGCCTGCTATACATTGATCGGATTCTGCCCTCTCATTTTCGTAGGATATTAGGAGGCTAAGAAATTTAGGAACGATTTTACACATTTTCCCCGTTGTGAGGGACCTGCTCGGTTTTCAGCAATTTTGAGAAGCCCGTATAATAGAATGGGGGGGGTGTGAAAAAAAAAAAAACAAACAAAAAAAAAAACACAACCTCCCATGAATTACTCCATTATAGAAGCTGCTTCACTCAATGTAGAACAATTTTTAGGAAGTTTGTTACCCCTTTAAAAGTGTTTCACAGGGGTTAAAACAAACAAACAAAAAAAAAAAGAAGCGATTAGAAGTTATTTAAAAAAAACAAAAAAAAAAAAAACACACGTTCAGTTGCTCTCAAAAATTATACATCAACAATGGTTAAAATGACTTAACGCTCTGAAAAGTTTGATCCCCAATTTCTCAGGAGTGTAAAATTGCCCCATATGTGCCGAAACTGCTGTATGGGGGGGGGAGTTCACCAAGCTTCCTGCCAGAGGTACATCATGTAGTTGTTAAGGAAATATGAAGTCATACAGACACGGAGTTTGCTACATATTGCAGCAATTACCCAACGCTAGCACCCTCAGTGGCACTCATAACCACAGTGGAGCATGGGTGCTGTCATGTTGTTTTTGCTTGTCGCTTCCTGTCAGGTCACCGGGGAGCGACTATCAGTGACAACCTTGGGTCTTTATGTGAGGCTGCTCATTTTATGCTGATCTGTTACAATGTGCCAGTGGCACACTGTAATAGATCATATGTAAAAACGTAGTATTGCAGTATATGGCAAGAATACCGTATAAATGTGGTATCACCGTGATTGTACCGACCGAAAGAAGAAAGTACACGTATTATTTAAAGCGCACAGTGAAGTCCATAAAAACTGAGCCCACAAGAAAATGCGTTGTTTTTTTTGCCAGTTCCACCGCATTGGGAATTTTTCACAGCTATGCGAACGGAAAAATGAAAAGTTACAGACTTTTAAAGGGGGGGGGGGGGAGCTTATAAAAAAAACTGCGCTCTTAACAAATGACAAACTTGTGTTTTTGCTCCCCTCTTTTCAAAATCCATAAAGGAGCAGATTTATCAGTCAGTCAAAGTCAGAATATTTCCAGTTGCCCATGGCAACCAATCACAGCTCAGCTTTCATTTTACCAGTGCTCATGAATATTTTAAAGGGGAGCTGTGATTGGTTTCCATGGGCAACTAGAAATATTCTGACTTTCAGACTGCTTGATAAATCTGCCCCAATGTGTTGGCCGTTCTGAGAAGCGCTGCGGGAGCAGGGGGAGGGTGAGACAGTGTAACAGCCTGTGAAGACAGAGCATGAGGGGCTCTGGTAACACCCCCACAGGAGTCCTTCTGGCTCATTAACATCATTTTAAAAGTTGATGTTAGAAGGAAGGAGGCCATGGATAACACATATAAGAAGATACCACAGTCCCGGTGCCTGGATCTAGGAGTAATGTCCCTGGTTTATCAGGATGGATCTTTCCTTTAATCATTGCCAATTGGAGGAATTCGTTTTTACGACAAATTGACAGTCATGGGTGAACGCTTGACCATTTCCTATATATATATATATATATATATATATATATTTGGGGCAGCTTGTTACCATTTATTGGGTGATGCAGCTATAGTCATAGATGAGAACTACCCAGATATTTGGAAATGGACTAGTATAGAGAGTATAGTACTTATGGGACACTTGTCCCAAGACTCCACAGCCCTGGGGTGTCCTGCACGATGTGTCTTCTCTAGAAGGAGGGGGGAGGGAGGGTCACTCCATTATTATCATGGTCTGCTCTGAATACAGCATTTAGTTGCGGGGTTGGTATTATGTGCTGTACAGGTGGTCCCTGACTTCAGGACATCCGACCCCTAATCCCTCTGGATGTTACTTTAAAGAGAACCCGTCATGCCAAATAACCCCCCTAAACTAAATATATTTTCATAAACTGCCATTAGAGAGCATTGCCTCTATCCCTTCATTGTCCCTCTACATGCCTGTAAACCTAAGCAATGAGGTCCTAAAGCTGTATGCAAATGACCTGTGAAATGTCCAATGAAGCATTAGCATATTCGTGCTGTCCATCTTATTTATGAGTGGGAGGCACAGCCACACCCCCAGTGCATGACTGACAGCCTGTATAATGATGTGAGGCTGTATAATGATGTGCTTCCTGGTGCTGGTGGCCACGCCCCCTGCAGCCTGTGTGTGCATGTGTGTGTGTATGTGCATAGGAGAGATACAGCAGCTCCAGGCAGCCATGTTATAGCAGAACATGTCAGGTACTTGTGTAGCTGATGTCTGTGTGTCTCACCTGTATATTAGGAGGATGCAGCATGTCAGCAGATGCAGCACACACACCAGCCATGCTTTACTATACATTACACACAGACATGAGCAGGGGGAGGAGAGGGGAGGGGTAACAGGGGTGACATCCCTGCCTCTGACCATGTGACCAGCCTCATTTACATAATAAAGAAAAGATGATTTTATAATGATTAATGTATGAAGTAACTAGATAAAGGCTGGGATGGGATCCTTGTGAGCTGCTCCAACAGGTAGAGGTGACAGGGACAAGTGATTAATCCCAGGCTGCAATCAAGTTTTGTTACAAATCTTTGTTCCCATGACAGCAAAAAGAAAAAAAAAAAATTAAGAAACATTTTTAAATCCAATATTCACCGGGACAAAAATAAAATTTGTCTGCCGCTACAATTATAAAATATACCAGATCTGACTTACATACAAATTTAACTTAAAAGTAGAAACCTGAAGAACCAATCTTGTAGGTAACCCGAGGTCTGTCTATAATGGGGTGTAATTTCTGGGGGTGGCATTTTGTGGTTTTTGGTGCGTCTAGGGTGCTGGTTACTGATGTGGCCCCTGAGCAGTATGACAATGGGGCCCTTGGACCAATAAATGTTGCTCACCCCTGTCCTAAATCCTTAGATCAGGACTAGGACAGACATTTAAAGGGAATTTTGCAATTTATTATATGTTTGTGGAGTCGACCCATTTTATCACGACTGTCACTGACGAGACGCCATAAAGCATCAGGACTTGGGCGCGGCTACTCCACATTTTTCTCTTTGGACCCTTAGAGACACCATACAATCCTCTAGATCAGCGGTGGCGAACCTATGGCACGCGTGCCAGAGAGGGCACGCAGAGCCCTCACTGCTGGCACGCGCCCCATCCTCCCAACCACTGCCAGGTGCGGACAACCACTGTCCACACCTGGTTGTCATGGCTGCTAGCAGTATCGGAGCTGCGCTCCGATACTGCTAACAGCCATGACAGTGCAGGGCGCCGACACTGCCTCCTCTGTCACTCCGATCACAGCAGCGCACAGGACGGTAAGCGTCCCAGCGCTGGCAGCGAAATGATGTCATTACGCTGCCAGCGCTGGGGAACCTTACTCCGTGTGTGCTGCAGTGATCAGCCGGAGGAACGCCGAGTCTCAGGTGAGTGTATTTTTTTTTTTTTTTTTACTTCGGCGCTTCCACAGATAGATAGGAAGGCTGATTTCCTGCCCGCTCCCGCACCTCCCATAAAACTCCGCCCGCAACCGGGCCGAAAGTCAGTGCACAAACTGCGCCACAAGCACTACCACAAGCACACCCCCCCCCCCGCCCCCGAACCCCAGCCTGTTCTGCCCGCTATCGCAATTCAACCCCCCCCCCCCCCGCTCGACTCCGGTCACTGCCCCCCCCCCCCCCGCAAGAACTCCGGCCGCTCTCACTAGCGCCCCCCCCCCCGCTCAACTCCGGTCACTGCCCCCCCCCCCCCCATCACCCTCTCCCCTGGAACTCATGCCTCATAACCAAACTGCCCAGAACTCCAGATGCTGCATCCCCCCCCCCTGGAACAACAGACACCTGAGCAAGAGTAAGTAACATATGTATTTTTATGTATGTAATTATGTATATGCATATTATATTATAAATTTATATGTGCATTTATATATACCTGTGTGAGGGCTTATATTTTGCGTAACATATTTTACTTGTCATTTATTATTCCATGTCGTGTACTGGGAAGCTGTAGATTTTAATACTTTTGCTGCTCCAAATCATTTGTGTCCTTTATTCTTTGGTTCGGTCCTATCACAGTGATTTTTGTAGGTTTTATTGTGTTTTAATGCTTTTTCTATAATTAAAACAGTGTACGAAAAAGAAAATAGTTTCGCCATCTTGTGGCGCTAATAACTTTAGTGCACGGAGCTGGGGAGGTGTGAGTTTTTTGCTTAATGAGCCGTTGTTTTCATTGCTACCATTTTTAGGACTGCGTGACCTTTTGATAACTTTTTATTACTCTTTTATGTGATGTAAAATGGTGTAAAAGTGGCGTTTCAGTGTGTATAGGACTGCTGGAATCTGAGCTCAGGCAGTCCTGTGTAAATTGATTCTAAACTAAACCGTCAGTTTTCAGGTTAAATTGCCGTACTGGCACTTTGCGATAAGTCATTAGGTTTTGGGTTGCAGTTTGGGCACTCGGTCTCTAAAAGGTTCGCCATCACTGCTCTAGATCCTTCTCAGATTGCAAGAGACACAGAGGGAGGACAGTACAGGCAGCTGCAGAGCAGGAGATGGGCTGCAGGGTGCAACGTCACTGCCCTCTAGTGGGGAGAGGAGAGCATTGCAGCAACATGTGCAAGTCCAGAACCAGAAGTGTGAGCTATACTGGAGCGATGGACCCAAATACTCTAGCACACTCTGCATCTGATATACTGCGCTTTATAATCCAGCACTTACCTCTCACCAGTAAAGAACCTGAAATACTCTGCGCCGCTTTATACTGCAGCACTTACCTCTCACCAGAACTGCTCCTGAAATACTCTGTGCTGCTTTATACTGCAGCACTTACCTCTCACCAGAACTGCTCCTGAAATACTCTGCGCCGCTTTATACTGCAGCACTTACCTCTCACCAGAACTGCTCCTGAAATACTCTGCGCCGCTTTATACTGCAGCACTTACCTCTCACCAGAACTGCTCCTGAAATACTCTGTGCTGCTTTATACTGCAGCACTTACCTCTCACCAGAACTGCTCCTGAAATACTCTGTGCTGCTTTATACTGCAGCACTTACCTCTCACCAGAACTGCTCCTGAAATACTCTGTGCTGCTTTATACTGCAGCACTTACCTCTCACCAGAACTGCTCCTGAAATACTCTGTGCTGCTTTATGGTCTAGCGCTTACCCCTCACAAGTACAGCCACACTCTCCGCCCAGAGTATTTCAGCAGTGACCCAAACGGATCAAGATTTACACAGTGGAAGCCGCTGTTCATCACATTTTAATGGATACAACCGGTAACAGCCACAACGTGGGCGCCCCTTTGTGTACAGTTGACCCACTCCACATATTAGGGTGCTCCCCCCCTTGAGCCCACCCTTAGCTACAGCAATAGCCGTCATATAATACACAGCATATAAAAATATAGAAAATTTACAATATTATAACACAATCCCCTGAAAATGTCCTGGGAAAAGCTGGGTGACCACTGAGATTCTGTCCCAGCTTTCCATTATGTAGCCATAACGTGGGAGCAGGGAAGGTCTGGGGAAGCAGCTCATCACACAGCTTTCCCAGATAAACCTACCTCGTCATACACATCCTCCTTTCCCATGATCCTGAACAGCACAGGTAGGCAGCAGTGAGGTATGTCCCCACCATATAACCACATACTAGGAGGGCGACTACTTCAGTAACGGGAATGAGGGTCTTTAGTGATATTTACAGGGGGGACACTTCCAGGGGCTCTGCGGTGCCAGTCTCTGTTGGTGGTGGGGGGGTGCGTTCACTTCTTCTGGAAGAAGCCCATGATGGAGGCCTGCTTCGTCCCCTTGCTGGTGGCGGCCGTTTTCTTTGCGGTCTTAGGCTCCGCCTTGGTCTCGGGTTTGGCGGACGGTTTTGCGGAAGGTTTGGTCGCGGTGAAGTCCTCGCCGCTGTCTGTGCAGGACTCGCTCTCGTAAACCTTCTCCGTCACTGGGAGACAAGAGGGAAAAGTCAGCAAGGAGGAGGTCACACACACGTCCCAATGTGATCCCCGCCTAGTGCAACGCTCTGCAGGAAACACCTCGAAAGGTGGAAATCATTCTACCTACAAACATTAGCCTACAAACTGGTTAAATGGCATAAGATTGTAACAAACCCTCAGCTCTGAGAAGTAACAAGTATAAAATTCCTCTCCCTATATTGTTTTGAGCTTCTGGGGAAGAAGACTATGGAGTATTTCATAAGAATAACTGAGCTCCGGTAGAGATGGGGACCCCTACCCCCAGGGGCGAGGCAGCAGGGACCCCCTGTAGCAGAGGATATGTGGCTTTGTACTTCTCAGAGCAGGTGATTTGTTACAACTGTATTCAATGCACTGTAGGAAAAAACCTTAAGATTTGGTGCGGCAGCCGTGTTCAGCTTACAGAGAATAGTACTCACCAGTGATGCAATGGTAACAAATCCTCAGCTGTGGGAGAAGGATGGACTAGAAATCCTATTTGAACCCATCACTTATCAGAGCTGATGGTTTGTTACCACTGTATCCATTCTGGACAATTCAATGTAACCAACAATGTAATCAACAATGTAAAAAAGAAAAATATTGTGATGCAGCCGAGTTTACAATTGTCTACACTGGATGCAATAGTAACAAACCTGCAGCTCTGAGAAACCAGTCAAAAAAAATAAAATAAAATTTGTAACAAGAATAGACAAAGAGGTTTCCATTCACTGACAGTAAGCAGAGAGCTACTCAAACTACAACTCCCAGCGTGTCTAGCCAGCTGACGCTTCCCCCCTGCAGGGCACTTGTAGTTCCATTACAGTGGTTTGGTTGCACCATATCAATGTTGCAGTACCCACCCCCTGACTACGACTACATCTTACCCATGCATCCCTCCTCGTCCAGGAAAGTCTTGGATTTCAGGACACGTTTCCTTTTCCGCCTCTTTTCCCCAGACAGCGTCTAGTGAGAAGAGAGAGTGTGAGCGCCCTCTAGTGGCCAATATAGGAATTACATCTGGTTCTGGGAAAGCTGGGTGATGGCAGGCACCACAAATTAGCTGGATTCTGGTCCTCTCTTCCTACCTGCACCTGCTCTCTCACTTGTGGTTCCGGTTCTGTCTCCATCTTCACAACAGGATGTGCTGGGGGAGGAGATGGGGTCTTCACTTCTGGAGGTGTGGGACCTGCTGAAGGTACAGAACAGAGAGTTGGACCCTCATCATTCAGAAAGGTTATCCTCTACCTGGAGCCATCCCTTAGAATCATCAGGAATTATGGACCGGGACAATGTAACCCAGGCACAATGCCGAGGCGTCCGTCACTGCTTAAAGGGGCAGGCGTGCTTTGGCAAGAGAGGATCTAGGCTGTTCATCTTAAAGGGGCAGTGCCATAACATCCACTTACCAGGAATGAAGACAGAACCAGAAGACCCACAGCAGGGACCCAGCAAAGGATCCACTGATCAGCAATTTATTCCCAATTATGTGGCTTGAGAATTACCTTCCCGATCCTTGGGGTTGGACCCCCCAAGCTATAGAGTGCAAGACCAATTGTGCCCTGAACCATCCCATAGTGGTCCTGTAAGCTGCACCTTTGATATTGGGAGGTTACAGGACTTTTGTAAAAAGGCAAAGTCTAAAAAACCCCTTTAAGAAAAGTTGCCCCTTTAAGCATCTCTCCATGTAGCTGCCGGGTCAGCGCTAACGTCTTGTGACAGGTGACCTTTTACAGTTCGGTAAAAGGCGACAGAGATAAAAGGGAAACCCAGTGAGGGGGAGGGAGAAGAGCAGAGATAAAGGGAGGGTGACGCAGCGGAGGTCGGGGGCTCGGGGGGCCGCACACTTAACCCCTGGGCACAGCGGCTGCCGTCAGCTCTCATTACCGCGGCTCTGAGCGCCAAATCTCCTTCCTGGCGGGATAGTGAGGAAAACAAACAGACATGAAAGGACCGGTGGGCCGAGGAATGACCAGCGGGTGACACCAGGTGGTGGGGGGCACTGACGTGGCTGCGGCGTAGAGACCGCCACTAGCTCATTCATGGGATGGATGTTGTGTTGTGGCAGATGGTGCAGCGGGAAATTACATAAACACGGAGAAGGTGTAAAACGCCAGCACAGGCAGATCACCGCCATACGTGGCCACTCTCGCACGTCGTCACCAGGTCACCGCCATACGTGGCCACTCACCCTCCTCGTCACCGCCATACGTGGCCACTCACCCTCCTCGTCACCGCCATACGTGGCCACTCACCCTCCTCGTCACCGCCATACGTGGCCACTCACCCTCCTCGTCACCGCCATACGTGGCCACTCACCCTCCTCGTCACCGCCATACGTGGCCACTCACCCTCCTCGTCACCGCCATACGTGGCCACTCACCCTCCTCGTCACCGCCATACGTGGCCACTCACCCTCCTCGTCACCGCCATACGTGGCCACCCACCCTCCTCGTCACCGCCATACGTGGCCACCCACCCTCCTCGTCACCGCCATACGTGGCCACCCACCCTCCTCGTCACCAGGTCACCGCCATACGTGGCCACTCACCCACGTCGTCACCAGGTCACCGCCATACGTGGCCACTCACCCACCTCGTCACCAGGTCACCGCCATACGTGGCCACTCACCCACCTCATCACCAGGTCACCGCCATACGTGGCCACTCTCGCACGTCATCACCAGGTCACCGCCATACGTGGCCACTCACCCTCCTCGTTACCAGGTCACCGCCATAAGTGGCCACTCACCCACCTCGTCACCGCTATACGTGGCCACTCACCCACCTCGTCACCAGGTCACCGCCATACATGGCCACTCTCGCACGTCATCACCAGGTCACCGCCATACATGGCCACTCACCCTCCTCGTCACCAGGTCACCGCCATACATGGCCACTCACCCTCCTCGTCACCAGGTCACCGCCATACATGGCCACTCACCCACCTCATCACCAGGTCACCGCCATACATGGCCACTCACCCACCTCGTCACCAGGTCACCGCCATACATGGCCACTCACCCACCTCGTCACCAGGTCACCGCCATACATGGCCACTCACCCACCTCATCACCAGGTCACCGCCATACATGGCCACTCACCCACCTCGTCACCGCCATACATGGCCACTCACCCACCTCGTCACCGCCATACATGGCCACTCACCCACCTCGTCACCGCCATACATGGCCACTCACCGTCCTCATCGTCACTGCTGTCCGGCTGCGGCTTCTTGATGCGCCTCCTCTTCTTCACCAGTCGGTCCGGCTCCTCATCGCTGTCCGACAGATCAACCCGCTTCGATTTACTGAGAGAACAGAAAAGGAAGAAGCTGTTAAAGGAGATGTCCAAAATGTGGTAACCATGGCGATAGCTTTATCTAGAAATAGCGCCCCCTCTGTCCACAGGACATATAAGGAGACTGCACTAAAGTGAAAAGTTCTAATCTACAGGTTATAAAATACTTATGTCCAGAGGATAAGAATCTGATTGTTGGGGGCGTCCATTATGAGCACTCATGAGATTTCAGTCCTTCGTCTTTCCTATCTGTCAAGTCCTCACACTGCTGGGCTCTTAGCACTTACCAAATCCATAACCTTTCCCCTTTGCTCTGTCAGCAAGTGTGACCATGAAGATCACAGCCACCGTTAGGTATTGTTCCTGGAGTTCGGTGTAATCATACCTTTGTGCAGGTTATTAATAGCAGCAGGACTGTGATATATGGAGCTACATTCCAGGATTATACTGGGGCGTGTCCTCACACTGCTGTATTCTGTGCTCTCTGCAGCCAATGTTGAGTATTGTTCCTGGAGGAATGTGTAATAATACCTTTGTGCAGGTTGTTAGTAGAAGCAGGACTGTGATATATGGAGCTACATTCCAGGATTATACTAGGGCGTGTCCTCACACTGCTGTATTCTGTGCTCTCTGCAGCCAATGTTGGGTATTGTTCCTGGAGTTCGGTGTAATCATACCTTTGTGCAGGTTATTAATAGCAGCAGGACTGTGATATATGGAGCTACATTCCAGGATTATACTGGGGCGTGTCCTCACACTGCTGTATTCTGTGCACTCTGCAGCCAATGTTGGGTATTGTCCCTGGAGTTCGGTGTAATCATACCTTTGTACAGGTTATTAATAGCAGGACTGTGATATATGGAGCTACATTCCAGGATTATACTAGGGCGTGTCCTCACACTGCTGTATTCTGTGCTCTCTGCAGCCAATGTTGGGTATTGTTCCTGGAGTTCGGTGTAATCATACCTTTGTGTAGGTTGTTAGTAGAAGCAGGACTGATATATGGATTTAAAACACAGGATTGTACCAGGTGGGGTATTCCTCACACTGCTGTGCTCTCTGGAATGAACTATTACACAGCCTCTACAATTTGAGCAACTGCTGTAGTAGTCACCCAAATATTGCAGAAGATTATACTCTGAGCTGAGGGGAGAAGATGTGGAGCTGCTCAATGCAGGGAACACAGAGCACAGCAGTGTGAGGGCAAACCTCCAGTGAATTTGGTGAGGTTACAAATCTGTATAATCTGCTTCACCCCCGAGTGTAAGCCGTAGCAGGGTTCTGCTGATATGACTACAACCCCCACATATAGGTCACCAGCAGCCATGTGCTTAACCCCTTTAATGCCCGTCAGCTGCCGTCACCTTTTCTTGTTTTTAGCCACTGCTTTTGGGGGTTCACTTTCTATTTCTTTGTTCTCCGGAGGAGCGGCTTGGACGGGCGGAGGCGCTGCCTTCTCCTCCTTCAGGGGTTCACTCTGGGTAGGAGACTCCTTAACTTTATCTGAGAGAAGAAAAAAAAATCACAATGTCAGCATGAACCGGCACCGGCCACGAAAGGGTTAAAACCAAATCCAGGAACATCACTTACTCATAGAAGCTTTACCAAAGAAATTACTCATGGCCGAAGATTTACCAGATTGTCTACTGCTTGTCTGAGGAACCTGGAGAAAGAAGATGTGCTGGTTATATACACATCATGTATGTACACAGTGACTGCACCAGCAGCAGAATAGTGAGTGCAGCTCTGGAGTATAATACAGGATGTAACTCAGGATCAGTACAGGATAAGTAATGTCATGTATGTACACAGTGACTGCACCAGCAGCAGAATAGTGAGTGCAGCTCTGGAGTATAATACAGGATGTAACTCAGGATCAGTACAGGATAAGTGATGTCATGTATGTACACAGTGACTGCACCAGCAGCAGAATAGTGAGTGCAGCTCTGGAGTATAATACAGGATGTAACCCAGGATCAGTACAGGATAAGTAATGTCATGTATGTACACAGTGACTGCACCAGCAACAGAATAGTGAGTGCAGCTCTAGGGTATAATACAGGATGTAACTCAGGATCAGTACAGGATAAGTAATGTCATGTATGTACATAGTGACTGCACCAGCAGCAGAATAGTGAGTGCAGCTCTGGGGTATAATACAGGATGTAACTCAGGATCAGTACAGGATAAGTAATGTCATGTATGTACACAGTGACTGCACCAGCAGCAGAATAGTGAGTGCAGCTCTGGAGTATAATACAGGATGTAACTCAGGATCAGTACAGGATAAGTAATGTCATGTATGTACACAGTGACTGCACCAGTAGCAGAATAGTGAGTGCAGCTCTGGAGTATAATACAGGATGTAACTCAGGATCAGTACAGGATAAGTAATGTCATGCATGTACACAGTGACTGCACCAGCAGCAGAACAGTGAGTGCAGCTCTGGGGTATAATACAGGATGTAACTCAGGATCACTACAGGATAAGTAATGTCATGTATGTACACAGTGACTGCACCAGCAGCAGAATAGTGAGTGCAGCTCTGGAGTATAATATAGGATGTAACTCAGGATCAGTACAGGATAAGTAATGTCATGTATGCACACAGTGACTGCACCAGCAGCAGAATAGTGAGTGCAGCTCTGGAGTATAATACAGGATGTAACTCAGGATCAGTACAGGATAAGTAATGTCATGTATGTACACAGTGACTGCACCAGCAGCAGAATAGTGAGTGCAGCTCTGGGGTATAATACAGGATGTAACTCAGGATCACTACAGGATAAGTAATGTCATGTATGTACACAGTGACTGCACCAGCAGCAGAATAGTGAGTGCAGCTCTGGGGCATAATACAGGATGTAACTCAGGATCAGTACAGGATAAGTAATGTCATGTATGTACACAGTGACTGCACCAGCAGCAGAATAGTGAGTGCAGCTCTGGAGTATAATACAGGATGTAACTCAGGATCAGTACAGGATAAGTAATGTCATGTATGTACACAGTGACTGCACCAGCAGAATAGTGAGTGCAGCTCTGGGGTATAGTACAGGATGTAACTCAGGATCAGTACAGGATAAGTAATGTCATGTATGTACACAGTGACTGCACCAGCAGAATAGTGAGTGCAGCTCTGGGGTATAGTACAGGATGTAACTCAGGATCAGTACAGGATAAGTAATGTCATGTATGTACACAGTGACTGCACCAGCAGAATAGTGAGTGCAGCTCTGGGGTATAATACAGGATGTAACTCAGGATCAGTACAGGATAAGTAATGTCATGTATGTACACAGTGACTGCGCCAGCAGCAGAATAGTGAGTGCAGCTCTGGAGTATAATACAGGATGTAACTCAGGATCAGTACAGGATAAGTAATGTCATGTATGTACACAGTGACTGCGCCAGCAGCAGAATAGTGAGTGCAGCTCTGGAGTATAATACAGGATGTAACTCAGGATCAGTACAGGATAAGTGATGTCATGTATGTACACAGTGACGGCACCAGCAGCAGAATAGTGAGTGCAGCTCTGGGGTATAATACAGGATGTAACTCAGGATCAGTACAGGATAAGTAATGTCATGTATGTACACAGTGACTGCACCACCAGCAGAATAGTGAGTGCAGCTCTGGAGTATAATACAGGATGTAACTCAGGATCAGTACAGGATAAGTAATGTCATGTATGTACACAGTGACTGCGCCAGCAGCAGAATAGTGAGTGCAGCTCTGGAGTATAATACAGGATGTAACTCAGGATCAGTACAGGATAAGTGATGTCATGTATGTACACAGTGACTGCACCAGCAGCAGAATAGTGAGTGCAGCTCTGGGGTATAATACAGGATGTAACTCAGGATCAGTACAGGATAAGTAATGTCATGTATGTACACAGTGACTGCACTAGCAGCAGAATAGTGAGTGCAGCTCTGGGGTATAATACAGGATGTAACTCAGGATCAGTACAGGATAAGTAATGTCATGTATGTACACAGTGACTGCGCCAGCAGCAGAATAGTGAGTGCAGCTCTGGAGTATAATACAGGATGTAACTCAGGATCAGTACAGGATAAGTAATGTCATGTATGTACACAGTGACTGCACCAGCAGCAGAATAGTGAGTGCAGCTCTGGGGTATAATACAGGATGTAACTCAGGATCAATACAGGATAAGTAATGTCATGTATGTACACAGTGACTGCACTAGCAGCAGAATAGTGAGTGCAGCTCTGGGGTATAATACAGCATGTAACTCAGGATCAGTACAGGATAAGTAATGTCATGTATGTACACAGTGACTGCACCAGCAGCAGAATAGTGAGTGCAGCTCTGGGGTATAATACAGGATGTAACTCAGGATCAGTACAGGATAAGGCTATATTCACACTGCCGTTGCCCGCCCGTACCGTACCGTAGCGGGCAACGGCAGTGTACGGGGAGAGGAGGAGGAGGTGAGCGCAGCTCACCCCCGCCCCTCTCCATAGCAACCTATGGCGCACGGCGCCGTATTACGGGAAAAGATAGGACATGTCCTATCTTTTTCCCGGGTATGGAACGGTACGGTGCCGTGCGCCCATAGAAGTGTATGGGGGACGTATATCGGCCGTATATACGTCCCCCATACGTTCGTGTGAATATAGCCTAAGTAATGTCATGTATGTACACAGTGACTGCACCAGCAGCAGAATAGTGAGTGCAGCTCTGGAGTATAATACAGGATGTAACTCAGGATCAGTACAGGATAAGTAATGTCATGTATGTACACAGTGACTGCACCAGCAGCAGCATAGTGAGTGCAGCTCTGGAGTATAATACAGGAGGTAACTCAGGATCAGTACAGGATAAGTAATGTCATGTATGTACACAGGTACTGCACCAGCAGCAGAATAGTGAGTGCAGCTCTGCAGTGTAATTACTTACTTCAGCTTCTTTGACTTCTGTCTTTGTGTCTTTCTGAGATTCTTGGGATTTGGAGGATGGGCGGGAGAACATTCCCATGATGCCTTTGGGTTGCTGGGGTGCAGCTTTGGTGGCAGGTGGTGACTTGCACCCGTTGATGGAGACGGTTTCCACCTCGTTGGGTTGGGGTCTCTGGAGCTGGGCGATCTCCTCCGGGGTCCTGGGCACAGCGGCCGGGCAATGGATGGCGCTGAACCTGTAAGGACACAGCGTTAGGTTTAGCATCTTCTGACCACAGTGTTGGGGGGAGGTGCAGGACACCTAGAGGTAAGTACTTGTTGCAGTTGTGGAGGTTGTTCTTGGTGATGTCATAGTCTGTGCTGTAGAGGGGGGCGCTGTCTTTCAGCGTGGCTTTCTGGATGCTGTACACGTGGACGCTGGCCACCACACACAGCTTGGATTTAGCAGCTGCAATCACAAATCCTGGAGGTTACAAGATCCGAGAGGAACAAAAACACAACAACCTGAGACTTCAGGTGTGAACTGTACCTTCCAGCTTCTCCTCCCTCACTACCGCCACCTTGTGGTACTGCAACACACAACAACACATTAGTAACATCTGTACAAATAACAGAAATCGCCTTCCATCACCTTGGTTGGATGCAAATCCTTGAAGGGAACCTGTCAGCAGATTTTATAAGAACACTGAAGGTGAGGGATGAAATTTCCTATAGAATTCCCTTTTTTTCTGCAAAATACCATCTGTTTCCATGTAAAAATTCTCCCACAACGTCATGTGACAATGAGCAGGGAAGAGTCCTTTTTCCCTGAGATGAGTCAAGTTTAGAGGCTGCAGGGGGAAGCATCCCCATCATCTGGTCTAAAGATAGAAAGTTAAAGCGATAGGATCCTAATCTGCAGATTGCATTTCCAACCATGTCCTTACAAGCCTCTTCCTGGTTCAGCCTGCGGTGATCTCAATGATAAGATTCCCATCTTTAACATGACACCAGCAGCAAGCTCCTAGGTGCTACAGAACCGAAGATCTTAACTAATCTCAAGTAAAATACGACTCTTCTGTATTTCTTTTTCAATAGATAAATGAATGACATTTCTAGAAAGGAAATTCCCGCCCCCCCCTTTCTGAAGGGGGTGTGAGATTTATGGGGTAAGTTATGCTGACAGGTTACCTGTGAAGGGATTCTCTAATTTCAGTAAATTGATATCGTTTGTATGATGAAAAGTTGTACCATTTCCCAATATAGTTTCTGTGTCTATTCCTCAGGGTTTTCATGATCTCTGCTTGCTGTCCTTCTATAGAAAGTTTAATTTTATCTCCAGTAAGTTTCATGTGATGTCACACAGGTGCAAGGCTCCCTGTATCCTTGGTCATGTGATGTCACACAGGTGCACGGCCCGTTATATCCCTGGTCATGTGATGTCACACAGGTGCACAGCTCGTTATATCCCCCATCATGTGATGTCACACAGGTGCACGGCTCGTTATATCCCCCGTCATGTGATGTCACACAGGTGCGCGGCTCTTTGTATCCTCGGTCATGTGATGTCACACAGGTGCAGGGCTCGTTACATCCCCAGTCATGTGATGTCACACAGGTGCGCGGCTCTTTGTATCCTTGGTCATGTGATGTCGCACAGGTGCAGGGCTCGTTACATCCCCAGTCATGTGATGTCACACAGGTGCGCGGCTCTTTGTATCCTTGGTCATGTGATGTCACACAGGTGCGCGGCTCTTTGTATCCTCGGTCATGTGATGTCGCACAAGTGCACGGCTCTTTGTATCCTCGGTCATGTGATGTCACACAAGTGCATGGCTCTTTGTATCCTCGGTCATGTGATGTCGCACAGGTGCACCGCTCGTTACATCCCCAGTGATGTGATGTCACATGACTAGTAATAATATTCAGCTCTTATTACTCTGTTACTAACGAGCTGTGCACCTGTATGACATCACATGACCAGGGAGACATTACTATATAGAGGCGCACGCTATGCACAGGTGATCAGATACTCACAGGGTGTCCATCCTGCAGACTCTTCCCGCTCAGCAGGTAGGTGACGTGCACCTGTGCGCTCTGGTTCTCCTTCCTCTTACGAGTCACATAATCATAAAGCATCCTGTAAGAGAGAGGGAAGAGGAATACACACCCCTCACAGAGCACGGGCCCCCAACTCATCGGGAGCCTGTCAGCAGGTGGGACCATACAGGCTGCAGCCCCTGCAGAGATGTGCAATCACACCTCAGTGTAGGTTATTAGTAGCAGCAGGACTGTGATATACAGATTTATATTCCAGGAATGTACTGTGGGTGTGCCCTCACACTGCTGTGCTCTGTGCTGCCATTGCTCCTGGAGAGATGTGTAATCAAACCTTTGTGTAGGTTGTTAGTAACAGCAGGACTGTGATTTATATTCCAGGATCGCATGGGGCAATGTGTCCTCACACTGCTGTGCTCTGTGCTGCAGTCTACATGGTCACACCTGATGACTGGTTCCATGTAGATCCAGTCCCTACAGGTTCTCCTTACCGCCAGTAACACTACAACTCCCAGCATGCACCCAGATACTCACTGCTTGGCCTGATTGACATGAACCCCCAGAGTGTGGCTGAGCCATTTATACGTCACCTAGAAGAGAGAAGGGGAGGGGTCACTATATACAGGGGGGCTGAGGGGTATATACAGTATATAGCAGTAGAGGGGTCACTATATACAGGAGGCTGAGGGGTATATACAGTATATAGCAGTGGAGGGGTCACTATATACAGGAGGCTGAGGAGTATATACAGTATATAGCAGTGGAGGGGTCACTATATACAGGGGGCTGAGGGGTATTTACAGTATATAGCAGTGGAGGGGTCACTATATACAGGGGGCTGAGGGGTACATACAGTATATAGCAGTGGAGGGGTCACTATATACAGGGGGCTGAGGAGTATATACAGTATATAGCAGTGGAGGGGTCACTATATACAGGAGGCTGAGGGGTATACACAGTATATAGCAGTGGAGGGGTCACTATATACAGGGGCCTGAGGGGTATATACAGTATATAGCAGTGGAGGGGTCACTATATACAGGAGGCTGAGGGGTATATACAGTATATAGCAGTGGAGGGGTCACTATATACAGGGGCCTGAGGGGTATATACAGTATATAGCAGTGGAGGGGTCACTATATACAGGAGGCTGAGGGGTATATACAGTATATAGCAGTGGAGGGGTCACTATATACAGGAGGCTGAGGGGTACATACAGTATATAGCAGTGGAGGGGTCACTATATACAGGGGGCTGAGGGGTATATACAGTATATAGCAGTGGAGGGGTCACTATATACAGGAGGCTGAGGGGTATATACAGTATATAGCAGTGGAGGGGTCACTATATACAGGAGGCTGAGGGGTATACACAGTATATAGCAGTGGAGGGGTCACTATATACAGGGGCCTGAGGGGTATATACAGTATATAGCAGTGGAGGGGTCACTATATACAGGAGGCTGAGGGGTATATACAGTATATAGCAGTGGAGGGGTCACTATATACAGGAGGCTGAGGGGTATATACAGTATATAGCAGTGGATGGGTCACTATATACAGGGGTCTGAGGGGTATATACAGTATATAGCAGTGGAGGGGTCACTATATACAGGAGGCTGAGGGGTATATAGCAGTAAAGGGGTCACTATAAACAGGAGGCTGAGGGGTATATACAGTATATAGCAGTGGAGGGGTCACTATATACAGGAGGCTGAGGGGTATATAGCAGTAAAGGGGTCACTATATACAGGAGGCTGAGGGGTATATACAGTATATAGCAGTGGAGGGGTCACTATATACAGGGGTCTGAGGGGTATATACAGTATATAGCAGTGGAGGGGTCACTATATACAGGAGGCTGAGGGGTATATACAGTATATAGCAGTGGAGGGGTCACTATATACAGGAGGCTGAGGGGTATATACAGTATATAGCAGTGGAGGGGTCACTATATACAGGGGTCTGAGGGGTACATACAGTATATAGCAGTGGAGGGGTCACTATATACAGGGGGCTGAGGGGTACATACAGTATATAGCAGTGGAGGGGTCACTATATACAGGGGGCTGAGGGGTATATACAGTATATAGCAGTGGAGGGGTCACTATATACAGGGGGGCTGAGGGGTATATACAGTATATAGCAGTGGAGGGGTCACTATATACAGGGGGCTGAGGGGTATATACAGTATATAGCGGTGGAGGGGTCACTATATACAGGGGGCTGAGGGGTACATACAGTATATAGCAGTGGAGGGGTCACTATATACAGGGGGGCTGAGGGGTATATACAGTATATAGCAGTGGAGGGGTCACTATATACAGGGGGCTGAGGGGTATTTACAGTATATAGCAGTGGAGGGGTCACTATATACAGGGGGCTGAGGGGTACATACAGTATATAGCAGTGGAGGGGTCACTATATACAGGGGGCTGAGGGGTATATACAGTATATAGCAGTGGAGGGGTCACTATATACAGGAGGCTGAGGGGTATATACAGTATATAGCAGTAGAGGGGTCACTATATACAGGAGGCTGAGGGGTATACACAGTATATAGCAGTGGAGGGGTCACTATATACAGGGGCCTGAGGGGTATATACAGTATATAGCAGTGGAGGGGTCACTATATACAGGAGGCTGAGGGGTATATACAGTATATAGCAGTGGAGGGGTCACTATATACAGGAGGCTGAGGGGTACATACAGTATATAGCAGTGGAGGGGTCACTATATACAGGGGGCTGAGGGGTATATACAGTATATAGCAGTGGAGGGGTCACTATATACAGGAGGCTGAGGGGTATATACAGTATATAGCAGTGGAGGGGTCACTATATACAGGAGGCTGAGGGGTATACACAGTATATAGCAGTGGAGGGGTCACTATATACAGGGGCCTGAGGGGTATATACAGTATATAGCAGTGGAGGGGTCACTATATACAGGAGGCTGAGGGGTATATACAGTATATAGCAGTGGAGGGGTCACTATATACAGGAGGCTGAGGGGTATATACAGTATATAGCAGTGGATGGGTCACTATATACAGGGGTCTGAGGGGTATATACAGTATATAGCAGTGGAGGGGTCACTATATACAGGAGGCTGAGGGGTATATAGCAGTAAAGGGGTCACTATAAACAGGAGGCTGAGGGGTATATACAGTATATAGCAGTGGAGGGGTCACTATATACAGGAGGCTGAGGGGTATATAGCAGTAAAGGGGTCACTATATACAGGAGGCTGAGGGGTATATACAGTATATAGCAGTGGAGGGGTCACTATATACAGGGGTCTGAGGGGTATATACAGTATATAGCAGTGGAGGGGTCACTATATACAGGAGGCTGAGGGGTATATAGCAGTAAAGGGGTCACTATAAACAGGAGGCTGAGGGGTATATACAGTATATAGCAGTGGAGGGGTCACTATATACAGGAGGCTGAGGGGTATATAGCAGTAAAGGGGTCACTATATACAGGAGGCTGAGGGGTATATACAGTATATAGCAGTGGAGGGGTCACTATATACAGGGGTCTGAGGGGTATATACAGTATATAGCAGTGGAGGGGTCACTATATACAGGAGGCTGAGGGGTATATACAGTATATAGCAGTGGAGGGGTCACTATATACAGGGGTCTGAGGGGTACATACAGTATATAGCAGTGGAGGGGTCACTATATACAGGGGGCTGAGGGGTACATACAGTATATAGCAGTGGAGGGGTCACTATATACAGGGGGCTGAGGGGTACATACAGTATATAGCAGTGGAGGGGTCACTATATACAGGGGGCTGAGGGGTATATACAGTATATAGCAGTGGAGGGGTCACTATATACAGGGGGGCTGAGGGGTATATACAGTATATAGCAGTGGAGGGGTCACTATATACAGGGGGCTGAGGGGTATATACAGTATATAGCGGTGGAGGGGTCACTATATACAGGGGGCTGAGGGGTATATACAGTATATAGCAGTGGAGGGGTCACTATATACAGGGGGGCTGAGGGGTATATACAGTATATAGCAGTAGAGGGGTCACTATATACAGGGGGCTGAGGGGTATATACAGTATATAGCAGTGGAGGGGTCACTATATACAGGAGGCTGAGGGGTATATACAGTATATAGCAGTGGAGGGGTCACTATATACAGGGGGCTGAGGGGTATATACAGTATATAGCAGTAGAGGGGTCACTATATACAGGAGGCTGAGGAGTATATACAGTATATAGCAGTGGAGGGGTCACTATATACAGAGGGCTGAGGAGTATATACAGTATATAGCAGTGGAGGGGTCACTATATACAGGGGGCTGAGGAGTATATACAGTATATAGCAGTGGAGGGGTCACTATATACAGAGGGCTGAGGAGTATATACAGTATATAGCAGTGGAGGGGTCACTATATACAGGGGGCTGAGGGGTATATACAGTATATAGCAGTGGAGGGGTCACTATATACAGGGGGCTGAGGGGTATATACAGTATATAGCAGTGGAGGGGTCACTATATACAGGGGGCTGAGGGGTATATACAGTATATAGCAGTGGAGGGGTCACTATATACAGGAGGCTGAGGGGTATATACAGTATATAGCAGTAGAGGGGTCACTATATACAGGGGGCTGAGGGGTATATACAGTATATAGCAGTGGAGGGGTCACTATATACAGGAGGCTGAGGGGTATATACAGTATATAGCAGTGGAGGGGTCACTATATACAGGGGTCTGAGGGGTATATACAGTATATAGCAGTGGAGGGGTCACTATATACAGGGGGCTGAGGGGTATATACAGTATATAGCAGTGGAGGGGTCACTATATACAGGGGGCTGAGGGGTATATACAGTATATAGCAGTGGAGGGGTCACTACATACAGGGGGTTGAGGGGTATATACAGTATATAGCAGTGGAGGGGTCACTATATACAGGGGGCTGCAGGGTATATACAGTATATAGCAGTGGAGGGGTCACTATATACAGGGGGCTGCAGGGTATATACAGTATATAGCAGTGGAGGGGTCACTATATACAGGAGGCTGAGGGGTATATACAGTATATAGCGCTGGAGGGGTCACTATATACAGGGGGCTGAGGGGTATATACAGTATATAGCAGTGGAGGGGTCACTATATACAGGGGGCTGAGGGGTATATACAGTATATAGCAGTGGAGGGGTCACTATATACAGGGGTCTGAGGGGTATATACAGTATATAGCAGTGGAGGGGTCACTATATACAGGGGTCTGAGGGGTATATACAGTATATAGCAGTGGAGGGGTCACTATATACAGGAGGCTGAGGGGTATATAGCAGTGGAGGGGTCACTATATACAGGGGGCTGAGGGGTACATACAGTATATAGCAGTGGAGGGGTCACTATATACAGGGGTCTGAGGGGTATACACAGTATATAGCGGTGGAGGGATCACTATATATAGAGGGCTGAGGAGTATATACAGTATATAGCAGTGGAGGGGTCACTATATACAGGGGGCTGAGGGGTATATACAGTATATAGCAGTGGAGGGGTCACTATATACAGGGGGCTGCAGGGTATATACAGTATATAGCAGTGGAGGGGTCACTATATACAGGGGGCTGAGGGGTATATACAGTATATAGCAGTGGAGGGGTCACTATATACAGGGGGCTGATGGCTATATACAGTATATAGCAGTGGAGGGGTCACTATATACAGGAGGCTGCAGGGTATATACAGTACATAGCAGTAGAGGGGTCACTATATACAGGGGGCTGAGGGGTATATACAGTATATAGCAGTGGAGGGGTCACTATATACAGGGGGCTGCAGGGTATATACAGTATATAGCAGTGGAGGGGTCACTATATACGACGGGCTGAGGGGTATATACAGTATATAGCAGTGGAGGGGTCACTATATACAGAGGGCTGAGGAGTATATACAGTATATAGCAGTAGAGGGGTCACTATATAAAGGGGGCTGAGGGGTATATACAGTATATAGCAGTGGAGGGGTCACTATATACAGGGGGCTGAGGGGTATATACAGTATATAGCAGTAGAGGGGTCACTATATACTTGAGGCTGAGGGGTATATACAGTATATAGCAGTAGAGGGGTCACTATATACAGGGGGCTGAGGGGTATATACAGTATATAGCAGTAGAGGGGTCACTATATACAGGAGGCTGAGGGGTATATACAGTATATAGCAGTGGAGGGGTCACTATATACAGAGGGATGAGGGGTATATACAGTATATAGCAGTAGAGGGGTCACTATATACAGAGGGCTGAGGAGTATATACAGTATATAGCAGTGGAGGGGTCACTATATACAGAGGGCTGAGGAGTATATACAGTATATAGCAGTGGAGGGGTCACTATATACAGGGGGCTGAGGGGTATATACAGTATATAGCAGTGGAGGGGACACTATATACAGGGGGCTGAGGGGTATATACAGTATATAGCAGTAGAGGGGTCACTATATACAGGAGGCTGAGGGGTATATACAGTATATAGCAGTGGAGGGGTCACTATATACAGAGGGCTGAGGGGTATATACAGTATATAGCAGTAGAGGGGTCACTATATACAGGGGGCTGAGGGGTATATACAGTATATAGCAGTGGAGGGGTCACTATATACAGAGGGCTGAGGAGTATATACAGTATATAGCAGTAGAGGGGTCACTATATACTTGAGGCTGAGGGGTATATACAGTATATAGCAGTAGAGGGGTCACTATATACAGGGGGCCGAGGGGTATATACAGTATATAGCAGTAGGGGGGTCACTATATACAGGAGGCTGAGGGGTATATACAGTATATAGCAGTGGAGGGGTCACTATATACAGAGGGCTGAGGAGTATATACAGTATATAGCAGTAGAGGGGTCACTATATAAAGGGGGCTGAGGGGTATATACAGTATATAGCAGTGGAGGGGTCACTATATACAGGGGGCTGAGGGGTATATACAGTATATAGCAGTAGAGGGGTCACTATATACAGGGGGCTGAGGGGTATATACAGTATATAGCAGTAGAGGGGTCACTATATACAGGAGGCTGAGGAGTATATACAGTATATAGCAGTGGAGGGGTCACTATATACAGAGGGCTGAGGAGTATATACAGTATATAGCAGTGGAGGGGTCACTATATACAGGGGGCTGAGGGGTATATACAGTATATAGCAGTGGAGGGGTCACTATATACAGGGGGCCGAGGGGTATATACAGTATATAGCAGTGGAGGGGTCACTATATACAGGGGGCTGAGGGGTATATACAGTATATAGCAGTGGAGGGGTCACTATATACAGAGGGCTGAGGAGTATATACAGTATATAGCAGTGGAGGGGTCACTATATACAGAGGGCTGAGGAGTATATACAGTATATAGCAGTGGAGGGGTCACTATATACAGGGGGCTGAGGGGTATATACAGTATATAGCAGTGGAGGGGTCACTATATACAGAGGGCTGAGGAGTATATACAGTATATAGCAGTGGAGGGGTCACTATATACAGAGGGCTGAGGAGTATATACAGTATATAGCAGTGGAGGGGTCACTATATACAGAGGGCTGAGGAGTATATACAGTATATAGCAGTGGAGGGGTCACTATATACAGGGGGCTGAGGGGTATATACAGTATATAGCAGTGGAGGGGTCACTATATACAGGGGGCTGAGGGGTATATACAGTATATAGCAGTGGAGGGGTCACTATATACAGGGGGCTGAGGGGTATATACAGTATATAGCAGTGGAGGGGTCACTATATACAGGGGGCTGAGGGGTACATACAGTATATAGCAGTGGAGGGGTCACTATATACAGGGGGCTGAGGGGTATATACAGTATATAGCAGTGGAGGGGTCACTATATACAGGGGGCTGAGGGGTATATACAGTATATAGCAGTGGAGGGGTCACTATATACAGGGGGCTGAGGGGTATATACAGTATATAGCAGTGGAGGGGTCACTATATACAGGGGGCTGAGGGGTACATACAGTATATAGCAGTAGAGGGGTCACTATATACAACGGGCTGAGGGGTATATACAGTATATAGCAGTGGAGGGGTCACTATATACAGGAGGCTGAGGGGTATATACAGTTTATAGCAGTGGAGGGGTCACTATATACAGGGGTCTGAGGGGTATATACAGTATATAGCAGTGGAGGGGTCACTATATACAGGGGGCTGAGGGGTATATACAGTATATAGCAGTGGAGGGGTCACTATATACAGGGGGCTGAGGGGTATATACAGTATATAGCAGTGGAGGGGTCACTATATACAGGGGGCTGAGGGGTATATACAGTATATAGCAGTGGAGGGGTCACTATATACAGGGGGCTGAGGGGTATATACAGTATATAGCAGTGGAGGGGTCACTATATACAGGGGGCTGAGGGGTATATACAGTATATAGCAGTGGAGGGGTCACTATATACAGGGGGCTGAGGGGTATATACAGTATATAGCAGTGGAGGGGTCACTATATACAGGGGGCTGAGGGGTATATACAGTATATAGCAGTGGAGGGGTCACTATATACAGGGGGCTGAGGGGTATATAGCAATGGAGTGGTCACTAGGTCTCAGCAGTGGAGGGGTTAACCATCATGGCGGCGCTCCCTTACGATCTTGTTGTGGTCGGTGACGAGCTCGTCGATGTTCTCCAGGTACAGCTCGTCCATGGCTTCTCCTCCGTCCCGGATCTCCCGGTGTTTAGGCCACTGACAGATTTGGCGCCGTCGTCAGGACTCAACGCTACAAGCATGCGCATGCGTATTGCCGCTTCACTGATTGCTTACAGGAAAGATTGACGCTCCAGCAGGCTAATCAGCGCAGGCGGCGCCGCACGTGGAGCCCCCAGGGCACGCCCTTTCCTGTGTTAGGGTGGGAGGAGCTGAGCGCTCTTAACCCCTTTCACTGTGGCGTCTCTTTGAATTAGTGCGTTTACCCTGCTGATAGGGGAGGGGTCAGACACCGACTACATCCCGTCTACGGCAGCGAGAATTTTCAGTGGGCAACAGTAGTGTTATTAGGAGGACAAAGTGGAACAAAGTGTTCGGAACTATAAAGTTATTAACGTTAACTATTAAGAAATACATTTTACTATGAATTGGTTGTGCACTAAAGTGCACGCCCCCTAGTGGGAGGAGTTTACACATTTTATAGGTTTGGGTATAAATATGCAGGAGAGATTTCAATTGTGAGAGGATGAGGCGACCCGACTACATAAATAACTGCACAAAACAGCATCAAAGTAGGTGTCTGCAGAGGTTTATGTTATATTTTTTTGGATGTGTAGGTGACTCTTATGGGGGATATGTAGATAACACTGTTATGGGGGGATGTGTAGGTGACACTGTTATGGGGGGGATGTGTAGGTGACACTGTTATGGGGGATGTATAGATGACACTGTTATGGGGGGATGTGTAGATGACACTGTTATGGGGGGATGTGTAGGTGACACTGTTATGGGGGGATGTATAGGTGACACTGTTATGGGGGATGTGTAGATGACACTGTTATGGGGGGATGTGTAGGTGACACTGTTATGGGGGATGTGTAGGTGACACTGTTATGGGGGGATGTGTAGGTGACACTGTTATGGGGGGATGTGTAGATGACACTGTTATGGGGGATGTGTAGATGACACTGTTATGGGGGGATGTGTAGGTGACACTGTTATGGGGGATGTGTAGGTGACACTGTTATGGGGGGATGTGTAGGTGACACTGTTATGGGGGATGTGTAGGTGACACTGTTATGGGGGGATGTGTAGGTGACACTGTTATGGGGGATGTGTAGGTGACACTGTTATGGGGGGATGTGTAGGTGACACTGTTATGGGGGATGTGTAGATGACACTGTTATGGGGGGATGTGTAGGTGACACTGTTATGGGGGGATGTGTAGATGACACTGTTATGGGGGATGTGTAGGTGACACTGTTATGGGGGGATGTGTAGATGACACTGTTATGGGGGATGTGTAGGTGACACTGTTATGGGGGGATGTGTAGATGACACTGTTATGGGGGGATGTGTAGGTGACACTGTTATGGGGGGATGTGTAGGTGACACTGTTATGGGGGGATGTGTAGATGACACTGTTATGGGGGATGTGTAGGTGACACTGTTATGGGGGGATGTGTAGATGACACTGTTATGGGGGGATGTGTAGGTGACACTGTTATGGGGGGATGTGTAGGTGACACTGTTATGGGGGATGTGTAGGTGACACTGTTATGGGGGATGTGTAGGTGACACTGTTATGGGGGATGTGTAGGTGACACTGTTATGGGGGGATGTGTAGGTGACACTGTTATGGGGGGATGTGTAGGTGACACTGTTATGGGGGGATGTGTAGGTGACACTGTTATGGGGGATGTGTAGGTGACACTGTTATGGGGGATGTGTAGATGACACTGTTATGGGGGGATGTGTAGGTGACACTGTTATGGGGGATGTGTAGGTGACACTGTTATGGGGGGATGTGTAGGTGACTCTTATGGGGGATGTGTAGATAACACTGTTATGGGGGGATGTGTAGATAACACTGTTATGGGGGGATGTGTAGGTGACACTGTTATGGGGGGATGTGTAGGTGACACTGTTATGGGGGGATGTGTAGATGACACTGTTATGGGGGATGTGTAGATGACACTGTTATGGGGGGATGTGTAGGTGACACTGTTATGGGGGATGTGTAGGTGACACTGTTATGGGGGGATGTGTAGGTGACACTGTTATGGGGGATGTGTAGGTGACACTGTTATGGGGGGATGTGTAGGTGACACTGTTATGGGGGATGTGTAGGTGACACTGTTATGGGGGGATGTGTAGGTGACACTGTTATGGGGGATGTGTAGGTGACACTGTTATGGGGGATGTGTAGGTGACACTGTTATGAGGGATGTGTAGGTGACACTGTTATGGGGGATGTGTAGGTGACACTGTTATGGGGGATGTGTAGGTGACACTGTTATGGGGGATGTGTAGATGACACTGTTATGGGGGATGTGTAGATGACACTGTTATGGGGGGATGTGTAGGTGACACTGTTATGGGGGGGGGATGTGTAGGTGACACTGTTATGGGGGGGGATGTGTAGGTGACACTGTTATGGGGGAGATGTGTAGGTGACACTGTTATGGGGGGATGTGTAGGTGACACTGTTATGGGGGGATGTGTAGGTGACACTGTTATGGGGGATGTGTAGGTGACACTGTTATGGGGGGATGTGTAGGTGACACTGTTATGGGGGATGTGTAGGTGACACTGTTATGGGGGATGTGTAGGTGACACTGTTATGAGGGATGTGTAGGTGACACTGTTATGGGGGATGTGTAGGTGACACTGTTATGGGGGATGTGTAGGTGACACTGTTATGAGGGGGATGTGTAGATGACACTGTTATGGGGGGGATGTGTAGGTGACACTGTTATGGGGGGGGGGATGTGTAGGTGACACTGTTATGCGGGAGATGTGTAGGTGACACTGTTATGCGGGAGATGTGTAGGTGACACTGTTATGGGGGATGTGTAGGTGACACTGTTATGGGGGATGTGTAGGTGACACTGTTATGGGGGGATGTGTAGGTGACACTGTTATGGGGGGATGTGTAGGTGACACTGTTATGGGGGATGTGTAGGTGACACATATGAGGGGATGACAGTATTTCAGTTCCATCTAGTGGTAGATTCGTAGTACTACATCTATATATAACAGCACAGTACAATGTTGGTGGTTGTAGTAGGATATTTATTACATGAGGGGATGATATGACGCTGTGGTCACTTCTTCTGTATAGATTTTCTGCTGATGACATTAGTTTCTGCTCCGTAACTCATTTTCCTTATAAATTCCATTTCTCCATCATCTCTTGTCACCAGAATCCGCCAAGGGCATTTGGGACGCAACAACTGTGTAAAAACAAAGCAATGATGTCATACTCCTGTCAGTGATGTCACTAGTGTCACATGATCAGTGGAAACTGTCATCAGGTAGGAACACCTATATATGGTATTGGTTGAATTTGGGTGCTTGTACTAGATGAAGAGAGGATAAGCCTGGAGGGGGGGCAGGAGTTTCTTTATGTCTCTGGGGGTCTCTGACTGATAAGGGGGGAGGGTGTTCTGGCTGATATGAGGGGTGCCTTGGCTGATAAGGGAGCCTCTGTATATAGGGGTGGTGCTCTGGCTGATATGGGGGTGCTCTGGCTGATATGGTGGTACTTTGGCTCACATGGGGGGCTCTGGCTGATGTGGGGATGCTCTAGCTCACATGGGGTGCTCTGGCTGATATGGGGGTACTCTGGCTTACATGGGGTGCTCTGGCTGATATGGGGGTACTTGGGCTCACATGGGGTGCTCTAGCTAATATGGGAGTACTGTGGCTCACATGTGGTGCCCTGGCTGATATGGGGATACTCTGGCTTACATGTGGTGCTATGGCTGATATGGGGGTGCCCTGGCTCACATCGGGGGCGCTAGCTGATATGGGGGTGCTCTGGCTGATATGGGGGAGCTCTGGCTTACATGTGGTGCTATGGCTGATATGGGGGGGCTCTGGCTCACATGTGGTGCTATGGCTGATATGGGGGTGCCCTGGCTCACATCGGGGGCGCTAGCTGATATGGGGGTGCTCTGGCTGATATGGGGGAGCTCTGGCTTACATGTGGTGCTATGGCTGATATGGGGGGGCTCTGGCTCACATGTGGTGCTATGGCTGATATGGGGGGGCTCTGGCTTACATGTGGTGCTATGGCTGATATGGGGGTGCCCTGGCTCACATCGGGGGCGCTGGCTGATATGGGGGTGCTCTGGCTGATATGGGGGAGCTCTGGCTTACATGTGGTGCTATGGCTGATATGGGGGGGCTCCGGCTCACATGGGGGGGCTCTGGCTCACATGGGGGGGCTCTGGCTCACATGGGGGGCTCTGGCTCACATGGGGGGCTCTGGCTGATATGGGGATATTCTGGCTCACTTGGGGTGCTCTGGCTCACTTGGGGATGCTCAGGCTGATATGGGGATGCTCTGGCTGATATGGGGGTACTTTGGCTCACTTGGGGATGCTCAGGCTGATATGGGGGGCTCTGGCTGATATGGGGGTACTTTGGCTCACATGGGGGGCTCTGGCTGATATGGGGGTACTTTGGCTCACATGGGGGGCTCTGGCTGATATGGGGGTACTTTGGCTCACATGGGGGGCTCTGGTTGATATGGGGGTCACTTACATAAATCCCTCTGCACATTCTTTCTGCCCAACAGACGACTCGCGGGCGAAACAGGCCAGGCGGCAGTATCCCATGAAGCTATCACACCCCCAGATGGGAGGAATGGCGCCCCCACCTGTAAGTAACACACAACACACGATGATGGAGCTAAATGACAGGGGGAGGAGGTTTACATATTAAGGACGTAGCTGCGCTCCCTCTCTACACCATGGATGAAGCCTGCACCTCTACCCTTCCACCAGCAGGCGGCAGTGTTAGTCAGGATCACAAGGAGACCAATAGTGAGACAAACTGCCCCGCTCCCTAATGTGCCGGGTGACTCTGGTGATTTAGGGGCAGAATTTTGTGGTGCGGTGGACCCGGTGCAGCCGCGACCCAGAACTGGCGCAGACACTTCATAAATACACGTACAAGTCATCTGCACCTTCTTTCTTATGCAAAGTCAGACCGAAAACCAGAGACTTCATTTTTACAGCAGAGGGTTTGTTACATTGTATACGGTCTGATGAAACTTCTCCATAAAATGTGATGCGGAATCTACAGACGATTTGTATTATCTGCACTGATACATTGTAACAAAGCAGCTGCATGACAAGAGAGAGTTTTGATAGGATTTAGAGCAGTTTTGTGTATACTGAGAGATTATGAGAAACCATTGGATATAAATCTTATACGTATATAGTTCCCTACTACAAGGAGTTGTCACCCAGCTTTCTGTGGACCCTGATGAACATCATATATCCCACTGAATTCAATACCCCTGACCCCATATCTTTATACCCACTCCCGTTCCTCTGCATCAGAGGTAGTCAGTGTTCACTGCAATTCTAGCATTCTATTCATGAACCAGGGGGCTCAGGATGAACATTCATGTTATGTGCTATAATAATTGACACTTACTGACGCTCCAGGAGGCCGCAGCGATGAGCAGCAGGTACACGGCGAGGGGAGACATGGCCGCAGCTCCTTCTCCAAGGCTTCAGAGTTTGGATTATGAACCTCACGTTGTCCTGTAGAGGATTAGTCTCATCTCTAAAGAAGGACCCCACCCTCAGAGAGACAGAAAGGGACCTCCAACGGTTAACTCTCCCCAAATCAGATTATCCAGAAGATAACTTCATTACAGTAGGAAGATGATGGGAGTCATGAGACCCCAAGGAGGACAACAAAGAGCTGGAGTGTCCCCACAGTATACAAGGGGTGAGGGGTCACATGACTGGTCACCCGCTATCATACACCAGTAATCACAGCAACAGGACCCCAGTATTATAGTACATAGGGGGCAGTATTATAGTAGTTATATTCTTGTACATAGGGGGCAGTATTATAGTAGTTATATTCTTGTACATAGGGGGCAGTATTATAGTAGTTATATTCTTGTACATAGGGGGCAGTATTATAGGAGTTATATTCCTGTACATAGGGGGCAGTATTATAGTAGTTATATTCTTGTACATAGGGGAAGTATTATAGTAGTTATATTCTTGTACATAGGGGGCAGTATTATAGTAGTTATATTCTTGTACATAGGGGGCAGTATTATAGTAGTTATATTCCTGTACATAGGGGGCAGTATTATAGTAGTTATATTCTTGTACATAGGGGGCAGTATTATAGGAGTTATATTCCTGTACATAGGGGGCAGTATTATAGTAGTTATATTCTTGTACATAGGGGAAGTATTATAGTAGTTATATTCTTGTACATAGGGGGCAGTATTATAGTAGTTATATTCTTGTACATAGGGGAAGTATTATAGTAGTTATATTCTTGTACATAGGGGAAGTATTATAGTAGTTATATTCTTGTACATAGGGGGCAGCATTATAGTAGTTATATTCTTGTACATAGGGGCAGTATTATAGTAGTTATATTCTTGTACATAGGGGCAGTATTATAGTAGTTATATTCTTGTACATAGGGGGCAGTATTATAGTAGTTATATTCTTGTACATAGGGGGCAGTATTATAGGAGTTATATTCCTGTACATAGGGGGCAGTATTATAGTAGTTATATTCTTGTACATAGGGGGCAGTATTATAGTAGTTATATTCTTGTACATAGGGGGCAGTATTATAGGAGTTATATTCCTGTACATAGGGGGCAGTATTATAGTAGTTATATTCCTGTACATAGGGGGCAGTATTATAGTAGTTATATTCCTGTACATAACGGGCAGTATTATAGTAGTTATATTCCTGTACATAGGGGGCAGTATTATAGTAGTTATATTCTTGTACATAGGGGGCAGTATTATAGTAGTTATATTCTTGTACATAGGGGGCAGTATTATAGTAGTTTTATTCTTGTACATAGGGGGCAGTATTATAGTAGGTATATTCCTGTACATAGGGGGCAGTATTATAGTAGTTATATTCTTGTACATAGGGGGCAGTATTATAGTAGTTATATTCCTGTACATAGGGGGCAGTATTATAGTAGTTATATTCTTGTACATAGGGGGCAGTATTATAGTAGTTATATTCTTGTACATAGGAGGCAGTATTATAGTAGTTATATTGCTGTACATAGGGGGCAGTATTATAGTAGTTATATTCTTGTACATAGGAGGCAGTATTATAGTAGTTATATTCCTGTACATAGGGGGCAGTATTATAGTAGTTATATTCCTGTACATAGGGGGCAGTATTATAGTAGTTATATTCTTGTACATAGGAGGCAGTATTATAGTAGTTATATCCCTGTACATAGGAGGTAGTATTATAGTAGTTATATTCCTGTACATAGGGGGCAGTATTATAGTAGTTATATTCTTGTACATAGGGGGCAGTATTATAGTAGTTATATTCTTGTACATAGGAGGCAGTATTATAGTAGTTATATCCCTGTACATAGGAGGTAGTATTATAGTAGTTATATTCCTGTACATAGGGGGCAGTATTATAGTAGTTATATTCTTGTACATAGGGGGCAGTATTATAGTAGTTATATTCTTGTACATAGGGGGCAGTATTATAGTAGTTATATTCTTGTACATAGGGGGCAGTATTATAGTAGTTGTATTCCTGTACATAGGGGGCAGTATTATAGTAGTTATATTCTTGTACATAGGAGGCAGTATTATAGTAGTTATATTCCTGTACATAGGGGGCAGTATTATAGTAGTTATATTCTTGTACATAGGGTGCAGTATTATAGTAGTTATATTCTTGTACATAGGGGGCAGTATTATAGTAGTTATATTCTTGTACATAGGGGGCAGTATTATAGTAGTTATATTCCTGTACATAGGGGCAGTATTATAGTAGTTATATTCTTGTACATAGGGGGCAGTATTATAGTAGTTATATTCCTGTACATAGTGGGCAGTATTATAGTAGTTATATTCTTGTACATAGGAGGCAGTATTATAGTGGTTATATTCTTGTACATAGGGGGCAGTATTATAGTAGTTATATTCCTGTACATAGGGGGCAGTATTATAGTAGTTATATTCTTGTACATAGGGGGCAGTATTATAGTAGTTATATTCCTGTACATAGGGGCAGTATTATAGTAGTTATATTCCTGTACATAGGGGCAGTATTATAGTAGTTATATTCTTGTACATAGGGGGCAGTATTATAGTAGTTATATTCTTGTACATAGGGGGCAGTATTATAGTAGTTATATTCTTGTACATAGGGGGCAGTATTATAGTAGTTATATTCTTGTACATAGGGGGCAGTATTATAGTAGTTATATTCTTGTACATAGGGGGCAGTATTATAGTAGTTATATTCCTGTACATAGGGGGCAGTATTATAGTAGTTATATTCTTGTACATAGGGGGCAGTATTATAGTAGTTATATTCTTGTACATAGGGGGCAGTATTATAGTAGTTATATTCCTGTACATAGGGGCAGTATTATAGTAGTTATATTCCTGTACATAGGGGCAGTATTATAGTAGTTATATTCTTGTACATAGGGGGCAGTATTATAGTAGTTATATTCTTGTACATAGGGGGCAGTATTATAGTAGTTATATTCTTGTACATAGGGGGCAGTATTATAGTAGTTATATTCTTGTACATAGGGGGCAGTATTATAGTAGTTATATTCTTGTACATAGGGGGCAGTATTATAGTAGTTATATTCCTGTACATAGGGGCAGTATTATAGTAGTTATATTCCTGTACATAGGGGCAGTATTATAGTAGTTATATTCTTGTACATAGGGGGCAGTATTATAGTAGTTATAATTGCTCTCTTGGTACAGTACATTAATAGAATTTTCAGAATTTTTTTAGCATTTGTTCTCGGATGTTTCTCACTAATGTTTCCTGTTTTCAGCATTTTTCCGCTGTTACCTTTAAGTTTTGTAGATATTTTTGACTTTTTCTTGTAGGAAACGAATGAATCATTTCATAATCTGGACTGGGTCAGGAATTCTTCAGGATATTTCTGAATTACACGTATGAGTAGAATTAACATTGACTCAAAAAGTGTGGGGCCGTCAGTATAATATGTAACGTAGAAGAATAGGGTACACGATGGCGTAGTAGGCGGAGCTATCAGTGGGGGTGGAGCTCATACAGAATTTTTGTAGATCTCGGATTATTTTCGTCTGATCTCCATGTGACATAAGACGCCTGGAGTGTGCCAGTGTGTCATTAGTATGTAAATACAGGAAAAGTATGTGACCCCCCGGAGGGTGGGGGGGGGGGGACATGCAGTGTAAACAAGTCCAGCTGCAAATCAAAAGCGGATCATGACGCAGTTTACTTAAGGTATGATGCCGATTCCTCTTCCTTGAGGATCAAAACAAGCAAATTATCAGTGCGGAGATTGTCTGGCGGCCATCGCGCGCTGCACATCCTCTTCCTCCCGCTGTTTAGATTGTCCTGCGCTGTTTCCTGCCCTTCGCCCCTGTTGTCCTTGGCACGAGACCCCGGCCCCAGTTTACAGAGACCTTCGTCCCGTCCTTAAAACCTTCTCATTTCTGCTCTTTTGGCGTGTGACGGGAGCGGCGCGCAGTGCGGCCCCTTGTTTTTTTCCCACGTTTGCTTCCTGTTATGGATGGAGGACTTCCTGCTGTTAGTAAACACTCGGAGCGCTCGTCCCCGCTCCCCGCAGGGTCCCTGTCATCTCAGGACCCCCAATATTTACAGGTCCTGGACTTGTCACTCACCACCAGCTCCATCCATAGCCTGGACCACAGCCCTGTCATATCAGTACCGGTCCAATTATAATGTGTCCATCCCTCCCATCACATCCCAGATAGCAGGTCACCGGCCACAAGTCTCTCGTGTCTCCTCCATGTGTGTCCTGCGAGCTCAGCCTCTGCATTCAGTGATCCTACCAAGTCACATGTGTCCTATACACCTAGTGGTAGAGATCTAATCCCTGCTGTCTAGTGGTAGTGATCTCACACTACGCACAGTGATGTCACAGTACAGGGATAATACACACAGTGATGTCACAGTACAGAGATAATACACACAGTGATGTCACAGTACAGGGATAATACACACAGTGATGTCACAGTACAGGGATAATACACACAGTGATGTCACAGTACAGAGATAATACACACAGTGATGTCACAGTACAGAGGTTATATGCACAGTGATGTCACAGTACAGGGATAATACACACAGTGATGTCACAGTACAGAGATAATACACACAGTGATGTCACAGTACAGGGATAATACACACAGTGATGTCACAGTACAGGGATAATACACACAGTGATGTCACAGTACAGGGATAATACACGCAGTGATGTCACAGTACAGGGATAATACACACAGTGATGTCACAGTACAGGGATAATACACACAGTGATGTCACAGTACAGGGATAGTACACACAGTGATGTCACAGTACAGGGATAATACACACAGTGATGTCACAGTACAGGGATAATACACACAGTGATGTCACAGTACAGGGATAATACACACAGTGATGTCACAGTACAGGGATAATACACACAGTGATGTCACAGTACAGAGATAATACACACAGCGATGTCACAGTACAGGGATAATACACACAGTGATGTCACAGTACAGAGATAATACACACAGTGATGTCACAGTACAGGGATAATACACAGTGATGTCACAGTACAGGGATAATACACGCAGTGATGTCACAGTACAGGGATAATACACACAGTGATGTCACAGTACAGGGATAATACACACAGTGATGTCACAGTACAGGGATAATACACGCAGTGATGTCACAGTACAGGGATAATACGCGCAGTGATGTCACAGTACAGGGATAATACACACAGTGATGTCACAGTACAGAGAGAATACACACAGTGATGTCACAGTACAGAGAGAATACACACAGTGATGTCACAGTACAGGGATAATACACACAGTGATGTCACAGTACAGGGATAATACACGCAGTGATGTCACAGTACAGGGATAATACACGCAGTGATGTCACAGTACAGGGATAATACACGCAGTGATGTCACAGTACAGGGATAATACACACAGTGATGTCACAGTACAGGGATAATACACACAGTGATGTCACAGTACAGGATAATACACACAGTGATGTCACAGTACAGGGATAATACACACAGTGATGTCACAGTACAGGGATAATACACACAGTGATGTCACAGTACAGGATAATACACACAGTGATGTCACAGTACAGGGATAATACACACAGTGATGTCACAGTACAGGGATAATACGCACAGTGATGTCACAGTACAGGGATAATACACGCAGTGATGTCACAGTACAGGGATAATACACACAGTGATGTCACAGTACAGGGATAATACACACAGTGATGTCACAGTACAGGGATAGTACACACAGTGATGTCACAGTACAGGGATAATACACGCAGTGATGTCACAGTACAGGGATAATACACGCAGTGATGTCACAGTACAGGGATAATACACGCAGTGATGTCACAGTACAGGGATAATACACACAGTGATGTCACAGTACAGGGATAATACACACAGTGATGTCACAGTACAGGATAATACACACAGTGATGTCACAGTACAGGGATAATACACACAGTGATGTCACAGTACAGGGATAATACACGCAGTGATGTCACAGTACAGGGATAATACACGCAGTGATGTCACAGTACAGGGATAATACACGCAGTGATGTCACAGTACAGGGATAATACACACAGTGATGTCACAGTACAGGGATAATACACACAGTGATGTCACAGTACAGGATAATACACACAGTGATGTCACAGTACAGGGATAATACACACAGTGATGTCACAGTACAGGGATAATACACACAGTGATGTCACAGTACAGGATAATACACACAGTGATGTCACAGTACAGGGATAATACACACAGTGATGTCACAGTACAGGGATAATACGCACAGTGATGTCACAGTACAGGGATAATACACGCAGTGATGTCACAGTACAGGGATAGTACACACAGTGATGTCACAGTACAGGGATAATACACACAGTGATGTCACAGTACAGGGATAATACACACAGTGATGTCACAGTACAGAGATAATACACACAGCGATGTCACAGTACAGGGATAATACACACAGTGATGTCACAGTACAGAGATAATACACACAGTGATGTCACAGTACAGGGATAATACACAGTGATGTCACAGTACAGGGATAATACACGCAGTGATGTCACAGTACAGGGATAATACACACAGTGATGTCACAGTACAGGGATAATACACACAGTGATGTCACAGTACAGGGATAATACACGCAGTGATGTCACAGTACAGGGATAATACGCGCAGTGATGTCACAGTACAGGGATAATACACACAGTGATGTCACAGTACAGAGAGAATACACACAGTGATGTCACAGTACAGAGAGAATACACACAGTGATGTCACAGTACAGGGATAATACACACAGTGATGTCACAGTACAGGGATAATACACGCAGTGATGTCACAGTACAGGGATAATACACGCAGTGATGTCACAGTACAGGGATAATACACGCAGTGATGTCACAGTACAGGGATAATACACACAGTGATGTCACAGTACAGGGATAATACACACAGTGATGTCACAGTACAGGATAATACACACAGTGATGTCACAGTACAGGGATAATACACACAGTGATGTCACAGTACAGGGATAATACACACAGTGATGTCACAGTACAGGATAATACACACAGTGATGTCACAGTACAGGGATAATACACACAGTGATGTCACAGTACAGGGATAATACGCACAGTGATGTCACAGTACAGGGATAATACACGCAGTGATGTCACAGTACAGGGATAATACGCACAGTGATGTCACAGTACAGGGATAATACACACAGTGATGTCACAGTACAGAGAGAATACACACAGTGATGTCACAGTACAGGGATAATACACACAGTGATGTCACAGTACAGGGATAATACACGCAGTGATGTCACAGTACAGGGATAATACACACAGCGATGTCGCAGTACAGGGATAATACACACAGCGATGTCGCAGTACAGGGATAATACACACAGCGATGTCACAGTACAGGGATAATACACACAGCGATGTCACAGTACAGGGATAATACACACAGTGATGTCACAGTACAGGGATAATACACACAGCGATGTCACAGTACAGGGATAGTACACACAGCGATGTCACAGTACAGGGATAATACACACAGCGATGTCACAGTACAGGGATAATACACACAGTGATGTCACAGTACAGGGATAATACACACAGTGATGTCACAGTACAGGGATAATACACACAGTGATGTCACAGTACAGGGATAATACACACAGTGATGTCACAGTACAGAGATAATACACACAGTGATGTCACAGTACAGGGATAATACACACAGTGATGTCACAGTACAGGGATAATACACACAGTGATGTCACAGTACAGGGATAATACACACAGTGATGTCACAGTACAGGGATAATACACACAGCGATGTGTCATGGGGGGTGTAAGCTGCTACTGTGAGAGGTGGGATCGGGTGTCCTGGGATCCTCTCCCTATCGGGTGTCCTGAGCCCCTGTGCTCTGGGTCAGATAATTATAGCGCGTGTACAGGGGAAGGATGGGATATTTCGGTTCTGTGGATATATTTAGGGTGGGTCGGCAATGATCCAGGATCTTGGCTTCAGGTCAAGAACACTGAACGTCCAGGTGATGGATTGTCGCTGCTGGCGAGTCTACATAGGAATGGTCAGGGTTATTGGGGTCCTGTCAGCAGGTCCTCACACTGCTGTGCTCTCTGCATCCAGTGATAGGTTCTGTCCCTGGAGAGCTGTGTCATCAGACCTTTCTGGATGTTGTTGATAGTAGCAGCAGCAGGACTGTAGGATTGTAGCTTGCTGTCCTCACACTGCTGTGCATAACCACTCTACAGCCCTCCTATGTGCTGAGTCACTGCTGTAGCATCTATTTAGAAGCTGTTACAGCTTTTACTCAGAGGAAAGGGGAGTATCTGGAGGATTATCTAAATCTAGTCAGATACAGCACTAAGAGGCTACACATGGGGACAGCGCAGGGGGAAGAGGCTGCAGGTAGGGACAGCGCAGGGGGAAGGGGCTGCACATAGGGACAGCGCAGGGGGAAGGGGCTGCACATAGGGACAGCGCAGGGGGAAGGGGCTGCACATAGGGACAGCGCAGGGGGAAGGGGCTGCACATAGGGACAGCGCAGGGGGAAGGGGCTGCACATAGGGACAGCGCAGGGGGAAGGGGCTGCACATAGGGACAGCGCAGGGGGAAGGGGCTGCACATAGGGACAGCGCAGGGGGAAGGGGCTGCACATAGGGACAGCGCAGGGGGAAGGGGCTGCACGTAGGGACAGCGCAGGGGGAAGGGGCTGCACGTAGGGACAGCGCAGGGGGAAGGGGCTGCACGTAGGGACAGCGCAGGGGGAAGGGGCTGCACATAGGGACAGCGCAGGGGGAAGGGGCTGCACATAGGGACAGCGCTGGGGGAAGGAGCTGCGCGAGGAGACAGCAGAGGAGAGAGAGGCTGTGGGTGGGGACAGCGCAGGAGGGAGGGGTTGCAGGTAGGGACAGTGCAGGGGGAAGGGGCTGCAGGTAGGGACAGCGCAGGGGGAAGGGGCTGCAGGTAGGGACAGCGCAGGGGGAAGGGGCTGCAGGTAGGGACAGCGCAGGGGGAAGGGGCTGCAGGTAGGGACAGCGCAGGGGGAAGGGGCTGCAGGTAGGGACAGCGCAGGGGGAAGGGGCTGCAGGTAGGGACAGCGCAGGGGGAAGGGGCTGCAGGTAGGGACAGCGCAGGGGGAAGGGGCTGCAGGTAGGGACAGCGCAGGGGGAAGGGACAGCGCGGGAGGAAGGGGCTGCAGGCAGGGACAGCAGGGGAGGAAGGGGCTGCAGGCAGGGACAGCAGGGGAGGAAGGGGCTGCGGGTAGGGACAGCGCAGGGGGAAGGGACAGCAGGGGAGGAAGGGGCTGCAGGCAGGGACAGCAGGGGAGGAAGGGGCTGCAGGCAGGGACAGCAGGGGAGGAAGGGGCTGCAGGCAGGGACAGCAGGGGAGGAAGGGGCTGCAGGCAGGGACAGCAGGGGAGGAAGGGGCTGCAGGCAGGGACAGCAGGGGAGGAAGGGGCTGCGGGTAGGGACGGCGCGGGAGGAAGGGGCTGCAGGCAGGAACAGCGCAGGGGGAAAGGGCTTGCAGGCAGGGACAGCGCAGGGGAAAGGGGCTGCGGGTAGGGACAGCGCGGGAGGAAGGGGATGCGGGTAGGGACGGCGCGGGAGGAAGGAGCTGCGGGTAGGGACAGCGCGGGAGGAAGGGGATGCGGGTAGGGACGGCGCGGGAGGAAGGGGCTGCGGGTAGGGACGGCGCGGGAGGAAGGAGCTGCGGGTAGGGACGGCGCGGGAGGAAGGGGATGCGGGTAGGGACGGCGCGGGAGGAAGGGGCTGCGGGTAGGGACAGCGCAGGGGGAAGGGGCTGCGGGTAGGAACAGCGCAGGGGAAAGGAGCTGCAGGTAGGGACAGCGCAGGGGGAAGGAGCTGCAGGTAGGGACAGCGCAGGGGGAAGGGGCTGCAGGTAGGGACAGCGCGGGAGGAAGGGGCTGCGGGTAGGGACGGCGCGGGAGGAAGGGGCTGCAGGCAGGGACGGCGCAGGGGGAAAGGGCTTGCGGGTAGGGAGGGCACGGGAGGAAGGGCTTGCGGGTAGGGACGGCGCGGGAGGAAGGGGCTGCACATAGGATTCTTCTCATCTATAATCTGCATTCAGGTGGTAATGCCCCTTTAAGGGGTGTTTTGGATGCAGTTACCCCTGTTGTGGGCATTTCCTGCAGCAGGTGTTGCCTGTGGCTGGTTCCCACCATCGGAGGATACAGTCTATGGCTTCCTGATGACTCTCTATGATGGGGAGGGGGAGGGTGATGATTTCCTCCTGAGAGGCCGGATACAGTCGGATGTAATCAGTCTAATTTGGGGAGCGGATCTATTTACTAACATTCCTGAGCGCGGCGCTTCCAGGAGCGGCAGCGGATGCGCATCTGCCGAAGCTTTCATGGGAGGAAATGCAAAGAGAAACAGCACAACAGCAGGTGTCTGCGCACCGTGGGGGGTCTGCGGGGGGCGCTGCGGGACAAGGACATGCAGTATATGTATGGAGCCAGCGAGCTGCCGGCAGTGTCACCTGCAGGAGCCGTGGAGATAATCTGTGATTGGTTGTGAAAAGTATTCACACCCTTAACCCCTGAAGGACACAACCGATATTCGTTTTTTGCCTTTTTCACTCCCCACTTTCTATAACTTTTTTATTTTTCTGTATACACAGCTTTGTGTGGTGCCTACTGATGGGATCTAAGACTCCCAGACGTGTACTGGGAAGCTGGAAAAAAACTTCCAAATGCGGTGAAATTGATGAAAAAACATATTTGCGCCATTTTCTTTTGGGGTCTGTTATTACGGTTTTTATTAGGCGCTCCCAATGACACCTCACTTTTATTCTTTGGGTCAGTAGGATCACGGAGATACCACATTTATGAAGGTTTTATTAGTATTTAGTAGACCTGGCCCTTTTTTGTTTTTGAAATTGCATTTTTCGCTCCCCACATTCATAAATACATAACTTTTTTTTATTTTTTTCGTGAAAAAAGCTGCATAACAAATTGCACTTCATAGTGACGGTATTGAATATTCCATGCCGTGTACTGGGAAGCAGGAAAAAAATTCCAAATGCGGTGAAATTGTTGAAAAACTACATTTTCTTGTGGACTTAGATTTGACGGCTTTCACTGTGCCCCCAAATGACGCGTCTATTTTATTCTTTGGGTCGGTGCGATCACGGGGATAACAAATTTGTATAGGTTTTATTATGTTTTCATACATGTATAAAAATTAAAACCTCCTGCACAAAAAAAATAATTCTTCATTTTGCCATCTTCTGCCGCTAATAACTTTTCCATACTTCGGTGCACGGAGCTGTGGGTGGTGTCTTTTTTTGGGAGATGAGATGGCGTTTTCAGTGCTACCATTTCAAAGACTGTACGAACTTTTGATCATTTTTTATAAAAAATTTTTGTATGTTGATAAATGGCGAAAAAGTGGCATTTTCAACTTTGGGCGCGATTTTTTGTTACAGGGGTAAACGGCGGGAATAACCGCTATTATATTTTAATAGATCGGACATTTTCGGACGCAGCGATACCTAACATGTTTATGATTTTGACTGTTTATTTATATCAGTTCTAGGGAAAGGGGGGGGATTTTAATTTTTTTTTTTTTGCAAAAAAAAAATGGCATGTCTGACATTTGGGCGCTGTTTTCCGTAACGGTTTACCGACAGGGATAACCATTTTTATATATTGATGGATCCAGGGCTTTTGGGATTTTAATTATTTATTTTTATATCAGTTCTAGCCGAATTGGGGTGGGGGGCAAGGGGGGGCGGTCATCTGAATTAGGTTTTATTTTTTTAATGTTTTTTAGACCCTCTAAGGTACTTTAACCTTAGGTTGTCTGATTGATCCTACCATGTACTTCCATACTACTACAGTATGGGGATTTTACTGACCATGTATTACAATATGCCACTGGTACATTGTAACAAACGGCCAGAAAACATACAGCCTCATGTCTTCCCCGAGGCTGTCATGGAGACAGATTGTCACTACCTGGTGACGTCATGGGGAGTGATGATCTAAGCTAACATGGCGGCTCCCTTGCCGGCGGCAATCAAAGGTTAACAGCCACGATTGGTGCAGGCACCAATCAAGGGTGTTCTTGGTGGGTGTTTGCAGCATATTGCAGCAAACACCCACCTTGTATGGAGAGGGCTCAGCCCATACACTGGCACATGAAGTGTGACGTACTAATACGTCACGTTACGGTCAGGGGTTATGTATCACAAAATGGCAAAAAAGTGCCATGTGTCCGACATCTGGGGGCTGCCGTCACAGGTAACCGGCGGGAATAACCATTTTTATATATTGATGGATCATTATCATGTTTGGGATTTTGATTATTTTTTTTTTTTTATATCAGTTCTAGGGGAGGGAACAGGGGTGGGGTGTGATCTGAACTACTTTTTATTTTTTTAGTGTTTTTTTTTAGACCCTCTAAGGTACTTTAACCCTAGGTTGCCTGATTGATCCTACCATATACTGCTATATTGCAGCCTGGCAGTATATGGGGATTAGGGCACAGGGCGCTCACTCCTCTCCTGCGTGTGCCTGTGTCCCGGGCGTGCATACGATAGTGTGTATGAACCCTTACAATGATTAAAGTTGTCGGGTGTGAAAACATTAATGACTCCCTGTATACCTCACTCCCTACCTGAGGGGGCTGCTAGTGTTATGGGGTGAAAGCTGATGACAGGTGCCCTGTAACTTTTCCATCAGACTTCTACATTTGACAGTTTCTGCATATTCTCAGCTGAGGTTTTGTTACAGTTGGGTTAATAAGCTTTTACAGGATCCCTGCTTGCTGTCAGTGACTGAGGAACACGTGTTGAGGGGGAGTTACATTCACTGACTGCAAGCTGATGTCTTGTGAATGTAACGTCATGGTTACTCGGTCTGTTAGAAAGCTGCAGGTCGTCTCCTGGCTGATCGGCCGATGATCGCTAGTGCTCGGGCTCCTCCTCCTCCTGGGGCCTAGTCCTCTCCTCAGTCCCCGGGATGGCGCAGTTCTGTGGCCGGCCTGTGCTGCGTGCTGTGCGGCTGGGGCTGCTGCCGTACCCCGAGGCCCTGGCGGCTCAGCAGCGCTGTGTTCAGACGGTGCGGCAGGACGCGGCCCGGGGCTGGCTGCTGCTGTGTGAGCACGGCCCGGTGTACACGGTGGGGATCCGGCGAGGTCCGTACCCCGGGGAGGAGGAGCGGCGGCTGCGGGAGCTCGGGGCGGACTTCCAGCGCACGGACCGCGGCGGCCTCATCACCTTCCACGGCCCCGGACAGCTGCTGTGCTACCCGGTGCTGGACCTGCGCCTCCTCCGCCGCTCCCTGCGGGACTACGTGTGCGGCCTGGAGGGCGCCGTCATCCGCCTGTGCCGGGGGCTGGGGCTGCAGGCGGCGCGGAGGCCCGAGACCGGGGTCTGGCTGCGGGACAGCAAGGTCTGCGCCATCGGTGAGGACTGCAAGGACCAGCATGTCCGATCCTGGGGGAGAGAGGGACTACAAGGAGCAGCATGCCCGATCCTGGGGGAGAGAGGGACTACAAGGAGCAGCATGCCCGATCCTGGGGGAGAGAGGGACTACAAGGAGCAGCATGTCCGATCCTGGGGGAGAGAGGGAGCAGCATACCTGATCCTGGGGGAGAGAGGGACTACAGGGAGCAGCATGCCCGATCCTGGGGGAGAGAGGGACTACAGGGAGCAGCATGCCCGATCCTGGGGGAGAGAGGGACTACAGGGAGCAGCATGCCCGATCCTGGGGGAGAGAGGGACTACAAGGACCAGCATGTCCGATCCTGGGGGAGAGAGGGACTACAAGGAGCAGCATGCCCGATCCTGGGGGAGAGAGGGACTACAAGGAGCAGCATGCCCGGTCCTGGGGGAGAGAGGGACTACAAGGACCAGCATGTCCGATCCTGGGGGAGAGAGGGACTACAAGGAGCAGCATGCCCGATCCTGGGGGAGAGAGGGACTACAAGGAGCAGCATGCCCGGTCCTGGGAGAGAGAGGGACTACAAGGAGCAGCATGTCCGATCCTGGGGGAGAGAGGGACTACAAGGACCAGCATGTCCGATCCTGGGGGAGAGAGGGACTACAAGGAGCAGCATGCCCGATCCTGGGGGAGAGAGGGACTACAAGGAGCAGCATGCCCGGTCCTGGGGGAGAGAGGGACTACAAGGACCAGCATGTCCGATCCTGGGGGAGAGAGGGACTACAAGGACCAGCATGTCCGATCCTGGGGGAGAGAGGGACTACAAGGACCAGCATGCCCGATCCTGGGGGAGAGAGGGACTACAAGGAGCAGCATGCCCGATCCTGGGGGAGAGAGGGACTACAAGGAGCAGCATGCCCGGTCCTGGGAGAGAGAGGGACTACAAGGACCAGCATGTCCGATCCTGGGGGAGAGAGGGACTACAAGGACCAGCATGCCCGATCCTGGGGGAGAGAGGGACTACAAGGAGCAGCATGCCCGATCCTGGGGGAGAGAGGGACTACAAGGACCAGCATGTCCGATCCTGGGGGAGAGAGGGACTACAGGGAGCAGCATGCCCGATCCTGGGGGAGAGAGGGACTACAAGGACCAGCATGCCCGATCCTGGGGGAGAGAGGGACTACAGGGAGCAGCATGCCCGATCCTGGGAGAGAGGGGACTACAGGGAGCAGCATGCCCGATCCTGGGGGAGAGAGAGGGGACTACAGGGAGCAGCATGCCCGATCCTGGGGGAGAGAGAGGGGACTACAGGGAGCAGCATGCCCGATCCTGGGGGAGAGAGGGACTACAGGGAGCAGCATGTCCGATCCTGGGGGAGAGAGGGACTACAGGGAGCAGCATGTCCGATCCTTGGGGAGAGAGGGACTACAGGGAGCAGCATGCCCGATCCTGGGGGAGAGAGGGACTACAAGGAGCAGCATGTCCGATCCTGGGGGAGAGAGGGACTACCAGGACCAGCATGTCCGATCCTGGGGGAGAGAGGGATTACAGGGAGCAGCATACCCGATCCTGGGGGAGAGAGGGACTACAGGGAGCAGCATGCCCGATCCTGGGGGAGAGAGGGACTACTGGGAGCAGCATGCCTGATCCTGGGGGAGAGAGAGGGACTACTAGGAGCAGCATGCCCTATCCTGGGGGAGAGAGGGACTACAGGGAGCAGCATGCCCTATCCTGGGGGAGAGGGACTACAGGGAGCAGCATGCCCTATCCTGGGGGAGAGAGGGACTACAGGGAGCAGCATGCCCGATCCTGGGGGAGAAAGGGACTAGAGGGAGCAGCATGCCCGATCCTGGGGGAGAGAGGGACTAGAGGGAGCAGCATGCCCGATCCTGGGGGAGAGAGGGACTAGAGGGAGCAGCATGCCGATCCTGGGGGAGAGAGGGACTAGAGGGAGGAGCATGCCCGATCCTGGGGGAGAGAGGGACTACAGGGAGCAGCATGCCCGATCCTGGGGGAGAGAGGGACTAGAGGGAGGAGCATGCCCGATCCTGGGGGAGAGAGGGACTACAGGGAGCAGCATGCCCGATCCTGGGGGAGAGAGGGAGCAGCATACCTGATCCTGGGGGAGAGAGGGACTACAGGGAGCAGCATGCCCGATCCTGGGGGAGAGAGGGACTACAGGGAGCAGCATGCCCGATCCTGGGAGAGAGGGACTACAGGGAGCAGCATGCCCGATCCTGGGGGAGAGAGAGGGACTACAGGGAGCAGCATGCCCGATCCTGGGGGAGAGAGGGACTACAGGGAGCAGCATGCCCGATCCTGGGGGAGAGAGGGACTACAAGGAGCAGCATGCCCGATCCTGGGGGAGAGAGGGACTACAGGGAGCAGCATGCCCGATCCTGGGAGAGAGGGACTACAGGGAGCAGCATGCCCGATCCTGGGGGAGAGAGAGGGACTACAGGGAGCAGCATGCCCGATCCTGGGGGAGAGAGAGGGACTACAGGGAGCAGCATGCCCGATCCTGGGGGAGAGAGGGACTACAGGGAGCAGCATGCCCGATCCTTTGGGAGAGAGTTACTACAGGGAGTAGCATGGCCGATCCTGGGGGAGAGAGGGAGCAGCATGCCCGATCCTGGGGGAGAGAGGGAGCAGCATTCCCTACCCTAGTAAAGTCTTCTGTGAGTAGCCTGTGGGTCTTTGATGGATAGAACTACAACTCCCAGCATATCTGAAGAACATTTTGCTGATTGCTATTTTCTGTGGGAGTGCTGGGAGTTGTAGTCCCTCCACACTGCGTTGTCACGTCTCTCTCCGTGTCTCCCTGCAGGTGTCCACTGCTCCCGCCACGTCACCTACCACGGCCTCGCTCTCAACTGCAACACGGACCTGTCCTGGTTCCGTCACATTGTGCCCTGTGGAATTGTGGGTAAAGGTGTGACCTCGCTGAGTGCGGAGCTGGGCCGGGAGGTCACCGTAGACGAGATCATCCCCCCGTTCCTGGAAGCTTTCCAGGAGGAGTTCCGGTGCACCGTGCAGGAGGAGCACATGGAGGCGGCGGGGGCCACGTAGTATTATAGCGGTATAATGTACGGACACACCGGGTGTGCACAGGGCTCTGCTGCCTCACTACTCAGGGGTCTCAATGTACAAGACCCAGAGGAAGGACTACAAGTCTCAAGAACAAGGGGAAGAGAACTCCCGAAATCCGGATGAAAGTGACAGCATGCAGCTCTCAGGGAATAACACAAAAGACAAAAGTGGTGGCAATTTTCTGATTACTTCCTGAATCTGAATAAAATTTGTTCCCAATAAAAAACAAACCAAACAAAAACTTAGAAAATGCAGGTGATTGTGTGTGTAGTTATGTCCTTCAACCACAGGGGGCAGCGTATCCTGGATGTCTATAGGTAATGCAGGATATTCCCTGCTGATGTGGATGTGCTCCAGACCCCTCTATCCTCCTCTTCCAGATATACAGATTATACAGCCACCACTAGGGGGAGATCACTACATACAGATTATACAGCCACCACTAGGGGGAGATCACTACATACAGATTATACAGCCACCACTAGGGGGAGCTCACTACATACAGATTATACACCACCACTAGGGGGAGATCACTACATACAGATTATACACCACCACTAGGGGGAGCTCACTACATACAGATTATACACCACCACTAGGGGGAGCTCACTACATACAGATTATACACCACCACTAGGGGGAGCTCACTACATACACATTATACACCACCACTAGCGGGAGGTCACTACATACAGATTATACACCACCACTAGGGGAAGATCACTACATACAGATTATACACCACCACTAGGGGGAGATCACTACATACAGATTATACACCACCACTAGGGGGAGATCACTACATACAGATTATACAGCCACCACTAGGAGGAGATCACTACATACACATTATACACCACCACTAGAGGGAGCTCACTACATACAGATTATACACCACCACTAGCGGGAGGTCACTACATACAGATTATACACCACCACTAGGGGGAGATCACTACATACAGATTATACACCACCACTAGGGGGAGATCACTACATACAGATTATACACCACCACTAGGGGGAGATCACTACATACAGATTATACACCATCACTAGGGGGAGATCACTACATACACATTATACACCACCACTAGGAGGAGCTCACTACATACAGATTATACACCACCAGTAGGGGGAGATCACAACATACAGATTATACACCACCACTAGGGGGAGATCACTACATACAGATTATACAGCCACCACTAGGAGGAGATCACTACATACACATTATACACCACCACTAGGAGGAGGTCACTACATACAGATTATACACCACCACTAGGGGGAGATCACTACATACAGATTATACATCACCACTAGGGGGAGCTCACTACATACAGATTATACACCACCACTAGGGGGAGATCACTACATACAGATTATACACCACCACTAGGGGGAGATCACTACATACAGATAATACACCACCACTAGGGGGAGCTCACTACATACAGATTATACACCACCACTAGGGGGAGCTCACTACATACACATTATACACCACCACTAGGGGGAGCTCACTACATACAGATTATATACCACCACTAGGAGGAGCTCACTACATACACATTATACACCACCACTAGGGGGAGCTCACTACATACAGATTATACACCACCACTAGGGGGAGATCACTACATACACATTATACACCACCACTAGGGGGAGATCACTACATACACATTATACACCACCACTAGGGGGAGATCACTACATACACATTATACACCACCACTAGGGGGGGATCACTACATACTGATCATACACCACCACTAGGGGGAGATCACTACATACAGATTATACACCACCACTAGGAGGAGCTCACTACATACACATTATACACCACCACTAGGGGGAGCTCAGTACATACAGATTATACACCACCACTAGGGGGAGATCACTACATACAGATTATACACCACCACTAGGAGGAGATCACTACATACAGATTATACACCACCACTAGGGGGAGATCACTACATACACATTATACACCACCACTAGGGGGAGATCACTACATACACATTATACACCACCACTAGGGGGAGATCACTACATACACATTATACACCACCACTAGGGGGAGATCACTACATACACATTATACACCACCACTAGGGGGAGATCACTACATACAGATTATACACCACCACTAGGAGATCACTACATACACATTATACAGCCACCACTAGGGGGAGATCACTACATACAGATTATACAGCCACCACTAGGGGGAGCTCACTACATACAGATTATACACCACCACTAGGGGGAGCTCACTGCATACAGATTATACACCACCACTAGGAGATCACTACATACACATTATACACAACCACTAGGGAGAGATCACTACATGCAGATTATACACCACCACTAGGGGGAGCTCACTACATACAGATTATACACCACCACTAGGGGGAGATCACTACATACAGATTATACAGCCACCACTAGGGGGAGATCACTACATGCAGATTATACACCACCACTAGGGGGAGCTCACTACATACAGATTATATACCACCACTAGGAGGAGCTCACTACATACAGATTATACAGCCACCACTAGGGGGAGATCACTACATGCAGATTATACACCACCACTAGGGGGAGCTCACTACATACAGATTATACACCACCACTAGGAGATCACTACATACACATTATACACCACCACTAGGGGGAGATCACTACATGCAGATTATACAGCCACCACTAGGAGGAGCTCACTACATACAGATTATACACCACCACTAGGGGGAGCTCACTACATACTGATTATACACCACCACTAGGGGGAGCTCACTACATACAGATTATACACCACCACTAGGAGGAGCTCACTACATACAGATTATACAGCCACCACTAGGAGGAGATCACTACATACTGATTATACAGCCACCACTAGGGGGAGATCACTACATACATTTTATACAGCCACCACTAGGGGGAGCTCACTACATACAGATTATACACCACCACTAGGGGGAGATCACTAAATGCAGATTATACACCACCACTAGGAGGAGATCACTACATACAGATTATACACCACCACTAGAGGGAGATCACTACATGCAGATTATACACCACCACTAGGGGGAGATCACTACATACAGATTATACATCCACAACTAGGGGGAGATCACTACATACAGATTATACACCACCACTAGGGGGAGCTCACTACATACAGATTATACAGCCACCACTAGGGGGAGATCACTACATACAGATTATACAGCCACCACTAGGGGGAGCTCACTACATACAGATAATACAGTCACCACTAGGGGGAGATCACTACGTGCAGATTATACAGTCACCACTAGGAGGAGCTCACTACGTGCAGATTATACAGTCACCACTAGGAGGAGCTCACTACATACAGATTATACACCACCACTAGGGGGAAATCACTACATACAGATTATACACCACCACTAGGGGGAGATCACTACATACAGATTATACATCCACCACTAGGGGGAGCTCATTACATACAGATTATACAGTCACCACTAGGGGGAGCTCACTACATACAGATTATACACCACCACTAGGGGGAGATCACTACATACAGATTATACACCACCACTAGGGGGAGATCACTACATACAGATTATACATCCACCACTAGGGGGAGCTCATTACATACAGATTATACACCACCACTAGGGGGAGATCACTACATACAGATTATACACCACCACTAGGGGGAGATCACTACATACAGATTATACACCACCACTAGGGGGAGCTCACTACTTACAGATTATATATCCACCACTAGGGGGAGCTCACTACATACGGATTATACATCCTCCACTAGGGGGAGCTCACTACATATGGATTATACATACACCACTAGGGGGAGCTCACTACATACAGATTATACAGTCACTACTAGGGGGAGCTCACTACATACAAATTATACAGTCACCAGTAGGGGTAGATCACTACATACAGATTATACAGTCACCAGTAGGGGTAGATCACTACATACAGATTATACACCACCACTAGGGGGAGCTCACTACATACAGAATATACAGCCACCACTAGGGGGAGCTCACTACATACAGATTATACAGTCACCACTAGGGGGAGCTCACTACATACAGATTATACACCACCACTAGGAGGAGCTCACTACATACAGATTATACACCACCACTAGGGGGAGCTCTCTACATACAGATTATACACCACCACTAGGAGGAGCTCTCTACATACAGATTATACACCATCACCTGGGGGAGATCACTACATACAGATTATACAGCCACCACTAGGGGGAGCACACTATCTACAGATTATACAGCCACCACTAGGGGGAGCTCACTACATACAGATTATACACCACCACTAGGGGGAGCTCACTACATACAGATTATACACCACAACTAGGGGGAGATCACTACATACTGATCATACACCACCACTAGGGGGAGATCACTACATACAGATTATACATCCACCACTAGGGGGAGCTCACTACATACAGAATATACAGTACCACTAGGGGGAGCTCACTACATACAGATTATACACCACCACTAGGGGTAGCTCACTACATACAGATTATACACCACCACTAGGGGGGCTCACTACATAATAATAAATAATAACAGATTATACACCACCACTAGGGGGAGCTCACTACATACGGATTATACAGCCACCACTAGGGGGAGCTCACTACATACAGGTTATACACCACCACTAGGAGGAGCTCACTACATACAGATTATACACCACCACTAGGGGGAGATCACTACATACGGATTATACAGCCACCACTAGGGGGAGCTCACTACATACAGATTATACAGCCACCACTAGGGGGAGCTCACTACATACAAATTATACAGTCATCACTAGGGGGAGCTCACTACATACAGATTATACAGCCACCACTAGGGGGAGCTCACTACATACAAATTATACAGTCACCACTAGGGGTAGATCACTACATACCGATTATACACCACCACTAGGGGGAGCTCAGTACATACAGATTATACAGCCACCACTAGGGGGAGCTCACTACATACAGATTTTACACTACCACTAGGAGGAGCTCACTACATACAGATTATACACCACCACTAGGGGGAGCTCACTACATACAGATTATATACCACCACTAGGGGGAGCTCACTACATACAGATTATACATCACCACTAGGGGGAGCTCACTACATACGGATTAGACAGCCACCACTAGCGGGAGCTCACTACATACAGATTATACAGCCACCACTAGGTGGAGCTCACTACACACAAATTATACACCACCACTAGGAGGAGCTCACTACATACAGATTTTACACCACCACTAGGGGGAGCTCACTACATACAGATTGTACAGTCACCACTAGGAGGAGCTCACTACATACAGATTATACACCACCACTAGGGGGAGATCACTACATACAGATTATACACCACCACTAGGGTGAGCTCACTACATACAGATTATACACCACCACTAGGGGGAGCTCACTTTATACAGATTATATACCACCACCAGGGGGAGCTCACTACATACAGATTATACATCACCACTAGGAGGAGCTCACTACATACAGATTATACACCATCACTAGGGCGAGCTCCTTACATACGGATTATACAGTCACCACTAGGAGGAGCTCACTACATATGGATTATACACCACCACTAGGGGGAGCTCACTACATACAGATTATACAGCCACCACTAGGGGGAGCTCACTACATACAGATTATACACCACCACTAGGGGGAGCTCACTACATACAAATTATACACCACCACTAGGGGGAGCTCACTACATACAGATTATACACCACCACTAAGGGTAGATCTATACAGACGTCACTGTACGTGGTTAACTCCCCCTAGTGGTGGCTGCAGATAGCATTTATGACAGTGGTCAGGGCCAGGCTCCTCTTTGGTTGTATAGTAGTTGTGCGCATCATTTCACTACAAGGCGGAGTATGAGGGGGACATTATGACTTCAGTGAAGACCTTGGACGTCAGACTCCTCTGCAGTATTTTTTGGAATCTGACAGTCTTACACTTTCTGGGAAGTGTCTATGAGAGAGGGCCGGTCACATGGAGAGATCGCTGAGAGACAGGGGAGGTGCAGGAGGAGCAGGGAGGGGAGACACTGAATGGAGAGGAGTGGAGCACTCACTCAGGTGGAGCTCACATGAAGCCTCACACTCCGGGAGGTGCACACTCACTGGAGGGACCGCTGTGTGGACACTTCCGCAGGATGACAAGTAAGACAATCAGCTGTTACTGTGATAAAGGGGGGCTCAGCAGTAAGGAAGGTTGGGGGCATCTATACTAAACAAAGAGAGCAGGGATCCCCCAAATATACTTGGGGTCTTAAATTGTAAAGTCACATTTTACTCTATGCTAGGACTAAATGTTCCATACTAACATGTTACATCTGTTCCTGGGAAAGCTGGGTGTTCCTGAAGCATGGTGTGTGCAGGGCTCTACTTTCCCAGGGTTATCACTGCAGTTTAGTTACGTAGCCTCCAGAAAGCTGGGTGATGGCCCCTGTAGGACAACCCCGCGATCAGCCAACTCTCCTCCAATCTGAGCTGCCACCCGGAGATGTCTCAAGGCTTCGGTCATTACGGGGCATCTCCTCTATGATTGCGGGGCATCTCCTCTATGATTGCGGGGCATCTCCTCTATGATTGCGGGGCATCTCCTCTGTGATTGCGGGGCATCTCCTCTGTGATTCCGGGGCATCTCCTCTGTGATTCCGGGGCATCTCCTCTATGATTGCGGGGTATCTCCTCTGTGATTTCGGGGCATCTCCTCTGTGATTGCGGGGGATCTCCTCTGTGATTGCGGGGGATCTCCTCTGTGATTGCGGGATATATACTCTATGATTGCGGGGTATCTCCTCTGTGATTGCGGGGCATCTCCTCTGTGATTGCGGGGCATCTCCTCTGTGATTGCGGGGCATCTCCTCTGTGATTTCGTGGCATCTCCTCTGTGATTTCGGGGCATCTCCTCTGTGATTCCGGGGCATCTCCTCTGTGATTCCGGGGCATCTCCTCTGTGATTCCAGGGCATCTCCTCTATGATTGCGGGGTATCTCCTCTGTGATTTCGGGGCATCTCCTCTGTGATTGCGGGGGATCTCCTCTGTGATTGCGGGGGATCTCCTCTGTGATTGCGGGATATATACTCTATGATTGCGGGGTATCTCCTCTGTGATTGCGGGGCATCTCCTCTGTGATTGCGGGGCATCTCCTCTGTGATTGCGGGGCATCTCCTCTGTGATTTCGTGGCATCTCCTCTGTGATTTCGGGGCATCTCCTCTGTGATTCCGGGGCATCTCCTCTGTGATTCCGGGGCATCTCCTCTGTGATTCCAGGGCATCTCCTCTATGATTGCGGGGTATCTCCTCAGTGATTGTTGGGGCATCTCCTCTGTGATGTTGGGGCATCTCCTCTGTGATTGCGGGGCATCTCCTCAGTGATTGTTGGGGCATCTCCTCTGTGATGTTGTGGCATCTCCTCAGTGATTGTTGGGTATCCCCTCTGTGATTGTTGGGGCATTTCCTCTGTGATGTTGGGGCATTTCCTCTGTGATGTTGGGGCATCTCCTCAGTGATTGTTGGGTATCCCCTCTGTGATTGTTGGGGCATCTCCTCAGTGATTGTTGGGGCATCTCCTCAGTGATTGTTGGGTATCCCCTCTGTGATTGTTGGGGCATTTCCTCTGTGATGTTGGGGCATCTCCTCAGTGATTGTTGGGTATCCCCTCTGTGATTGTTGGGGCATCTCCTCAGTGATTGTTGGGGCATCTCCTCAGTGATTGTTGGGGCATCTCCTCAGTGATTGTTGGGGCATCTCCTCAGTGATTGTTGGGTATCCCCTCTGTGATTGTTGGGGCATTTCCTCTGTGATGTTGGGGCATCTCCTCAGTGATTGTTGGGGCATCTCCTCTGTGATGTTGTGGCATCTCCTCAGTGATTGTTGGGGCATCTCCTCTGTGATGTTGGGGCATCTCCTCTGTGATGTTGGGGCATCTCCTCTGTGATTGTTGTGGCATCTCCTCTGTGATGTTGGGGCATCTCCTCTGTGATTGTTGTGGCATCTCCTCTGTGATGTTGGGGCATCTCCTCTGTGATTGTTGGGGCATTTCCTCAGTGATGTTGGGGCATCTCCTCAGTGATTGTTGGGGCATCTCCTCTGTGATGTTGGGGCATCTCCTCAGTGATTGTTGGGGCATCTCCTCTGTGATGTTGGGGCATCTCCTCAGTGATTGTTGGGGTATCCCCTCTGTGATGTTTGGGCATCTCCTCTGTGAATGCAGGATATGTTCTCGGTGCGGCCTCTCATTTTTGGTTGTAGTATTCTTCCAAGAGTCTATAAATCTCTTGGCCTCTGGCGTCCTGTAATTATCAGGAGGAATCTTGCAAGTGTCTGCATGCACTGAGGACAACAGAGGGTGCGGCGCCCCCCAGCTGTGATACACCTGATTTATCAACAGTCCATGGACCAACTTCACATATCCCCCATCTAGACATCTCCTGACCTCATCCAGCTACAAACATGACCCATCTCCTGACATCATCCAGCTACACATATCACCCATCTCCTGACATCACATCACCCATTTGATGACATCACATCACCCATTTCCTGACATCACCCAGCCTGTGTTGCTGTGCGGCGGAGGACTGAGGCGGGCCATGCCACACTTGATGTATCACTTCCCTTTATCTATCCTGGAAGTGCTGCCACTTCTTGTGCCCCTTCACATACCAATCTGCAGGGGTGGACTCACAAGTGTGCAGGAGGGTACAGAGGGCACAGCCCTGTTCAGCTCTTGTCTGGGCTGGATGAGACTGTAACAAACCCTCAGTTGAGCGCAGACCTCGCTATGTACAGTACAGGGTTTGTAGTCTGTGCACAGAACTGTATCCAGTCTAGACAATGCTCTGTGAGCTAAACACAGCAGCAGCTTCACTAATCTCTCTTCTATCAGTCTGTAGTCCGGGCTGTTTTGCTCACAGAGCATTGTCTTGACTGGATGCATTTGTAACAAACCCTCAACAGCAGCCAGTGGGTATAATTGTATCGAGTGTAGATAATGCTCTATGAGCTCAACACATCCACAGCAACTGCATGAATCTGATGGTTAGTCACAATGGACCAGTCTGTAGCCTAGTCTCCCCTTCTCAGATGAGATCAGGACTAGCGCTGTCCAGAGTTAACACCTATAAGAGTTCATTCACTGACAGCCGGCAGAGATCTTTAAAAAACTAGGTTTTTGTAGTTAAAGACCCAGACATCCTCTTTAACATCTGCTCTTGGACAGGGGATATCCTCCTCTGCAGAGCATCTCCATTATTCAGTGACAGTGACGGATGACACTGCAGGAACTTCAATGACAACTTCTTGGGGCTTTTGCAGGAAGCTTTTTGGAGCAGATCCTGGAGGAAGTGGCAGGTGCTGTGTCGGATATGAAACTTCTCCTTTGTGTTATGTGTGAGAAGGTCTCCATTGTTTCCAGCAGGTGCTCTGCTCCAGGGGCTTCACCATCTCCCCGTGTCATCTGCAGAATCTGACCTCACCGATACACTCTGCAGATTATTGCACCGCAGTTTGCTATACAAATAACAGGAAGGTCATCTGGAAGCACAGAAACGCTGCACTGCTGGAGAGGAGGGAGATGGAGCTGCAGTCTCTGTATCTGTGGGACTACATGCTGCCATACGGGAGGAGGGAGATGCAGCTTCAGCTTCTCTCTGTCCCGTGGGACTGCATGCTGTTATAGGGAGCAGAGGGAGGTGCAGCTGCAGCGCCTCTCTATGTGAGTGAAGATTGTGGGATGGGTGAGGAGGGTGACACAGCTTCCCTCTCTCTTTCTGTAGGACTCATGCTGTGATCAGTGAAAATGGAGAAGTGGGAGCTATTCCCTGTGTCTGTGAGACTGCATGCTGTGGGAGGGGTGAGGAGGGATATGTAGCTGCACCTTCTTTCCCTGTGTCTGTGAGACTGCATGCTGTGGGAGGGGTGAGGAGGGATATGTAGCTGCACCTTCTCTCCCTGTGTCTGTGAGACTGCATGCTGTGGGAGGGGTGAGGAGGGATATGTAGCTGCACCTTCTTTCCCTGTGTCTGTGAGACTGCATGCTGTGGGAGGGGAGAGGAGGGATATGTAGCTGCACCTTCTCTCCCTGTGTCTGTGAGACTGCATGCTGTGGGATGGAAGAGGAGGGATATGTAGCTGCACCTTCTTTCCCTGTGTCTGTGAGACTGCATGCTGTGGGAGGGGTGAGGAGGGATATGTAGCTGCACCTTCTCTCCCTGTGTCTGTGAGACTGCATGCTGTGGGAGGGGTGAGGAGGGATATGTAGCTGCACCTTCTCTCCCTGTGTCTGTGAGACTGCATGCTGTGGGAGGGGTGAGGAGGGATATGTAGCTGCACCTTCTCTCCCTGTGTCTGTGAGACTGCATGCTGTGGGAGGGGTGAGGAGGGATATGTAGCTGCACCTTCTTTCCCTGTGTCTGTGAGACTGCATGCTGTGGGAGGGGAGAGGAGGGATATGTAGCTGCACCTTCTCTCCCTGTGTCTGTGAGACTGCATGCTGTGGGATGGAAGAGGAGGGATATGTAGCTGCACCTTCTTTCCCTGTGTCTGTGAGACTGCATGCTGTGGGAGGGGTGAGGAGGGATATGTAGCTGCACCTTCTCTCCCTGTGTCTGTGAGACTGCATGCTGTGGGAGGGGTGAGGAGGGATATGTAGCTGCACCTTCTCTCCCTGTGTCTGTGAGACTGCATGCTGTGGGAGGGGTGAGGAGGGATATGTAGCTGCACCTTCTCTCCCTGTGTCTGTGAGACTGCATGCTGTGGGAGGGGTGAGGAGGGATATGTAGCTGCACCTTCTCTCCCTGTGTCTGTGAGACTGCATGCTGTGGGAGGGGTAAGGAGGGATATGTAGCTGCACATTCTCTCCCTGTGTCTGTGAGACTGCATGCTGTGGGAGGGGAGAGAAGGGAAATGTAGCTGCACCTTCTTTCCCTGTGTCTGTGAGACTGCATGCTGTGGGAGGGGTGAGGAGGGATATGTAGCTGCACCCTCTCTCCCTGTGTCTGTGAGACTGCATGCTGTGGGAGGGGTAAGGAGGGATATGTAGCTGCACCTTCTCTCCCTGTGTCTGTGAGACTGCATGCTGTGGGAGGGGTGAGGAGGGATATGTAGCTGCACCTTCTCTCCCTGTGTCTGTGAGACTGCATGCTGTGGGAGGGGTGAGGAGGGATATGTAGCTGCACCTTCTCTCCCTGTGTCTGTGAGACTATATGCTGTGGGAGGGGAGAGGAGGGATATGTAGCTGCACCTCTTCTCCCTGTGTCTGTGAGACTGCATGCTGTGGGAGGGGAGAGGAGGGATATGTAGCTGCACCTCTTCTCCCTGTGTCTGTGAGACTGCATGCTGTGGGAGGGGTGAGGAGGGATATGTAGCTGCAACTTCTTTCCCTGAGTTTGTGAGACTGCATGCTGTGGGAGGGGTGAGGAGGGATATGTAGCTGCACCTTCTCTCCCTGTGTCTGTGAGACTGCATGCTGTGGGAGGGGTGAGGAGGGATATGTAGCTGCACATTCTCTCCCTGTGTCTGTGAGACTGCATGCTGTGGGAAGGGTGAGGAGGGAAATGTAGCTGCAACTTCTCTCCCTGTGTATGTGAGACTGCATGCTGTGGGATGGGTGAGGAGGGATATGTAGCTGCACCTTCTCTCCCTGTGTATGTGAGACTGCATGCTGTGGGAGGGGAGAGGAGGGATATGTAGCTGCACCTTCTCTCCCTGTGTCTGTGAGACTGCATGCTGTGGGAGGGGTGAGGAGGGATATGTAGCTGCACCCTCTCTCCCTGTGTCTGTGAGACTGCATGCTGTGGGAGGGGTGAGGAGGGATATGTAGCTGCACCTTCTTTCCCTGTGTCTGTGAGACTGCATGCTGTGGGAGGGGTGAGGAGGGATATGTAGCTGCACATTCTCTCCCTGTGTCTGTGAGACTGCATGCTGTGGGAGGGGTGAGGAGGGATATGTAGCTGCACCTTCTCTCCCTGTGTCTATGAGACTGCATGCTGTGGGAAGGGTGAGGAGGGATATGTAGCTGCAACTTCTTTCCCTGTGTCTGTGAGACTGCATGCTGTGGGAGGGGTGAGGAGGGATATGTAGCTGCACCTTCTTTCCCTGTGTCTGTGAGACTGCATGCTGTGGGAGGGGTGAGGAGGGATATGTAGCTGCACATTCTCTCCCTGTGTCTGTGAGACTAAATGCTGTGGGAGGGGTGAGGAGGGATATGTAGCTGCACCTTCTCTCCCTGTGTCTGTGAGACTGCATGCTGTGGGAGGGGTGAGGAGGGATATGTAGCTGCACATTCTCTCCCTGTGTCTGTGAGACTGCATGCTGTGGGAGGGGTGAGGAGGGATATGTAGCTGCACCTTCTTTCCCTGTGTCTGTGAGACTGCATGCTGTGGGAGGGGTGAGGAGGGATATGTAGCTGCACATTCTCTCCCTGTGTCTGTGAGACTAAATGCTGTGGGAGGGGTGAGGAGGGATATGTAGCTGCACCTTCTTTCCCTGTGTCTGTGAGACTGCATGCTGTGGGAGGGGTGAGGAGGGATATGTAGCTGCACCTTCTCTCCCTGTGTCTATGAGACTGCATGCTGTGGGAGAGGTGAGGAGGGATGTGTAGCTGCAACTTCTCTCCCTGTGTCTGTGAGACTGCATGCTGTGGGAGGGGTGAGGAGGGATATGTAGCTGCACATTCTCTCCCTGTGTCTGTGAGACTAAATGCTGTGGGAGGGGTGAGGAGGGATATGTAGCTGCACCTTCTCTCCCTGTGTCTGTGAGACTGCATGCTGTGGGAGGGGTGAGGAGGGATATGTAGCTGCACATTCTCTCCCTGTGTCTGTGAGACTGCATGCTGTGGGAGGGGTGAGGAGGGATATGTAGCTGCACCTTCTCTCCCTGTGTCTATGAGACTGCATGCTGTGGGAAGGGTGAGGAGGGATATGTAGCTGCAACTTCTTTCCCTGTGTCTGTGAGACTGCATGCTGTGGGAGGGGTGAGGAGGGATATGTAGCTGCACATTCTCTCCCTGTGTCTGTGAGACTGCATGCTGTGGGAGGGGTGAGGAGGGATATGTAGCTGCACCTTCTTTCCCTGTGTCTGTGAGACTGCATGCTGTGGGAGGGGTGAGGAGGGATATGTAGCTGCACATTCTCTCCCTGTGTCTGTGAGACTAAATGCTGTGGGAGGGGTGAGGAGGGATATGTAGCTGCACCTTCTTTCCCTGTGTCTGTGAGACTGCATGCTGTGGGAGGGGTGAGGAGGGATATGTAGCTGCACATTCTCTCCCTGTGTCTGTGAGACTAAATGCTGTGGGAGGGGTGAGGAGGGATATGTAGCTGCACCTTCTCTCCCTGTGTCTGTGAGACTGCATGCTGTGGGAGGGGTGAGGAGGGATATGTAGCTGCACATTCTCTCCCTGTGTCTGTGAGACTAAATGCTGTGGGAGGGGTGAGGAGGGATATGTAGCTGCACCTTCTTTCCCTGTGTCTGTGAGACTGCATGCTGTGGAAGGGGTGAGGAGGGATATGTAGCTGCACATTCTCTCCCTGTGTCTGTGAGACTGCATGCTGTGGGAGGGGTGAGGAGGGATATGTAGCTGCACATTCTCTCCCTGTGTCTGTGAGACTGCATGCTGTGGGAGGGGTGAGGAGGGATATGTAGCTGCACCTTCTCTCCCTGTGTCTATGAGACTGCATGCTGTGGGAGAGGTGAGGAGGGATGTGTAGCTGCAACTTCTCTCCCTGTGTCTGTGAGACTGCATGCTGTGGGAGGGGTGAGGAGGGATATGTAGCTGCACCTTCTCTCCCTGTGTCTGTGAGACTGCATGCTGTGGGAGGGGTGAGGAGGGATATGTAGCTGCACCTCTTCTCCCTGTGTCTGTGAGACTGCATGCTGTGGGAAGGGTGAGGAGGGATATGTAGCTGCACATTCTCTCCCTGTGTCTGTGAGACTGCATGCTGTGGGATGGGAGAGGAGGGAAATGTAGCTGCACCTTCTTTCCCTGTGTCTGTGAGACTGCATGCTGTGGGAGGATTGAGGAGGGATATGTAGCTGCACCCTCTCTCCCTGTGTCTGTGAGACTGCATGCTGTGGGAGGGGTGAGGAGGGATATGTAGCTGCACCTTCTTTCCCTGTGTCTGTGAGACTGCATGCTGTGGGAGGGGTGAGGAGGGATATGTAGCTGCACCTTCTCGCCCTATGTCTGTGAGACTGCATGCTGTGGAAGGGGTGAGGAGGGATATGTAGCTGCAACTTCTCTCCCTGTGTCTGTGAGACTGCATGCTGTGGGAGGGGAGAGGAGGGATATGTAGCTGCACCTTCTCTCCCTGTGTCTGTGAGACTGCATGCTGTGGGAGAGGTGAGGAGGGATATGTAGCTGCACATTCTCTCCCTGTGTCTGTGAGACTGCATGCTGTGGGAGGGGAGAGGAGGGATACGTCTTTCGTTCATTTCTTGTCTTGGAGCACAAGCCCTTATGTGACAATGCAGCAGAATGTCTTAAAGGGAATGTCATCCACTGGTGGTGATCCACTGACTCCTGCTGGGTGGAGTTCCCCTCGAAGCTTAGGATAAGACACAGAAAGCTCAGAGGAAACAGGTTGTTATTTACAAGACGTCTCTGAGCTGCGGCATCTTCCTGTTTTCAGAAGTGACATTAGATGGGACAGAAATACAGAATAGTGGGGGGGAGGGGGGGGGGGGCGCTTCCTCCTAAACCAAACATCTTATTACTGTACAGGAATATGCTGCGTCATGCAGTGATATGAGGACATGTGCTAGGTGTATGTGCCATTCAGGAGCCTGGGAAAGCTGGAAATCACCCACTGGACCAGATTACATATTAAACAGATTTTCATATTTTACCAATGTGCAGCGGGAGACACATTCATGAGGACCGGAGCTGGCGGGTGACACCCCGGAACGCCCCAATCTGTGCACCGCAACACAATCCTGCTTCAGTGTGACATAACTGCCCCATGCCCTGTGCCCACCACCACCCAGGGGCACATATCCCACCTGCAGATACAAGGGCAGTGTATGGCGGCAGCACCTTCAGTATCCCATAATGCTGTATACACCTCAGTGTACAGCTCCACCATGTCTCCTATAACATTCCCTCACTACAGATAAGACGTTCCCTGAGGCATAAACAAAGCCGCATTCACAGGATCTCACCCTGACGTCTCCCATTGTCCTACAGGCGCTCCCTACTCTGCCGACATCATGTGTAATAGTAATAATACAATAATATAATAATACCGACAACAAGTGCCGCATTCATACTGCTCTCACACAGCACTATACATAAGTAACAGGCACTGCTATAGACAGGGGGCAGTATTATAGTAGTTATATTCTTGTACATAGGGGGCAGTATTATAGTAGTTATATTCCTGTACATAGGGAGCAGTATTATAGTAGTTATATTCCTGTACATAGGGGGCAGTATTATAGTAGTTATATTCCTGTACATAGGGGGCAGTATTATAGTAGTTATATTCTTGCACACAGGGGGCAGTATTATAGTAGTTATATTCCTGTACATAGGAGGCAGTATTATAGTAGTTATATTCTTGTACATAGGGGGCAGTATTATAGTAGTTATATTCTTGTACATAGGGGCAGTATTATAGTAGTTATATTCCTGTACATAGGGGGCAGTATTATAGTAGTTATATTCCTGTACATAGGGGGCAGTATTATAGTAGTTATATTCCTGTACATAGGGGGCAGTATTATAGTAGTTATATTCTTGTACATAGGGGCAGTATTATAGTAGTTATATTCCTGTACATAGGGGGCAGTATTATAGTAGTTATATTCCTGTACATAGGGGGCAGTATTATAGTAGTTATATTCTTGTACATAGGGGGCAGTATTATAGTAGTTATATTCCTGTACATAGGAGGCAGTATTATAGTAGTTATATTCTTGTACATAGGGGGCAGTATTATAGTAGTTATATTCTTGTACATAGGGGGCAGTATTATAGTAGTTATATTCTTGTACATAGGGGGCAGTATTATAGTATTTATATTCTTGTACATAGGGGGCAGTATTATAGTAGTTATATTCTTGTACATAGGGGGCAGTATTATAGTAGTTATATTCTTGTACATAGGGGGCAGTATTATAGTAGTTATATTCTTGTACATAGGGGGCAGTATTATAGTAGTTATATTCCTGTACATAGGGGGCAGTATTTTAGTAGTTATATTCTTGTACATAGGGGGCAGTATTATAGTAGTTATATTCCTGTACATAGGGGGCAGTATTATAGTAGTTATATTCCTGTACATAGGGGGCAGTATTCTAGTAGTTATATTCTTGTACATAGGGGGCAGTATTATAGTAGTTATATTCTTGTACATAGGGGGCAGTATTATAGTAGTTATATTCCTGTACATAGGGGGCAGTATTATAGTAGTTATATTCTTGTACATAGGGGCAGTATTATAGTAGTTATATTCTTGTACATAGGGGGCAGTATTATAGTAGTTATATTCTTGTACATAGGGGGCAGTATTATAGTAGTTATATTCCTGTACATAGGGGGCAGTATTATAGTAGTTATATTCTTGTACATAGGGGGCAGTATTATAGTAGTTATATTCTTGTACATAGGGGGCAGTATTATAGTAGTTATATTCCTGTACATAGGGGGCAGTATTATAGTAGTTATATTCTTGTACATAGGGGCAGTATTATAGTAGTTATATTCTTGTACATAGGGGGCAGTATTATAGTAGTTATATTTTTGTACATAGGGGGCAGTATTATAGTAGTAATATTCTTGTACATAGGGGGCAGTACTTTAGTAGTCATATTCTTGTACATAGGGGGCAGTATTATAGTAGTTATATTCTTGTACATAGGGGGCAGTATTATAGTAGTTATATTCTTGTACATAGGGGGCAGTATTATAGTAGTTATATTCTTGTACATAGAGGCAGTATTATAGTAGTTATATTCTTGTACATAGGGGCAGTATTATAGTAGTTATATTCTTGTACATAGGGGCAGTATTATAGTAGTTATATTCTTGTACATAGGGGGCAGTATTATAGTAGTTATATTCTTGTACATAGGGGGCAGTATTATAGTAGTTATATTCTTGTACATAGGGGGCAGTATTATAGTAGTTATATTCTTGTACATAGGGGGCAGTATTATAGTAGTTATATTCTTGTACATAGGGGGCAGTATTATAGTAGTTATATTCTTGTACATAGGGGGCAGTATTATAGTAGTTATATTCTTGTACATAGGAGGCAGTATTATAGTAGTTATATTCTTGTACATAGGGGGCAGTTTTATAGTAGTTATATTCCTGTACATAGGGAGCAGTATTATAGTAGTTATATTCTTGTACATGGGGGGCACTATTATAGTAGTTATATTCTTGTACATGGGGGGCAGTATTATAGTAGTTATATTCTTGTACATAGGGGGCAGTATTATAGTAGTTATATTCTTGTACATAGGGGGCAGTATTATAGTAGTTATATTCTTGTACATAGGGGGTAGTATTATAGTAGTTATATTCCTGTACATAGTGGGCAGTATTATAGTAGTTATATTCCTGTACATAGGGGGATTATTATAGTAGTTATATTCTTGTACATAGGGGGCAGTATTATAGTAGTTATATTCTTGTACATAGGGGGCAGTATTATAGTAGTTATATTCTTGTACATAGGGGGCAGTATTATAGTAGTTATATTCTTGTACATAGGGGGCAGTATTATAGTAGTTATATTCTTGTACAGAGGGGGATTATTATAGTAGTGATATTCTTGTACATAGGGGGCAGTATTATAGTAGTTATATTCTTGTACATAGGGGGCAGTATTATAGTAGTTATATTCCTGTACATAGGGGACAGTATTATAGTAGTTATATTCCTGTACATAGGGGGCAGTATTATAGTAGTTATATTGTTGTACATAGGGGCAGTATTATAGTAGTTATATTCTTGTACATAGAGGGCAGTATTATAGTAGTTATATTCTTGTACATAGGGGGCAGTATTATAGTAGTTATATTCTTGTACATAGGGGGCAGTATTATAGTAGTTATAGTCTTGTACATAGGGGGCAGTATTATAGTAGTTATATTCTTGTACATAGGGGGGGCAGTATTATAGTAGTTATATTCTTGTACATAGGGGGCAGTATTATAGTAGTTATATTCTTGTACATAGGGGGCAGTATTATAGTAGTTATATTCTTGTACATAGGGGGATTATTATAGTAGTGATATTCTTGTACATAGGGGGCAGTATTATAGTAGTTATATTCTTGTACATAGGGGGATTATTATAGTAGTTATATTCTTGTACATAGGGGGCAGTATTATAGTAGTTATATTCTTGTACATAGGGGGCAGTATTATAGTAGTTATATTCCTGTACATAGGGGGCAGTATTATAGTAGTTATATTCCTGTACATAGGGGGCAGTATTATAGTAGTTATATTCTTGTACATAGGGGGCAGTATTATAGTAGTTATATTCTTGTACATAGGGGGCAATTTTTATTAGTAAAAACAGACAAAAAAAAATATATATAACAATACATTCTCATCAGAATGATCAAACAATTATTTAACAGAAATCATACATATCAGAATATAATAAATTGATGATAATATTAACTTAAACAAAATCCATCACTGGTAAGAAGGGAAATTAGGAAATTACATGACATGATCAATTACCCCAGATATATGTTCCTCCATAACTCAACATAATTACCCTTTTTGCTAACCTCTATGGATCGTATCCACCTCAGCTCTGATAGTATTTGGGTTACAGCGGTCATAGGCTGGAAGGACTCGCTGTGTGCAGACACTCTGGTCCTGGTGTGCCAGTGGTAATATTTGAGAACGGTGATGATCAGGTACATGGTCCCCCTGTCGATGCCGGTTACTTGTGAAGTCATACCATAGATGATCTCTGGGTATTTGAGAGACTGTAGACTTGGTATCCTAAGCCTGCGGGACACCTCCTGCCATATCCACCTCCCTCCCTGGCACTCGGTGGTAAAGTGCTCCATAGTCTCCTCCAGCTGACATCCTAAGGGGCACAAACGGTCAGTGACACTCAGAAACTTTAAATTTCCTCTGACAAAGAGCCTCCCATGCAAAGATAACCAGGCGATGTCATAGAACTTTGCGGGAAGCCTCGGACTATTGAGGAGCTTCAGACTCTCCTGCAGGGTGGCCGTTGTGCAGTCCCTCAGAGCTGGCTGAACAGTATAGAAGGTCCTACAGATATTAGTATACAGCGCCTTCCTGGTCCTACTCTCCAAAAATATCTTGTCTAGCCTCCACTTTTTCATGCACCTGAGACCATACTCCAGATACTGGGGGAGGAAGCCAGGAGTCCATCGGCCCCTCTTGAGACTGCCGCCTCGCACCCAAGACTCTGCAAAAGGCAATATCCAGTCCCTGACACTACTTACCCACAGGAGACCATTGTTTGAGTCCAGGCAACCAAAATTGACTTTCAGAAACATGGAGTCAAAGAAAACCCTTGGATTTAACATATCCAGCCCACCCTCTCTCCTCTGCAGGTAGGTGATCCCTCTTTTTACTGGGTTCAACCTGTTCCCCCATAAAAGCTGGAAGAACAGGCTAAAGAGCCTAGCGGAGAAAGATTCTGGCAAAGGAAAGACGACAGAGACGTAGAGGAAGACAGGGACCAGGTAAGTCTTCAGCAGAGTAACCCTTTCTCTATAGGTCAGCCTCCAGTTCTTCCATCGCTGAACCTTTGCATTTCCGGCTTCCAACTTCTCTTCCCAATTTAGTTTGGCATTATCTTCCCTCCCGAATTTAACCCCAAGGATTTTAATATGGGTGGAGGCCTTGGCGAACTGCGGTAGATCAAAGCCAGGAGCAGTATCCAATGTCCAGAAAGCTTGACTCTTCTCTAGGTTGACCAGAGACCCGGAGGCCTCTGAGTAACTTCTGATGGCTGCAGACAACATCTCCACCTCACGAGGTTCAGATATCACCACAGTCACATCATCCGCGTAGGCGACTACCTTCAAAGGCAAGCAATGGGGGACCGGCACCCCCTGAAAATCGCACCGCTGCAGTGATCGCAGAAACAAGTCTATGGCAAACACATACAGCAGTGGACTCAGGGGGCAGCCCTGTCTCACCCCGGCCTCTACTTCAAAAGTGTCCCCCTGCCAACCATTGATCAGAGGAAAGCTCTTCGCCTCTCTATATAAAGTTCTCAGCCAATCTATAAATTGTCCCGGAATACCGTACTTTGACAAAGTGGCCCATAGATAATCGTGATCAACCCTGTCAAAGGCTTTAGCCTGGTCCAGACCTACAACATATCTCCCACACCTCAGAGCTTTACATCTCTCAAACATCTCCCTTATCGAGATGACTGCTCCAGAGATGTTCCGCCCTTTTACTGTGCCGTACTGAGAGCCTGCCAACAGTGCCGGGGACAAACAGACTAATCTAGAAAACAGAATTTTTGCCAGAATCTTCCTGTCGACATTCAAGAGGGCGATCGGCCTCCAGTTCTTGATGTCGCTAGGCTCCTTACCTTTAGACAGCAGGATAAGGGAGGACACTCTCATGGATGGAGGCATCAGGTGATTCTCTAGACAGTTAGTAAACACATCCACAAGGATCGGGGCTAAGAGGTCTCTGAACTTCTTATAGAATTCAGCTGTAATACCATCAGGACCTGGTGCCTTCTTCAGATGCAACTTATCAATGGCCTCTTTAACCTCCTCCTCTGTTATTCCTGCTGTCAAAGGAGAAAAGTCCAAATCTCTAGTGTCAGGGCCTGGAGTTGCCTCCAAGAATTGAGCCATTTTCTCTTTATCCAAAACCTTCTTCTGAAATAATTCAGCATAGTACGATCTCACCACCCCCAGGATACCCTCCCGAGATTCCTGCAAAACTCCCTGGGAGTCAGTGAGACCTGTGATCGATTTCTTGGCCACACGTTCCCGGCAATTTTCATACGGATCAGGAACGCCCAGTTTTCCATAGTCGCGCTCGATAACCAGGGACGTGTAGCGACTGTACTGATACTGCTTTATTTCAGATTTCAGTCGGTCAATTTTATGTTTGTCCCCCCCTCCCGCCGAATACAGTGACTCCAATTCTTTCCGCAGCTTGAGATACTGGCCGTACTTGCTCTTACCCTTCTTCACTGACAGTCTCTTTAAGAGGGACCGGATCTCCTCCTTGACGTTCTCCCACCAGTCAGATATGTTGTCATAGAAGTCTACTCTCTGGAGCTGGTCCTGAAAAAGGGAGTGGACACAGTTCTGGACACAGACATCATCCAGGATGCTGGAATTGAGCCTCCATAACCCCCGACCAATGTCCGAGCAGTTAGAGGCTCCCATACAAAATAATAAGGCCAGATGGTCAGAATATGGGACAACTCTCTCGCTCATCCCACTTACATTCTCTGAGGGACTGACAAAAGCCATATCGATCCTGCTATGTCTGTCAGCACAGGAGTACGTGTACTTAGGTGTCCTACCACCCAGGGTGAACACATCACATAGATCGGCCTGTGATACGATGTTCTGTAGTACTTTTGAGTCTCTGACCACTGCTCTGCCCGAGGACCTGTCACCCGATGTCAAAGTAACATTAAAGTCGCCCGCCATTACAACAGGGATAGAGGTAAAAAGATATTGCTTCAGGTCATTAAACAGCTGGATTCTCTCTGTCACTGTCTGTGGGCCATAGATGTTGATCAGCCGGAGCCGCCTACCATGGATGGTCACTTCTAGCACCAGGCACCTCCCCATAGCGACCTCCGTCAGCCTGTGCACCGTCACGTCTGTGGTGTTAAACAGTATGGCGACCCCGGCGTACGGCTCCACAGCCAGTGACCAGTAAGAAGGACCAGACCGCCACTCACGCTCAGCCTCACGGAGATGCCCTAAGGTGGTCAGACGGGTCTCCTGCAGGAAGATGACATCAGCGTCCAGATATCTCAGGTGGTCATACACAGCGTGTCTGGTCCTTCTTATTTTAATGCTGTTAACGTTGCTAGAAGCAACTTTTAGAGAGAATCCAGCCATTATAACCAGAAAAGGCAGAGCAGTGACCCCCATCATCATGAGTCAGAGTCAAAGTCCTCCTGTCTTCCACCTGTCTCCATGTCTGAATCCTCAGCGGTATCTACAGGAGGGGGCTTCTTCTTAGTTGGAGGATCCCCTGTGTCCACCTCACACTCATTATCAATTCTTTCTAGCTCTTTTTCAAAGTCCCCATCTGACTCTGACAGAGCATCAAACCTGTTGGAGAGGACCATGACCCCGGCATCACCACTGGACTTCCTCCTGGTCTTAGGCTCCGCACTATACTCCTCAGGCCTACGGGAGGATTTGTCTTTTTTCTTCCTTTTATTCTTTTTCACCTCCTCATATTCAGTGGGTACTACAGAGGTGGCGGCCTGAGGTTGGTGTTGAGTTACAACCTTCACACTCCCCTGAGCACTGTCTGACTGCTGGGGTTCCGCATCACCTGACCCCTGTACCTCCCGCCTGGTCAGAATTTCCCCCAACACCAAGGCCTCCTCCTCTAAGGCATCTGCCTCCTGCACCATCTCATCATCAGAAAAGTCCCTGGCGATGTTATGCCAGGCCTCCGGGCAATCCTTGTGCGGGTGCCCAATCTCTCCGCAAAGGTTACACTTGACCGTCTCACAGGTGGCACTGAGATGGCCGATCTCCCCGCACAGGTTGCATTTAACTACCGTACATACTTTGGCCACGTGACCAATCCTACCACACCTAAAGCACTTTCGTGGCTGCCCGGGATAGAAGCAGACACCCTTTTCTCTACCTATATAGAAGGAGTTGGGGAGGTGCAGGGTAATGTTGTTGTATTGCCTCAGCTTCACCAGAACCTTCCACCCTCCAGTCCAGATACCGTCGGCGTCTCGGTTCTTAGTCAGGTCTGACAGCAGATCACAATGACGCCTGAGCCACACTAGAACATCCTGGGGAGGAACCGACTCGTTCCAGAATATAATATTCAGCGCCACGGTACCTGGCCTGGATATGGGGACAAACACAAACTTACACCAGCCATCAGTGTCCCTGAACCGGGGGAGTTTATCCCAGAATCTATCCAGACTGGACATAAGCTTAAAGCTGACATCATAGCCCTGTCTGTCTGGAAGGTTGATGACCGCCAGGATATCATCAGGTGTGAACCCCATCTGGCGGCACAGGAGATCCCGCACCACAAACCTCCTATCTGGGAGATCTTCCTTTGTGCCTCTGATCTTCAAGCGCACCACGTTCCTCCTCTTAAATGCCTGCCCTGTGTAGTGTGCGCCGGAGGTGAAAGAGGGAGCGCCGCGGCTCCAGGCATTTCTGGGAGGTTCCTGATGGGGCCCACTCTGATTACTGGGTGGAGGATCTGATCTAGAGGGACCTGACTCTACTAGGGGGCTCGATGTTAAAGGGGGGAAGTCACAAGCATCATTCTGCACCACCCCCTGCCCCCCATCCACCTCTATGTTATCCTCCGGTGGCTGTACCTCCCAGATAGACTGAGAGTCCCCTCTGTCCCCCGACCCCTCAGTTACAGCAGAATGTCCAACAGTGTCCCCAGTCTCAAGCACATTAGAGTTCTCCTGGGTCACCGCATCACCAAGACACATAGATGAAAGTCCACCATCAACAAACACTGCTGGGACTTGTGGTACTACAGGTCCATGCACCTGCTCTGGGACCGCTGCGGGGGTCTGTGGCTGATCTTGTGTCTGTCCCTTCTGGAATGAGAAGCTTGCAGGCTTGATAATCTGTGCAACATGTGGGGGGACAGGTCCTGCTTGTGCTGTAGGGGCCCGGGGCCCAGAGTCACAGCTCTGCCTCTGCTGGGAGAAGCGCTCTTGGTTCCTGTATGACTCAGCAAGGGGTCCCATCCTCTCCAGGACACAGTCCATATCCCTGACCACCTGTGCCAGCTCTATGCCGAGTCCCTGCAGCTTAGTGTTATACAGGGTGCTGCTTTCAGGGTGCGCAGTTCTAAGTGAATACATACAGTCAATTTGCATTTGCAGCATTTTCTTGTGGTTAGTCAGCTCCCCCATCCTCCTTACCAGGGTAGGTATCTCCTCTGCCATCTGCAGCTCCGGTGCCCGTGCGGTCTCCTTCCCCTGCTGTGCTGGTCGGGGTGCAGCTCAAGATGGTTTGGGTGCACCTGTCTCCTTCCCAGGCTTGTGGCTTGCACTGGCAGGGGCCTGTTCACACTGTGCAGTGCTCATGGTAACAGTCTGCGGCTTTACTGCTGACCTGGTGCGGCCTGTAGCGGCCATGCTGGACACCACATCCCTCTGCTGCAGGTTTTCTTGCAGGGTTTGTCTCTCCAGGGACGTTCTCCTCTGTCTTGGTGCAGGAGTGGGGGGCTGTGCACCTGCTGCTGATCTCACACTCTGCTGCATCACCTGTGTTCCTCCACGCTGGCTGGTCATGGGACTTGCTGCTTTCACTACAGTATTCACGTTCAAATCTTTCTCTTTCTTCACAACAACAACATCATGTCCACAATCTTCATTACAAATCACTTTGGGATTTGCATCCCTTGTAGAAAGTTTGTGGGAGTTCACTCCCGATGTAGGCCTGGAAGCCTGGGCCTTGCCTGGGGAATCTCCCCACCCAGGGTGGCCCCGCCCTGGGCTAGCTCCAGACATGAGGAGGGTCAAGAGCTCACACCACACACAACCTCACCTCTAGGAGGCAGTATTATAGTAGTTATATTCTTGTACATAGGGGGCAGTATTATAGTAGTTATATTCCTGTACATAGGGGGCAGTATTATAGTAGTTATATTCCTGTACATAGGGGGCAGTATTATAGTAGTTATATTCTTGTACATAGGGGGCAGTGTTATAGTAGTTATATTCCTGTACATAGGGGCAGTATTATAGTAGTTATATTCTTGTACATAGGGGGCAGTATTATAGTAGTTATATTCTTGTACATAGGGGGCAGTATTATAGTAGTTAAATTCTTGTACATAGGGGGCAGTATTATAGTAGTTATATTCTTGTACATAGGGGGCAGTATTATAGTAGTTATATTCCTGTACATAGGGGGCAGTATTATAGTAGTTATATTCTTGTACATAGGGGGCAGTATTATAGTAGTTATATTCTTGTACATAGGGGGCAGTATTATAGTAGTTATATTCTTGTACATAGGGGGCAGTATTATAGTAGTTATATCCCTGTACATAGGGGGCAGTATTATAGTAGTTATATTCTTGTACATAGGGGGCAGTATTATAGTAGTTATATTCTTGTACATAGGGGACAGTATTATGGTAGTTATATTATTATACACCATTATACTTCAATACACATATTTTTCAGTAGAAATCTGTCAACACTGAATAAACCAAATGGCCAATAATTTTTTTTCCTCCTTTTCAGGTTTCTATATACTACACATGTGACAAGTGATCTTTTACCATCTCTTTAAGCCATGGAGACTACAAAGCCAATGGAAAAACTCTTGGAAAACCTTCACAGTGTTCTACAAGCCATAAACAAGACACTGAATAGTCCTCCGTGTCAACCTAATCTACAACTAAACGAGACGACCTCCAAAGTGGAGAGACCCGACCGGGATGATAAGGCCTACATCTTCATTATCTTCGTCATGTTCCTCTTCGCAGTGACGGTGGGCAGCTTAATCCTTGGATATACAAGGTCCAAGAAAGTGGACAAACGTAGTGATCCCTACCACATGTACATCAAAAACAGTCGTGTTTCAGTAATATGACTAGTGTGGACGTTGCTTATACTTTTGAATCTATGTGATGGTCATTAGCTTGGTCTTTGGGTGGAGGCATCTCCATGTGTCCAGATCAATGACTCTATGCTAGACAAGGACATAGACATGAAGATTGAGTTGGACAGCTGAAATGTTTTTTAATGATGCTGACACCATTGTGTAGAAGGCTCCAGAGGTGGAGAACACGGGAGGCCTTTGTAACTTCTCAAGCATCTACTGAGCTGAAGCTTAGAGTCTGAGGAACATCTTGGTACTCAAAATCCTATTACTTGTCTTAGACTTTCTCATTGGCACCAATAACAGTAGGACTGACCCATCAAGAAACCCAAAGATCCTCTCCTGGGCCTATGTTCTAACACAACAATGGTCCAGTTTAAAACAAGACAGTTTGAAGTCTTCTAGAATCTTTTTTCTTGGGGTTGGTAGAGGTTGGCCACAGAATAATTTTATGTGTTGACCCAATGAGCCCCAGTCTAACAGTGGACCATAATGATTGGACCATAGATGTATTGCACTTCCTTCTTATCGAAAGACTTGAGAAAACTGGACTTAAAACTGGACTACAATCTCCATTGTCTTCTTCGTATTAGTCATAAACTGTAGGGACACCAAACTCTTGAAGGCAGGCAGCCAAAGAGTTGACATTACCTTAACTCGGGATGCACAATGGAGCCAGAGAAGACATACCTCAAGGACGTCTGAGTCTGGAGAACATTCCTCCGTGACTATTGCAGGACTAGAGGGACCAAGCTGAAGACAGATGAATGTTTACCTGACGTAACATTGCTGCCCATGAGTAAATAGTCTATTAAATGGAGACAAGTCCTAACTTGAATTTTATTGTCTGTGTTCTAATCTCCTGGAAGAGGACATCTCGCCTACTAGCTTACCAAAGAATTAAAAGTGAAGTTTTATTTGTCCATCCAAAGCCACGGTCTACTGTCTATTGTTTTACATAATATATGATGATAGTCATGGTTGAAAGACCTAATTAACAGTTCATTAATGACCACTGATCTCTTAAGAGCTTCTGCTTGCACCATGGTAATTGGCATCATCCAACCTTCTTATAGATTATACAAATAATGGGAGTTTGTTGACCATAAAGGTCAGGCCACGGCAACACTGGCAACTGATGTCATGGGCCGCAGTCAAAGACTTAGTCTAGGTTTCTATTGATGCCAATGTTCCTTTCTTACGATAGCCTAAGAGGCCGTTGGGTATCATCTGGTGTCCAGTAGAAGACCTCATTTAGGTTTCTATTGATGACATAGTCTCTTGTTATGGTAGCCGAAGAGGCTGGGTGGCATATGGTGTCCAATAGAAGACCTCATCTAGATTTCTATTGTTGAAAATGTTCTGTTTCTTCAGTAGCCTAAGAGTCCATTGGGTAGGATCTGGTGTCCAGCAGAAGACCTCATCTAGATTTCTATTGATGACATAATTTCTTTACTACAGTAGCCTAAGAGGCCATTGAGTAGGATCTGGTGTCCAGCAGAAGACCTCATCTAGATTTCTATTGATGACATAATGGGGCACATTTACTTACCCGGCCCATTCGCGATCCAGCGGCGCGTTCTCTGCACAGGATTCGGGTCCGGCTGGGATTTAAGATGGTAGTTCCTCCGCCGTCCACCAGGTGGCGCTGCAGCGCCGAAAATAATCTTAACGCCCCGGAATGCACCATCCCATAGAAGGTGAAGGTGAGCGCTCCCCGAGCGACACATTTTCGGTTTTTAAATGCGGCGGTTTTTCCGAATACGTCGGGTTTTCGTTCGGCCACGCCCCCCCGATTTCTGTCGCGCGCATGCCGGCCCCGATGCGCCACAATCCGATCGCGTGCGCCAAAAACCCGGGGCAATTCATGTACAAGCGGCGCAAATCGGAAATATTCGGGTAACACGTCGGGAAAACGCGAATCGGGCCCTTAGTAAATGACCCCCAATTTCTTTACTACAGTAGCCTAAGAGGCCATTGGGTAGGATCTGGTGTCCGGTAGAAGACCTCATCTAGATTTCTATTGATTACATAATTTCTTTACTACAGTAGCCTAAGAGTCCATTGGGTAGGATCTGGTGTCCAGCAGAAGACCTCATCTAGATTTCTATTGATGACATAATTTCTTTACTACAGTAGCCTAAGAGGCCATTGGGTAGGATCTGGTGTCCGGTAGAAGACCTCACCTAGATTTCTATTGATGACAATGTTCCATTACCACTGTAACCTAAGAGATCACTGGGTGCAATCTGGTCTCCAGCAGAAGACCTCACCTAGATTTCTATTGATGACATAATTTCTTTACTACAGTAGCCTAGGAGGCCATTGGGTAGGATCTGGTGTCCGGTAGAAGACCTCATCTACATTTCCATTGATGATATAGTTTCTTTCAGCGGTAGCCTAAAAGACTGAGTGGGATATGGTGTCCAACAGAAGACCTCATCTAGATTTCTATTGTTGACAATGTTCTGTTCCTACGGTAGCCTAAGAGGCCATTGAGTAGGATCTGGCGTCCAGTAGAAGACCTCATCTAGATTTCCATTGATGACATGGCTTCTTTCAGTGGTAGCCCTAGAGGCTGGGTGGGATATGGTGTCCAACAGAAGACCTCATCTAGATTTCCATTGATGACAATGTTCTGTTCCTACGGTAGCCTAAGAGGCCATTGAGTAGGATCTGGTGTCCGGTAGAAGACCTCATCTAGATTTCCATTGATGACATGGCTTCTTTCAGTGGTAGCCCTAGAGGCTGGGTGGGATATGGTGTCCAACAGAAGACCTCATCTAGATTTCCATTGATGACAATGTTCTGTTCCTACGGTAGCCTAAGAGGCCATTGAGTAGGATCTGGTGTCCGGTAGAAGACCTCATCTAGATTTCCATTGATGACTTGGCTTCTTTCAGTGGTAGCCCTAGAGGCTGGGTGGGATATGGTGTCCAACAGAAGACCTCATCTAGATTTCTATTGTTGACAATGTTCTGTTCCTACGGTAGCCTAAGAGGCCATTGAGTAGGATCTGGCGTCCAGTAGAAGACCTCATCTAGATTTCCATTGATGACTTGGCTTCTTTCAGTGGTAGCCCTAGAGGCTGGGTGGGATATGGTGTCCAACAGAAGACCTCATCTAGATTTCCATTGATGACAATGTTCTGTTCCTACGGTAGCCTAAGAGGCCATTGGGTAGGATCTGGTAGGATCTTCATATTGCTCCTCCCTGGTTCCCTAAATCTGATTTTTCTATGGTATTTCGGGTCTGTTGTCTATAGAAAGACGAGATTAACGTCAGTACCTCTGTTGGTCAAAGGCAGGGGTCAAGGTAAGTAACAAAGTTCCCCGTAGAAACCCAAATGGTTTGAGACTGGGTAAGGCTCATACTGGTGGTCTATGGTGATGAAGCCATTTACTTCTTGGTCCCTGGTGGTCTTGGAGAAATGAAGGGTTTATATATTCAGTTTAGAAAGATCTAGATTTCCCAGTGGGGCAAACTATTAAAGGGGCAAAATTCATGTTCCCTGCTGGTCTGAGTAGTTGGTGTCCATTACCCATCCAAGTTCTCGGCCCTATCTTTAGGGGAAGTACTCAGGGAATATTCACTAGAGAACTAGCTATAGCGCCCCCTATCTTCTCATAATATTCCTGAGACTAAAATGGTGAATTCCTAATAACAGGGGGAGGGGTCACAGCGTCGGAGAAACGCGTCACTCTGTGTATAACTCGCGGCCAGGACTGGAATCCGTGTAAAATAATCTCCAGGAATAAAGTTGTGTGTATCAAATATCCTAAATATCTTCTATTATTAACCCCAGAATTAATCTCTCTGTGTCCTGGCACATTGTAACGAAATAAGAACCGAATGACGGAAACAGTTTGGGAATTTTTTCCATTACCCATCTAATGCATGAGACAAACTGACTGGGGACAGCACAACAACCCTAACCTATTGCCCCAGGGGAGTGCCTGCCCCCTGGTGGTTACTGACATTGTGTGGGGGCTCTGGGGTATGGATTATACAAGTTGCAGTGACTCTACGTTCAATATCACACGGGAGAGGATTAGATACACAGCTATGCAGACAGTATCACACAGGATAGGATTAGATACACAGCTCAGCAGACAGTATCACACAGGAGAGGATTAGATACACAGCTCAGCAGACAGTATCACACAGGATAGGATTAGATACACAGCTCAGCAGACAGTATTACACAGGATAGGATTAGATACACAGCTCAGCAGACTGTATCACACAGGATAAGATTAGATACACAGCTCAGCAGGCAGTATCACACAGGATAGGATTAGATACACAGCTCAGCAGGCAGTATCACACAGGATAGGATTAGATACACAGCTCGGCAGGCAGTATCACACAGGAGAGGATGAGATACACGGCTCAGCAGACAGTATCACACAGGATAGGATTGGATACACAGCTCAGCAGGCAGTATCACACAGGATAGGATGAGATACACAGCTCAGCAGGCAGTATCACACAGGAGAGGATTAGATACACAGCTCAGCAGACAGTATCACACAGGATAGGATTAGATACACAGCTCTGCAGACAGTATCACACAGGAGAGGATTAGATACACAGCTCAGCAGACAGTATCACACAGGAGAGGAATAGATACACAGCTCAGCAGACAGTATCACACAGGATAGGATGAGATACACGGCTCAGCAGACAGTATCACACAGGAGAGGATTAGATACACAGCTCAGCAGACAGTATCACACAGGATAGGATTAGATACACAGCTCTGCAGACAGTATCACACAGGAGAGGATTAGATACACAGCTCAGCAGACAGTATCACACAGGAGAGGATTAGATACACAGCTCAGCAGACAGTATCACACAGGATAGGATTAGATACACAGCTCAGCAGACAGTATCACACGGGATAGGATTAGATACACAGCTCAGCAGACAGTGTCACACAGGATAGGATTAGATACACAGCTCAGCAGGCAGTTTCACACAGGAGAGGATTAGATACACAGCTCAGCAGTCAGTATCACACATGACAGGATTAGATACAGTGGCTCAACAGTCAGTATCACACATGACAGGATTAGATACAGTGGCTCAGCAGTCAGTATCACACAGGATAGGATTAGATACACAGCTCAGCAGGCAGTTTCACACAGGAGAGGATTAGATACACAGCTCAGCAGTCAGTATCACACATGACAGGATTAGATACAGTGGCTCAGCAGTCAGTATCACACATGACAGGATTAGATACAGTGGCTCAGCAGTCAGTATCACACATGCATAGCTCCCAACCGTCCCGATTTTGACGGGACTTTCCCGTTTTTCGTACCTCTGCCCCGCGTCATGGGCAGCTATGAGATTGTCACGGATTCTCCCCCCCGGGTCCCGCTGTGTCCCGGCGCTGTGTCCGCATAGTAAATACTTTGAAAGCCAGAACTGATAGTACAGAATGGCTTCTACAGACATCGGGAGGGAATCCTTTTCAGAGAAGTGTCGGCTTAGCAGAGAGCAGGGACCACGTCATCAGGTCAGATCAGCATCTGTCCATATATGGTCACTGCATCTCCTAGGCTTCCCCAGAGCAGACATCGGGAGGGAATCCTTTTCAGAGAAGTGTCGGCTTAGCAGAGAGAGCAGGGACCACGTCATCAGGTCAGATCAGCATCTGTCCATATATGGTCAGTGCATCTCCTAGGCTTCCCCAGAGCAGACATCGGGCATAGCGGAGAGAGCAGGGACCACGTCATCAGCTTCAGATCAGCATCTGTCCATATATGGTCACTGCATCTCCTAGGGTTCCCCAGAGCAGACATCGGGCAGGGAATCCTTTTCAGAGAAGTGTCGGCTTTAGTGGAGAGAGCAGGGACCACGTCATCAGGTCAGATCAGCATCTGTCCATATATGGTCTCCAGGGCTTCCCCAGACACAAGCTCTTTATATAATTAAATAAAGTTTTGGCCAGGCTGAGAATCAAACCTGGGACCCTCTGAACTGCAGACAGGAGCTTAACTAACTGAGCTATAAGCCCAGTGATACAGAGCTGAGGATTTCTGGTAACTAAGAAGTGTTATCTGCCACTGTTACACTGTGACACAGACTAATGCACTGATATATAGAGAGGGATCTTCTCAGAGTTTATTATTGTAATTATTGAGACTATTATTATTATTATAAAATTTATTATTTTTATTATTATGGAGAGGATTATTAATAATAGTAAAAATAATAATAATCATCTCAATAATAATAATAATAATAATAATAATAATAATAATAATAATCATCTCCATAATAATAATAATAATAATAGTCTCAATAATTACAATAATAACCTCTGAGAAGATCCCTCCCTATATACCAAGGCAGTAAATCTGTGTCACAGTGTAACAGTAGTCATAGTTCTTAGTTACCAAAATTCTCCACCTTGTTAATTGCTGAGATTATAGCTCAGTTGGTTGGGGTGCTGTGTCATTATTGTTCATGGACACTGCAGGTTCTAGGTTCAAATCCCAATGAGGATATATATATTTTTTTTTTTATTGAGATGATTTTTATTATTATAATATGGCTAAAATTTGGGGCGTGGCCAGGGAGTGATTGGGGGTGTGGCTTAGGGGGATCGCCTCTGTCCCTCTTTCCCTTTCACAAATGTTGGGAGGTATGCACATGGTAGGATTAGATACAGTGGCTTGTCATTGGGCAGTATGGTAGGTTTGTGGGTTTAGTGATGCCATGTTGGCTAAAGGCTCGGATACTATGACAGGGCTATGTACACTGCTGGGGGGTTAGTAGCCCTGGGGCAGGTTGGGGCAGGTAGATCAGTGACATCATCGCAGTCATTAATGACTCTATAAATATTGTATCACACTCAGAGCCAAGATGGTGACATTGTGTATTCTGCGTTGTGATACCTTAAGGGTCTCCTGTATCCAGGAGCAGAGCTTGTGGGTGCTGCGGGTGCCCCATAAGGTCATCCCTCACCATGATGCCATGCGCCTCACATATGACTTCTCCCGGAAATCTGGGTGTCACAGAGGACCATTATACAGGTTGCAATGATGGCCAAATTCATTATCATCACCCAACTTTCCCAGGAACAGATGATAAGTTTTCCAATGTCAATGAATTATTATGTCATCCCATCCCTGATATCATCCGCTCATCTGTGCACATCTACCAGTGCCGGGAGATCCACATCCCCTCCGGAGAGCAATAAGCAGGCGGCCGGGGTGTTTACAGACCACAGGAGGCAATTTGCCCATAAATAGCGCGTTCAGGATTTCTATGTATGGAGCGATGAGATGTCATGTGAGGACAAACCTCTGCCAATACACAGGGGAGAGGAAGATACCAGACTGGGGAGAGGCCGCCGTCACCAGAGGTTAAATGCTTATTATATTACACCCCAGAGCTGCACTCACTATTCTGCTGCTAGAGCAGTCACTGTGTACATACATGACATTACTTATCCTGTACTGATCCTGAGTTACATCCTGTATTATACTCCAGAGCTGCACTCACTATTCTGCTGCTGGTGCAGTCACTGTGTACATACATGACACTACTTATCCTGTACTGATCCTGAGTTACATCCTGTATTATACCCCAGAGCTGCACTCACTATTCTGCTGCTGGTGCAGTCACTGTACATACATGGCATTACTTATCCTGTACTGATCCTGAGTTACATCCTGTATTATACCCCAGAGCTGCACTCACTATTCTGCTGCTGGTGCAGTCACTGTGTACATACATGACATTACTTATCCTGTACTGATCCTGAGTTACATCCTGTATTATACACCAGAGCTGCACTCACTATTCTGCTGCTGGTGCAGTCACTGTGTACATACATGACATTACTTATCCTGTACTGATCCTGAGTTACATCCTGTATTATACTCCAGAGCTGCACTCACTATTCTGCTGCTGGTGCAGTCACTGTGTACATACATGACATTACTTATCCTGTACTGATCCTGAGTTACATCCTGTATTATACCCCAGAGCTGCACTCACTATTCTGCTGCTGGTGCAGTCACTGTGTACATACATGACATTACTTATCCTGTACTGATCCTGAGTTACATCCTGTATTATACTCCAGAGCTGCACTCACTATTCTGCTGCTGGTGCAGTCACTGTGTACATACATGACATTACTTATCCTGTACTGATCCTGAGTTACATCCTGTATTATACTCCAGAGCTGCACTCACTATTCTGCTGCTGGTGCAGTTACTGTGTACATACATGACATTACTTATCCTGTACTGATCCTGAGTTACATCCTGTATTATACTCCAGAGCTGCGCTCACTATTCTGCTGGTGCAGTCACTGTGTACATACATGACATTACTTATCCTGTACTGATCCTGAGTTACATCCTGTATTATACCCCAGAGCTGCACTCACTATTCTGCTGGTGCAGTCACTGTGTACATACATGACATTACTTATCCTGTACTGATCCTGAGTTACATCCTGTATTATACCCCAGAGCTGCACTCACTATTCTGCTGCTAGAGCAGTCACTGTGTACATACATGACATTACTTATCCTGTACTGATCCTGAGTTACATCCTGTATTATACTCCAGAGCTGCGCTCACTATTCTGCTGCTGGTGCAGTCACTGTGTACATACATAACATTACTTATCCTGTACTGATCCTGAGTTACATCCTGTATTATACCCCAGAGCTGCACTCACTATTCTGCTGCTGGTGCAGTCACTGTGTACATACATGACATTACTTATCCTGTACTGATCCTGAGTTACATCCTGTATTATACCCCAGAGCTGCACTCACTACTCTGCTGCTGGTGCAGTCACTGTGTACATACATGACATTACTTATCCTGTACTGATCCTGAGTTACATCCTGTATTATACTCCAGAGCTGCACTCACTATTCTGCTGCTGGTGCAGTCACTGTGTACATACATGACATTACTTATCCTGTACTGATCCTGAGTTACATCCTGTATTATACTCCAGAGCTGCACTCACTATTCTGCTGCTGGTGCAGTTACTGTGTACATACATGACATTACTTATCCTGTACTGATCCTGAGTTACATCCTGTATTATACTCCAGAGCTGCGCTCACTATTCTGCTGGTGCAGTCACTGTGTACATACATGACATTACTTATCCTGTACTGATCCTGAGTTACATCCTGTATTATACCCCAGAGCTGCACTCACTATTCTGCTGGTGCAGTCACTGTGTACATACATGACATTACTTATCCTGTACTGATCCTGAGTTACATCCTGTATTATACCCCAGAGCTGCACTCACTATTCTGCTGCTAGAGCAGTCACTGTGTACATACATGACATTACTTATCCTGTACTGATCCTGAGTTACATCCTGTATTATACTCCAGAGCTGCGCTCACTATTCTGCTGCTGGTGCAGTCACTGTGTACATACATAACATTACTTATCCTGTACTGATCCTGAGTTACATCCTGTATTATACCCCAGAGCTGCACTCACTATTCTGCTGCTGGTGCAGTCACTGTGTACATACATGACATTACTTATCCTGTACTGATCCTGAGTTACATCCTGTATTATACCCCAGAGCTGCACTCACTATTCTGCTGCTGGTGCAGTCACTGTGTACATACATGACATTACTTATCCTGTACTGATCCTGAGTTACATCCTGTATTATACCCCAGAGCTGCACTCACTATTCTCCTGCTGGTGCAGTCACTGTGTACATACATGACATTACTTATCCTGTACTGATCCTGAGTTACATCCTGTATTATACCCCAGAGCTGCACTCACTATTCTGCTGCTGGTGCAGTCACTGTGTACATACATGACATTACTTATCCTGTACTGATCCTGAGTTACATCCTGTATTATACCCCAGAGCTGCACTCACTACTCTGCTGCTGGTGCAGTCACTTGGGCTCATTTACAAAGGGTCCACAGAGTGCATTTTCGTTGGGTTTGCTGACGATTTCTACTTTGCGCCGAATTGCCTCGGGATTTTGCCACATCGGCGCTGGCTTGCACGTGACAGAAATTGGGGGGTGTGGCCGTCAGACAACCCAACTGATTTGGACAACGCGCGGACCTCAGCGCAGAAGCGACAGATGCAGGAACTCACGAGCTTAGTGAATCGCGGCACACCCGAATCCTCGTCGGACAATGCACCGCGGGATCGCAACAGGACCGGGTAAGTAAATCATTGTCTGACGATAATGCCCTCTGCCACGATTCACTAAGATTGTGCACACGATATCCTGCTTGTGTCGCTTCCCCGCTCAGGTCCCCGGAGTTCACCTTCTTCTTCCAGGTGCATGTAAGTGCATTGGTTGCGACACAATTTAAATCTTAAATCCTGCGCTCGGTCCGAATCAGTCGGATCAACCATCGCCCCCCCCCCCATCCCCCACCCGCCGATTTATGTCACATGAAAGCCGGCGCCGCTGCTCCAAAATCCCCGCAATCCCCGAAAACCATGAACAGTCCGACGGAAATGTGATCGGCGGACCCTTAGTAAATAAGCCCCTATGTGCGCTGCGATTGTGCCCTCCCGTATTTCCTAATACCAGATGAAACTTGTGTCTCTGTGGAAGGTTTTTGTTGTGTTTGTTTCTTAGTTTTGTGGTTACAGATAATATTTGCTCCCTATAAGAATCTTCCTGGAGGAGATGCCAGCGTCTTCATAGTAATAACTGCAGCTGGGCACACACTCGGGTAAGTAGGTGTGTACACATCAAACTTACTGCTGCCCGCAGACTGACCGGAGCCAAGATCCAGGTGCCCCTGCAGGGTGGGAGCGAGGCTGCAGGGTGGGAGCGAGCCTGCAGGGTGGGAGTGAGGCTGCAGGGTGGGAGCGAGGCTGCAGGGGTGGGAGCGAGACTGCAGGGTGGGAGCGAGGCTGCAGGGTGGGAGCGAGACTGCAAGGGTGGGAGCGAGGCTGCAGGGTGGGAGTGAGGCTGCAGGGGTGGGAGCGAGACTGCAAGGGTGGGAGCGAGACTGCAGGGTGGGAGCGAGGCTGCAGGGTAGGAGCGAGACTGCAGGGTGGGAGCGAGACTGCAAGGGTGGGAGCGAGACTGCAGGGTGGGAGCGAGGATGCAGGGGTGGGAGCGAGGCTGCAGGGTGGGAGCGAGACTGCAAGGGTGGAAGCGAGGCTGCAGGGTGGGAGCGAGCCTGCAGGGTGGGAGTGAGGCTGCAGGGTGGGAGCGAGGCTGCAGGGGTGGGAGCGAGACTGCAGGGTGGGAGCGAGGCTGCAGGGTGGGAGCGAGACTGCAAGGGTGGGAGCGAGGCTGCAGGGTGGGAGTGAGGCTGCAGGGGTGGGAGCGAGACTGCAAGGGTGGGAGCGAGACTGCAGGGTGGGAGCGAGGCTGCAGGGTGGGAGCGAGACTGCAGGGTGGGAGCGAGACTGCAAGGGTGGGAGCGAGACTGCAGGGTGGGAGCGAGGCTGCAGGGGTGGGAGCGAGGCTGCAGGGTGGGAGCGAGACTGCAAGGGTGGGAGCGAGGCTGCAGGGTGGGAGTGAGGCTGCAGGGGTGGGAGCGAGACTGCAAGGGTGGGAGCGAGACTGCAGGGTGGGAGCGAGGCTGCAGGGTGGGAGCGAGACTGCAAGGGTGGGAGCGAGGCTGCAGGGTGGGAGCGAGGATGCAGGGTGGGAGCGAGGATGCAGGGTGGGAGAGAGGCTGCAGGGTGGGAGAGAGGCTGCAGGGTGGGAGCGAGGCTGCAGGGTGGGAGCGGGGCTGCAGGGTGGGAGCGGGGCTGCAGGGTGGGAGCGAGGCTGCCGGGTGCCATAGAGCTTCATTACTGAGCTGCTCCTCCAGGGGCCTGACTGCAGTGTCCTGCCCAGATACTACCACACAGCCCCCAGATAATACCACACAGCGCCCAGATAATACCACACAGCGCCCAGATACTACCACACAGCGCCCAGATACTACCACACAGCACCCAGATAATACCACACAGCGCCCAGATAACACCACACAGCGCCCAGATAACACCACACAGCGCCCAGATACTACCACACAGCGCCCAGATAATACCACACAGCGCCCAGATAATACCACACAGCGCCCAGATAATACCACACAGCGCCCAGATACTACCACACAGCCCCCAGATACTACCACACAGCCCCCAGATAATACCACACAGCGCCCAGATACTACCACACAGCGCCCAGATAATACCACACAGCGCCCAGATACTACCACACAGCCCCCAGATACAACCACACAGCCCCCAGATACTACCACACAGCACCCAGATAATACCACACAGCGCCCAGATACTACCACACAGCACCCAGATAATACCACACAGCCCCCAGATACTACCACACAGCCCCCAGATAATACCACACAGCCCCCAGATACTACCACACACACCCCCAGATACTACCACACAGCCCCCAGATACTACCACACAGCGCCCAGATACTACCACACAGCCCCCAGATACTACCACACAGCCCCCAGATACTACCACACAGCCCCCAGATACTACCACACAGCCCCCAGATACTACCACACACACCCCCAGATACTACCACACAGCCCCCAGATACTACCACACAGCGCCCAGATACTACCACACAGCCCCCAGATACTACCACACAGCCCCCAGATAATACCACACAGCGCCCAGATACTACCACACAGCGCCCAGATAATACCACACAGCGCCCAGATACTACCACACAGCCCCCAGATACTACCACACAGCCCCCAGATAATACCACACAGCGCCCAGATACTACCACACAGCGCCCAGATAATACCACACAGCGCCCAGATACTACCACACAGCCCCAGATACTACCACACAGCCCCCAGATACTACCACACAGCCCCCAGATACTACCACACAGCACCCAGATAATACCACACAGCGCCCAGATACTACCACACAGCACCCAGATAATACCACACAGCCCCCAGATACTACCACACAGCCCCCAGATAATACCACACAGCCCCCAGATACTACCACACAGCCCCCAGATACTACCACACAGCCCCCAGATACTACCACACACAGCCCCCAGATACTACCACACAGCCCCCAGATACTACCACACAGCGCCCAGATACTACCACACCGCGCCCAGATAATACCACACAGCGCCCAGATACTACCACACAGCGCCCAGATACTACCACACAGCGCCCAGATAATACCACACAGCCCCCAGATACTACCACACAGCGCCCAGATACTACCACACAGCCCCCAGATAATACCACACAGCCCCCAGATACTACCACACAGCCCCCAGATACTACCACACAGCCCCCAGATACTACCACACAGCACCCAGATACTACCACACAGCGCCCAGATACTACCACACAGCCCCCAGATACTACCACACAGCGCCCAGATACTACCACACAGCGCCCAGATACTACCACACAGCGCCCAGATAATACCACACAGCCCCCAGATACTACCACACAGCGCCCAGATAATACCACACAGCGCCCAGATACTACCACACAGCCCCCAGATACTACCACACAGCCCCCAGATACTACCACACAGCGCCCAGATACTACCACACAGCCCCCAGATACTACCACACAGCGCCCAGATACTACCACACAGCCCCCAGATACTACCACACAGCCCCCAGATACTACAACACAGCGCCCAGATAATACCACACAGCCCCCAGATAATACCACACAGCGCCCAGATACTACCACACAGCGCCCAGATACTACCACACAGCCCCCAGATACTACCACACAGCCCCCAGATAATACCACACAGCCCCCAGATAATACCACACAGCCCCCAGATACTACCACACAGCGCCCAAATAATACCACACAGCGCCCATATAATACCACACAGCCCCCAGATACTACCACACAGCCCCCAGATAATACCACACAGCCCCCAGATACTACCACACAGCCCCCAGATACTACCACACAGCGCCCAGATACTACCACACAGCGCCCAGATACTACCACACAGCGCCCAGATAATACCACACAGCGACCAGATACTACCACACAGCGCCCAGATACTACCACACAGCGCCCAGATAATACCACACAGCGCCCAGATACTACCACACAGCGCCCAGATAATACCACACAGCGCCCAGATAATACCACACAGCGCCCAGATACTACCACACAGCGCCCAGATACTACCACACAGCCCCCAGATACTACCACACAGCACCCAGATACTACCACACAGCACCCAGATAATACCACACAGATACTACCACACAGCCCCCAGATACTACCACACAGCCCCCAGATAATACCACACAGCCCCCAGATAATACCACACAGCCCCCAGATACTACCACACAGCGCCCAGATAATACCACACAGCGCCCATATAATACCACACAGCCCCCAGATACTACCACACAGCCCCCAGATAATACCACACAGCGCCCAGATAATACCACACAGTGCCCAGATAATACCACACAGCGCCCAGATAACACCACACAGCCCCCAGATACTACCACACAGCGCCCAGATAATACCACACAGCCCCCAGATAATACCACACAGCGCCCAGATACTACCACACAGCCCCCAGATACTACCACACAGCCCCCAGATACTACCACACAGCCCCCAGATACTACCACACACAGCCCCCAGATACTACCACACAGCGCCCAGATACTACCACACAGTGCCCAGATACTACCACACAGCGCCCAGATACTACCACACAGCGCCCAGATAATACCACAGAGCGCCCAGATACTACCACACAGCACCCAGATAATACCACACAGCCCCCAGATACTACCACACAGCCCCCAGATACTACCACACAGCGCCCAGATAATACCACACAGCCCCCAGATACTACCACACAGCGCCCAGATACTACCACACAGCGCCCAGATACTACCACACAGCGCCCAGACAATACCACACAGCCCCCAGATACTACCACACAGCGCCCAGATACTACCACACAGCCCCCAGATACTACCACACAGCGCCCAGATAATACCACACAGCGGCCAGATACTACCACACAGCACCCAGATACTACCACACAGCGCCCAGATACTACCACACAGCGCCCAGATAATACCACACAGCCCCCAGATACTACCACACAGCGCCCAGATACTACCACACAGCCCCCAGATAATACCACACAGCGCCCAGATAATACCACAGAGCGCCCAGATACTACCACACAGCACCCAGATACTACCACACAGCGCCCAGATAATACCACACAGCCCCCAGATAATACCACACAGCGCCCAGATACTACCACACAGCCCCCAGATACTACCACACAGCCCCCAGATACTACCACACAGCCCCCAGATACTACCACACACAGCCCCCAGATACTACCACACAGCGCCCAGATACTACCACACAGCGCCCAGATACTACCACACAGCGCCCAGATACTACCACACAGCGCCCAGATAATACCACAGAGCGCCCAGATACTACCACACAGCACCCAGATAATACCACACAGCCCCCAGATACTACCACACAGCCCCCAGATACTACCACACAGCGCCCAGATACTACCACACAGCCCCCAGATACTACCACACAGCGCCCAGATACTACCACACAGCGCCCAGATACTACCACACAGCGCCCAGACAATACCACACAGCCCCCAGATACTACCACACAGCGCCCAGATACTACCACACAGCCCCCAGATACTACCACACAGCGCCCAGATAATACCACACAGCGGCCAGATACTACCACACAGCACCCAGATACTACCACACAGCGCCCAGATACTACCACACAGCGCCCAGATAATACCACACAGCCCCCAGATACTACCACACAGCGCCCAGATACTACCACACAGCCCCCAGATACTACCACACAGCGCCCAGATACTACCACACAGCCCCCAGATAATACCACACAGCGCCCAGATACTACCACACAGCGCCCAGATACTACCACACAGCGCCCAGATACTACCACACAGCGCCCAGATAATACCACACAGCGCCCAGATAATACCACACAGCCCCCAGATACTACCACACAGCGCCCAGATACTACCACACAGCGCCCAGATACTACCACACAGCCCCCAGATACTACCACACAGCACCCAGATACTACCACACAGCACCCAGATAATACCACACAGCGCCCAGATAATACCACACAGCGCCCAGATACTACCATACAGCACCCAGATACTACCACACAGCACCCAGATACTACCACACAGCCCCCAGATACTACCACACACAGCCCCCAGATACTACCACACAGCCCCCAGATACTACCACACACAGCCCCCAGATACTACCACACACAGCCCCCAGATACTACCACACAGCCCCCAGATACTACCACACACAGCCCCCAGATACTACCACACAGCGCCCAGATACTACCACACAGCGCCCAGATACTACCACACAGCACCCAGATAATACCACACAGCGCCCAGATACTACCACACAGCGCCCAGATACTACCACACAGCGCCCAGATACTACCACACAGCCCCCAGATACTACCACACAGCACCCAGATACTACCACACAGCACCCAGATAATACCACACAGCGCCCAGATAATACCACACAGCGCCCAGATACTACCATACAGCACCCAGATACTACCACACAGCACCCAGATACTACCACACAGCCCCCAGATACTACCACACACAGCCCCCAGATACTACCACACAGCCCCCAGATACTACCACACACAGCCCCCAGATACTACCACACACAGCCCCCAGATACTACCACACAGCCCCCAGATACTACCACACACAGCCCCCAGATACTACCACACAGCGCCCAGATACTACCACACAGCGCCCAGATACTACCACACAGCACCCAGATAATACCACACAGCGCCCAGATACTACCACACAGCGCCCAGATACTACCACACAGCGCCCAGATACTACCACACAGCCCCCAGATACTACCACACAGCCCCCAGATACTACCACACACAGCCCCCAGATAACACCACACAGCGCCCAGATAACACCACACAGCGCCCAGATACTACCACACAGCGCCCAGATAATACCACACGGCCCCCAGATAATACCACACAGCGCCCAGATACTACCACACAGCGCCCAGATAATACCACACGGCCCCCAGATAATACCACACAGCGCCCAGATACTACCACACAGCGCCCAGATACTACCACACAGCGCCCAGATACTACCACACAGCCCCCAGATACTACCACACAGCGCCCAGATACTACCACACAGTGCCCAGATACTACCACACAGTGCCCAGATACTACCACACAGCCCCCAGATACTACCACACAGCGCCCAGATACTACCACACACAGCCCCCAGATACTACCACACAGCCCCCAGATAATACCACACAGCGCCCAGATACTACCACACAGCGCCCAGATACTACCACACAGCCCCCAGATAATACCACACAGCGCCCAGATACTACCACACAGCACCCAGATAATACCACACAGCCCCCAGATACTACCACACAGCCCCCAGATAATACCACACAGCCCCCAGATAATACCACACAGCCCCCAGATACTACCACACAGCGCCCAGATACTACCACACAGTACCCAGATACTACCACACAGCGCCCAGATACTACCACACAGCGCCCAGATACTACCACACAGCGCCCAGATACTACCACACAGCGCCCAGATAACACCACACAGCCCCCAGATACTACCACACAGCGCCCAGATACTACCACACAGCACCCAGATAATACCACACAGCGCCCAGATAATACCACACAGCCCCCAGATACTACCACACAGCCCCCAGATAATACCACACAGCCCCCAGATACTACCACACAGCCCCCAGATAATACCACACAGCACCCAGATAATACCACACAGCACCCAGATACTACCACACAGCCCCCAGATACTACCACACAGCCCCCAGATACTACCACACAGCCCCCAGATAATACCACACAGCGCCCAGATACTACCACACAGCGCCCAGATAATACCACACAGCCCCCAGATACTACCACACAGCGCCCAGATAATACCACACGGCCCCCAGATACTACCACACAGCCCCCAGATACTACCACACAGCGCCCAGATAATACCACACGGCCCCCAGATAATACCACACAGCGCCCAGATACTACCACACAGCGCCCAGATACTACCACACAGCGCCCACATAACACCACACAGCCCCCAGATACTACCACACAGCGCCCAGATACTACCACACAGCGCCCAGATACTACCACACAGCGCCCAGATACTACCACACAGTGCCCAGATACTACCACACAGCGCCCAGATACTACCACACACAGCCCCCAGATACTACCACACAGCCCCCAGATAATACCACACAGCGCCCAGATACTACCACACAGCCCCCAGATAATACCACACAGCGCCCAGATACTACCACACAGCGCCCAGATACTACCACACAGCGCCCAGATACTACCACACAGTGCCCAGATACTACCACACAGCCCCCAGATACTACCACACAGCCCCCAGATACTACCACACAGCCCCCAGATACTACCACACAGCCCCCAGATACTACCACACAGCGCCCAGATACTACCACACAGTGCCCAGATACTACCACACAGCCCCCAGATACTACCACACAGCCCCCAGATACTACCACACAGCGCCCAGATACTACCACACAGCGCCCAGATACTACCACACAGCGCCCAGATACTACCACACAGCGCCCAGATACTACCACACAGTGCCCAGATACTACCACACAGTGCCCAGATACTACCACACGGCCCCCAGATACAACCCAGTGCGGCATGTGCCAGTGTTTGGTGGTTAGGACAGTGGCGTACCGACCACGGTCGCCATTGAGACCGGGCCCATGGGACGGGGGGCGGGCGACCATCTCAATGGCGACACGGTCGGCACGCCACTAGCAGGAAGCTCCTGCCCGTCACTGTATAGTGCTCAATGTGGCCGCTCGAGCACTATAACCGCAGCGATGTGGCCAGAAGACAACCCCGGCGCACATCGCTCCATGCATTAGGATATGCGGCCGCGTGATGACGTCATCATGCTGCTGCGCACCCCTTCCTGTCTGGACGGGCGCGGAAGAAAGAAGACACGGGACCAGGGACCAGCTGCCAGAGGTGAGTACAGGGTTTTTTTTTTTTTAAATCAATCTGAGATAAAAGGGGCTTATTGTATAAAACATTTATTTGATGTGCTTATTCATGGGGGGGGGGGGGGGGCAGAATATTTAATAATTCATTGTGTGGGGAGAGAATATTAAATAATTAATTGGGGGGCAGAATATGTAATAATCACTGAAATGTTGGTTAGCAGAAAGAGTTTTGAGGGGTTTTTTTAGGTATAATTGGGGGGGGCATCATTAGGAATTTTGTCCCGGGGCCCAGGGCCCAGTGGACTCTAGTTATGCAACTGGGTGAGGACCTTCCTGATCTCAGGGGTCTGAGACGATTGTTAGAGATTACGGACTCCTAACTCTGCACAGAACTTCACTAAAACGCCTGCGGGCTATAAGAGTCCTGGTTATTCATAGAGAAGAAACACAAAAGGCTGAAACCTGAAATAATAATCTCAAGAGGAAGAGATGAGAGAAGGAAGACAAATATAAGACGAATCCCGAGGCCAAAACCAACCTAATATTTACATACATAATAAATGTTCCAGGTAATAACGGAGAAGAGACAGGAAGCAGCATATACCCGGAACATATTACATCACCCGTATAATACCGCACATACACAGGGTCCACCATACCCACCACTAATACTACTACCCCATGACACTAAACCACTACAATATTGCAACGAAGATATTACCACGCTGCACTACACAACACAACCACTAGTGGCCGCACTGAGCTAGTAATAGGATATGTCCTACAGGTAGCAGTCATATTCTTGAACATAGGGGGCAGTATTATAGTAGTTATATTCTTGTACATAGGGAGCAGTATTATAGTAGTTATATTCCTGTACATAGGGGGCAGTATTATAGTAGTTATATTCCTGTACATAGGGGGCAGTATTATAGTAGTTATATTCCTGTACATAGGGGGCAGTATTATAGTAGTTATATTCCTGTACATAGGGGGCAGTATTATAGTAGTTATATTCTTGTACATAGGGGCAGTATTATAGTAGTTATATTCTTGTACATAGGGGGCAGTATTATAGTAGTTATATTCTTGTACATAGGGGCAGTATTATAGTAGTTATATTCTTGTACATAGGGGGCAGTATTATAGTAGTTATATTCCTGTACATAGGGGGGCAGTATTATAGTAGTTATATTCTTGTACATAGGGGGCAGTATTATAGTAGTTATATTCCTGTACATAGGGGGGCAGTATTATAGTAGTTACATTCTTGTACATAGGGGGCAGTATTATAGTAGTTATATTCTTGTACATAGGGGCAGTATTATAGCAGTTATATCCTTGTACATAGGGGGCAGTATTATAGTAGTTATAATCTTGTACATAGGGGGCAGTATTATAGTAGTTATATTCTTGTACATAGGGGGCAGTATTATAGCAGTTATATCCTTGTACATAGGGGGCAGTATTATAGTAGTTATAATCTTGTACATAGGGGGCAGTATTATAGTAGTTATATTCTTGTACATAGGGGGCAGTATTATAGTAGTTATATTCTTGTACATAGGGGGCAGTATTATAGTAGTTATATTCTTGTACATAGGGGGGCAGTATTATAGTAGTTATATTCTTGTACATAGGGGGCAGTATTATAGTAGTTATATTCTTGTACATAGGGGGCAGTATTATAGTAGTTATATTCCTGTACATAGGGGCAGTATTATAGTAGTTATATTCCTGTACATAGGGGCAGTATTATAGTAGTTATATTCCTGTACATAGGGGGCAGTATTATAGTAGTTATATTCTGGTACATAGGGGCAGTATTATAGTAGTTATATTCTTGTATATAGGGGGCAGTATTATAGTAGTTATATTCCTGTACATAGGGGTCAGTATTATAGTAGTTATATTCTTGTATATAGGGGGCAGTATTATAGTAGTTATATTCCTGTACATAGGGGGCAGTATTATAGTAGTTATATTCTGGTACATAGGGGGCAGTATTATAGTAGTTATATTCTTGTACATAGGGGGCAGTATTATAGTAGTTATATTCCTGTACATAGGGAGCAGTATTATAGTAGTTATATTCTTGTACATAGGAGGCAGTATTATAGTAGTTATATTCCTGTGCATAGGGGGCAGTATTATAGTAGTTATATTCCTGTACATAGGGGGCAGTATTATAGTAGTTATATTCTTGTACATAGGGGGCAGTATTATAGTAGTTATATTCTTGTACATAGGGGGCAGTATTATAGTAGTTATATTCTTGTACATAGGGGGCAGTATAATAGTAGTTATATTCTTGTACATAGGGGGCAGTACTATAGTAGTTATATTCTTGTACATAGGGGGCAGTATTATAGTAGTTATATTCTTGTACATAGGGGGCAGTATTATAGTAGTTATATTCCTGTACATAGGGAGCAGTATTATAGTAGTTATATTCTTGTACATAGGAGGCAGTATTATAGTAGTTATATTCCTGTACATAGGGGGCAGTATTATAGTAGTTATATTCCTGTACATAGGGGGCAGTATTATAGTAGTTATATTCTGGTACATAGGGGGCAGTATTATAGTAGTTATATTCTTGTACATAGGGGGCAGTACTATAGTAGTTATATTCTTGTACATAGGGGGCAGTATTATAGTAGTTATATTCTTGTACATAGGGGGCAGTATTATAGTAGTTATATTCTTGTACATAGGGGGCAGTATTATAGTAGTTATATTCTTGTACATAGGGGGAAGTATTATAGTAGTTATATTCTTGTACATAGGGGGCAGTATAATAGTAGTTATATTCTTGTACATAGGGGGCAGTACTATAGTAGTTATATTCTTGTACATAGGGGGCAGTATTATAGTAGTTATATTCTTGTACATAGGGGGCAGTATTATAGTAGTTATATTCCTGTACATAGGGAGCAGTATTATAGTAGTTATATTCCTGTACATAGGGGGCAGTATTATAGTAGTTATATTCTGGTACATAGGGGGCAGTATTATAGTAGTTATATTCTTGTACATAGGGGGCAGTACTATAGTAGTTATATTCTTGTACATAGGGGGCAGTATTATAGTAGTTATATTCTTGTACATAGGGGGCAGTATTATAGTAGTTATATTCTTGTACATAGGGGGCAGTATTATAGTAGTTATATTCTTGTACATAGGGGGCAGTGATATAGTAGTTATATTCCTGTACATAGGGGGCAGTATTATAGTAGTTATATTCCTGTACATAGGGAGCAGTATTATAGTAGCTATATTCTTGTACATAGGGGGCAGTGTTATAGTAGTTATATTCTTGTACATAGGGGGCAGTATTATAGTAGTTATATTCTTGTACATAGGGGGCAGTGTTATAGTAGTTATATTCTTGTACATAGGGGGCAGTATTATAGTAGTTATATTCTTGTACATAGGGGGCAGTATTATAGTAGTTATATTCTTGTACATAAGGGGCAGTATTATAGTAGTTATATTCCTATACATAGGGAGCAGTATTATAGTAGTTATATTCTTGTACATAGGGGGCAGTATTATAGTAGTTATATTCTTGTACATAGGGGGCAGTATTATAGTAGTTAAATTCCTGTACATAGGGGGGGAGTATTATAGTAGTTATATTCCTGTACATAGGGGGCGGTATTATAGTAGTTATATTCTTGTACATAGGGGGCAGTATTATAGTAGTTATATTCCTGTACATAGGGGGCAGTATTATAGTAGTTATATTCTTGTACATAGGGGGCAGTATTATAGTAGTTATATTCTTGTACATAGGGGGCAGTATTATAGTAGTTATATTCCTATACATAGGGAGCAGTATTATAGTAGTTATATTCCTATACATAGGGAGCAGTATTATAGTAGTTATATTCTTGTACATAGGGGGCAGTATTATAGTAGTTATATTCTTGTACATAGGGGGCAGTATTATACTAGTTATATTCTTGTACATAGGGGGCAGTATTATACTAGTTATATTCTTGTACATAGGGGGCAGTATTATAGTAGTTATATTCTTGTACATAGGGGGCAGTATTATAGTTGTTATATTCTTGTACATAGGGGGCAGTATTATTGTAGTTATATTCTTGTACATAGGGGGCAGTATTATAGTAGTTATATTCCTGTACATAGGGGGCAGTATTATAGTAGTTATATTCCTGTACATAGGGGGCAGTATTATAGTAGTTATATTCTTGTACATAGGGGGTAGTATTATAGTAGTTATATTCTTGTACATAGGGGGCAGTATTATAGTAGTTATATTCCTGTACATAGGGGGCAGTATTATAGTAGTTATATTCCTGTACATAGGGAGCAGTATTATAGTAGTTATATTCTTGTACATAGGGGGCAGTATTATAGTAGTTATATTCCTGTACATAGGGGGCAGTATTATAGTAGTTATATTCCTGTACATAGGGGGCAGTATTATAGTAGTTATATTCCTGTACATAGGGGGCAGTATTATAGTAGTTATATTCTTGTACATAGGGAGCAGTATTATAATGCTCCTGTGGAATTGATGTAGGGACAGTAAGATGAGGGGGATGGGATCTGATGCAATGATATGGCAGAGAAGGAAGTTCTGTTCAGAATGTGCTGAATGTTTCTTGCGTCATTGTGTTCACTAATTTCAAATCTTCATGGTTTCTTCTAATCTTCACTCCTCCTGGCCATGTCCTTATATTACAGAGCTGATAACTCCCACCACATTCCACTGATGTAACTTTAGAGTCTGAATTTACAACAAGCAGGAAATGTGTCAGCACGGAAATTATGATAGTTTATTTAATTGTTATATTATATATCGACTGCAGAATAATAGTTTATATATAGAAAACATCCTATTAATTAGTGCAGTTCCTATTTACATTATATTATCCTGTACTGATCCTGAGTTACATCCTTTGTTATACTCCAGAGCTGCACTCACTATTCTGCTGCTGGTGCAGTCATTGTGTACATACATGACATTACTTATCCTGTACTGATCCTGAGTTACATCCAGTATTATACTCCAGAGCTGCACTCACTATTCTGCTGCTGGTGCGGCTGTGTACATACATGACATTACTTATCCTGTACTGATCCTGAGTTACATCCTGTATTATACTCCAGAGCTGCACTCACTATTCTGCTGCTGGTGCAGTCACTGTGTACATACATGACATTACTTATCCTGTACTGATCCTGTGTTACATCCTATATTATACCCCAGAGCTGCACTCACTATTCTGCTGCTGGTGCAGTCACTATGTACATACATGACATTACTTATCCTGTTCTGATCCTGAGTTACATCCTGTATTATACTCGAGAGCTGCACTCACTATTCTGCTGCTGGTGCAGTCACTGTGTACATACATGACATTACTTATCCTGTACTGATCCTGAGTTACATCCTGTATTATACTCCAGAGCTGCACTCACTATTCTCCAAATATAATGTAATATATGTAGTGGGAAAAAATTAACCTATTTAGGTAAAAATAGGTTCGTCCTGAGTGAGGACTGTGTGGCGGTATGATGCATTGTGTGTAGGGTGCGGCGCCCAGGACTGGTCACCTGTGAACAATGAATTGTTGATGATCAGTCAGATAGAAGATGACTCCATCCCTGGGAGAACAGCTGGAGCACTACAGAACCGGTCAGACGGAGTAGACGTAACCAGCGCCCCGATTGTGGTATCTGGCACCTGGATAATAAGATGAGGGGGGTAGAGAGGGGGAGGGGAGGTCGCTCTGGTGAGTCATTATATATTATTATCATTATTATAAGTGCAATGTTTTCATATCTTCTCAATAGACTCTGCTGCCCTTGTGCATCACTGCCTCCCTCTGGTGGCTGGTTCAGGTATGACAGTGAGTGATATATATATACACTCACCGGCCACTTTATTAGGTACACCATGCTAGTAACAGGTCGGACCCCCTTTTGCCTTCAGAACTGCCTCAATTCTTCGTGGCATAGATACAACAAGGTGCTGGAAGCTCCTCAGAGATTTTGCTCCATAGTGACATGATGGCATCACACAGTTGCCGCAGATTTGTCGGCTGCACATCCATGATGCGAATCTCCCGTTCCACCACATCCCAAAGATGCTCTATTGGATTGAGATCTGGTGACTGTGGAGGCCATTTGAGTCCAGTGACCTCATTGTCATGTTCAAGAAACCAGTCTGAGATGCTTCCAGCTTTATGACATGGCGCATTATCCTGCTGAAAGTAGCCATCAGATGTTACAGGGTACATTGTGCTCATAAAGGGATGGACATGGTCAGCAACAATACTCAGGTAGGCTGTGGTGTTGTACCAAGGCGCCCAAAGACACCATGACACCACCACCACCAGCCTGAGCCGCTGATACAAGGCAGGATGGATCCATGACACCACCACCACCAGCCTGAGCCGCTGATACAAGGCAGGATGGATCCATGACACCACCACCACCAGCCTGAGCCGCTGATACAAGGCAGGATGGATCCATGACACCACCACCACCAGCCTGACCCGCTGATACAAGGCAGGATGGATCCATGACACCACCACCACCAGCCTGAGCCGCTGATACAAGGCAGGATGGATCCATGACACCACCAGCACCAGCCTGACCCGCTGATACAAGGCAGGATGGATCCATGCTTTCATGTTGTTGACGCCAAATTCTGACCCTACCATCCGAATGTCGCAGCAGAAATCGAGACTCATCAGACCAGGCAACGTTTTTCCAATCTTCTACTGTCCAATTTCGATGAGCTTGTGCAAATTGTAGCCTCAGTTTCCTGTTCTTAGCTGAAAGGAGTGGCACCCGGTGTGGTCTTCTGCTGCTGCAGCCCATCTGCCTCAAAGTTGGACGTACTGTGCGTTCAGAGATGCTCTTCTGCCTACCTTGGTTGTAACGGGTGGTGATTTGAGTCACTGTTGCCTTTCTATCAGCTCGAACCAGTCTGCCCATTTTCCTCTGACGTCTGGCATCAACAAGGCATTTCCGCCCACAGAACTGCCGCTCACTGGATGTTTTTTCTTTTTCGGACCATTCTCTGTAAACCCTAGAGATGGTTGTGCGTGAAAATCCCAGTAGATCAGCAGTTTCTGAAATACTCAGACCAGCCCTTCTGGCACCAACAACCATGCCACGTTCAAAGGCCACAAATCACCTTTCTTCCCCATACTGATGCTCGGGAGAACTGCAGGAGATTGTCTTGACCATGTCTACATGCCTAAATGCACTGAGTTGCCGCCATGTGATTGGCTGATTAGAAATTAAGTGTTAACGAGCAGTTGGACAGGTGTACCTAATAAAGTGGCCGGTGAGTGTATATATATATATATGTGTGTGTATTTATTTTTTAATCATGGGAAAATGGAAAGTGATCACTGCTTATCCCCAGAAGCTGAAATCAGATTTTGTTCACTAAAGGGATGCAATTTATTAGCATTTTTTTGCCATAAACAGCGCCACTCTTACCTCTGGTTGTGTCTGGTATTGCAGTTCACTTGCATTCAGTATCTCAGGGCTATCACAGGACCTGTGTAAGACACAAAGAGCTGTTAAGATTCCCTGATCTCTCATGGAGTACAGCTGCAGTGTAAAGCATCATGGATGGATAGTACAGATGAGTCTGATGGGATACTAAGTGAAGTTCAGACAACCTAGGACTTCAATAAACTCTGTAAGTAGGGGGCAAAGCAGTGGCTCTATGTGCGGTGCAGCGCTGACATCTAGTGCCCACACAGTGTCATTACAGCAGGGCACAGATAGTGCTGCACTCTCTCTGGATACTTGGACATATCATACATAGATATTACGGGCACTGTAGTAGGCAGGCACGATTATATGGGCGCTGTATAATAGTATCATGGGGCTGGTAGTGTGAACAGATTTGGAGAGTCTAAGGTACACATGGCGGGGTATTATGTGTGTAACCTGCTAGTTGTGTCTAATTGTATGGACACGGTGTAGTGGTATAATGTATTAACCTGTCATTGGTGCAAAATTAGCCTGGCACACAAAGCGGTTTTATGTGAAAACTATCTGGTGGTATTATTTGGGCGCTGTGTGATCCACTGTATGTGTATGGTGGTATTATGCACATGCATTCTCTAAGCGGTCACATGGTGGCGCCAAAGCCAGAGTTAAAAATACTATAAAATGTAGCCATGTATTTCTTGGATTCGGGTTTATATAGATTGTTGCTGTCCCCATTATTAAAGGGGAACTCCATCAGATACCTGACTCTGCCATAACTTGTGAAGTGAAAAGTGAAGTGCACCTAAGAAAAAGTTTCCAAAAGAGAAATGCGGCGACCACCTATAATCGGTCGGATCAGTCAATTCCCCTGCACTGCCCCCACAGGCGAGGTGGGGTATTACACATAGAAATCAATGCTTTGTATGAACATCCGTATCTTCCAGAGTTACAGCCACTCACTAGGGGGCGCTGTATCATCATAGTCCATGTACTCCGTACACTATGGGGCACATTTACTAAGGGGCGCGCGCTGCACTTTAGTCGGACTGTGCCGTATTTAACTTTCAAATTATGTTGCACGCCCTGTGTTAAAGTTCACTACAAAAAAGATGGTGAACTCTATTGGACCCGAGCGGGGGAGCGACACATTCATGATTTCGGGCGCACGATCTTAGTGAATTGCCGCGTGCAGCGTTATACACGGACAATGCACTTTCTGTGAACTCCAGTGACTTTCTAAGTTGATGTGCTCCTATGTGTGGAGCTCACCCCTGTGTCCCCTCCCCCGTGCACCACCCTCTCAGTGCTACCTGCGGGCACAGACTCATCACCCGGTCAGTGACCCCTTTTTGGGAAGTTGCGGCCTCGGTTGCTATTTCAGGTGCACAGGCTGCTCATTACCCGCTCAGATCTGACAGAACGTGATACAATAGAGATACGAGGCCAACTGGCAGGTGAATCTGGCAGCGCGCGGCCCCATCTCATGAGTCAGTGCACCAATCAGGGCTCAGGTAACTGCAGGGCACTGGTCGGTCAATACAACATGGGTGGGGGGGAGGTCAAGGCTTCATGCCCACCCATCGGGGTGACTCTGGTGCACCCGTCATATCCGCACCATCCAGTCATGTCCTGTGCCCACTGCACGCCCACCATGCCCATTAAGTATCCAATCTGTGGATGTCTAAAAATAATATGTCTCATAACTATCTAGTGTTAAAAAAGCTACTTGTTGATACATTCCCTTTAACGAGGGCTCTGTCTGGACCGCGAGGGAGGAGGAAGAGTTGAGAGTTTGTGTTACTATATCTACCATTGTTATTTAGCTACGTCTACCAAGTCCTCACACTGGACTACCCATATTACTATAAAATACTCTAGGCTGATGTCTGTATGAAACACTGTGAGGGTTCTGTATAACCTATGCATGGCCTGGGGGCCCGTCAAGCTCAGGGGCCAAAAGTGCATTCACCTGTGGACCAGTCTGAACCTGCTGCCAAACTAAGGGTTATATGGAACTATAACGTATAGCACTATCTGGGCCCTATGGGAATCAGATGGCAGTAATATATGAGACAGCCCTCTCATGGTTATATTATATACAGCCCTCTCATGGTTATATTATATACAGCCTCTCATGGTTATATTATATACAGCCCTCTCATGGTTATATTATATACAGCCCTCTCATGGTTATATTATATACAGCCTCTCATGGTTATATTATATACAGCCTCTCATGGTTATATTATATACAGCCCTCTCATGGTTATATTATATACAGCCCCCTCATGGTTATATTATATACAGCCCCCTCATGTGTATTTTATATACAGCCCCCTCATGGTTATATTATATACAGCCCCCTCATGTGTATTTTATATACAGCCCCCTCATGGTTATATTATATACAGCCTCTCATGGTTATATTATATACAGCCTCTCATGGTTATATTATATACAGCCCTCTCATGGTTATATTATATACAGCCCCCTCATGGTTATATTATATACAGCCCCCTCATGGTTATATTATATACAGCCCTCTCATGGTTATATTACATACAGCCTCTCATGGTTATATTATATACAGCCTCTCATGGTTATATTATATACAGCCCCCTCATGGTTATATTATATACAGCCTCTCATGGTTATATTATATACAGCCTCTCATGGTTATATTATATACAGCCCTCTCATGGTTATATTATATACAGCCCCCTCATGGTTATATTATATACAGCCCCCTCATGGTTATATTATATACAGCCTCTCATGGTTATATTATATACAGCCCTCTCATGGTTATATTATATACAGCCCTCTCATGGTTATTTATATGCAGCCCCCTCATGGTTATATTATATACAGCCTCTCATGGGTATTTTATATACAGCCCCTCATGGTTATTTTATATACAGCCCATCATGGTTATTTTATATACAGCCCATCATGGTTATTTTATATACAGCCCCCTCATGGGTATTTTATATACAGCCCCTCATGGTTATTTTATATACAGCCCATCATGGTTATATTATATACAGCCCCCTCATGGGTATTTTATATACAGCCCCCTCATGGGTATTTTATATACAACCCCCTCATGGGTATTTTATATACAGCCCCTCATGGTTATTTTATATACAGCCCCTCATGGTTATTTTATATACAGCCCCTCATGGTTATATTATATACAGCCCCTCATGGTTATTTTATATACAGTGGCCTCATGGGTATTTTATATACAGCCCCTCATGGGTATTTTATATACAGCGGCCTCATGGGTATTTTATATACAGCCCCCCTCGTGGGTATTTTATATACAGCCCCTCATGGTTATTTTATATACAGCCCCCTCATGGTTATTTTATATACAGCCCCTCATGGTTATTTTATATACAACCCCCTCATGGGTATTTTATATACAGCCCCTCAAGGTTATTTTATATACAGCCCCTCATGGCTATTTTATATACAGCCCCTCATGGGTATTTTATATACAGCCCCTCATGGTTATTTTATATACAGCCCCCTCATGGTTATTTTATATACAGCCCCCTCATGGGTATTTTATATACAACCCCCTCATGGTTATTTTATATACAACCCCCTCATGGTTATTTTATATACAGCCTCCTCATGGGTATTTTATATACAACCCCTCATGGGTATTTTATATCCAGCCCCTCATGGTTATTTTGTATACAGCCCCTCATGGCTATTTTATATACAGCCCCCTCATGGCTATTTTATATACAGCCCCTCATGGTTATTTTATATACAGCCCCCTCATGGCTATTTTATATACAGCCCCCTCATGGCTATTTTATATACAGCCCCCTCATGGTTATTTTATATACAGCCCCCTCATGGTTATTTTATATACAGCCCCCTCATGGCTATTTTATATACAGCCCCCTCATGGTTATTTTATATACAGCCCCCTCATGGTTATTTTATATACAGCCCCCTCATGGCTATTTTATATACAGCCCCTCATGGTTATTTCATATACAGCCCCTCATGGTTATTTTAAATACAGCCCCCTCATGGCTATTTTATATACAGCCCCCTCATGGTTATTTTATATACAGCCCCACATGGTTATTTTATATACAGCCCCCTCATGGTTATTTTATATACAGCCCCCTCATGGTTATTTTATATACAGCCCCTTCATGGTTATTTTATATACACCCCTCTCATGGCCATTTTATATACAGCCCCCTCATGGTTATTTTATATACAGCCCCACATGGTTATTTTATATACAGCCCCCTCATGGTTATTTTATATACAGCCCCCTCATGGCTATTTTATATACAGCCCCCTCATGGTTATTTTATATACACCCCTCTCATGGCCATTTTATATACAGCCCTCTCATGGTTATTTTATATCCAGCCCCTCATGGCTATTTTATATACAGCCCCCTCATGGTTATTTTATATACAGCCCCACATGGTTATTTTATATACAGCCCCCTCATGGTTATTTTATATACAGCCCCCTCATGGTTATTTTATATACAGCCCCCTCATGGTTATTTTATATACACCCCTCTCATGGCCATTTTATATACAGCCCTCTCATGGTTATTTTATATCCAGCCCCTCATGGTTATTTTATATACAGCCCCTCATGGTTATTTTATATACAGCCCCTCATGGCTATTTTATATACAGCCCCCTCATGGTTATTTTATATACAGCCCCATCATGGGTGTTTTATATACAGCCTCCTCATGGTTATTTTATATACAGCCCCTCATGGTTATTTTATATACAGCCCCTCATGGGTATTTTATATACAGCCCCTCATGGTTATTTTATATACAGCCCCCTCATGGTTATTTTATATACAGCCCCCTCATGGTTATTTTATATAAAGCCCCTCATGTGTATTTTATATAAAGCCCCTCATGTGTATTTTATATAAAGCCCCTCATGGTTATTTTATATACAGCCCCTCATGGTTCTTTTATATACAGCCCCTCATGGTTATTTTATATACAGCCCCCTCATGGTTATTTTATATACAGCCCCACATGGTTATTTTATATACAGCCCCCTCATGGCTATTTTATATACAGCCCCTCATGTGTATTTTATATACAGCCCCTCATGTGTATTTTATATACAGCCCCTCATGGGTATTTTATATACAGCCCCCTCATGGTTATTTTATATACAGCCCCTCATGGGTATTTTATATACAGCCCCCTCATGGTTATTTTATATACAGCTCCCTCATGGCTATGTTATATACAGCCCCCTCATGGGTATTTTATATACAGCCCCTCATGGTTATTTTATATACAGCCCCTCATGGGTATTTTATATACAGTCCCTCATGCATATTCTATATACAGCCCCCTCATGGCTATTTTATATACAGCCCCCTCGTGGTTATTTTATATACAGCCCCACATGGTTATTTTATATACAGCCCCTCATGGTTGTTTTATATCCAACCCCTCATGGTTATTTTATATATAGCCCCCTCATGGTTATTTTATATACAGCCTCTCATGGTTATTTTATATACAGCCCCACATGGTTATTTTATATACAGCCCCCTCATGGCTATTTTATATACAGCCCTCTCATGGTTATTTTATATATAGCCCCCTCATGGTTATTTTATATACAGCCTCTCATGGTTATTTTATATACAGCCCCCTCATGGTTATTTTATATACAGCCCCCTCATGGTTATTTTATATACAGCCTCTCATGGTTATTTTATATACAGCCCCTCATGGGTATTTTATATACAGCCCCATCATGGGTGTTTTATATACAGCCTCCTCATGGTTATTTTATATACAGCCCCCTCATGGTTATTTTATATACAGCCCCCTCATGGTTATTCTATATACAGCCCCCTCATGGTTATTTTATATACAGCCTCCCTCATGGTTATTTTATATACAGCCCCCTCATGTTTATTTTATATACAGCCCCTCATGGTTATTTTATATACAGCCCCCTCATGGTTATTTTATATACAGCCTCTCATGGTTATTTTATATACAGCCCCCTCATGGTTATTTTATATACAGCCCCCTCATGGTTATTTTATATACAGCCCCCTCATGTTTATTTTATATACAGCCCCTCATGGTTATTTTATATACAGCCCCCTCATGTTTATTTTATATACAGCCTCTCATGGTTATTTTATATACAGCCCCACATGGTTATTTTATATACAGCCCCTCATGGGTATTTTATATACAGCCCCCTCATGGGCCCTCACATGGGCCCTTCATTCCCTCAATTACGTCTTAATATCCATTTTTCCCTTTTTTAATGAATTTTAAATGAAATTTTACTTGTTTTAGGACATAGAGGACGGCCTGGTACAGAGGGTCACTTGGACATGATGATGTCACATGCATAATGGACGTGATGTCATCGCTTCTGGTCCAATGGGATTAGAAGCACCCAGTACCAAAAGCCCCATGAGACCAGGAACCCTTAGTGTTTTTTTCTTAGAACATTTCAGAAAACTTGCCTGCTCCAGCTGTTTTAATATTTTTCCCTTTAATTGACATTTTAAAGGAATTGTCCATGTGGTGTTAGATAACAGAATAAAAAGCTTCTATACAACGATCTTGACCCCATTAGTTAAATTTTTACACCTAAAGGGGAGAAAAAAGGTACTGTCGCATATCAACAGCTTCTTTTTAGGGGACAACTCCCCCATACTGGGAAAAAGCAGCATCGCCTACCCTTCTGCGCACGCGCAATTCAATGTAGACGGCGACGACGCTTTCTCTCTGGCTGCAGACGGTTACTGCCGACGCATGCGTGTTGTTATTGTTGGTCGTTATGGAGGAATCGAGTTTCGCGCATGCGCAGTGGCGCTCGCGGCTGAGCGAGGTCAGCCCGTGCTGTGTGCGCATGCGCGTTGCAGGTTCTGCCTGTGGCGCAGTCTGCTGGCGGCGCTAGCAGGAGCGGGTGTATTGGGAATAGGGTGAGAGGATGGAGGACCCGACCGGGGATGTTAACTCCAACCTGCTGATACGGAGCTCCACCGGGGACTCGGAGCTGGACGCGGCCGTGTGGCAGTGGCTGCAGTGGGACAAGGTGAGATGTATAGATGGAGACCGCTGAACTTTAAGCTAGAGGACTACATCTCCCAGCATGCCTCAGCAGTACTGATTAGGCGGGGCATGCTGGGAGTTGTAGTTTTGTAGCTGTCATGTGTATACACAGATGTTTATGCTGTTGCCGGCCATGTGATGCGTCTGTATTAGTATTTTGTAGCCGCTGGTCTGTGACGATGATGATGATGTAGCGTTTGCTGATGTTATATTGATAAGGTTTGGTGTATCCATACATGGCCAGGAGGGGGCGTGTTATTATATCACTGTACATGTGGGTGGTGGACCCCACTGCACCATTGTATGGGGATTGTACTCGTGTAGGAGGGATGGGTCCTTCTATTCCTCTTACAGGGGCTCTTTGGAGCGGTGAGGGGTCCTGTGATCACCTCTAGTCAGGGGTAAGGTCTTATTATCCTGGTAATGGAGGATCTGGGATTATTGTCCTTATAGAGCTGTGCTCGGGGGTGGAGACTGTTCTCATAGAGGCTGTGCTCGGGGGTGGAGACTGTTCTCATAGAGGCTGTGCTCGGGGGTGGAGACTGTTCTCATAGAGGCTGTGCTCGGGGGTGGAGACTGTTCTCATAGAGGCTGTGCTCGGGGTGGAGACTGTTCTCATAGAGGCTGTGCTCGGGGTGGAGACTGTTCTCATAGAGGCTGTGCTCGGGGTGGAGACTGTTCTCATAGAGGCTGTGCTCAAGGGGTGGAGTCTGTTCTCATAGAGGCTGTGCTCAAGGGGTGGAGTCTGTTCTCATAGAGGCTGTGCTCGGGGTGGAGACTGTTCTCATAGAGGCTGTGCTCAAGGGGTGGAGTCTGTTCTCATAGAGGCTGTGCTCAAGGGGTGGAGTCTGTTCTCATAGAGGCTGTGCTCAAGGGGTGGAGTCTGTTCTCATAGAGGCTGTGCTCAAGGGGTGGAGTCTGTTCTCATAGAGGCTGTGCTCAAGGGGTGGCGTCTGTTCTCATACAGGCTGTGCTAGGGGGGGTGGCGTCTGTTCTCATACAGGCTGTGCTAGGGGGGGTGCAGTCTGTTCTCATAGAGGCTGTGCTCGGGGGGGTGGAGTCTGTTCTGATAGAGGTTATGCTCGGGGGGGTGGAGTCTGTTCTCATAGAGGCTGTGCTCAAGGGGTGGAGTCTGTTCTCATAGAGGCTGTGCTCAAGGGGTGGAGTCTGTTCTCATAGAGGCTGTGCTCAAGGGGTGGAGTCTGTTCTCATAGAGGCTGTGCTCAAGGGGTGGAGTCTGTTCTCATAGAGGCTGTGCTCGGGGTGGAGACTGTTCTCATAGAGGCTGTGCTCAAGGGGTGGAGTCTGTTCTCATAGAGGCTGTGCTCAAGGGGTGGAGTCTGTTCTCATAGAGGCTGTGCTCAAGGGGTGGAGTCTGTTCTCATAGAGGCTGTGCTCAAGGGGTGGAGTCTGTTCTCATAGAGGCTGTGCTCAAGGGGTGGCGTCTGTTCTCATACAGGCTGTGCTAGGGGGGGTGGCGTCTGTTCTCATACAGGCTGTGCTAGGGGGGGTGCAGTCTGTTCTCATAGAGGCTGTGCTCGGGGGGGTGGAGTCTGTTCTGATAGAGGTTATGCTCGGGGGGGTGGAGTCTGTTCTCATAGAGGCTGTGCTCGGGGTGGAGACTGTTCTCATAGAGGCTGTGCTCGGGGTGGAGACTGTTCTCATAGAGGCTGTGCTCAAGGTGTGGAGTCTGTTCTCATAGAGGCTGTGCTCGGGGTGGAGACTGTTCTCATAGAGGCTGTGCTCGGGGTGGAGACTGTTCTCATAGAGGCTGTGCTCAAGGTGTGGAGTCTGTTCTCATAGAGGCTGTGCTCGGGGTGGAGTCTGTTCTCATAGAGGCTGTGCTCAAGGGGTGCAGTCTGTTCTCATAGAGGCTGTGCTCGGGGGGTGCAGTCTGTTCTCATAGAGGCTGTGCTCGGGGGGTGCAGTCTGTTCTCATAGAGCAGTGATGGCGAACCTTTTATAGCCTGAGTGCCCAAATTTCAACCAAAAGCCACTTATTTACTGCAAAGTGCCAGCGCAGCAACTGAAGCAGTAATTTATTTCTCCTTGTTCTCTCTGAACTTTCAATCGTTCAGACTCCTAAAGACACCAACACAAGTGAAAAGAGGAGGGAAAATTCATCTATCATTGTAGGAAGCTTCTGCAGGCAGATTCTTTGAGTCCTGTCTGGTGAACTTCATGCTGGGGCGATGGCCTGGGTGCCCACAGAGAGGGCTCCGAGTGCCGCCTCTGGCACCAGTGCCATAGGTTCGCCACCACTGTCATAGAGGCTGTGCTCGGGGGGGTGCAGTCTGTTCTCATAGAGGCTGTGCTCGTGGGGGTGCAGTCTGTTCTCATAGAGGCTGTGCTCGTGGGGGTGCAGTCTGTTCTCATACAGGCTGTGCTCGGGGGGGGGGTGCAGTCTGTTCTCATAGAGGCTGTGCTCGTGGGGGTGCAGTCTGTTCTCATAGAGGCTGTGCTCGGGGGGTGCAGTCTGTTCTCATAGAGGCTGTGCTCGGGGGGTGCAGTCTGTTCTCATAGAGGCTGTGCTCGGGGGGGTGCAGTCTGTTCTCATAGAGGCTGTGCTCGTGGGGGTGCAGTCTGTTCTCATAGAGGCTGTGCTCGTGGGGGTGCAGTCTGTTCTCATACAGGCTGTGCTCGGGGGGGGGGTGCAGTCTGTTCTCATAGAGGCTGTGCTCGTGGGGGTGCAGTCTGTTCTCATACAGGCTGTGCTCGGGGGGGGGTGCAGTCTGTTCTCATAGAGGCTGTGCTCGTGGGGGTGCAGTCTGTTCTCATACAGGCTGTGCTCGGGGGGGTGCAGTCTGTTCTCATACAGGCTGTGCTCGGGGGGGTGGAGTCTGTTCTCATAGAGGCTGTGCTCGGGGGGGGGGGGTGCAGTCTGTTCTCATAGAGGCTGTGCTCGGGGGGGGGGGGGGGGTGCAGTCTGTTCTCATAGAGGCTGTGCTCGGGGGGGTGCAGTCTGTTCTCATAGAGGCTGTGCTCGGGGGGGTGCAGTCTGTTCTCATAGAGGCTGTGCTCGGGGGGGTGCAGTCTGTTCTCATAGAGGCTGTGCTCGGGGGGTGGAGTCTGTTCTCATAGAGGCTGTGCTCGGGGGGGTGGAGTCTGTTCTCATAGAGGCTGTGCTCGGGGGGGTGGAGTCTGTTCTCATAGAGGCTATGCTCGGGGGGGTGCAGTCTGTTCTCATAGAGGCTGTGCTCGGGGGGTGGAGTCTGTTCTCATAGAGGCTGTGCTCGGGGGGTGGAGTCTGTTCTCATAGAGGCTGTGCTCGGGGGGGGGTGCAGTCTGTTCTCATAGAGGCTGTGCTCGGGGGGGTGCAGTCTGTTCTCATAGAGGCTATGCTCGGGGGGTGCAGTCTGTTCTCATAGAGGCTGTGCTCAAGGGGTGCAGTCTGTTCTCATAGAGGCTGTGCTCGGGGGGGGGGGTGCAGTCTGTTCTCATAGAGGCTGTGCTCGGGGTGCAGTCTGTTCTCATAGAGGCTGTGCTCAAGGGGTGGAGTCTGTTCTCATAGAGGCTGTGCTCAAGGGGTGGAGTCTGTTCTCATAGAGGCTGTGCTCAAGGGGTGGGGTCTGTTCTCATAGAGGCTGTGCTCGGGGTGGAGACTGTTCTCATAGAGGCTGTGCTCAAGGTGTGGAGTCTGTTCTCATAGAGGCTGTGCTCGGGGTGGAGACTGTTCTCATAGAGGCTGTGCTCAAGGTGTGGAGTCTGTTCTCATAGAGGCTGTGCTCGGGGTGGAGACTGTTCTCATAGAGGCTGTGCTCAAGGGGTGCAGTCTGTTCTCATAGAGGCTGTGCTCGGGGGGTGCAGTCTGTTCTCATAGAGGCTGTGCTCGGGGGGGTGCAGTCTGTTCTCATAGAGGCTGTGCTCGGGGGGGTGCAGTCTGTTCTCATAGAGGCTGTGCTCGTGGGGGTGCAGTCTGTTCTCATACAGGCTGTGCTCGGGGGGGGGGGTGCAGTCTGTTCTCATAGAGGCTGTGCTCGTGGGGGTGCAGTCTGTTCTCATACAGGCTGTGCTCGTGGGGGTGCAGTCTGTTCTCATACAGGCTGTGCTCGGGGGGGGGGGGTGCAGTCTGTTCTCATAGAGGCTGTGCTCGTGGGGGTGCAGTCTGTTCTCATACAGGCTGTGCTAGGGGGGGTGGAGTCTGTTCTCATAGAGGCTGTGCTCGGGGGTGGTGGAGTCTGTTCTCATAGAGACTATGCTCGGGGGGGTGCAGTCTGTTCTCATAGAGGCTGTGCTCGGGGGGTGGAGTCTGTTCTCATAGAGGCTGTGCTCGGGGGGGGGGTGCAGTCTGTTCTCATAGAGGCTGTGCTCGGGGGGGTGCAGTCTGTTCTCATAGAGGCTATGCTCGGGGGGTGCAGTCTGTTCTCATAGAGGCTGTGCTCAAGGGGTGCAGTCTGTTCTCATAGAGGCTGTGCTCGGGGGGGGTGCAGTCTGTTCTCATAGAGGCTGTGCTCGGGGTGGAGACTATTCTCATAGAGGCTGTGCTCAAGGGGTGGAGTCTGTTCTCATAGAGGCTGTGCTCGGGGTGGAGACTGTTCTCATAGAGGCTGTGCTCAAGGTGTGGAGTCTGTTCTCATAGAGGCTGTGCTCGGGGTGGAGACTGTTCTCATAGAGGCTGTGCTCAAGGGGTGCAGTCTGTTCTCATAGAGGCTGTGCTCAAGGGGTGCAGTCTGTTCTCATAGAGGCTGTGCTCAAGGGGTGCAGTCTGTTCTCATAGAGGCTGTGCTCGGGGGGTGCAGTCTGTTCTCATAGAGGCTGTGCTCGGGGGGGTGCAGTCTGTTCTCATAGAGGCTGTGCTCGTTAGGGTGCAGTCTGTTCTCATAGAGGCTGTGCTCGTGGGGGTGCAGTCTGTTCTCATAGAGGCTGTGCTCGGGGTGGAGTCTGTTCTCATAGAGGCTGTGCTCGGGGTGGAGACTATTCTCATAGAGGCTGTGCTCAAGGGGTGGAGTCTGTTCTCATAGAGGCTGTGCTCGGGGTGGAGACTGTTCTCATAGAGGCTGTGCTCAAGGTGTGGAGTCTGTTCTCATAGAGGCTGTGCTCGGGGTGGAGACTGTTCTCATAGAGGCTGTGCTCAAGGGGTGCAGTCTGTTCTCATAGAGGCTGTGCTCGGGGTGGAGTCTGTTCTCATAGAGGCTGTGCTCGGGGGGTGCAGTCTGTTCTCATAGAGGCTGTGCTCGGGGGGTGCAGTCTGTTCTCATAGAGGCTGTGCTCGGGGGGGTGCAGTCTGTTCTCATAGAGGCTGTGCTCGTTAGGGTGCAGTCTGTTCTCATAGAGGCTGTGCTCGTGGGGGTGCAGTCTGTTCTCATACAGGCTGTGCTCGGGGGGGGTGCAGTCTGTTCTCATAGAGGCTGTGCTCGTGGGGGTGCAGTCTGTTCTCATACAGGCTGTGCTCGGGGGGGTGGAGTCTGTTCTCATAGAGGCTGTGCTCAAGGTGTGGAGTCTGTTCTCATAGAGGCTGTGCTCGGGGTGGAGACTGTTCTCATAGAGGCTGTGCTCAAGGGGTGCAGTCTGTTCTCATAGAGGCTGTGCTCGGGGTGGAGTCTGTTCTCATAGAGGCTGTGCTCGGGGGGTGCAGTCTGTTCTCATAGAGGCTGTGCTCGGGGGGTGCAGTCTGTTCTCATAGAGGCTGTGCTCGGGGGGGTGCAGTCTGTTCTCATAGAGGCTGTGCTCGTTAGGGTGCAGTCTGTTCTCATAGAGGCTGTGCTCGTGGGGGTGCAGTCTGTTCTCATACAGGCTGTGCTCGGGGGGGGTGCAGTCTGTTCTCATAGAGGCTGTGCTCGTGGGGGTGCAGTCTGTTCTCATACAGGCTGTGCTCGGGGGGGTGGAGTCTGTTCTCATAGAGGCTGTGCTCGGGGGGGTGGAGTCTGTTCTCATAGAGGCTGTGCTCGGGGGGGGGTGCAGTCTGTTCTCATAGAGGCTGTGCTCGGGGGGGGGTGCAGTCTGTTCTCATACAGGCTGTGCTCGGGGGGGTGCAGTCTGTTCTCATAGAGGCTATGCTCGGGGGGTGCAGTCTGTTCTCATAGAGGCTGTGCTCGGGGGGTGGAGTCTGTTCTCATAGAGGCTGTGCTCGGGGGGAGGGGGGTGCAGTCTGTTCTCATAGAGGCTGTGCTCGGGGGGGGGGTGCAGTCTGTTCTCATAGAGGCTGTGCTCGGGGGGGTGCAGTCTGTTCTCATAGAGGCTGTGCTCTGGGGGGGTGCAGTCTGTTCTCATAGAGGCTGTGCTCGGGGGGTGGAGTCTGTTCTCATAGAGGCGGTGCTCAGGGGGGTGGAGTCTGTTCTCATAGAGGCTGTGCTCGGGGGGGTGCAGTCTGTTCTCATAGAGGCTGTGCTCGGGGGGGTGCAGTCTGTTCTCATAGAGGCTGTGCTCGTGGGGGTGCAGTCTGTTCTCATACAGGCTGTGCTCGGGGGGGGGTGCAGTCTGTTCTCATAGAGGCTGTGCTCGTGGGGGTGCAGTCTGTTCTCATACAGGCTGTGCTCGTGGGGGTGCAGTCTGTTCTCATACAGGCTGTGCTCGGGGGGGGGGGGTGCAGTCTGTTCTCATAGAGGCTGTGCTCGTGGGGGTGCAGTCTGTTCTCATACAGGCTGTGCTAGGGGGGGTGCAGTCTGTTCTCATAGAGGCTGTGCTCGGGGGTGGTGGAGTCTGTTCTCATAGAGACTATGCTCGGGGGGGTGCAGTCTGTTCTCATAGAGGCTGTGCTCGGGGGGTGGAGTCTGTTCTCATAGAGGCTGTGCTCGGGGGGGGGGTGCAGTCTGTTCTCATAGAGGCTGTGCTCGGGGGGGTGCAGTCTGTTCTCATAGAGGCTATGCTCGGGGGGTGCAGTCTGTTCTCATAGAGGCTGTGCTCAAGGGGTGCAGTCTGTTCTCATAGAGGCTGTGCTCGGGGGGGTGCAGTCTGTTCTCATAGAGGCTGTGCTCGGGGTGGAGTCTGTTCTCATAGAGGCTGTGCTCGGGGTGGAGACTATTCTCATAGAGGCTGTGCTCAAGGGGTGGAGTCTGTTCTCATAGAGGCTGTGCTCGGGGTGGAGACTGTTCTCATAGAGGCTGTGCTCAAGGTGTGGAGTCTGTTCTCATAGAGGCTGTGCTCGGGGTGGAGACTGTTCTCATAGAGGCTGTGCTCAAGGGGTGCAGTCTGTTCTCATAGAGGCTGTGCTCAAGGGGTGCAGTCTGTTCTCATAGAGGCTGTGCTCGGGGGGTGCAGTCTGTTCTCATAGAGGCTGTGCTCGGGGGGGTGCAGTCTGTTCTCATAGAGGCTGTGCTCGTTAGGGTGCAGTCTGTTCTCATAGAGGCTGTGCTCGTGGGGGTGCAGTCTGTTCTCATAGAGGCTGTGCTCGGGGTGGAGTCTGTTCTCATAGAGGCTGTGCTCGGGGTGGAGACTATTCTCATAGAGGCTGTGCTCAAGGGGTGGAGTCTGTTCTCATAGAGGCTGTGCTCGGGGTGGAGACTGTTCTCATAGAGGCTGTGCTCAAGGTGTGGAGTCTGTTCTCATAGAGGCTGTGCTCGGGGTGGAGACTGTTCTCATAGAGGCTGTGCTCAAGGGGTGCAGTCTGTTCTCATAGAGGCTGTGCTCGGGGTGGAGTCTGTTCTCATAGAGGCTGTGCTCGGGGGGTGCAGTCTGTTCTCATAGAGGCTGTGCTCGGGGGGTGCAGTCTGTTCTCATAGAGGCTGTGCTCGGGGGGGTGCAGTCTGTTCTCATAGAGGCTGTGCTCGTTAGGGTGCAGTCTGTTCTCATAGAGGCTGTGCTCGTGGGGGTGCAGTCTGTTCTCATACAGGCTGTGCTCGGGGGGGTGCAGTCTGTTCTCATAGAGGCTGTGCTCGTGGGGGTGCAGTCTGTTCTCATACAGGCTGTGCTCGGGGGGGTGGAGTCTGTTCTCATAGAGGCTGTGCTCGGGGGGGTGGAGTCTGTTCTCATAGAGGCTGTGCTCGGGGGGGGGTGCAGTCTGTTCTCATAGAGGCTGTGCTCGGGGGGGGGTGCAGTCTTTTCTCATACAGGCTGTGCTAGGGGGGGGTGCAGTCTGTTCTCATAGAGACTGTGCTCGGGGGGGTGGAGTCTGTTCTCATAGAGGCTATGCTCGGGGGGTGCAGTCTGTTCTCATAGAGGCTGTGCTCGGGGGGTGGAGTCTGTTCTCATAGAGGCTGTGCTCGGGGGGAGGGGGGTGCAGTCTGTTCTCATAGAGGCTGTGCTCGGGGGGGGGGTGCAGTCTGTTCTCATATAGGCTGTGCTCGGGGGGGTGCAGTCTGTTCTCATAGAGGCTGTGCTCTGGGGGGGTGCAGTCTGTTCTCATAGAGGCTGTGCTCGGGGGGTGGAGTCTGTTCTCATAGAGGCGGTGCTCAGGGGGGTGGAGTCTGTTCTCATAGAGGCGGTGTTCTGGGGGGTGGAGTCTGTTCTCATAGAGGCGGTGCTCTGGGGGGTGGAGTCTGTTCTCATAGAGGCGGTGCTCTGGGGGGTGGAGTCTGTTCTTATAGAGGCGGTGCTCTGGGGGGGTGCAGTCTGTTCTTATAGAGGCGGTGCTCTGGGGGGGTGCAGTCTGTTCTTATAGAGGCGGTGCTCTGGGGGGGGTGCAGTCTGTTCTCATAGAGGCGGTGCTCTGGGGGGGGTGCAGTCTGTTCTCATAGAGGCGGTGCCCGGGGGAAGGGGGGGGGGATGTCGTCTGTTCTCATAGAGGCTGTGCTCAGGGGTGTGGAGTCTGTTCTCATAGAGGCTGTGCTCGGGGGGAGGGGCGTCTGTTCTCATAGAGGCTGTGCTCAGGGGTGTGGAGTCTGTTCTCATAGAGGCTGTGCTCTGGGGGAGGGGGGGGTGTCTGTTCTCATAGAGGCTGTGCTCTGGGGGGTGTGGAGTCTGTTCTCATAGAGGCTGTGCTCTGGGGGGTGTGGAGTCTGTTCTCATAGAGGCTGTGCTCGGGGGGAGGGGCGTGGCGTCTGTTCTCATAGAGGCTGTGCTCTGGGGGGGGTGGCGTCTGTTCTCATAGAGGCTGTGCTCAGGGGGGGGTGTAGTCTGTTCTCATAGAGGCTGTGCTCGGGGGGGGGGGGGAGTCTGTTCTCATAGAGGCTGTGCTCGGGGGGAGGGGCGTCTGTTCTCATAGAGGCTGTGCTCAGGGGTGTGGAGTCTGTTCTCATAGAGGCTGTGCTCGGGGGGGGGGGTGAGTCTGTTCTCATAGAGGCTGTGCTCGGGGGGGGGGGGGGGGAGTCTGTTCTCATAGAGGCTGTGCTCGGGGGGGGGGGGGGAGTCTGTTCTCATAGAGGCTGTGCTCGGGGGGGGGGGGGGGGTTGGAGTCTGTGCTCCAGTTGTAATTGGGGTCAAGAGCTCATCGCTGGGGGATTTATTTTCCTAATTATAATTTGTACTTGGGGCGGGGTCTTATTGCATTGTTATCAGACGTTTGTAGTCAGGGGGGAGGGGTGAGACATATTATACTTCTGATCAAAGTTAAGTGGGAATGTAATGTAACTTGGAGGTGGGGGTCTTATTATCCTTTACCCTTTGTATAGCATTTTGAATTTGAGGCGGGGCTTATCTACTAAAGAGTTTGTGCTCGGGGGTGGAGTCTCTTTTTATATAGATGTACACACCCCTTATTGTCTCAGCAGAGCCCCCGCTACGTAGTCCCTGTACCCCCATGGAGTAGCGCCCAGCGGAGCAGTTACTCCCTGCGGCTCATGGCCTCTAATACTCGGGGGGATGATTGATCACCAGGGAGGGTCCTGTAACTACACTTGGTTGGGGGCAGAATATTCTGCACGGATTATAAGGTTCGAGGATTAGAGAGAAGCAGAGGATTAGGATACGATGGATGAAGATGAGCGCAGCTCCGGGGAGGCGGCTGCTCCCTGCAGAGTATTTATATCTCCGCTAATAGCACAGGTCTGGTGCTGCTGCGCGACGCTCTGCAGGTACACAGGTGATTATAGACCCGCAGCAGCTCCCAAATGTCTTGTCTAATTATAGAGTAACCCATCAGAGTATATGGGGGGGGGGGGGGGGGGGTGATCTATACAAATACTGAGATACCTTATTACATGAGAGGGGAAGGCGACCTCCGCCCTTTACCCTGCAGGGTTCATCCAGACGGCCGAGAGCCAAGGATTTCACTTCTGGTCACATTATACAAGGTCACAGGGTGAAGGGGGTTTTGTGAAATACAGGACTCGGTAATATGGGGTAATGACGGTGCCGTCCAGCGCTGAGAGGGTTATTCTCATGATTAGTAAATATACCCTCATCTTCCTGTTTTGCAGCACCCTTATCTCACGCGGAGGGAAGGTGCTGACCCCAGCCGCTCTCCACTGACCACTTCCTATTTTATCACTTGTAGATGTGAATATATGGTTTGTTTCTAGGGGGCGATGTTGTGGTCCTCACCTCCTGGCAGCATGTAGCCCCCTCTGTCTGTCTGCAGGACCCATGTTCACAAGGTGAGGGGATGTGGCTGCAGGATCTCTGTTGTGCCTGTGATAGAGGAGGGGGATGTGGCTGCAGGATCTCTGTAGTGTCTGTGATAGAGGAGGGGGATGAGGCTGCAGGATCTCTGTTGTGCCTGTGATAGAGGAGGGGGATGTGGCTGCAGGATCTCTGTAGTGTCTGTGATAGAGGAGGGTGATGCGGCTGCAGGATCTCTGTAGTGTCTGTGATAGAGGAGGGGGATGTGGCTGCAGGATCTCTGTAGTGTCTGTGATAGAGGAGGGTGATGCGGCTGCAGGATCTCTGTTGTGTCTGTGATAGAGGAGGGGGATGTGGCTGCAGGATCTCTGTAGTGTCTGTGATAGAGGAGGGGGATGAGGCTGCAGGATCTCTGTTGTGCCTGTGATAGAGGAGGGGGATGTGGCTGCAGGATCTCTGTAGTGTCTGTGATAGAGGAGGGTGATGCGGCTGCAGGATCTCTGTAGTGCCTGTGATAGAGGAGGGGGATGAGGCTGCAGGATCTCTGTTGTGTCTGTGATAGAGGAGGGGGATGTGGCTGCAGGATCTCTGTAGTGTCTGTGATAGAGGAGGGTGATGCGGCTGCAGGATCTCTGTAGTGTCTGTGATAGAGGAGGGGGATGTGGCTGCAGGATCTCTGTAGTGTCTGTGATAGAGGAGGGGGATGTGGCTGCAGGATCTCTGTTGTGTCTGTGATAGAGGAGGGGGATGTGGCTGCAGGATCTCTGTTTTGTGAGGGAGGAGGGGGATGCGGCTGCAGGATCTCTGTTGTGCCTATGATGGAGGAGGGGGATGGGGCTGCAGGATCTCTGTTGTGTCTGTGATAGAGGAGGGGGATGCGGCTGCAGGATCTCTGTTGTGCCTATGATGGAGGAGGGGGATGGGGCTGCAGGATCTCTGTTGTGTCTGTGATAGAGGAGGGGGATGTGGCTGCAGGATCTCTGTTGTGTCTGTGATAGAGGAGGGGGATGTGGCTGCAGGATCTCTGTAGTGTCTGTGATAGAGGAGGGGGATGTGGCTGCAGGATCTCTGTTTTGTGAGGGAGGAGGGGGATGTGGCTGCAGGATCTCTGTAGTGTCTGTGATAGAGGAGGAGGATGAGGCTGCAGGATCTCTGTAGTGTCTGTGATAGAGGAGGGGGATGTGGCTGCAGGATCTCTGTTGTGCCTATGATAGAGGAGGGGGATGCGGCTGCAGGATCTCTGTTGTGTCTGATGGAGGAGGAGGAGGGGGCTGCAGGATCTCTGTTGTGTCTGATGGAGGAGGAGGATGGGGCTGCAGGATCTCTGTTTTGTGAGGGAGGAGGAGGATGGGGCTGCAGGATCTCTGTTGTGTCTGATGGAGGAGGGGGATGTGACTGCAGGATCTCTGTATAGTTTGGGAGGAGGAGGATGTGGCTGCAGGATCTCTGTTGTGTCTGATGGAGGAGGAGGATGGAGCTGCAGGATCTCTGTTGTGTCTGATGGAGGAGGAGGATGGGGCTGCAGGATCTCTGTTGTGTCTGATGGAGGAGGAGGATGGGGCTGCAGGATCTCTGTTTTGTGAGGGAGGAGGGGGATGCGGCTGCAGGATCTCTGTTGTGCCTATGATGGAGGAGGGGGATGGGGCTGCAGGATCTCTGTTGTGTCTGTGATAGAGGAGGGGGATGCGGCTGCAGGATCTCTGTTGTGCCTATGATGGAGGAGGGGGATGGGGCTGCAGGATCTCTGTTGTGTCTGTGATAGAGGAGGGGGATGTGGCTGCAGGATCTCTGTTGTGTCTGTGATAGAGGAGGGGGATGTGGCTGCAGGATCTCTGTTGTGCCTGTGATAGAGGAGGGTGATGCGGCTGCAGGATCTCTGTAGTGTCTGTGATAGAGGAGGGGGATGTGGCTGCAGGATCTCTGTAGTGTCTGTGATAGAGGAGGGGGATGAGGCTGCAGGATCTCTGTTGTGCCTGTGATGGAGGAGGGGGATGTGGCTGCAGGATCTCTGTAGTGTCTGTGATAGAGGAGGGGGATGTGGCTGCAGGATCTCTGTAGTGTCTGTGAAAGAGGAGGAGGATGTGGCTGCAGGATCTCTGTTGTGTCTGATGGAGGAGGAGGAGGGGGCTGCAGGATCTCTGTTGTGTCTGATGGAGGAGGAGGATGGGGCTGCAGGATCTCTGTTTTGTGAGGGAGGAGGAGGATGGGGCTGCAGGATCTCTGTTGTGTCTGATGGAGGAGGGGGATGTGACTGCGGGATCTCTGTATAGTGAGGGAGGAGGAGGATGTGGCTGCAGGATCTCTGTTGTGTCTGATGGAGGAGGAGGATGGAGCTGCAGGATCTCTGTTGTGTCTGATGGAGGAGGAGGATGGGGCTGCAGGATCTCTGTTGTGTCTGATGGAGGAGGAGGATGGGGCTGCAGGATCTCTGTTTTGTGAGGGAGGAGGAGGATGGGGCTGCAGGATCTCTGTATTGTGATGGAGGAGGAGGATGGGGCTGCAGGATCTCTGTTGTGTCTGATGGAGGAGGAGGATGGGGCTGCAGGATCTCTGTTTTGTGAGGGAGGAGGAGGATGGGGCTGCAGGATCTCTGTTTTGTGAGGGAGGAGGAGGATGGGGCTGCAGGATCTCTGTATTGTGAGGGAGGAGGGGGATGGGGCTGCAGGATCTCTGTGTTGTGATGGAGGAGGAGGATGTGGCTGCAGGATCTCTGTTGTGTCTGATGGAGGAGGAGGATGGGGCTGCAGGATCTCTGTATTGTGAGGGAGGAGGGGGATGGGGCTGCAGGATCTCTGTATTGAGAGGGAGGAGGGGGATGCGGCTGCAGGATCTCTGTATTGTGATGGAGGAGGAGGATGTGGCTGCAGGATCTCTGTTGTGTCTGATGGAGGAGGGGGATGCGGCTGCAGGATCTCTGTATTGTGAGGGAGGAGGGGGATGGGGCTGCAGGATCTCTGTTGTGTCTGATGGAGGAGGGGGATGGGGCTGCAGGATCTCTGTTGTGTCTGATGGAGGAGGGGGATGCGGCTGCAGGATCTGAGCCCAGTTATGACATCACGCAACCTAGTGAGAGAACTGGCAAAAGATAATGTTTACATGTCTGAATTTTGGCAGTCCAACCACTGGGACCCCAGAATTTGGCAGAATAGGGACTGTCCTATAATAAATTGGACTTCAGGGAAAGTCGGTCTTGTGCAGGATGATTTGGTTGAGTTTTTCTGTCTCAATAACATGTGATGTCTGATGGTGACCAGTGTTCTCCTTTCTTGACAGAATCCTAAAACCAGAGAGCAGATCGAGACCCTGCTCCAGGATGGAAAGAACAAGGAGCTGCGGGACCGACTGTGCTCCCACATGTCATTCGGCACTGCAGGGCTGCGCGCCCCTATGGGGGCCGGATTCTCCAGGATCAACGACCTGACAATCATACAGACTACACAGGTGAGAGCCGACTCCAACAACAGAATAGTGAGTGCAGCTCTGGAGTATAATACAGGATGTAACTCAGGATCAGTACAGGATAAGTAATGTCATGTATGTACACAGTGACTGCACCAGCAGCAGAATAGTGAGAGCAGCTCTGGAGTATAATACAGGATGTAACTCAGGATCAGTACAGGATAAGTAATGTCATGTATGTACACAGTGACTGCACCAGCAGCAGAATAGTGAGTGCAGCTCTGGGGTATAATACAGGATGTAACTCAGGATCAGTACATGATAAGTAATGTCATGTATGTACACAGTGACTGCACCAACAGCAGAATAGTGAGAGCAGCTCTGGAGTATAATACAGGATGTAACTCAGGATCAGTACAGGATAAGTAATGTCATGTATGTACACAGTGACTGCACCACCAGCAGAATAGTGAGTGCAGCTCTGGAGTATAATACAGGATGTAACTCAGGATCAGTACAGGATAAGTAATGTCATGTATGTACACAGTGACTGCACCACCAGCAGAATAGTGAGTGCAGCTCTGGGGTGTAATACAGGATGTAACTCAGGATCAGTACAGGATAAGTAATGTCATGTATGTACACAGTGACTGCACCAGCAGCAGAATAGTGAGAGCAGCTCTGGAGTATAATACAGGATGTAACTCAGGATCAGTACAGGATAAGTAATGTCATGTATGTACACAGTGACTGCACCAGCAGCAGAATAGTGAGTGCAGCTCTGGGGTATAATACAGGATGTAACTCAGGATCAGTACATGATAAGTAATGTCATGTATGTACACAGTGACTGCACCAACAGCAGAATAGTGAGAGCAGCTCTGGAGTATAATACAGGATGTAACTCAGGATCAGTACAGGATAAGTAATGTCATGTATGTACACAGTGACTGCACCACCAGCAGAATAGTGAGTGCAGCTCTGGAGTATAATACAGGATGTAACTCAGGATCAGTACAGGATAAGTAATGTCATGTATGTACACAGTGACTGCACCACCAGCAGAATAGTGAGTGCAGCTCTGGGGTGTAATACAGGATGTAACTCAGGATCAGTACAGGATAAGTAATGTCATGTATGTACACAGTGACTGCACCAGCAGCAGAATAGTGAGTGCAGCTCTGGAGTATAATACAGGATGTAACTCAGGATCAGTACAGGATAAGTAATGTCATGTATGTACACAGTGACTGCACCACCAGCAGAATAGTGAGTGCAGCTCTGGGGTATAATACAGGATGTAACTCGGGATCAGTACAGGATAAGTAATGTCATGTATGTACACAGTGACTGCACCAGCAGCAGAATAGTGAGTGCAGCTCTGGGGTATAATACAGGATGTAACTCGGGATCAGTACAGGATAAGTAATGTCATGTATGTACACAGTGACTGCACCAGCAGCAGAATAGTGAGTGCAGCTCTGGGGTATAATACAGGATGTAATTCAGGATCAGTACAGGATAAGTAATGTCATGTATGTACACAGTGACTGCACCAGCAGCAGAATAGTGAGTGCAGCTCTGGAGTATAATACAGGATGTAACTCAGGATCAGTACAGGATAAGTAATGCCATGTATGTACACAGTGACTGCACCAGCAGCAGAATAGTGAGTGCAGCTCTGGGGTATAATACAGGATGTAACTCAGGATCAGTACAGGATAAGTAATGTCATGTATGTACACAGTGACTGCACCAGAAGCAGAATAGTGAGTGCAGCTCTGGGGTATAATACAGGATGTAACTCGGGATCAGTACAGGATAAGTAATGTCATGTATGTACACAGTGACTGCACCAGCAGCAGAATAGTGAGTGCAGCTCTGGGGTATAATACAGGATGTAATTCAGGATCAGTACAGGATAAGTAATGTCATGTATGTACAAAGTGACTGCTCTAGCAGCAGAATAGAGAGTGCAGCTCTGGAGTATAATACAGGATGTAACTCAGGATCAGTACAGGATAAGTAATGTCATGTATGTACACAGTGACTGCACCAGCAGCAGAATAGTGAGTGCAGCTCTGGAGTATAATACAGGATGTAACTCAGGATCAGTACAGGATAAGTAATGTCATGTATGTACACAGTGACTGCACCAGCAGCAGAATAGTGAGTGCAGCTCTGGGGTATAATACAGGATGTAACTCGGGATCAGTACAGGATAAGTAATGTCATGTATGTACACAGTGACTGCACCAGCAGCAGAATAGTGAGTGCAGCTCTGGGGTATAATACAGGATGTAACTCAGGATCAGTACAGGATAAGTAATGTCATGTATGTACACAGTGACTGCACCAGCAGCAGAATAGTGAGTGCAGCTCTGGAGTATAATACAGGATGTAACTCAGGATCAGTACAGGATAAGTAATGTCATGTATGTACACAGTGACTGCACCAGCAGCAGAATAGTGAGTGCAGCTCTAGAGTATAATACAGGATGTAACTCAGGATCAGTACAGGATAAGTAATGTCATGTATGTACACAGTGACTGCACCAGCAGCAGAATAGTGAGTGCAGCTCTGGAGTATAATACAGGATGTAACTCAGGATCAGTGCAGGATAAGTAATGTCATGTATGTACACAGTGACTGCACCAGCAGCAGAATAGTGAGTGCAGCTCTGGGGTATAATACAGGATGTAACTCAGGATCAGTACAGGATAAGTAATGTCATGTATGTACACAGTGACTGCACCAGCAGCAGAATAGTGAGTGCAGCTCTGGGGTATAATACAGGATGTAACTCAGGATCAGTATAGGATAAGTAATGTCATGTATGTACACAGTGACTGCACCAGCAGCAGAATAGTGAGTGCAGCTCTGGAGTATAATACAGGATGTAACTCAGGATCAGTACAGGATAAGTAATGCCATGTATGTACACAGTGACTGCACCAGCAGCAGAATAGTGAGTGCAGCTCTGGGGTGTAATATAGGATGTAACACAGGATCAGTACAGGATAAGTAATGTCATGTATGTACACAGTGACTGCACCAGAAGCAGAATAGTGAGTGCAGCTCTGGAGTATAATACAGGTTGTATAGTTTCAGTGGTGTTGGTGTCGGGGGATGGGGTGGATCTCCTCTGTGTTGGTGTACAGGGTGCACACTGTTGCCGCTGCTCTGATGTCGGTGTCAGATGTCACATGCCTGGGTTATCTATAGTAAGGCATCCAGGTCATACCCGAATACCGACATACCTGTGGGTACCCCAATAATAACTGTTGTCAGTAGTTGGGGTTCTCCTCTAGGGTCCCACACTGATCCTGACCACTGCTCCAGGGCTTGAATTCCACAATTCTTTATCTGTTCATCCTGAGCCTTCTGGTTCCTGATCAGAAATGCTGTCCCTACTACGAGATCTGTTGCTGGGTAATAGCTGGGGGGTTGTTACAGGGTAGTTTGGCCGTTTGAGACAATTGATACTGGTTCTTGTAGAGAGGGAAATTTCTTCCCTCGGCTGATGGTTTGTTACAATTGTATCCAGTCTATAATGAGATCAGGGGCCTGGTCTCTAGTCTGGAGGGGTATATTGTACCTGAACTGACACAAAGTAACAAACCATCAGCATATGAGAGAGTTCTGTGCTGTTAGACTGAGATTTCACACACACACACACACACACATATATATCTCACAGTGTAACAAACCCTCAGCTGTATAAAGGCTGCACAGATGATGTAGAATGTTTCCCTCCCCAATTCCTCTTATGTGGAGTATGTTGGGAGTTGTAGCCCCCCAACCCTATTCCCTGCAGAGCATTGATCCTGGTTGTGTACTATTCAATCGCTATGCATGCTGGGAGTTGTTGTTCCCCCGGAGTAAGCTGCAGAGCCTCGGTCCTGAGTGTTTAGTATCCTCTGTGTGATAATCAATGCATGCTGGGAGTTGTAGTCCTCAGGAGCAGGCTGCAAAGCCTTGGTTCGGTATGTGTAGTATCCGCTATGTGGTCACATGCAGTGCATGCTGGGAGTTGTAGTCCCCAGTGTAGGCTGCAGAGATTTGGATTTGGTTGCTTAGTATTATGAGTCAACATGCTGGGAGTTGTAGTTCTCCGGAGCAAGCTGCAGAGCCTCGGTCCTGAGTGTTTAGTATCCTCTGTGTGATGATCAATGCATGCTGGGAGTTGTAGTCCTCAGGGGCAGGCTGCAAAGCCTTGGTTCGGCTTGTGTAGTATCCTCTATGTGATCACGTGCGGTGCATGCTGGCAGTTGTAGTTCCCCTGGGGCAGGCTGCAGAGCCTCGGTCCTCTGTGTGATCATGTGCGGTGCATGCTGGGAGTTGTAGTTCCCCTGGGGCAGGCTGCAGAGCCTCGGTCCTCTGATCACGTGCGGTGCATGCTGGCAGTTGTAGTTCCCCTGGGGCAGGCTGCAGAGCCTCGGTCCTCTGTGTGATCATGTGCGGTGCATGCTGGGAGTTGTAGTTCCCCTGGGGCAGGCTGCAGAGCCTCGGTCCTCTGATCACGTGCGGTGCATGCTGGCAGTTGTAGTTCCCCTGGGGCAGGCTGCAGAGCCTCGGTCCTCTGTGTGATCATGTGCGGTGCATGCTGGGAGTTGTAGTTCCCCTGGGGCAGGCTGCAGAGCCTCGGTCCTCTGATCACGTGCGGTGCATGCTGGGAGTTGTAGTTCCCCAGGGGGAGGCTGCAGAGCGTGTGATCACATGCGGTGCATGCTGGGAGTTGTAGTTCCCCTGGGGCAGGCTGCAGAGCCTCGGTCCTCTGTGTGATCATGTGCGGTGCATGCTGGGAGTTGTAGTTCCCCTGGGGCAGGCTGCAGAGCCTCGGTCCTCTGATCACGTGCAGTGCATGCTGGGAGTTGTAGTTCCCCAGGGGGAGGCTGCAGAGCGTGTGATCACATGCGGTGCATGCTGGGAGTTGTAGTTCCCCTGGGGCAGGCTGCAGAGCCTCGGTCCTCTGATCACGTGCGGTGCATGCTGGCAGTTGTAGTTCCCCTGGGGCAGGCTGCAGAGCCTCGGTCCTCTGATCACATGCGGTGCATGCTGGGAGTTGTAGTTCCCCTGGGGCAGGCTGCAGAGCCTCGGTCCTCTGTGTGATCATGTGCGGTGCATGCTGGGAGTTGTAGTTCCCCGGGGCAGGCTGCAGAGCGTGTGATCATGTGCGGTGCATGCTGGGAGTTGTAGTTCCCCTGGGGCAGGCTGCAGAGCGTGTGATCACGTGCGGTGCATGCCGGCGTCTCCTGCTCTGCACGTGCAGCCGCCTCCTGTGTTGTGCAGAGCCGGCTCGGCGTTACACAATGCAGAGATGACTGTGTCCTGTGTATGAACCTGAGGCAGCTCCTGCACGGACACGACTGACGCTTATATTTAGCGCTTGACCTTAGGAGGTGCCTGGGGGCGGCGGGAGAGGTCACATACTGTGTGTGTGATCACTGCCGTACACTGACCCCCCGCAATGTCCTCTCATCACTGGAGAAATGGGGGCACCTATTAACCCAATGAATGCTGGGCCCAGAAGGGATCCTTATGGATTGCCCCTCCGCCCCCTCCCTTCTGGCCTCTAGAGGGCGCTGCACCAGGCATGATGATGACACCATTGGGGCTCCCTATAATAAGGGCCTCCCTGGCGTCCCTCTGATAAACCTGCCTGTCATGCCGTGTTCTGTCTTCATGCAGGGAATGTTCCACTATCTGGAGAGAAACTTCCCGGACTTGAAGAGCCGCGGCCTGGTGGTGGGGTACGACACCCGGGGGCAAGTCAGCAGCAACTGCACCAGCGAGAGGTAAGTGCATTATATCCTGTGCTCTAGTCACACCCAGAGCTGCAGCCACACTTCAGTTACCCGCTGCTTATTGGTCATCTACCATTGGGGGACTCCTTGCATCGTTTGCAGTATCTACATAGCGTTTCCCATAATGCACTGCAGCCAAGCGTCAGAACCCAGAGTTATTGTGAAGACATTTTAGGATCTGAGACATCACTGGGGTCAGCACAAATATAATCAGATACTGAAGTTTTATAAATGCAGCTCTGGATGTGACTGGAGCAGAACTGTATTCGGGATCAGGACAGAAAAAGCTGAGTATTTGTTGCTGGATGTTCTGGAAAGTGTCCTGTGACCCACCTCATGCCTCATCTCTTCTGCTCTCTCCCCCATGCTTTACACTGCAGCTCTGCCCCATGTATCATCCATCCAGCCTCACTGCGTGTTGTCTGTTACTCACCTGGTGTCTTATATTAGAGGTACAGGCTGATGTGCTGTCCCTCCACCATGCTTTACACTGCAGCTCTGCTCCATGTATCATCCATCCAGCCTCACTGCGTGTTGTCTGTTACTCACCTGGTGTCTTATATTAGAGGTACAGGCTGATGTGCTGTCCCTCCACCATGCTTTACACTGCAGCTCTGCCCCATGTATCATCCATCCAGCCTCACTGTGTGTTGTCTGTTACTCACCTGGTGTCTTATATTAGAGGTACAGGCTGATGTGCTGTCCCTCCACCATGCTTTACACTGCAGCTCTGCTCCATGTATCATCCATCCAGCCTCACTGTGTGTTGTCTGTTACTCACCTTGTGTCTTATATTAGAGGTACAGGCTGATGTGCTGTCCCTCCACCATGCTTTACACTGCAGCTCTGCCCCATGTATCATCCATCCAGCCTCACTGTGTGTTGTCTGTTACTCACCTTGTGTCTTATATTAGAGGTACAGGCTGATGTGCTGTCCCTCCACCATGCTTTACACTGCAGCTCTGCTCCATGTATCATCCATCCAGCCTCACTGCGTGTTGTCTGTTACTCACCTTGTGTCTTATATTAGAGGTACAGGCTGATGTGCTGTCCCTCCCCCATGCTTTACACTGCAGCTCTGCTCCATGTATCATCCATCCAGCCTCACTGCGTGTTGTCTGTTACTCACCTGGTGTCTTATATTAGAGGTACAGGCTGATGTGCTGTCCCTCCACCATGCTTTACACTGCAGCTCTGCCCCATGTATCATCCATCCAGCCTCACTGTGTGTTGTCTGTTACTCACCTGGTGTCTTATATTAGAGGTACAGGCTGATGTGCTGTCCCTCCACCATGCTTTACACTGCAGCTCTGCTCCATGTATCATCCATCCAGCCTCACTGCGTGTTGTCTGTTACTAACCTGGTGTCTTATATTAGAGGTACAGGCTGATGTGCTGTCCCTCCACCATGCTTTACACTGCAGCTCTGCTCCATGTATCATCCATCCAGCCTCACTGCGTGTTGTCTGTTACTCACCTGGTGTCTTATATTAGAGGTACAGGCTGATGTGCTGTCCCTCCACCATGCTCTACACTGCAGCTCTGCCCCATGTATCATCCATCCAGCCTCACTGCGTGTTGTCTGTTACTCACCTTGTGTCTTATATTAGAGGTACAGGCTGATGTGCTGTCCCTCCCCCATGCTTTACACTGCAGCTCTGCTCCATGTATCATCCATCCAGCCTCACTGCGTGTTGTCTGTTACTCACCTGGTGTCTTATATTAGAGGTACAGGCTGATGTGCTGTCCCTCCACCATGCTTTACACTGCAGCTCTGCCCCATGTATCATCCATCCAGCCTCACTGCGTGTTGTCTGTTACTCACCTGGTGTCTTATATTAGAGGTACAGGCTGATGTGCTGTCCCTCCACCATGCTTTACACTGCAGCTCTGCCCCATGTATCATCCATCCAGCCTCACTGCGTGTTGTCTGTTACTCACCTGGTGTCTTATATTAGAGGTACAGGCTGATGTGCTGTCCCTCCACCATGCTTTACACTGCAGCTCTGCTCCATGTATCATCCATCCAGCCTCACTGCGTGTTGTCTGTTACTCACCTGGTGTCTTATATTAGAGGTACAGGCTGATGTGCTGTCCCTCCACCATGCTTTACACTGCAGCTCTGCCCCATGTATCATCCATCCAGCCTCACTGCGTGTTGTCTGTTACTCACCTGGTGTCTTATATTAGAGGTACAGGCTGATGTGCTGTCCCTCCACCATGCTTTACACTGCAGCTCTGCTCCATGTATCATCCATCCAGCCTCACTGCGTGTTGTCTGTTACTCACCTTGTGTCTTATATTAGAGGTACAGGCTGATGTGCTGTCCCTCCACCATGCTTTACACTGCAGCTCTGCTCCATGTATCATCCATCCAGCCTCACTGCGTGTTGTCTGTTACTCACCTGGTGTCTTATATTAGAGGTACAGGCTGATGTGCTGTCCCTCCACCATGCTTTACACTGCAGCTCTGCTCCATGTATCATCCATCCAGCCTCACTGCGTGTTGTCTGTTACTCACCTTGTGTCTTATATTAGAGGTACAGGCTGATGTGCTGTCCCTCCACCATGCTTTACACTGCAGCTCTGCTCCATGTATCATCCATCCAGCCTCACTGCGTGTTGTCTGTTACTCACCTGGTGTCTTATATTAGAGGTACAGGCTGATGTGCTGTCCCTCCACCATGCTTTACACTGCAGCTCTGCTCCATGTATCATCCATCCAGCCTCACTGCGTGTTGTCTGTTACTCACCTTGTGTCTTATATTAGAGGTACAGGCTGATGTGCTGTCCCTCCACCATGCTTTACACTGCAGCTCTGCTCCATGTATCATCCATCCAGCCTCACTGCGTGTTGTCTGTTACTCACCTGGTGTCTTATATTAGAGGTACAGGCTGATGTGCTGTCCCTCCACCATGCTTTACACTGCAGCTCTGCCCCATGTATCATCCATCCAGCCTCACTGCGTGTTGTCTGTTACTCACCTGGTGTCTTATATTAGAGGTACAGGCTGATGTGCTGTCCCTCCACCATGCTTTACACTGCAGCTCTGCTCCCATGTATCATCCATCCAGCCTCACTGCGTGTTGTCTGTTACTCACCTGGTGTCTTATATTAGAGGTACAGGCTGATGTGCTGTCCCTCCACCATGCTTTACACTGCAGCTCTGCTCCATGTATCATCCATCCAGCCTCACTGCGTGTTGTCTGTTACTCACCTGGTGTCTTATATTAGAGGTACAGGCTGATGTGCTGTCCCTCCACCATGCTTTACACTGCAGCTCTGCCCCATGTATCATCCATCCAGCCTCACTGCGTGTTGTCTGTTACTCACCTTGTGTCTTATATTAGAGGTACAGGCTGATGTGCTGTCCCTCCACCATGCTTTACACTGCAGCTCTGCTCCATGTATCATCCATCCAGCCTCACTGCGTGTTGTCTGTTACTCACCTGGTGTCTTATATTAGAGGTACAGGCTGATGTGCTGTCCCTCCACCATGCTTTACACTGCAGCTCTGCTCCATGTATCATCCATCCAGCCTCACTGCGTGTTGTCTGTTACTCACCTTGTGTCTTATATTAGAGGTACAGGCTGATGTGCTGTCCCTCCACCATGCTTTACACTGCAGCTCTGCCCCATGTATCATCCATCCAGCCTCACTGCGTGTTGTCTGTTACTCACCTGGTGTCTTATATTAGAGGTACAGGCTGATGTGCTGTCCCTCCACCATGCTTTACACTGCAGCTCTGCCCCATGTATCATCCATCCAGCCTCACTGCGTGTTGTCTGTTACTCACCTGGTGTCTTATATTAGAGGTACAGGCTGATGTGCTGTCCCTCCACCATGCTTTACACTGCAGCTCTGCTCCATGTATCATCCATCCAGCCTCACTGCGTGTTGTCTGTTACTCACCTGGTGTCTTATATTAGAGGTACAGGCTGATGTGCTGTCCCTCCACCATGCTTTACACTGCAGCTCTGCTCCATGTATCATCCATCCAGCCTCACTGCGTGTTGTCTGTTACTCACCTGGTGTCTTATATTGAGGTACAGGCTGATGTGCTGTCCCTCCACCATGCTTTACACTGCAGCTCTGCCCCATGTATCATCCATCCAGCCTCACTGCGTGTTGTCTGTTACTCACCTGGTGTCTTATATTAGAGGTACAGGCTGATGTGCTGTCCCTCCACCATGCTTTACACTGCAGCTCTGCCCCATGTATCATCCATCCAGCCTCACTGCGTGTTGTCTGTTACTCACCTGGTGTCTTATATTAGAGGTACAGGCTGATGTGCTGTCCCTCCACCATGCTTTACACTGCAGCTCTGCTCCATGTATCATCCATCCAGCCTCACTGCGTGTTGTCTGTTACTCACCTGGTGTCTTATATTAGAGGTACAGGCTGATGTGCTGTCCCTCCACCATGCTTTACACTGCAGCTCTGCCCCATGTATCATCCATCCAGCCTCACTGGGTGTTGTCTGTTACTCACCTGGTGTCTTATATTAGAGGTACAGGCTGATGTGCTGTCCCTCCACCATGCTTTACACTGCAGCTCTGCCCCATGTATCATCCATCCAGCCTCACTGCGTGTTGTCTGTTACTCACCTGGTGTCTTATATTAGAGGTACAGGCTGATGTGCTGTCCCTCCACCATGCTTTACACTGCAGCTCTGTCCATGTATCATCCATCCAGCCTCACTGCGTGTTGTCTGTTACTCACCTGGTGTCTTATATTAGAGGTACAGGCTGATGTGCTGTCCCTCCACCATGCTTTACACTGCAGCTCTGCCCCATGTATCATCCATCCAGCCTCACTGCGTGTTGTCTGTTACTCACCTGGTGTCTTATATTAGAGGTACAGGCTGATGGTGCTGTCCCTCCACCATGCTTTACACTGCAGCTCTGCTCCATGTATCATCCATCCAGCCTCACTGCGTGTTGTCTGTTACTCACCTGGTGTCTTATATTAGAGGTACAGGCTGATGTGCTGTCCCTCCACCATGCTTTACACTGCAGCTCTGCCCCATGTATCATCCATCCAGCCTCACTGCGTGTTGTCTGTTACTCACCTGGTGTCTTATATTAGAGGTACAGGCTGATGTGCTGTCCCTCCACCATGCTTTACACTGCAGCTCTGCCCCATGTATCATCCATCCAGCCTCACTGCGTGTTGTCTGTTACTCACCTGGTGTCTTATATTAGAGGTACAGGCTGATGTGCTGTCCCTCCACCATGCTTTACACTGCAGCTCTGCCCCATGTATCATCCATCCAGCCTCACTGCGTGTTGTCTGTTACTCACCTGGTGTCTTATATTAGAGGTACAGGCTGATGTGCTGTCCCTCCACCATGCTTTACACTGCAGCTCTGCCCCATGTATCATCCATCCAGCCTCACTGCGTGTTGTCTGTTACTCACCTGGTGTCTTATATTAGGAGGTACAGGCTGATGTGCTGTCCCTCCACCATGCTTTACACTGCAGCTCTGCTCCCATGTATCATCCATCCAGCCTCACTGCGTGTTGTCTGTTACTCACCTGGTGTCTTATATTAGAGGTACAGGCTGATGTGCTGTCCCTCCACCATGCTTTACACTGCAGCTCTGCCCCATGTATCATCCATCCAGCCTCACTGCGTGTTGTCTGTTACTCACCTTGTGTCTTATATTAGAGGTACAGGCTGATGTGCTGTCCCTCCACCATGCTTTACACTGCAGCTCTGCCCCATGTATCATCCATCCAGCCTCACTGCGTGTTGTCTGTTACTCACCTGGTGTCTTATATTAGAGGTACAGGCTGATGTGCTGTCCCTCCACCATGCTTTACACTGCAGCTCTGCTCCATGTATCATCCATCCAGCCTCACTGCGTGTTGTCTGTTACTCACCTTGTGTCTTATATTAGAGGTACAGGCTGATGTGCTGTCCCTCCACCATGCTTTACACTGCAGCTCTGCTCCATGTATCATCCATCCAGCCTCACTGCGTGTTGTCTGTTACTCACCTGGTGTCTTATATTAGAGGTACAGGCTGATGTGCTGTCCCTCCACCATGCTTTACACTGCAGCTCTGCCCCATGTATCATCCATCCAGCCTCACTGCGTGTTGTCTGTTACTCACCTGGTGTCTTATATTAGAGGTACAGGCTGATGTGCTGTCCCTCCACCATGCTTTACACTGCAGCTCTGCCCCATGTATCATCCATCCAGCCTCACTGCGTGTTGTCTGTTACTCACCTTGTGTCTTATATTAGAGGTACAGGCTGATGTGCTGTCCCTCCACCATGCTTTACACTGCAGCTCTGCTCCATGTATCATCCATCCAGCCTCACTGCGTGTTGTCTGTTACTCACCTGGTGTCTTATATTAGAGGTACAGGCTGATGTGCTGTCCCTCCACCATGCTTTACACTGCAGCTCTGCTCCATGTATCATCCATCCAGCCTCACTGCGTGTTGTCTGTTACTCACCTGGTGTCTTATATTAGAGGTACAGGCTGATGTGCTGTCCCTCCACCATGCTTTACACTGCAGCTCTGCCCCATGTATCATCCATCCAGCCTCACTGCGTGTTGTCTGTTACTCACCTGGTGTCTTATATTAGAGGTACAGGCTGATGTGCTGTCCCTCCACCATGCTTTACACTGCAGCTCTGCTCCATGTATCATCCATCCAGCCTCACTGCGTGTTGTCTGTTACTCACCTGGTGTCTTATATTAGAGGTACAGGCTGATGTGCTGTCCCTCCACCATGCTTTACACTGCAGCTCTGCTCCATGTATCATCCATCCAGCCTCACTGCGTGTTGTCTGTTACTCACCTTGTGTCTTATATTAGAGGTACAGGCTGATGTGCTGTCCCTCCACCATGCTTTACACTGCAGCTCTGCTCCATGTATCATCCATCCAGCCTCACTGCGTGTTGTCTGTTACTCACCTGGTGTCTTATATTAGAGGTACAGGCTGATGTGCTGTCCCTCCACCATGCTTTACACTGCAGCTCTGCTCCATGTATCATCCATCCAGCCTCACTGCGTGTTGTCTGTTACTCACCTGGTGTCTTATATTAGAGGTACAGGCTGATGTGCTGTCCCTCCACCATGCTTTACACTGCAGCTCTGCTCCATGTATCATCCATCCAGCCTCACTGCGTGTTGTCTGTTACTCACCTTGTGTCTTATATTAGAGGTACAGGCTGATGTGCTGTCCCTCCACCATGCTTTACACTGCAGCTCTGCCCCATGTATCATCCATCCAGCCTCACTGCGTGTTGTCTGTTACTCACCTGGTGTCTTATATTAGAGGTACAGGCTGATGTGCTGTCCCTCCACCATGCTTTACACTGCAGCTCTGCTCCATGTATCATCCATCCAGCCTCACTGCGTGTTGTCTGTTACTCACCTGGTGTCTTATATTAGAGGTACAGGCTGATGTGCTGTCCCTCCACCATGCTTTACACTGCAGCTCTGCTCCATGTATCATCCATCCAGCCTCACTGCGTGTTGTCTGTTACTCACCTGGTGTCTTATATTAGAGGTACAGGCTGATGTGCTGTCCCTCCACCATGCTTTACACTGCAGCTCTGCCCCATGTATCATCCATCCAGCCTCACTGCGTGTTGTCTGTTACTCACCTGGTGTCTTATATTAGAGGTACAGGCTGATGTGCTGTCCCTCCACCATGCTTTACACTGCAGCTCTGCCCCATGTATCATCCATCCAGCCTCACTGCGTGTTGTCTGTTACTCACCTGGTGTCTTATATTAGAGGTACAGGCTGATGTGCTGTCCCTCCACCATGCTTTACACTGCAGCTCTGCTCCATGTATCATCCATCCAGCCTCACTGCGTGTTGTCTGTTACTCACCTGGTGTCTTATATTAGAGGTACAGGCTGATGTGCTGTCCCTCCACCATGCTTTACACTGCAGCTCTGCCCCATGTATCATCCATCCAGCCTCACTGCGTGTTGTCTGTTACTCACCTGGTGTCTTATATTAGAGGTACAGGCTGATGTGCTGTCCCTCCACCATGCTTTACACTGCAGCTCTGCCCATGTATCATCCATCCAGCCTCACTGCGTGTTGTCTGTTACTCACCTGGTGTCTTATATTAGAGGTACAGGCTGATGTGCTGTCCCTCCACCATGCTTTACACTGCAGCTCTGCCCCATGTATCATCCATCCAGCCTCACTGCGTGTTGTCTGTTACTCACCTGGTGTCTTATATTAGAGGTACAGGCTGATGTGCTGTCCCTCCACCATGCTTTACACTGCAGCTCTGCCCCATGTATCATCCATCCAGCCTCACTGCGTGTTGTCTGTTACTCACCTTGTGTCTTATATTAGAGGTACAGGCTGATGTGCTGTCCCTCCACCATGCTTTACACTGCAGCTCTGCCCATGTATCATCCATCCAGCCTCACTGCGTGTTGTCTGTTACTCACCTGGTGTCTTATATTAGAGGTACAGGCTGATGTGCTGTCCCTCCACCATGCTTTACACTGCAGCTCTGCTCCATGTATCATCCATCCAGCCTCACTGCGTGTTGTCTGTTACTCACCTTGTGTCTTATATTAGAGGTACAGGCTGATGTGCTGTCCCTCCACCATGCTTTACACTGCAGCTCTGCCCCATGTATCATCCATCCAGCCTCACTGCGTGTTGTCTGTTACTCACCTGGTGTCTTATATTAGAGGTACAGGCTGATGTGCTGTCCCTCCACCATGCTTTACACTGCAGCTCTGCCCCATGTATCATCCATCCAGCCTCACTGCGTGTTGTCTGTTACTCACCTGGTGTCTTATATTAGAGGTACAGGCTGATGTGCTGTCCCTCCACCATGCTTTACACTGCAGCTCTGCTCCATGTATCATCCATCCAGCCTCACTGCGTGTTGTCTGTTACTCACTGGTGTCTTATATTAGAGGTACAGGCTGATGTGCTGTCCCTCCACCATGCTTTACACTGCAGCTCTGCCTCCATGTATCATCCATCCAGCCTCACTGCGTGTTGTCTGTTACTCACCTGGTGTCTTATATTAGAGGTACAGGCTGATGTGCTGTCCCTCCACCATGCTTTACACTGCAGCTCTGCCCCATGTATCATCCATCCAGCCTCACTGCGTGTTGTCTGTTACTCACCTGGTGTCTTATATTAGAGGTACAGGCTGATGTGCTGTCCCTCCACCATGCTTTACACTGCAGCTCTGCCCCATGTATCATCCATCCAGCCTCACTGCGTGTTGTCTGTTACTCACCTGGTGTCTTATATTAGAGGTACAGGCTGATGTGCTGTCCCTCCACCATGCTTTACACTGCAGCTCTGCCCCATGTATCATCCATCCAGCCTCACTGCGTGTTGTCTGTTACTCACCTGGTGTCTTATATTAGAGGTACAGGCTGATGTGCTGTCCCTCCACCATGCTTTACACTGCAGCTCTGCTTCCATGTATCATCCATCCAGCCTCACTGCGTGTTGTCTGTTACTCACCTGGTGTCTTATATTAGAGGTACAGGCTGATGTGCTGTCCCTCCACCATGCTTTACACTGCAGCTCTGCCCCATGTATCATCCATCCAGCCTCACTGCGTGTTGTCTGTTACTCACCTGGTGTCTTATATTAGAGGTACAGGCTGATGTGCTGTCCCTCCACCATGCTTTACACTGCAGCTCTGCTCCATGTATCATCCATCCAGCCTCACTGCGTGTTGTCTGTTACTCACCTTGTGTCTTATATTAGAGGTACAGGCTGATGTGCTGTCCCTCCACCATGCTTTACACTGCAGCTCTGCCCATGTATCATCCATCCAGCCTCACTGCGTGTTGTCTGTTACTCACCTGGTGTCTTATATTAGAGGTACAGGCTGATGTGCTGTCCCTCCACCATGCTTTACACTGCAGCTCTGCTCCATGTATCATCCATCCAGCCTCACTGCGTGTTGTCTGTTACTCACCTTGTGTCTTATATTAGAGGTACAGGCTGATGTGCTGTCCCTCCACCATGCTTTACACTGCAGCTCTGCTCCATGTATCATCCATCCAGCCTCACTGCGTGTTGTCTGTTACTCACCTGGTGTCTTATATTAGAGGTACAGGCTGATGTGCTGTCCCTCCACCATGCTTTACACTGCAGCTCTGCTCCATGTATCATCCATCCAGCCTCACTGCGTGTTGTCTGTTACTCACCTGGTGTCTTATATTAGAGGTACAGGCTGATGTGCTGTCCCTCCACCATGCTTTACACTGCAGCTCTGCCCCATGTATCATCCATCCAGCCTCACTGCGTGTTGTCTGTTACTCACCTGGTGTCTTATATTAGAGGTACAGGCTGATGTGCTGTCCCTCCACCATGCTTTACACTGCAGCTCTGCCCCATGTATCATCCATCCAGCCTCACTGCGTGTTGTCTGTTACTCACCTGGTGTCTTATATTTAGAGGTACAGGCTGATGTGCTGTCCCTCCACCATGCTTTACACTGCAGCTCTGCCCCATGTATCATCCATCCAGCCTCACTGCGTGTTGTCTGTTACTCACCTGGTGTCTTATATTAGAGGTACAGGCTGATGTGCTGTCCCTCCACCATGCTTTACACTGCAGCTCTGCCCCATGTATCATCCATCCAGCCTCACTGCGTGTTGTCTGTTACTCACCTGGTGTCTTATATTAGAGGTACAGGCTGATGTGCTGTCCCTCCACCATGCTTTACACTGCAGCTCTGCCCCATGTATCATCCATCCAGCCTCACCTGCGTGTTGTCTGTTACTCACCTGGTGTCTTATATTAGAGGTACAGCTGATGTGCTGTCCCTCCACATGCTTTACACTGCAGCTCTGCCCCATGTATCATCCATC